>NW_027422996.1:1200000-1944567 GCF_048934315.1 Petromyzon marinus | reverse complement strand
GACTGCCCAGGACTGCCCGGGACCACCTGGGACCGCCCGGGACCGCCCGGGACCGCCCGGGACCGCCCCGGACCGCCCAGGACCGCCCCGGATCGCCCCGGACCGCCCCGGACCGCCCGGGACCGCCCGGGACCGCCCGGGACCGCCCGGGACCACCCGAGACCGCCCGGGACCACCCCGGACCGCCCGGGACCGCCCCGGACCGCCCGGGACCGCCCCGGACCGCCCGGGACTGCCCCGGACCGCCCGGGACCGCCCCGGACCGCCCGGGAACGCCCCGGACCGCCCGGGACCGCCCCAGACCACCCGGGACCGCCCGGGACCGCCCGGGACCGCCCGGGACCGCCCCGGACCGCCCGGGACCGCCCGGGACCGCCCGGGACCGTCCGGGACTGCCCGGGACCGCCCAGGACCGCCCGGGACCGCCCTGGAACGCCCCGGACCGCCCGGGACCGGCCCGGACTGCCCGGGACCGCCCCGGACCGCCCAGGACCGCCCCGGACCGCCGGGGACCGCCCAGGACCGCCCGGGACCGCCCCGGACCGCCCGGGACCGCCCGGGACCGCCCCGGACCGCCCCGGACCGCCCGGGACCGCCCGGGACCGCCCGGAACCGCCCGGGACCGCCCGGGACCGCCCGGGACTGCCCGGGACCACCCCGGACCGCCCGGGACCGCCCCAGACCGCCCGGGACCGCCCTGGACCGCCCGGGACCGCCCCGGACCACCCGGGACCGCCCCGGACCGCCCGGGAACGCCCCGGACCGCCCGGGACCGCCCCAGACCGCCCGGGACTGCCCGGGACCGCCCGGGACCGCCCGGGACCGCCCTGGAACGCCCCGGACCGCCCGGGACCGGCCCGGACTGCCCGGGACCGCCCCGGACCGCCCAGGACCGCCCCGGACCGCCGGGGACCGCCCGGGACCGCCCGGGACCGCCCTGGACCGCCCCGGACCGCCCCGGACCACCCGGGAACGCCCCGGACCGCCCGGGACCGCCCGGGACCGCCCCGGACCGCCCGGGACCGCCCGGGGACCGCCCGGGACCGCCCGGGACTGCCCGGGACCGCCCGGGACCGCCCGGGACCGCCCTGGAACGCCCCAGACCGCCCGGGACCGGCCCGGACTGCCCGGGACCGCCCCGGACCGCCCAGGACCGCCCCGGACCGCCGGGGACCGCCCGGGACCGCCCGGGACCGCCCCGGACCGCCCGGGACCGGACCGCCCCGGACCGCCGGGGACCGCCCGGGACCGCCCGGGAACCGCCCCGGACCGCCCGGGACCGCCCCCGGACCGCCCGGGAACACCCCGGACGCGCCCGGGACCGCCCCAGACCGCCCAGGACCGCCCGGGACCGCCCGGGACCACCTCGGACCGCCCGGTACCGCCCAGGACCGCCCGGGACCGCCCGGGACCGCCCAAGACCGCCCGGGACCGCCGGGGACCGCCCCGGACCGCCGACCGCCCCGGACCGACCACCCGGGACCGGCCCAGGACCGCCCAGGACCGCCCGGGACCGGCCGGGACCCCATGGACCGCCCGGGACCGCCCTGAATGCCCCGGGACCGCCCTGGATCGCCCGGGACCGCCCTGGAATGCCCCGGACCGCCTGGGACCGGCCCGGACCGCCCGGGACCGCCCCGGACCGCCCGGGACCGCCCCGGACCGCTCCGTACCGCCCGGGACTGCCCGGACCGCCCGGGACCGCCCCGGACCGCCCGGGACCGCCCCGGACCGCCCGGGACCGCCCCGGACCGCCCGGGACTGCCCCGGACCGCCTGGGACCGCCCCAGACCGCCCGGGACCGCCCGGGACCGCCCCGGACCGCCCGGGACCGCCCGGGACCGTCCGGGACCGCCCGGGACTGCCCGGGACCGCCCCGGACCGCACGGGACCGCCCGTGACCGCCCGGGACCGCCCGGGACCGCCCGCGACCGCCCCGGACCACCCGGGACCGCCCCGGACCGCCCAGGACCGCCCGGGACCGCCCGTGACCGCCCGGGACCGCCCGGGACCTCCCGGACCGCCCGGGACCACCCCGGACCGCCCGGGACCGCCCAGACCGCCCGGGACCGCCCCGGACCGCCCGGGACCGCCCAGGACCGCCCGGACCGCCCCGGACCGCCCCGGACCGCCCGGGATCGCCCCGGACCGCCGGGACCGCCCGGGACCGCCCGGGACCGCCCGGGACCGCCCGGGACCGCCCGGGACCGCCCAGGACCACCCGGGACCGCCCAGGACCGCCCGGGACCGCCCGGGACCGCCCGGGACCGCCCCGGACCGCCCGGGATCGCCCGGACCGCCCGGGACCGCCCGGGACCGCCCGGGACCGCCCGGGACCGCCCAGGACCGCCCGGGACCGGCCGGGACCCCCCTGGGACCGCCCGGGACCGCCCTGGACGCCCCGGGACCGCCCTGACCGCCCCGACCGCCCGGGACCGCCGGGACCGCCCGGAACCGCCCGGGACCGCCCGGGACCGCCCGGGACTGCCCGGGACCACCCCGGACCGCCCGGGAACCGCCCCAGACCGCCGGGACCGCCCTGGACCGCCCGGGACCGCCCCGGACCACCCGGGACCGCCCGGACCGCCCGGGAACGCCCCGGACCGCCCGGGACCGCCCCAGACCGCCCGGGACTGCCCGGGACCGCCCGGGACCGCCCGGGACCGCCCTGGAACGCCCCGGACCGCCCGGGACCGGCCCGGACTGCCCGGGACCGCCCCGGACCGCCCAGGACCCGCCCCGGACCGCCGGGGACCGCCCGGGACCGCCCGGGACCGCCCTGGACCGCCCCGGACCGCCCCGGACCACCCGGGAACGCCCCGGACCGCCCGGGACCGCCCGGGACCGCCCCGGACCGCCCGGGACCGCCCGGGACCGCCCGGGACCGCCCGGGACTGCCCGGGACCGCCCGGGACCGCCCGGGACCGCCCTGAACGCCCCAGACCGCCCGGGACCGGCCCGGACTGCCCGGGACCGCCCCGGACCGCCCAGGACCGCCCCGGACCGCCGGGGACCGCCCGGGACCGCCCGGGACCGCCCGGACCGCCCGGGACCGCCCCGCGGACCGCCCGGGAACACCCCGGACCGCCCGGGACCGCCCCAGACCGCCCAGGACCGCCCGGGACCGCCCGGGACCACCTCGGACCGCCCGGTACCGCCCAGGACCGCCCGGGACCGCCCGGACCGCCCAAGACCGCCCGGGACCGCCGGGGACCGCCCCGGACCGCCCGGGACCGCCCCGGACCACCCGGGACCGCCCGGGACCGCCCAGGACCGCCCAGGACCGCCCGGGACCGGCCGGGACCCCCATGGACCGCCCGGGACCGCCCTGGAATGCCCCGGGACCGCCCTGGATCGCCCGGGACCGCCCTGGAATGCCCCGGACCGCCTGGGACCGGCCCGGACCGCCCGGGACCGCCCCGGACCGCCCGGACCGCCCCGGACCGCTCCGGACCGCCCGGGACTGCCCCGGACCGCCCGGACCGCCCGGACCGCCCGGGACCGCCCCGGACCGCCCGGGACCGCCCCGGACCGCCCGGGACTGCCCCGGACCGCCTGGGACCGCCCCAGACCGCCCGGGACCGCCCGGGACCGCCCCGGACCGCCCGGGACCGCCCCGGGACCGTCCGGGACCGCCCGGGACTGCCCGGGACCGCCCCGGACCGCACGGGACCGCCCGTGACCGCCCGGGACCGCCCGGGACCGCCGCGGACCGCCCCCGGACCACCCGGGACCGCCCGGGACCGCCCGGGACCGCCCGGGACTGCCCGGGACCGCCCGGGACCGCCCGGGACCGCCCTGGACCGCCAGGGGAAAGCCCCGGACCGCCCGGGACCGCCCGGGACCGCCCCGGACCGCCCGGGACCGCCCGGGACCGCCCGGGACCGCCCGGGACTGCCCGGGACCGCCCGGGACCGCCCGGGACCGCCTGGAACGCCCCAGACCGCCCGGGACCGGCCCGGACTGCCCGGGACCGCCCCGGACCGCCCAGGACCGCCCCGGACCGCCGGGGACCGCCCGGGACCGCCCGGGACCGCCCCGGACCGCCCGGGACCGCCCCGGACCGCCCGGAACACCCCGGACCGCCCGGGACCGCCCCCAGACCGCCCAGGACCGCCCGGGCCGCCCGGACCACCTCGGACCGCCCGGTACCGCCCAGGACCGCCCGGGACCGCCCGGGACCGCCCAAGACCGCCCGGGACCGCCGGGACCGCCCCGGACCGCCCGGGACCGCCCCGGACCACCCGGGACCGCCCGGGACCGCCCAGGACCGCCCAGGACCGCCCGGGGACCGGCCGGGACCCCCCTGGACCGCCCGGGACCGCCCTGGAATGCCCCGGGACCGCCCCTGGATCGCCCGGGACCGCCCTGGAATGCCCGGACCGCCTGGGACCGGCCCGGACCGCCGGGACCGCCCCGGACCGCCCGGGACCGCCCCGGACCGCTCCGGACCGCCCGGGACTGCCCCGGACCGCCCGGGGACCGCCCCGACCGCCCGGGACCGCCCCGGACCGCCCGGGACCGCCCCGGACCGCCCGGGACTGCCCCGGACCGCCTGGGACCGCCCAGACCGCCCGGACCGCCCGGGACCGCCCCGGACCGCCCGGGACCGCCCGGGACCGTCCGGGACCGCCCGGGACTGCCCGGGACCGCCCCGGACCGCCCGGGACCGCCCGTGACCGCCCGGGACCGCCCGGGACCGCCCGCGACCGCCCCGGACCACCCGGGACCGCCCCGGACCGCCCAGGACCGCCCGGGACCGCCCGTGACCGCCGGGGACCGCCCGGGCCTCCCGGGACCGCCCGGGACCACCCCGGACCGCCCGGGACCGCCCCAGACCGCCCGGGACCGCCCCGGACCGCCCGGGACCGCCCAGGACCGCCCGGGACCGCCCCGGACCGCCCCGGACCGCCCGGGATCGCCCCGGACCGCCCGGGACCGCCCGGGACCGCCCGGGACCGCCCGGACCGCCCGGGACCGCCAGGACCGCCCGGGACCGCCCAGGACCGCCCGGGACCGCCCGGGACCGCCCGGGACCGCCCCGGACCGCCCGAGATCGCCCCGGACCGCCCGGGACCGCCCGGGACCGCCCGGGGACCGCCCGGGACCGCCCAGGACCGCCCGGGACCGGCCGGGACCCCCCTGGACCGCCCGGGACCGCCCTGGACGCCCCGGGACCGCCCTGGACCGCCCGGGACCGCCCTGGAATGCCCCGGACTGCCCGGGACCGGCCCGACCGCCCGGGACCGCGCCGGACCGCCCGGGACCGCCCCGGACCGCTCCGGACCGCCCGGGACTGCCCCGGACCGCCCGGGACCGCCCCGGACCGCCCGGGACCGCCCGGACCGCCCAGGACCGCCCCGGACCGCCCGGGACTGCCCGGACCGCCCGGGACCGCCCGGACCGCCCGGGACCGCCCGGGACCGCCCGGGACCGCCCGGGACCGCGCCCGGGACCGCCCGGGACCGCCCGGGACCGCCCGGGACCGCCCGGGACCGCCCGGACCGCCGGGACCGCCCGGACCGCCCGGGACCGCCGCGACCGCCCCGGACCGCCCGGGACCGCCCCGGACCGCCCAGGACCGCCCGGGACCGCCCCGGACCGCCCCGGACCGCCCCGGATTGCCCCGAACCGCCCGGGACCGCCCAGGACCGCCCGGGACCGCCCGGGACCGCCCGTGACCGCCCGGGACCGCCTGGGACCGCCTGGGACCGCCCGGGACCGCCGGGGACCGCCCGGACCGCCCGGGACCGCCCGGGACCGCCCCCGACCGCCCGGGACCGTCCCAGACCGCCCGTGACCGCCCCTGACCGCCCGGGACCACCCCGGACCGCCCGGGACCGCCCAGGACCGCCCGGGACCGCCCGGACCGCCCGGGACCGCGCGGACCGCCCGGGGACCGCCCGGGACCTCCCGGGACCGCCCAGGACCGCCCGGGATTGCCCGGGACCGCCGGGACCGCCCGGGACCGCCCGAGACCGCCCGGGACCGCCCGGGACCGCCCGGGACCGCCCGGGACTGCCCGGGACCGCCCCGGACCGCCCGGGACCGCACCCGGACCGCCCAGGACCACACCCGGACCGTCCGGGACCGCCCCGACCGCCCGGGACCGCCCGGGACCGCCCGGGACCGCCCCGGACCGCCTAGGACCGCCCTAGAGACGCCCGGGACCGCCCGGGACGGCCCGGGACCGCCCCAGACCGCCCGGGACCGCCTCGGACCACCCGGGACCGCCCAGGACCGCCCGGGACCGCCCATGGACTGCCCGGGACCGCCCTGGAACGCCCGGGACCGCCCAGGACCGCCCGGGACCGCCCGGGTCCGCCCAGGACCGCCCTGACCGCCCGGAACCGCCCGAGACCGCCCCGGACCCGCCCGGGACCGCCGGGACCACCCGGGACCGCCCGGGAGCGCCGGGACTGCCCGGGACCGCCCCGGACTGCCCAGGACCACCCGGGACCGCCCGGGACCGCGCGGGACTGCCCAGGACTGCCCGGGACCACCCGGGACCGCCCGGAACCGCCCGGGACCGCCCCGGACCGCCGGGACCACCCGGGACCGCCCCGGACCTCCCAGGACCACCCGGGACCACCCGGGACCGCCCCGGGACCGCCCGGACCGCCCGGAACCGCCCGGGACCGCCCCGGACCGCCCAGGACCGCCACGGACCGCCCCGGACCGCCCGGGACCGCCCAGGACCGCCCGAGACCGCCATGGACTGCCCGGACCGCCCTGGATGCCCGGGACCGCCCAGGACCGCCCGGATCCGCCCGGGTCCGCCAGGACCGCCCTGGACCGCCCGGAACCGCCCGAGACCGCCCCGGACCGCCCGGGACCGCCCGGGACCATCCGGGACCGCCCGGGAGCGCCCGGGACTGCCCGGGACCGCCCCGGACCGCCCAGGACCACCCGGGACCGCCCGGGACCGCGCGGGACCGCCCAGGACTGCCCGGGACCGCCCGGGACCGCCCGGGACCGCCCGGGACCGCCCCGGACCGCCCGGGACCACCCGGGACCGCCCCGGACGCCGGGGACCACTCAGGACCACCCGGGACCGCCCGGGACCGCCCGGGACCGCCCGGGACCGCCCGGGACCGCCCCGGACCGCCCAGGACCGCCCCGGATCGCCCGGACCGCCCCGGACCGCCCGGACCGCCCGGGACCGCCCGGGACCGCCCGGGACCACCCGAGACTGCCCGGGACCGCCCGGACCGTCCGGGACCACCCCGGACCGCCCGGGACCGCCCCGGACCGCCCGGGACCGCCCCGGACCGCCCGGGACTGCCCCGGACCGCCCGGACCGCCCCGGACCGCCCGGGAACGCCCCGGACCGCCCGGGACCGCCCCAGACCACCCGGGGACCGCCCGGACCGCCCGGGACCGCCCGGGACCGCCCCGGACCGCCCGGGACCGCCCGGGACCGCCGGGACCGCCCGGGACTGCCCAGGGACCGCCCAGGACCGCCCGGGACCGCCCTGGAACGCCCGGACCGCCCGGGACCGGCCCGGACTGCCCGGGACCGCCCCGGACCGCCCAGGACCGCCCGGACCGCCGGGGACCGCCCAGGACCGCCCGGGACCGCCCCGGACCGCCCGGGACCGCCCGGGACCGCCCCGGACCGCCCCGGACCGCCCGGGACCGCCCCGGGACCGCCCGGAACCGCCCGGGACCGCCCGGGACCGCCCGGGACTGCCCGGGACCACCCCGGACCGCCCGGGACCGCCCCAGACCGCCCGGACCGCCCTGGACCGCCCGGGACCGCCCCGGACCACCCGGGACCGCCCCGGACCGCCCGGGAACGCCCCGGACCGCCCGGGACCCGCCCCAGACCGCCCGGGACCGCCCGGGACCGCCGGGACCGCCCGGGACCGCCCGAGACCGCCCGGGACCGCCGGGACCGCCCGGGACCGCCCGGGACTGCCCGGGACCGCCCCGGACCGCCCGGGACCGCACCCGGACCGCCCAGCCCACACCCGGACCGCCCGGGACCGCCCCGACCGCCCGGGACCGCCCGGGACCGCCCGGGACCGCCCCGGACCGCCTGGGACCGCCCTAGAACGCCCGGGACCGCCCGGGACGCCCGCGACCGCGTCAGACCGCCCGGGACCGCCTCGGACCACCCGGGACCGCCCAGGACCGCCCGGGACCGCCATGGACTGCCCGGGACCGCCCTGGAACGCCCGGGACCGCCCAGGACCGCCCGGGACCGCCCGGGTCCCGCCCAGGACCGCCCTGGACCGCCTGGAACCGCCCGAGACCGCCCCGGACCGCCCGGGACCGCCGGGACTGCCCGGGACCGCCCCGACCGCCCAGGACCACCCGGGACCGCCCGGGACCGCGCAGGACCGCCCAGGACTGCCCGGACCGCCCGGACCGCCCGGGACCGCCCGGGACCGCCCCGGACCGCCCGGGACCACCCGGGACCGCCCCGGACCGCCCGGGACCACCCGGGACCACCGGGACCGCCCGGGACCGCCCGGGACCGCCCGGGACCACCCGGGACCGCCCCGGACCGCCCAGGACCGCCCCGGACCGCCCCGGACCGCCCCGGACCACCCGGGACCGCCCAGGACCGCCCGAGACCGCCATGGACTGCCCGGGACCGCCCTGGAACGCCCGGGACCGCCCAGGACCGCCCGGGACCGCCCGGGTCCGCCCAGGACCGCCCTGGACCACCCGGAACCGCCCGAGACCGCCCCGGACCGCCGGGACCGCCCGGGACCACCCGGGACCGCCCGGGAGCGCCCGGGACTGCCCGGGACCGCCCCGGACCGCCCGGGACCACGCGGGGACCGCCCAGGACTGCCCGGGACCGCCCGGGACCGCCCGGGACCGCCCGGGACCGCCCCGGACCGCCCGGGACCACCCGGGACCGCCCGGACCGCCCGGGACCACCTGGGACCACCCGGGACCGCCCGGGACCGCCCGGGACCGCCCGGGACCGCCCGGACCGCCCCGGACCGCCCAGGACCGCCCCGGACCGCCCCGGACCGCCCCGGACCGCCCGGGACCGCCCGGGACCGCCCGGGACCCGCCGGGACCGCCCGGGACCACCCGAGACCGCCCGGGACCGCCCGGGACCGTCCGGGACCACCGCGGACCGCCCGGGACCGCCCCGGACCGCCCGGGACCGCCCCGGACCGCCCGGGACTGCCCCGGACCGCCGGGACCGCCCCGGGACCGCCCGGGAACGCCCCGGACCGCCCGGGACCGCCCCGGACCGCCCGGACCGCCCGGGACCGCCCGGGACCGCCCGGGACCGCCCCGGACCGCCCGGGACCGCCCGGGACCGCCCGGACCGCCCGGGACCGCCCAGGACCGCCCCCCGCCCGGGACCGCCCGCAGACCACCCGGGACCGCCCGGGACCGCCCAGGACCGCCCGGGACCGCCCAGGACCGCCCGGGGACCGGCCGGGACCCCCCTGGACCGCCCGGGACCGCCCTGGAACGCCCCGGGACCGCCCTGGACCGCCCGGGTCCGCCCTGGAATGCCCCGGACCGCCCGGGACGGCCCGGACCGCCGGGACCGCCCCGGACCGCCCGGGACCGCCCCGGACCGCCCGGGACCGGCCCGGACCGCCCGGGACCGCCCCAGACCGCCCGGGACCGCCCCGGACCGCCCGGGACCGCCCCGGACCACCCGGGACCGCCCCCGGACCGCCCGGGAACGCCCCGGACTGCCCGGGACCGCCCCAGACCGCCCGGGACCGCCCGGGACCGCCCCGGACCGCCCGGGACCGCCCAGGACCGCCCGGGACCGCCCGGGACCACCCGGACTGCCCGGGACCACCCGGGACCGCCCGGGACCGCCCAGGACCGCCCGGGACCGCCCAGGACCGCCCGGGACCGGCCGGGACCCCCCTGGACCGCCCGGGACCGCCCCTGGAACGCCCCGAGACCGCCCTGGACCGCCCGGGACCGCCCTGGAATGCCCCGGACCGCCCGGGACCGGCCCGGACCGCCCGGGACCGCCCCGGACCGCCCGGGACCGCCCCGGACCGCTCCGGACCGCCCGGGACTGCCCCGGACCGCCCGGGACCGCCCCGGACCGCCCGGGACCGCCCCGGACCGTCCGGGACCGCCCCGGACCGCCCGGGACTGCCCCGGACCGCCTGGGACCGCCCCGGACCGCCCGGGACCGCCCGGGACCGCCCCGGACTGCCCGGGACCGCCCGGGACCGCCCGGGACCGCCCAGGACCGCCCGGGACCGGCCGGAACCCCCCTGACCGCCCAGGACCGCCCTGGAACGCCCCGGGACCGCCCTGGACCGCCCGGGACCGCCCTGGAATGCGCCGGACCGCCCGGGACCGGCCCGGACCGCCAAGACCGCCCCGGACCGCCCGGGACCGCCCCGGACCGCCCGGGACTGGCCCGGACCGCCCGGGACCGCCCCAGACCGCCCGGGACCGCCCGGACCGCCCGGGACCGCCCCGGACCACCCGGGACCGCCCCGGACCGCCCGGGAACGCCCCGGACCGCCCGGGACCGCCCCAGACCGCCCGGGACCGCCCGGGACCGCCCCGGACCGCCCGGGACCGCCCAGGACCGCCCGGGACCGCCCGGGACCGCCCGGGACTGCCCGGGACCGCCCGGGACAGCCCCGGACTGCCCGGGACCGCCCCGGACCACCCGGGACCGCCCGGGACCGCCCAGGACCGCCCGGGACCGCCCTGGAACGCCCCGGGACCGCCCTGGACCGCCCGGGACCGCCCTGGAATGCCCCGGACCGCCCGGGATCGGCCCGGACCGCCCAGGACCGCCCCGGACCGCCCGGGACCGCCCCGGACCGCTCCGGACCGCCCGGGACTGCCCCGATTGCCCGGGACCGCCCCGGACCGCCCGGGACCGCCCGGGACCGTCCGGGACCGCCCCGGACCGCCCCGGGACTGCCCCGGACCGCCTGGGACCGCCCCGGACCGCCCGGGACCGCCCGGGACCGCCCCAGACCGCCCGGGACCGCCCCAGACCGCCCGGGACCGCCCCGGACCGCCCGGGACCGCCCCGGACCACCCGGGACCGCCCCGGACCGCCCGGGAACGCCCCGGACCGCCCGGGACCGCCCCGGACCGCCCGGGACCACGCGGGACCGCCCAGGACTGCCCGGGACCGCCCGGGACCGCCCGGGACCGCCCGGGACCGCCCCGGACCGCCCGGGACCACCCGGGACCGCCCCGGACCGCCCGGACCACCTGGGACCACCCGGGACCGCCCGGGACCGCCCGGGACCGCCCGGGACCGCCCGGGACCGCCCCGGACCGCCCAGGACCGCCCCGGACCGCCCCGGACCGCCCCGGACCGCCCGGGACCGCCCGGGACCGCCCGGGACCGCCCGGGACCGCCCGGGACCACCCGAGACCGCCCGGGACCGCCCGGGACCGTCCGGGACCACCCCGGACCGCCCGGGACCGCCCCGGACCGCCCGGGACCGCCCCGGACCGCCCGGGACTGCCCCGGACCGCCCGGGACCGCCCGGGACCGCCCCGGACCGCCCGGGAACGCCCCGGACCGCCCGGGACCGCCCCAGACCGCCCGGGACCGCCCGGGACCGCCCGGGACCGCCCGGGACCGCCCCGGACCGCCCGGGACCGCCCGGGACCGCCCGGGACCGCCCGGGACCGCCCAGGACCGCCCCGGACCGCCCGGGACCGCCCCAGACCACCCGGGACCGCCCGGGACGCCCAGGACCGCCCGGGACCGCCCAGGACCGCCCGGGACCGGCCGGGACCCCCCTGGACCGCCCGGGACCGCCCTGGAACGCCCCGGGACCGCCCTGGACCGCCCGGGTCCGCCCTGGAATGCCCCGGACCGCCCGGGACCGGCCCGGACCGCCGGGACCGCCCCGGACCGCCCGGGACCGCCCCGGACCGCCCGGGACCGGCCCGGACCGCCCGGGACCGCCCCAGACTGCCCGGGACCGCCCCGGACCGCCCGGGACCGCCCCGGACCACCCGGGACCGCCCCGGACCGCCCGGGAACGCCCCGGACCGCCCGGGTCCGCCCCAGACCGCCCGGGACCGCCCGGGACCGCCCCGGACCGCCCGGGACCGCCCAGGACCGCCCGGGGACCGCCCGGGACCGCCCGGGACCGCCCAGGACCGCCCGGGACCGCCCAGGACCGCCCGGGACCGGCCGGGACCCCCCTGGACCGCCCGGGACCGCCCTGGAACGCCCCGAGACCGCCCTGGACCGCCCGGGACCGCCCTGGAATGCCCCGGACCGCCCGGGACCGGCCCGGACCGCCCGGGACCGCCCCGGACCGCCCGGGACCGCCCCGGACCGCTCCGGACCGCCCGGGACTGCCCCGGACCGCCCGGGACCGCCCCGGACCGCCCGGGACCGCCCCGGACCGTCCGGGACCGCCCCGGACCGCCCGGGACTGCCCCGGACCGCCTGGGACCGCCCCGGACCGCCCGGGACCGCCCGGGACCGCCCCGGACTGCCCGGGACCGCCCGGGACCGCCCGGGACCGCCCAGGACCGCCCGGGACCGGCCGGAACCCCCCTGACCGCCCAGGACCGCCCTGGAACGCCCCGGGACCGCCCTGGACCGCCCGGGACCGCCCTGGAATGCGCCGGACCGCCCGGGACCGGCCCGGACCGCCGAGACCGCCCCGGACCGCCCGGGACCGCCCCGGACCGCCCGGGACTGGCCCGGACCGCCCGGGACCGCCCCAGACCGCCCGGGACCGCCCCGGACCGCCCGGGACCGCCCCGGACCACCCGGGACCGCCCCGGACCGCCCGGGAACGTCCCGGACCGCCCGGGACCGCCCCAGACCGCCCGGGACCGCCCGGGACCGCCCCGGACCGCCCGGGACCGCCCAGGACCGCCCGGGACCGCCCGGGACCGCCCGGGACTGCCCGGGACCGCCCGGGACAGCCCCGGACTGCCCGGGACCGCCCCGGACCACCCGGGACCGCCCGGGACCGCCCAGGACCACCCGGACCGCCCTGGAACGCCCCGGGACCGCCCTGGACCGCCCGGGACTGCCCTGGAATGCCCCGGACCGCCCGGGACCGGCCCGGACCGCCCAGGACCGCCCCGGACCGCCCGGGACCGCCCCGGACCGCTCCGGACCGCCCGGGACTGCCCCGGATTGCCCGGGACCGCCCCGGAGACCGCCCGGGACCGCCCCGGACCGTCCGGGACCGCCCCGGACCGCCCGGGACTGCCCCGGACCGCCTGGGACCGCCCCGGACCGCCCGGGACCGCCCGGGACCGCCCCAGACCGCCCGGGACCGCCCCAGACCGCCCGGGACCGCCCCGGACCGCCCGGGACCGCCCCGGACCACCCGGGACCGCCCCGGACCGCCCGGGAACGCCCCGGACCGCCCGGGACCGCCCCAGACCGCCCGGGACCGCCCCGGACCGCCCGGACCGCCCAGGACCGCCCGGGACCGCCCGGGACCGCCCGGGACCGCCCGGGACCGCCCCGGACCGCCCGGGACCGCCCCGGCCACCCGGGACCGCCCGGGACCGCCCAGGACCGCCCGGGACCGCCCAGGACCGCCCGGGACCGTCCGGGACCCCCCTGGACCGCCCGGGACCGCCCTGGAACGCCCCGGGACTGCCCTGGACCACCCGGGACCGCCCTGGAATGCCCCGGACCGCCCGGGACCGGCCCGGACCACCCGGGACCGCCCCGGACCGCCCGGGACCGCCCCGGACCGCCCGGGACCGGCCCGGACCGCCCGGGACCGCCCAGACCGCCCGGGACCGCCCCGGACCGCCCGGGACCGCCCCGGACCACCCGGGACCGCCCCGGACCGCCCGGGAACGCCCCGGACCGCCCGGGACCGCCCCAGACCGCCCGGGACCGCCCGGGACCGCCCCGGACCGCCCGGGACCGCCCAGGACCGCCCGGGACCGCCCGGGACCGCCCGGGACCGCCCGGGACCGCCCGGGACCGCCCCGGACTGCCCGGGACCGCCCCGGACCACCCGGGGACCGCCCGGGACCGCCCAGGACCGCCCGGGACCGCCCAGGACCGCCGGGACCGGCCGGGACCCCCCTGGACCCGCCCGGGACCGCCCTGGAACGCCCCGGGACCGCCCTGGACCACCCGGGACTGCCCTGGAATGCCCCGGACCGCCCGGGACCGGCCCAGACCGCCCGGGACCGCCCCGGACCGCCCGGGACCGCCCCGGACCGCTCCGGACCGCCCGGGACTGCCCCGGACCGCCCGGGACCGCCCCGGACCGCCCGGGACCGCCCCGGACCGTCCGGGACCGCCCCGGACCGCCCGGGACTGCCCCGGACCGCCTGG
Source organism: Petromyzon marinus (assembly GCF_048934315.1). Lineage (NCBI taxonomy): Eukaryota > Metazoa > Chordata > Hyperoartia > Petromyzontiformes > Petromyzontidae > Petromyzon > Petromyzon marinus. The sequence continues at coordinate 1,930,301 of NW_027422996.1, read as the reverse complement.
GACCGCCCCGGACCGCCCGGGACCGCCCGGGACCGCCCGGGACCGCCCCGGACCGCCCGGGACCGCCCCGGACCGCCCGGGACTGCCCCGGACCGCCTGGGACCGCCCCGGACCGCCCGGGACCACCCCGGACCGCCCGGGACCGCCCCGGACCGCCCGGGACCGCCCGGGACCGCGCGGGACCGCCCGGGACCGCCCGGGACCGCCCCGACCGCCCGGGACCGCCCGTGACCGCCCCGGGACCGCCCGGGACCGCCCGCGACCGCCCCGGACCGTACGGGACCGCCCCGGACCGCCCAGGACCGCCCGGGACCGCCCGGGACCGCCCCGGACCGCCCGGGACCGCCCCCCGACCGCCCGGGACCGTCCCAGACCGCCCGGGACCGCGCCTGACCGCCCGGGACCACCCCGGACCGCCCGGGACCACCCAGGACCGCCCGGGACCGCCCAGGACCGCCCGGGACCGCCCGGGACCGCCCCGGACCGCCCGGGACCGCCCGGGACCGCCCGGGACCGCCCAGGACCGCCCAGGACCGCCCGGGACCGCCGGGACCGCCCGGACCGCACGAGACCGCCCGGGACCGCCCGGGACCGCCCGGGACCGCCTGGGACCGCCTGGGACCGCCCCGGACCGCCCGGGACCGCACCCGGACTGCCCAGGACCACACCTGGACCGCCCGGGACCGCCCCGACTGCCCGGGACCGCCTGGGACCGCCCGGGACCGCCCCGACCGCCTGGGACCGCCCTAGAACGCCCGGGACCGCCCGGGACGGCCAGGGACCGCCCCAGACCACCCGGGACCGCCTCGGACCACCCGGGACCGCCCAGGACCGCCCGGGACCGCCATGGACTGCCCGGGACCGCCCTGGAACGCCCGGGACCGCCCGGGACCGCCCGGGTCCGCCCGGGTCCGCCCAGGACCGCCCTGGACCGCCCGGAACCGCCCGAGACCGCCCCGGACCGCTCGGGACCGCCCGGGACCACCCGGGACCGCCCGGGAGCGCCCGGGACCGCCCGGGACCGCCCCGGACCGCCCAGGACCACCCGGGACCGCCCGGGACCACGCGGGACCGCCCAGGACTGCCCGGGACCGCCCGGGACCGCCCGGGACCGCCCGGGACCGCCCCGGACCGCCCGGGACCACCCGGGACCGCTCCGGACCGCCCGGGACCACCCAGGACCACCCGGGACCGCCCGGGACCGCCCGAGACCGCCCAGGACCGCCCGGGACCGGCCGGGACCCCCCTGGACCGCCCGGGACCGCCCTGGAACGCCCCGGGACCGCCCTGGACCGACCGGGACCGCCCTGGAATGCCCCGGACCGCCCGGGACCGGCCCGGACCGCCCGGGACCGCCCCGGACCGCCCGGGACCGCCCCGGACCGCTCCGGACCGCCCGGGACTGCCCCGGACCGCCTGGGACCGCCCCGGACCGCCCGGGACCGCCCCGGACCGCCCGGGACCGCCCCGGACCGCCCGGGACTGCCCCGGACCGCCTGGGATCGCCCCGGACCGCCCAGGACCGCCCGGGACCGCCCGGGATCGCCCCGGACGGCCCAGGACCACCCGGGACCGCCCAGGACCGCCCGGGACCGCCCGGGACCGCCCCGGACCGCCCGGGACCGCCCGTGACCGCCCGGGACTGCCCGGGACCGCCCGCGACCGCCCCGGACCGCCCGGACCGCCCCGGACCGCCCAGGACCGCCCCGGGACCGCCCCGGACTGCCCGGACCGCCCCGGATTGCCCCGAACCGCCCGGGACCGCCCGGGACCGCCCGGGACCGCCCGGGACCGCCCGTGACCGCCCTGGACCGCCCGGGACCGCCCGGGACCGCCCGGGACCGCCGGGGACCGCCCGGGCCCGCCCGGGACCGCCCGGGACCGCCCCCGACCACCCGGGACCGCCCCAGACCGCCCGGGACCGCCCCAGACCGCCCGGGACCACCCGGACCGCCCGGGACCGCCCAGGACCGCCCGGGACCGCCCGGGACCGCCCGGGACCGCCCGGGACCGCCCCGGACCGCCCGGGACCGCCCGGGACCGCCCGGGACCGCCCGGGACCGCCCGGGACCGCCCGGGACCGCCGGGACCGCCCAGGACCGCCCGAGACCGCCGGGACCGCCCGGGACCACCCGGGACCGCCCGGGACCGCCCGGGACCGCCCCGGACCGCCCGGGACCGCACCCGGACCGCCCAGGACCACACCCGGACCGCCCGGGACCGCCCCGACTGCCCGGGACCGCCCGGGACCACCCGGGACCGCCCCGGACCGCCTGGGACCGCCCCAGACCGCCCGGGACCGCCCCGGACCGCCCGGGACCGCCCCGGACCACCCGGGACCGCCCCGGACCGCCCGGGACCGCCCCGGACCACCCGGGACCGCCCCGGACCACCCGGGACCGCCCCGGACCACCCGGGACCGCCCCAGACCGCCCGGGACCGCCCGGGACCGCCCGGGACAGCCCCGGACTGCCCGGGACCGCCCCGGACCACCCGGGACCGCCCGGGACCGCCCAGGACCGCCCGGGACCGCCCAGGACCGCCCGGGACCGGCCGGGACCCCCCTGGACCGCCCGGGACCGCCCTGGAACGCCCTGGACCGCCCTGGCCGGGACCGCCCTGGAATGCCCCGGACCGCCCGGGACCGGCCCGGACCGCCCAGGACCGCCCCGGACCGCCCGGGACCGCCCGGACCGCTCCGGACCGCCCGGGACTGCCCCGGACCGCCCGGGACCGCCCCGGACCGCCCGGGACCGCCCCGGACCGTCCGGGACCGCCCCGGACCGCCCGGGACTGCCCCGGACCGCCTGGGACCGCCCCGGACCGCCCGGGACCGCCCGGGACCGCCCCAGACCGCCCGGGACCGCCCCAGACCGCCCGGGACCGCCCCGAACCGCCCGGGACCGCCCCGGACCACCCGGGACCGCCCCGGACCGCCCGGGAACGCCCCGGACCGCCCGGGACCGCCCAGACCGCCCGGGACCGCCCGGGACCGCCCCGGACCGCCCGGGACCGCCCAGGACCGCCCGGGGACCGCCCGGGACCGCCCCGGACCGCCCGGGACCGCCCCGGACCACCCGGGACCGCCCGGGACCGCCCAGGACCGCCCGGGACTGCCCAGGACCGCCCGGGACCGGCCGGGACCCCCCTGGACCGCCCGGGACCGCCCTGGAACGCCCTGGGACCGCCCTGGACCACCCGGGACCGCCCTGGAATGCCCCGGACCGCCCGGGACCGGCCCGGACCGCCCGGGACCGCCCCGGACCGCCCGGGACCGCCCCGGACCGCCCGGGACCGGCCCGGACCGCCCGGGACCGCCCCGGACCACCCGGGACCGCCCCGGACCGCCCGGGAACGCCCCGGACCGCCCGGGACCGCCCCAGACCGCCCGGGACCGCCCGGGACCGCCCGGGACCGCCCGGGACCGCCCGGGACCGCCCGGGACCGCCCCGGACTGCCCCGGGACCGCCCCGGACCACCCGGGACCGCCCGGGACCGCCCAGGACCGCCCGGGACCGCCCAGGACCGCCCGGGACCGGCCGGGACCCCCCTGGACCGCCCGGGACCGCCCTGGAACGCCCCGGGACCGCCCTGGACCACCCGGGACCGCCCTGGAATGCCCCGGACCGCCCGGGACCGGCCCAGACCGCCCGGGACCGCCCCGGACCGCCCGGGACCGCCCCGGACCGCTCCGGACCGCCCGGGACTGCCCTGGACCGCCCGGGACCGCCCCGGACCGCCCGGGACCGCCCCGGACCGTCCGGGACCGCCCCGGACCACCCGGGACTGCCCGGACCGCCTGGGACCGCCCCGGACCGCCCGGGACCGCCCGGGACCGCCCCGGACCGCCCGGGACCGCCCCGGACCGCCCGGGACTGCCCCGGACCGCCTGGGACCGCCCCGGACCGCCCGGGACCACCCCGGACCGCCCGGGACCGCCCCGGACCGCCCGGGGACCGCCCGGGACCGCGCGGGACCGCCCGGGACCGCCCGGGACCGCCCCGGACCGCCCGGGACCGCCCGTGACCGCCCGGGACCGCCCGGGACCGCCCGCGACCGCCCCGGACCGTACGGGACCGCCCCGGACCGCCCAGGACCGCCCGGGACCGCCAGGGACCGCCCCGGACCGCCCGGGACCGCCCCCGACCGCCCGGGACCATCCCAGACCGCCCGGGACCGCGCCTGACCGCCCGGGACCACCCCGGACCGCCCGGGACCACCCAGGACCGCCCGGGACCGCCCAGGACCGCCCGGGACCGCCCGGGACCGCCCCGGACCGCCCGGGACCGCCCGGGACCGCCCGGGACCGCCCAGGACCGCCCAGGACCGCCCGGGACAGCCGGGACCGCCCGGGACCGCACGAGACCGCCCGGGACCGCCCGGGACCGCCCGGGACCGCCTGGGACCGCCTGGGACCGCCCCGGACCGCCCGGGACCGCACCCGGACCGCCCAGGACCACACCTGGACCGCCCGGGACCGCCCCGACTGCCCGGGACCGCCCGGGACCGCCCGGGACCGCCCCGGACCGCCTGGGACCGCCCTAGAACGCCCGGGACCGCTCGGGACGGCCAGGGACCGCCCCAGACCGCCCGGGACCGCCTCGGACCACCCGGGACCGCCCAGGACCGCCCGGGACCGCCATGGACTGCCCGGGACCGCCCTGGAACGCCCCGGGACCGCCCGGGACCGCCCGGGACCGCCCGGGTCCGCCCAGGACCGCCCTGGACCGCCCGGAACCGCCCGAGACCGCCCCGGACCGCTCGGGACCGCCCGGGACCACCCGGGACCGCCCGGGAGCGCCCGGGACCGCCCGGGACCGCCCCGGACCGCCCAGGACCACCCGGGACCGCCCGGGACCACGCGGGACCGCCCAGGACTGCCCGGGACCGCCCGGGACCGCCCGGGACCGCCCGGGACCGCCCCGGACCGCCCGGGACCACCCGGGACCGCTCCGGACCGCCCGGGACCGCCCTGGAACGCCCCGGGACCGCCCTGGACCGCCCGGACCGCCCTGGAATGCCCCGGACCGCCCGGGGACCGGCCCGGACCGCCCGGGACCGCCCCGGACCACCCGGGACCGCCCCGGACCGCTCCGGACCGCCCGGGACTGCCCCGGACCGCCTGGGACCGCCCCGGACCGCCCGGGACCGCCCCGGACCGCCCGGGACCGCCCCGGACCGCCCGGGACTGCCCCGGACCGCCTGGGATCGCCCCGGACCGCCCAGGACCGCCCGGGACCGCCCGGGTTCGCCCGGACCGCCCAGGACCACCCGGGACCGCCCAGGACCGCCCGGGACCGCCCGGGACCGCCCCGGACCGCCCGGGACCACCCGTGACCGCCCGGGACTGCCCGGGACCGCCCGCGACCGCCCCGGACCGCCCGGAACCGCCCCGGACCGCCCAGGACCGCCCGGGACCGCCCCGGACTGCCCCGGACCGCCCCGGATTGCCCCGAACCGCCCGGGACCGCCCGGGACCGCCCGGGGACCGCCCAAGACCGCCCGGGACCGCCCGTGACCGCCCTGGACCGCCCGGGACCGCCCGGGACCGCCCGGGACCGCCGGGGACCGCCCGGGCCCGCCCGGGACCACCCGGGACCGCCCCCGACCACCCGGGACCGCCCCAGACCGCCCGGGACCGCCCCAGACCGCCGGGACCACCCCGGACCGCCCGGGACCGCCCAGGACCGCCCGGGACCGCCCGGGACCGCCCGGGACCGCCCGGGACCGCCCCGGACCGCCCGGGACCGCCCGGGACCGCCCGGGACCGCCCGGGACCGCCGGCCGACCGCCCAGGACCGCCCGAGACCGCCGGGACCGCCCGGGACCGCCCGGGACCGCCCGGGACCGCCCGGGACCGCCCCGGACCGCCCGGGACCGCACCCGGACCGCCCAGGACCACACCCGGACCGCCCGGGACCGCCCCGACTGCCCGGGACCGCCCGGGACCACCCGGGACCGCCCCGGACCGCCTGGGACCGCCGTAGAACGCCCGGGACCGCCCGGGACGGCCAGGGACCGCCCCAGACCGCCCGGGACCGCCTCGGACCACCCGGGACCGCCCAGGACCGCCCGGGACCGCCATGGACTGCCCGGGACCGCCCTGGAATGCCCGGGACCGCCCGGGACCGCCCGGGACCGCCCCGGACCGCCCGGGACCGCCCCGGACCACCCGGGACCGCCCGGGACCGCCCAGGACCGCCCGGGAACCGCCCAGGACCGCCCGGGACCGGCCGGGACCCCCCTGGACCCGCCCGGGACCGCCCTGGAATGCCCCGGGACCGCCCTGGACCACCCGGGACCGCCCTGGAATGCCCCGGACTGCCCGGGACCGGCCCGGACCGCCCGGGACCGCCCCGGACCGCCCGGGACCGCCCCGGACCGCCCGGGACCGGCCCGGACCGCCCGGGACCGCCCCAGACCGCGCGGGACCGCCCCGGACCGCCCGGGACCGCCCCGGACCACCCGGGACCGCCCCGGACCGCCCGGGAACGCCCCGGACCGCCCGGGACCGCCCCAGACCGCCCGTGACCGCCCGGGACCGCCCCGGACCGCCCGGGACCGCCCAGGAACGCCCGGGACCGCCCGGGACCGCCCGGGACCGCCCGGGACCGCCCGGGACCGCCCCGGACCGCCCGGGACCGCCCTGGACCACCCGGGACCGCCCGGGACCGCCCAGGACCGCCCGGGACCGCCCAGGACCGCCCGGGACCGGTCGGGACCCCCCTGGACCGCCCGGGACCGCCCTGGAACGCCCCGGGACCGCCCTGGACCGCCCGGGACCGCCCTGGAATGCCCCGGACCGCCCGGGACCGGCCCAGACCGCCCGGGACCGCCCCGGACCGCCCGGGACCGCCCCGGACCGCTCCGGACCGCCCGGGACTGCCCCGGACCGCCCGGGACCGCCGCGGACCGCCCGGGACCGCCCCGGACCGTCCGGGACCGCCCGGACCGCCCGGGACTGCCCCGGACCGCCTGGGACCGCCCCGGACCGCCCGGGACCGCCCGGGACCGCCCCGGACCGCCCGGGACCGCCCCGGACCGCCCGGGACTGCCCCGGACCGCCTGGGACCGCCCCGGACCGCCCGGGACTGCCCCGGACCGCCCGGGACCGCCCCGGACCGCCCGGGACCGCCCGGGACCGCGCGGGACCGCCCGGGACCGCCCGGGACCGCCCCGGACCGCCCGGGACCGCCCCGTGACCGCCCGGGACCGCCCGGGACCGCCCGCGACCGCCCCGGACCGTACGGGACCGCCCGGACCGCCCAGGACCGCCCGGGACCGCCCGGGACCGCCCCGGACCGCCCGGGACCGCCCCCGACCACCCGCGACCGTCCCAGACCGCCCGGGACCGCCCCTGACCGCCCGGGACCACCCCGGACCGCCCGGGACCACCCAGGACCGCCCGGGACCGCCCAGGACCGCCCGGGACCGCCCGGGACCGCCCCGGACCGCCCGGGACCGCCCCGGGACCGCCGGGACCGCCCAGGACCGCCCAGGACCGCCCGGGACCGCCGGGACCGCCCGGGACCGCACGAGACCGCCCGGGACCGCCCGGGACCGCCCGGGACCGCCTGGACCGCCTGGGACCGCCCCGGACCGCCCGGTACCGCACCCGGACCGCCCAGGACCACACCCGGACCGCCCGGGACCGCCCCGACTGCCCGGGACCGCCCGGGACCGCCCGGGACCGCCCCGGACCGCCTGGGACCGCCCTAGAACGCCCGGGACCGCCCGGGACGGCCAGGGACCGCCCCAGACCGCCCGGGACCGCCTCGGACCACCCGGGACCGCCCAGGACCGCCCGGGACCGCCATGGACTGCCCGGGACCGCCCTGGAACGCCCGGGACCGCCCGGGACCGCCCGGGACCGCCCGGGTCCGCCCAGGACCGCCCTGGACCGCCCGGAACCGCCCGAGACCGCCCCGGACCGCTCGGGACCGCCCGGGACCACCCGGGACCGCCCGGGAGCGCCCAGGACCGCCCGGGACCGCCCCGGACCGCCCAGGACCACCCGGGACCGCCCGGGACCACGCGGGACCGCCCCAGGACTGCCCGGGACCGCCCGGGACCGCCCGGGACCGCCCGGGACCGCCCCGGACCGCCCGGGACCACCCGGGACCGCTCCGGACCGCCCGGGACCACCCAGGACCACCCGGGACCGCCCGGGACCGCCCGGGACCGCCCAGGACCGCCCGGGACCGGCCGGGACCCCCCTGGACCGCCCGGGACCGCCCTGGAACGCCCCGGGACCGCCCTGGACCGCCCGGGACCGCCCTGGAATGCCCCGGACCGCCCGGGACCGGCCCGGACCGCCCGGGAGACCGGGCCCCGGACCCGCTCCGGACCCAGCCCGGACGCATCCACGGACCGGCCCCGGGACCGCCCTGGACGGCCGGGGACCGCCCGGACCGCCCGGGACCGCCCGGACCGCCCGGGACCGCCCGGACCGCCCGGGACCGCCCCGGACCGCCCGGACCGCCCGGGACCGCCCGGGACCGCCCGGGACCGCCCGGGACCGCCCGGGACCGACCGGACCGCCCAGGGACCGCCCGGGACCGCCCGGACCGCCCGGACCGCCCGGACCGCCCGGGACCGCCCGGGACTGCCCGGGACCGCCCGGGACCGCCCGGACCGCCCGGGACCGCCCCGGACCGCCCGGGGACCGCCCGGGACCGCCCCGGGACCGCCCCGGACCGCCCCGGACCGCCCGGGACCGCCCGGACCGCCCGGGACCGCCCGGGACCGCCCGGGACCGCCCGTGACCGCCCTGGACCGCCCGGGACCGCCCTGGACCGCCCGGGACCGCCGGGACCGCCCGGGACCGCCCGGGACCGCCCGGGACCGCCCCCGACCACCCGGGACTGCCCCCGGACCGCCCGGGACCGCCCCCGACCGCCCGGGACCACCCCGACCGCCCGGACCGCCCAGGACCGCCCGGGACCGCCCGGGACCGCCCGGGACCGCCCGGGACCGCCCCGGACCGCCCGGGACCGCCCGGGACCGCCCGGACCGCCCCGACCCGCCCGGGACCGCCCGGGACCGCCCCGGACCGCCCGGGACCGCCCGCGGACCGCAGGCCGAGACCGCCCGGGACCGCCCGGGACCGCCCGGGACCGCCCGGGACCGCCCGGGACCGCCCCGGACCGCCCGGGACCGCACCCGGACCGCCCAGGACCGCCCGGACCGCCCGGGACCGCCCCGACTGCCCGGGACCGCCCGGGACCCCGGACCGCCCCGGACCGCCCGGGACCGCCCTAGAACGCCCGGGACCGCCCGGGCGGCCCGGGACCGCCCCGACCGCCCGGGACCCGGCCTCGCCAGGACCACCCGGGACCGCCCAGGACCGCCCGGGACCGCCATGGACTGCCCGGGACCGCCCTGGAACGCCCGGGACCGCCCGGGACCGCCCGGGACCGCCCCGGTCCGCCCAGGACCGCCCTGGACCGCCCGGAACCGCCCGAGACCGCCCCGGACCGCTCGGGACCGCCCGGGACCACCCGGGACCGCCCGCGAGCGCCCGGGACCGCCCGGGACCGCCCGGACCGCCCAGGACCACCCGGGACCGCCCGGGACCCCGCGGGACCGCCCAGGACTGCCCGGGACCGCCCGGGACCGCCCGGGACCGCCCGGGACCGCCCCGGACCGCCCGGGACCACCCGGGACCGCCCCGGACCGCCCGGGACCTCCCGGACCACCCGGGACCGCCCGGGACCGCCCGGGACCGCCCAGGACCGCCCGGGACCGGCCGGGACCCCCCTGGACCGCCCGGGACCGCCCCTGGAACCGCCCCGGGACCGCCCTGGACCGCCCGGGACCGCCCTGGAATGCCGGACCGCCCGGGACCGGCCCGGACCGCCCGGGACCGCCCCGGACCGCCCGGGACCGCCCCGGACCGCTCCGGACCGCCCGGGACTGCCCCGGACCGCCTGGGACCGCCCCGGACCGCCCGGGACCGCCCCGGACCGCCCGGGACCGCCCCGGACCGCCCGGGACTGCCCCGGACCGCCTGGACCGCCCCGGACCGCCCGGGACCGCCCGGGACCGCCCGGGATCGCCCCGGACCGCCCGGGACCACCCGGGACCGCCCAGGACCGCCCGGGACCGCCCGGGACCGCCCGGGACCGCCCGTGACCGCCCGGGACTGCCCGGGACCGCCCGCGACCGCCCCGGACCGCCCGGAACCACCCGGACCGCCCAGGACCGCCCGGGACCGCCCCGGGACTGCCCCGGACCGCCCCGGATTGCCCCGAACCGCCCGGGACCGCCCGGGACCGCCCGGGACCGCCCGGGACCGCCGTGACCGCCCTGGACCGCCCGGGACCGCCCGGGACCGCCCGGGACCGCGGGGACCGCCCGGGACCGCCCGGGACCGCCCGGGACCGCCCCCGACCACCCGGGACCGCCCCAGACCGCCCGGGACCGCCCCAGACCGCCCGGACCACCCCGGACCGCCCGGGACCGCCCAGGACCGCCCGGGACCGCCCGGGACCGCCCGGGACCGCCCGGGACCGCCCCGGACCGCCCGGGACCGCCCGGGACCGCCCGGGACCACCCGGGACCGCCCGGGACCGCCCGGGACCGCCGGGACCGCCCAGGACCGCCCGAGACCGCCGGGACCGCCCGGGACCGCCCGGGACCGCCCGGGACCGCCCGGGACCCGCCCGGGACTGCCCCGGACCGCCCGGGACCGCACCCGGACCGCCCAGGACCACATCCGGACCGCCCGGGACCGCCCCGACCGCCCGGGACCGCCCGGGACCGCCCGGGACCGCCCCGGACCGCCTGGTACCGCCCTAGAACGCCCGGGACCGCCCGGGACGGCCCGGGACTGCCCGGGACCGCCCGGGACCGCCCGGGACCGCCCCGGACCGCCCGAGACCGCCCGTGACCGCCCGGGACCGCCGGGACCGCCCGGGACCGCCCGAGACCGCCCGGGACCGCCCGGGACCGCCCGGGACCGCCCGGGACCGCCCGGGACCGCCCGGACCGCCCGGGACCGCACCCGGACCGCCCAGGACCACACCCGGACCGCCCGGGACCGCCCCGACCGCCCGGGACCGTCCAGGACTGCCCGGGACCGCCCGGGACCGCCCGGGACCGCCCGGGACCGCCCCGGACCGCCCGGGACCGCCCGGGACCGCCCCGGACCGCCCGGGACCGCCCAGGACCGCCCGGGACCGGCCGGGACCGCCCGGGACCGCCGGGGACCGCCCGGGCCCGCCCGGGACCGCCCGGGACCGCCCCCGACCACCCGGGACCGCCCCAGACCGCCCGGGACCGCCCCAGACCGCCCGGGACCACCCCGGACCGCCCGGGACCGCCCAGGACCGCCCGGGACCGCCCGGGACCGCCCGGGACCGCCCGGGACCGCCCCGGACCGCCCGGGACCGCCCGGGACCGCCCGGGACCGCCCGGGACCGCCCGGGACCGCCCGGGACCGCCGGGGACCGCCCAGGACCGCCCGAGACCGCCGGGACCGCCCGGGACCGCCCGGGACCGCCCGGGACCGCCCGGGACCGCCCCGGACCGCCCGGGACCGCACCCGGACCGCCCAGGACCACACCCGGACCGCCCGGGACCGCCCCGACTGCCCGGGACCGCCCGGGACCACCCGGGACCGCCCCGGACCGCCTGGGACCGCCCTAGAACGCCCGGGACCGCCCGGGACGGCCAGGGACCGCCCCAGACCGCCCGGGACCGCTTCGGACCACCCGGGACCGCCCAGGACCGCCCGGGACCGCCATGGACTGCCCGGGACCGCCCTGGAACGCCCGGGACCGCCCGGGACCGCCCGGGACCGCCCGGGTCCGCCCAGGACCGCCCTGGACCGCCCGGAACCGCCCGAGACCGCCCCGGACCGCTCGGGACCGCCCGGGACCACCCGGGACCGCCCGCGAGCGCCCGGGACCGCCCGGGACCGCCCCGGACCGCCCAGGACCACCCGGGACCGCCCGGGACCACGCGGGACCGCCCAGGACTGCCCGGGACCGCCCGGGACCGCCCGGGACCGCCCGGGACCGCCCCGGACCGCCCGGGACCACCCGGGACCGCCCCGGACCGCCCGGGACCTCCCAGGACCACCCGGGACCGCCCGGGACCGCCCGGGACCGCCCAGGACCGCCCGGGACCGGCCGGGACCCCCCTGGACCGCCCGGGACCGCCCTGGAACGCCCCGGGACCGCCCTGGACCGCCCGGGACCGCCCTGGAATGCCCCGGACCGCCCGGGACCGGCCCGGACCGCCCGGGACCGCCCCGGACCGCCCGGGACCGCCCCGGACCGCTCCGGACCGCCCGGGACTGCCCCGGACCGCCTGGGACCGCCCCGGACCGCCCGGGACCGCCCCGGACCGCCCGGGACCGCCCCGGACCGCCCGGGACTGCCCCGGACCGCCTGGGACCGCCCCGGACCGCCCGGGACCGCCCGGGACCGCCCGGGATCGCCCCGGACCGCCCGGGACCACCCGGGACCGCCCAGGACCGCCCGGGACCGCCCGGGACCGCCCGGGACCGCCCGTGACCGCCCGGGACTGCCCGGGACCGCCCGCGACCGCCCCGGACCGCCCGGAACCACCCCGGACCGCCCAGGACCGCCCGGGACCGCCCCGGACTGCCCCGGACCGCCCCGGATTGCCCCGAACCGCCCGGGACCGCCCGGGACCGCCCGGGACCGCCCGGGACCGCCCGTGACCGCCCTGGACCGCCCGGGACCGCCCGGGACCGCCCGGGACCGCCGGGGACCGCCCGGGACCGCCCGGGACCGCCCGGGACCGCCCCCGACCACCCGGGACCGCCCCAGACCGCCCGGGACCGCCCCAGACCGCCCGGGACCACCCCGGACCGCCCGGGACCGCCCAGGACCGCCCGGGACCGCCCGGGACCGCCCGGGACCGCCCGGGACCGCCCCGGACCGCCCGGGACCGCCCGGGACCGCCCGGGACCACCCGGGACCGCCCGGGACCGCCCGGGACCGCCGGGACCGCCCAGGACCGCCCGAGACCGCCGGGACCGCCCGGGACCGCCCGGGACCGCCCGGGACCGCCCGGGACCGCCCGGGACTGCCCCGGACCGCCCGGGACCGCACCCGGACCGCCCAGGACCACATCCGGACCGCCCGGGACCGCCCCGACCGCCCGGGACCGCCCGGGACCGCCCGGGACCGCCCCGGACCGCCTGGTACCGCCCTAGAACGCCCGGGACCGCCCGGGACGGCCCGGGACTGCCCGGGACCGCCCGGGACCGCCCGGGACCGCCCCGGACCGCCCGAGACCGCCCGTGACCGCCCGGGACCGCCGGGACCGCCCGGGACCGCCCGAGACCGCCCGGGACCGCCCGGGACCGCCCGGGACCGCCCGGGACCGCCCGGGACCGCCCCGGACCGCCCGGGACCGCACCCGGACCGCCCAGGACCACACCCGGACCGCCCGGGACCGCCCCGACCGCCCGGGACCGTCCAGGACTGCCCGGGACCGCCCGGGACCGCCCGGGACCGCCCGGGACCGCCCCGGACCGCCCGGGACCGCCCGGGACCGCCCCGGACCGCCCGGGACCGCCCAGGACCGCCCGGGACCGGCCGGGACCCCCCCCCCGTATCTGTGTGAGTAGTCTCAGGAAGACAGCGACACTCATCACGGCAGCTGTGGAGACAGCAGGAAGACAGCGACACTCGTCACGGCAGCTGTGAGACAGCAGGAAGACAGCGACACTCGTCACGGCAGCTGTGGAGACAGCAGGAAGACAGCGACACTCGTCACAGCAGCTGTGGAGACAGCAGGAAGACAGCGACACTCATCACGGCAGCTGTGGAGACAGCGACGTGGTGGGGGGGGGGGGGGTGAGTAATGCTCAGCCGCCGGGCACGGCTGACGACCACCTCGTGGGGACCGCCTGTGTTGTGAGTCTATGGGTCTCTGTGTGAGTCTGTGGGTCTCTGTGTGAGTCTGTGGGTCTCTGTGTGAGTCTGTGGGTCTCTGTGTGAGTCTGTGGGTCTCTGTGTAAGTCTGTGGGCTTATGGGTATCTGTGTGAGTCTTTGGGCCTCTGTCAGAGTAAATTGGTATCTGTGTGAGTCTATGGGTATCTGTGTGAGTCTGTGGGCCTCTATCAGAGTAAATTGGTATCTGTGTGAGTCTATGGGTCTCTGTGTGAGTCTGTGGGTCTCTGTCAGAGTAAATTTGTCTCTGTGTGAGTCTATGGGGCTCTGTGTGAGTCTGTGGGTCTCTGTCAGAGTAAACTGGTCTCTGTGTGGGTCTATGGGTCTCTGTGTCAATCTGTGGGCCTCTGTCAGAGTAAATTGGTATTTGTGTGAGTCTATGGGTCTCTGTGTGAGTCTGTGGACCTCTGTCAGAGTAAATTGGTATCTGTGTGAGTCTATCAGTCTATGGGTCTCTGTGTGAGTCTGTGGGTCTCTGTCAGAGTAAATTTGTCTCTGTGTGAGTCTATGGGTCTCTGTGTGAGTCTGTGGGTCTCTGTCAGAGTAAATTGGTCTGTAGTGATAGCAAGTACCGCCACAGTCAGTATGCACTGTTGTAGTGATAGCAGTTACCACCACAGTAAGTATGCACTGCTGTAGTGAGAGCAGGATCCACCACAGTCGGTATGCACTGCTGTAGTAATAGTAAATAATGCTATCGAGTTGGTACATACCGCTATATAGAGTTAGTAGATACTAAAACAGTCAGACTATACCACTACAGTCAGCAAATACTGCTACAGTCAGCAGATACAACTACGGTCAGTAGCTACTAGAGTCAGTAGGCACTACTATAGAGTGAGTAGATACTGATATAGAGTTAGTAGTTACTACTATAGTCAGTGAATACTCCTATAGAGTCAGCAGATACTACTATACAGTTAGTCGTTACTACTATAGAGTCGGTAGACACTACTGTAGGGCCAGTAAATACTACTACGGTCAGTAGTTACTACAGTCAGTAAATACTACTAAACAGTCAGTAGCTACTACTGGCTCAGTAGATACTACTGTACAGTCAGTAGATACAACTACAGGGCCAAGAGAT
Organism: Petromyzon marinus; assembly: GCF_048934315.1. Taxonomy (NCBI): domain Eukaryota; kingdom Metazoa; phylum Chordata; class Hyperoartia; order Petromyzontiformes; family Petromyzontidae; genus Petromyzon; species Petromyzon marinus. The sequence continues at coordinate 1,915,282 of NW_027422996.1, read as the reverse complement.
ACTACTTATTCTGTTGTATGTAGGCTGTGTAGGTATATACAGGACTAGCTGTACTACCCAGGCTTGAATTCACCACACCCGGCCGCCTTTGTCTCCCCAGTGGCGATGTTCACACCACAACAGTTACTCGTTAGAGGCTGAGTCGACCTAGGGGAGGCCCAGGACCGGACCAAATAATCGTCACCGGTGGTGGCCGTGAGCGGGAATCGAACTCGGGTCGCCGGGTTCGTAGCGCGGCGTAGCGCTAACCACTACACTACAATGCATTAGGCTTCCACACACAGACACAAACACACAGACACACACACAGACACACACAGACACAAAAAGATCCCCCATATAGCCTTAACAGACTGTAGGAGCAAGTGCTGTTAGCGAGCACCTATGAAGGCCGGGACGGTACACGAGGGGGTGGGTGGCCAGCACCACGCTCGACCGCCTTTGTCTCCCTAGTGGCAATGTTTACACACCGCACCAGGTACTCATTTGAGGCTGAGTCGACCTAGGGGAGGCCCGGGACCGGTTCAGATAATCGTCACTGGTGTTGGCCGTGAGCAGGAATCGAACCTGGGTCGCCAGGTTCATAGCGCAGCGCGCTAACCGCTACACTATCGCTCCCCACAACACACAGACACACACACACACAGACAACGCTAACCGCTACACTACAATGCGTGACGCTTCCACATGCACGGGTCACGTGACAGATTTGACGTCACAGCTCACTTGCCGTGCATAAAATCTAGGCATTATTGAGCTCCCCTCCCCACCCCTAAAAAAAACACAAAAGTGTATTTGTATAATGTTTGCACGGTGTACAGTCTGGGAAATACCCACATGGCAAATTTCCAGTTTGTTGCATGTCGGGAAGTACGCTAAACATTTTGAACAGACAACACACACAATCACAACCTTGCATATTTTTATATATATGGAGATAAACAGTAAGAGCCAATTTGTTAATCCATTGCCGGACGAGGGTCTCCCCACGCCGCCCCGGGTCATGATTTGACCATACTTCACCACGCTCGTCCGTGTGGCGGCTTGGTGGAGGAGGGTAGCGTAGACGTGGGAGCGTAGTGACATTGTACTCTACAATGGATGTTGCCCCCACCGCTCCTATGCCACTCACCAACGTTGCACAGTCCCGCAGCCGCCTAAAACAACAACAACAAAGTCCCATCACAAGGGAGAAACACACAAATAGAGATTCACTTCGAGTACACTCACCACCACGTAGCTGTCAACCTCTATCAGTGCCCCTACCTTATTACAGATCAATTCAGACCATATCGGCCACCACGTGTCTTTATGAATATCAACGTTCGTCCTGCGAAGTCCCATCACAATGTAGAAACACAAATAGACAATACTGTTACCAAAGCATGTTTTTTTGCCCGTATTGAAACGGCTGTACCCCGTATGGGCGTGAAAACTCAATGTCTCTGTACAAGAATACGGGGTAAACCGTACGGGTTATGACAGCTGTGATGCATCAAGAGATAACTTGACCCGTGGTTGTGTTACCTCGTTTAACCAAAGGCTTCAAACTCGCGTGGAACAGCCCGAAACCCAAAGCATGAGGACAAACACAAAGACGGGTATATCACGAGAGAAAAAACCCCTACATATTTACCAATAACACTGCCCTTAAAAGTAAATTCTGTGGTGCATAATCGGGCAATGGGCCTTTTTCATAACGCCTCTGTTACTGACGATTGTATTTCAGCCTTTCTTCTTACGACTGCTGCCTGTGTATCTTACTGTGAAAACAGTTCCACAAAGCATGTATAAATGTTTATTTTCTTTGTGACAGACTAGGCCCGAGACGCCAGGGAGGGCCTGAATGGCCTGGATTGCCTACCGAGAAGGAGACGCCTTCCCCGGCGGGGAGCAACCACAGCCTGCGGTGTCACCGCCGCAACGGGGGTCACACAACACCGGATTTTTTTTTTCGTCAAAATTTTAAAACCAAAACACCCACTTACCAGTTCGCGTGAGTTCAATCCTGCTCAGAGTTTTAAGGGGCGAGAGGAATTGTTCGTGCAAGTTTAGAGTTTAGGGTGGGGAGTCGTTATGTTCCGAACAGTTTAGAAGCGTCCTGGGAGCCGGGCTTGAGGCGTCAGCCATTGGCACTTGGGAGCTACCACTCCCAGCCAAGGGTTGACGCTCAAACTATCAATCTTATACTTGCACTTCCATCACATAATTTGAATCGTATTTACTCGAACAATATATGCTGAATGATCTACTATGATGGTCACGGTCGCTCCGTCATTGTATTGCTGTTGAAGATGTATATATTTATATATTTTAAAAAATATTACCGCGTCTGCGACCCCCCCCCCTATTTAAAGCGGTAAGTTGGTTCGTTCCAAATGATGACGTTCACACAACGCGATCAAAGTTGGGAACGCTCTTGCAGAATTGTACAACTCCGAAAGTTATCGCGATATGGCGACACTACGATATTACCTAATCATATCCACCATAAGCATATCGTACATTTTTTTCCACACGGCACGTGCACACACTCAAAGCACTTGCAATTCAAATTTCGATTTAAAGCTTTCGTGACTGCAGGGATTCATCTTCTTGGTTATTTCGGTAAAGTCACCACCACGTAGAATGGAAACAATAAAATAATAAAAATAGATATTTTGATCCCCTGCTGATTTTGTACGTTTGCCCACTGACAAAGAAATGATCAGTCTATAATTTTAATGGTAGATTTATTTGAACAGTGAGAGACAGAATAACAACAAAAATCCAGAGAAACGCATGTCAAAAATGTTATAAATTGATTTGCATTTTAATGAGTGAAATGAGTATTTGACCCATCAGAAAGATTTCTGGCTCCCAGGTGTCTATGTGTACACTGTGTGTGTGTACACTGTTTGTGTACACTGTGTGTATACACTGTGTGTGTGTCACTGTGTGTACACTGTGTGTGTACACTGTGTGTACACTGTGTGTGTACCCTATGTGTGTACGCTGTGTGTGTGTACACTATGTGTATACACTGTGTGTGTGTGTACACTGCGTATGTGTACACTGTGTGTATAAATTGTGTGTGTACACTGTGTGTGTACAGTGTGTGTACACTATGTGTATACACTGTGTGTGTGTACACCGTGTGTACGCTGTGTGTGTGTACACTATGTGTATACACTGTGTGTGTGTACACTGCGTATGTGTACACTGTGTGTGTACAGTGTGTGTACACTGTGTGTGTGTACACTGCGTATGTGTACACTGTGTGTGTGTACACTGTGTGTGTACATTGTGTGTGTACACTGTGTGTGTGTACACTGTGTGTGTGTACACTGTATACACTGTGTGTGTACACTGTGTATACCCTGTGTGTCACTGTGTGTACACTGTGTGTGTGTATATATACAGTGTGTACCCTGTGTACACTGGGTGTATACACTGTATGTACACCGTGTGTACACTGTGTGTATACTGTGTATACCCTGTGTGTGTGTACACTGTGTGTGTACACTGTGTGTGTGTACACTGTGTGTGTGTACACTGTGTGTGTACCCTATGTGTGTACGCTGTGTGTGTGTACACTATGTGTATACACTGTGTGTGTGTACACTGCGTATGTGTACACTGTGTGTATAAATTGTGTGTGTACACTGTGTGTGTGTACACTGTGTGTGCACACTGTGTGTGTACATTGTGTACATTGTGTATACACTGTGTGTGTACACTGTGTGTGTACACCGTGTGTACGCTGTGTGTGTGTACACTATGTGTATACACTGTGTGTGTGTACACTGCATATGTGTACACTGTGTGTGTACAGTGTGTGCACACTGTGTGTGTGTACACTGCGTATGTGTACACTGTGTGTGTGTACACTGTGTGTGTGTACATTGTGTGTGTACATTGTGTGTGTACACTGTGTGTGTGTACACTGTGTGTGTGTACACTGTATACACTGTGTGTGTACACTGTGTATACCTTGTGTGTCACTGTGTGTACACTGTGTGTGTATATATACAGTGTGTACCCTGTGTACACTGGGTGTATACACTGTATGTACACCGTGTGTACACTGTGTGTGTATACTGTGTATACCCTGTGTGTGTGTACACTGTGTATGTGTACACTGTGTATACACTGTGTGTATACACTGTGCTTGGCACAAGCGTCGTGGTGACGTCACCGCCACTTAGTAGCAAATGGCGGTTGTTGTTGTGTCACTGTGTGTGTGTCACTGTGTGTGTACACTGTCACTGTGTGTGTGCGTCACTGTGTCACTGTGTGTACACTGTATGTACACACACAGTGTACACACACAGTGTACACACACACAGTGTGCACACTGTGTGTGCACACTGTGTGTGTGTGCACTGTGTGTATACTGTGTGTGTGTACACTGTGTGTGTGTACACTGTGTGTGTACACTGTATGTGTACACTGTTTGTGTCCGCATTGAACCGAACCCCCGGCAAGGCCATCTACTTAATGACGAGAGAAAATTCACACGAAATGTACTTTTCAATGAAGTCTTCCAGATGTAAATTGATACAAGCTTTTAATGAGGAAATAAAATAATCTAATTCAAAGCACAACACAATTCAAAGATGTTTCATTTTAAAACTTCAAAACGGAGCACGGGGTACTTGCGTGAATGCGTCCTTCGTGTGCAAATGTTGTGACTTTCCTGGCCTGAAGGCCGTCAATGTGTTGGACCATTAAATGGTGCACAGCGTCTCAACAACAGCAGTGGGGTTTGCTTCAACCGATGGTTACGAACATCCAGACGTGAATCAGCAAGGAGCATTTCTAGTCCTAGTTAGACAAAATCTACGTCAACACGTAAGACAAAACTACAATTCGTGTTGTAGAGAATGTACCTCCTCCTATACGTGTAAATTTCAAGTGGTATGCCTTGTAACTGATGAATGATCCGAGCGTGCTCCCTATTTCAAAGACAATGAGTTGCTAGAGAGGCAGACGCTTCGTGAAACACAAAAGTACCCTTTGACCTGTATCACAAGAACAACGGGTCTCACCTGAGTTCTCTGTACAGGTTACTTCCAAAACACACACGCACTTTGTCCTAACATCACTTCTTCTTTCGTTCTTTCGGTAAAGTCACGTATAGCATTGTGATATATAACGACTTATTGTTGGTAGCTTAGCTGATTGGAGAATATAGAGTTTATTGATAACATTAAGGTAATTTATATTTTAGGGTTTTTTTATTGGTTCACTATATAGTACTGTGAATATATAGTACTGTGAATAGCTCAGATGTGTAGGCCTTGACTTCAACATAGTCATTTCTGTGACCAGTCACTAGCTAATCACTCAGTTATTTCAATGCTAAATTCGCCTAGTTATTTCAATGCTAAATTATCCTGTTTGATTTGTACTAAGTGCCTCGGTGAATGTGTATGCTCTGACTTTAACGTAGCTATTTCTGTGACCAGTTACAAGCTATTCACTCAGCTATTTCAATGCTAAATTCTATGCTAATTCCTTTGTCAAGGGGTGCCTCTGCGGATGTGTATGCTTTAACTTAGCTATTTCAATGCTAAATTCTATGCTAATTCCTTTATCAAGGGGTGCCTCTGCGGATGTGTATGCTTTAACTTTTAACATAGCTATTTCTGTGACCAGTCACAAGCTAATCATTCAGCCATTTCAATGCTAAATTATATGCTAATTCCTTTGTCAAGGCGCTTTGTTTCCTCTCACACAGCTTAAAGGTCGTGATCTGAACGTGGCTCTTTCACTCCAGCGCTGTCCTACCAGACAGTCTCGTCCCTTCACCTGATGAAGGCCGCTTGTGTTGTGGCCGAAACGTCGTGAGAATATTATTATTGTGTTATTTTATTTGATCAATTTATTATTTTATTCTCATTCTACGTGACTTTACCGAAAGAACCAAAGAAGATGCAATATTAGATTTACGGTGACAAAAAAAGACGCACACACATCGCCTATGCTTTGAAAACTGAGAAGTTATACTTTTTTCAGTATAAGCAGCAGTCATATTAAGGCTTGCCATCATATTTATTGACAGCGACCAAGTCAACACTGGTGTCAGGGCAATGGTCTGATGAGCCTGAATGCTTTTGGCCGGGAGCTCACTGAGCAGCTCCTCTGTTGACTGAATAAATAGCCTTGGCGTGTGGTGACTCAAAAATAAAATTGGCATATTTCACCAAATCTGGCTGTCACCTGATGAAGCTGGTTGTGATTTCTGGTGAAACTTCAAGATTATAAATGTTGTGGCTTGGCTCTCCAACACACAACCGGTGTGCTGTACTAGTACACTACACTATACACTACACTATACACTGCACTACTATACACTACACTATACAATACACTATACATTACTATACACTACACTATATACTACACTATACACTACACTATACACTACACTATACACTACACTATACACTACACTATACACTGCACTATACACTACACTATACACTGCACTATACACTACACTATGCACTGCACTATACACTACACTATACACTACACTATACAATACACTATACATTACTATACACTACACTATACACTACATTATACACTATACATTACTATACACTACACTATACACTACACTATACACTACACTATACACTGCACTATACACTACACTATACACTACATTATACACTATACATTACTATACACTACACTATATACTACACTATACACTACACTATACACTACACTATACACTACACTATACACTGCACTATACACTACACTATACACTGCACTATACACTACACTATACACTACATTATACACTATACATTACTATACACTACACTATACACTACTATACACTACACTACTATACACTACACTATACACTACACTACTATACACTACACTATACACTACACTATACACTACACTATACACTACACTACTATACACTACACTATACACTACACTATACACTACACTATACACTACACTATACACTACACTATACACTACACTATACACTACTATACACTACACTATACACTACTATACACTACACTATACACTACACTACTATACACTACACTATACACTACACTATACACTACTATACACTTCACTATACACTACTATACACTACACTACACTACTATACACTACACTATACACTACTATACACTACACTATACACTACACTATACACTACACTACTATACACTACACTATACACTACACTATATACTACTATACACTACACTATACACTACTATACACTACACTATACACTACACTACTATACACTACACTATACACTACTATACACTACACTATACACTACTCTATACACTACTATACACTACACTATACACTACTATACACTATGCTATACACTACACTATACACTACAATATACTCTACACTACACTACTATACACTATGCTATACACTACACTATACACTACACTATACACTACACTATACACTACTAAACACTACACTATACACTACTATACACTACTATACACTATACACTACACTATACACTACACTATACACTACACTATACACTACGCACTAGTGCTGTACTATACACGAATTGGCCACGTTCTGTTTACGTGACCACCCTTACTGGTTGGCTGTGTCGGGTGGTGGTGGGTTTAGCGACACATTTCTATATTTACGTGATCTAACCCCCCAAAAACACCTCTGTTGTGGATGATATTGGTCGTGAAAGCCTCCTAAGCGTTAATTCAACTACATTCTTATTATCACAAAGTCACACAGATAGAAAAAAAATAAAGTGAAGAAAAAAAACATTAACAGTTTCCATCTACGTGACTTTACCGAAAGAAACCAAAGAATTTTTTTGATTTAAAGCTTTCGTGACTGCAGTAATTCATATTCATAGTTCTTTCGGTAAAGTCACGTTGAAGGGAAACAATAAAATAATAAAATATATATAAAACAATAATAAAAAATTCTCACGACGTTTCGACCATAACTCAAACGGTCGTCTTCAGGTGTGTTGGTTTGCATAAATTTATTTTTATACGGTGGATTTATTTATTTATAAAAACGTTAGCGCCACGCGCAGCGATTTGGCAGTTTGCCCAGGACTAGTCCATCTATTTTTTGAAAAGAGGAGGGGGGAGACGAAATTTTTTTATAATGTATGCTGTCTGAAAGCCACTGTAAGCGTGAACAATCAATTAAGAACTGAAATGGTGAGACAATTTCAACCGAGAAGATGGATTCTATCTTAGCAATCATTGGAAAGATTTGATAAACCATTTCAGTTCTTAATTGATTGTTCACGCTTACAGTGGCTTTCAGACAGCATACATTATAAAAAAGAATTCGTCTCCCCCCTCCTCTTTTCAGAATATAGATGGACTAGTCCAGGGCAAACTGCCAAATCGCTGCGCTTGACGCTAACGTTTTTATAAATAAATAAATGCGCCGTTTAAAATAAATTTATGCAAACCAACACACCTGAAGACGACCGTTTGTGTTACGGTCGAAACGTCGTGAGAATTTATTTTATTGTTTTATATATATTTTATTATTTTGTTGTTTCCCTTCAACGTGGTGACTCTACCGAAAGAACTAAGAATATATAAACCAAAGAATGTGAATGTTTCCTGCGGTCACACAAAAGCTTCGAGTCAAAGGTTTACATTCTGTGTATATCATTGCAACGGGCTGTTCTGTTCTTGCAGGTCAATTTTTGCCCGGCTGCGTTGAGGGCTCCGACAACATCGCCCAGAATGCAGCTGGAGCGCCGCTCTGGCTCAGAGCGACCTCGGCAACGCGGCTCGTGGCTGTTGGGGAAGCCGCCGCCGCTGCCGCCGGGGGACTTGGCCGGTGCGAGGGGCGAGGGAATTCACGCGCGGTACTCAGGCCGTCCACGAGGCGGCAGCCACGTAGCCCTGCTGTCGGGATTCCCCTCGTTCGGTTTTGAGTTCCATTCATTTGGTGGGTAGCAGCCACCCTGTGAGACATTCGGCTCTTGAATCGGGTGCAACCGCAGCAAACACAAAAAAACAAAAACACGAACGAGAACAGGTCCCTGCAGGGTGGGCTGGTAGGAACATTGGAATTTTGTCAAGTCTCTGCGCTGTCTATTGCTGATTTTACACCCCAACAGCACGAGATTTCACTTCGTTAAAGTATTGAAAGGGGACGGACGGACGGACACATTAATCTATTGCAGGCTGGCATACTCAGTTTACAATCTTCCTTCCTACCAGTATAAAGGATGTCAGTGACAAGAGAGTGACTCTCAATGACGTCACTCACGTAGTTAAACAAAGGATGACAGTGACAAGAGAGTGACTCTTAATGACGTCACTCACGTGGTTAAACAAAGGATGTCAGTGACAAGAAAGTGACTCTCAATGACGTCACTCACGTGGTTAAACAAAGGATGTCAGTGACAAGAGAGTGACTCTCAATGACGTCACTCACGTGGTTACACAAAGGATGACAGTGACAAGAGAGTGACTCTCAATGACGTCACTCACGTGGTTAAACAAAGGATGTCAGTGACAAGAGAGTGACTCTCAATGACGTCACTCACACGGTTAAATAAAGGATGTCAGTGACAAAAGAGTGACTCTCATTGACGTCACTCACGTGGTTAAACAAAGGATGACAGTGACAAGAGAGTGACTCTCAATGACGTCACTCACGTGGTTAAACAAAGGATGACAGTCACACGAGATTTCACTTCGTTAAAGTATTGAAAGGGGACGGACGGACGGACACATTAATCTATTGCAGGCTGGTACACTCAGTTTACAACTTCGTTGCTACCAGTATAACATCTTAAAGTGACTATGTGACTGTGCAAACAGAAAATCCGGGACATCTTCCGGAAGATTCTTCCGGCCGTCTCACGCGTGGCGCGGGACCTCTTCCGGAAGACTCTTCCGGCCGTTTCAAACGTGGCGCGGGACATCTTCCGGAAGACTCTTCCGGCCGTCTCAAACGTGGCGCGGAAAAATCTTCCGGAAGATTCTTCCGGCCGTCTCACGCGTGGCGCGGGACCTCTTCCGGAAGCCTCTTCCGGCCGTCTCAAACGTGGCGCGGGACATCTTCCGGAAGACTCTTCCGGCCGTCTCAAACGTGGCGCGGAAAAATCTTCCGGAAGATTCTTCCGGCCGTCTCACGCGTGGCGCGGGACATCTTCCGGAAGACTCTTCCGGCCGTCTCACGCGTGGCGCGGGACATCTTCCGGAAGACTCTTCCGGCCGTCTCACGCGTGGCGCGGAACATCTTCCGGAAGACTCTTCCGGCCAGTCTCAAGCGTGGCGCGGGACATCTTCCGGAAGACTCTTCCGTCGGTCTCAAGCGTGGCGCGGGACCTCTTCCGGAAGACTCTTCCGGCCTGTCTCAAACGTGGCGCGGGACATCTTCCGGAAGATTATTCCGGCCGTCTCAAGCAGTGGCGCGGGACATCTTCCGGAAGACTCTTCCGGCCGTCTCAAGCGTGGCGCGGGACCTCTTCCGGAAGACTCTTCCGGAAGACTCTTCCGCCCTGCGAATGCGTCACGTGATCACAGCCGCGCGCAGTCGCCTGTCCGTGTTAGCGGCACGGAACGTCGGACCTCCTGCACTCACTCCACACGAGGACATTGTTTAGTTTATAAACACACCACGACGGTGAGTGGGTGGGTGGGTGAGTGAGTGAGGGGGTGAGTGAGTGAGGGGGTGAGTGAGTGAGGGGATTGGTGAGGGGGTGAGTGGTGAGTGAGTGAGGGGGTGAGTGAGTGAGGGGGTGAGTGAGTGAGGGGGTGAGTGAGGGGGTTTGTGACGGGATTGGTGAGGGGGTGAGTGAGTGGGTGAGTGAGGGGGTGAGAGGGTGAGTGAGGGGGTGAGTGAGGGGGTGAGGGGGTGAGTGAGTGAGGGGGTGAGTGAGGGGGTTTGTGACGGGATTGGTGAGGGGGTGAGTGAGTGGGTGAGTGAGGGGGGTGAGGGGGTGAGAGGGTGAGTGAGGGGGTGAGTGAGGGGGTGGGTGAGTGGATTGGTGAGTGAGTGGGTTGGTGAGGGGATTGGTGAGGGGGTGAGTGAGGGGGTGGGTGGGTGAGGGGGTGAGTGAGGGGATTGGTGAGTGAGGGGATTGGTGAGTGAGTGGGTGAGTGGATGGGTGAGTGTGTGGGTGAGTGAGGGGGTGAGTGGATGGGTGAGTGAGTGGGGGCTAATGCCCCTCTCCCCACTCCCCATGAGGTGGGGGCCGATGCCCTCCCCCCCACCCGCCATTTGTGTGTGGGGGGGGTCAATGACGTCATCCCCCCACTCGCGCTTTAACCGCGCGGATGACGTAATGGTTTGACTGACGGCTGTTTAGAGTTAATTACTCCTACTAAGCCCTTGTGTCAACAAGCCAATGGCGCGTGGAATAGATCAATAATTAATTAAGTACTCTCTGCGCCACTGGGCTCGAGGTCAAGCGTCCCTCTAATTAATTATTTATTTGCGCGCGCGCTCTGCTCTTCACACAGACACACAGACACACACAGACACACACACACAGACACACACACAGACACACACACAGACACACACACACAGACACAGACATACAGACACACACACAGACACACACAGACAGACACACACACACAGACACACACAGACACACACAGACACACAGACAGACACACACACAGACAGACACACAGAAACACACAGACACACAGACACACACAGACACACACAGACACACACACAGACACACAGACAGACACACACACAGACACACAGACAGACACACAGACACACAGAAACACACAGACACACACAGACACACACACACAGACACACACACAGACACACAGACACACACAGACACACAGACAGACACACAGACACACACACAGACACACAGACACACAGACAGACAGACACACACACAGACAGACACACACACAGACACACAGACAGACACACAGAAACACACAGACACACACACAGACACACAGACAGACACACACACAGACACACACACTGACACCACGTGCACCACGTGTCACAACGTCAGTCTGTGCTAAGGGCTTCATTATTGAAGCTCCGTCATTAATTGAAGCTCTGTCGTCCCGACAGGTTTGTTCCTTTCACCTGAAGAAGGCCGCTTGTGTCGTGGCCGAAACGTCGTGAGAATTTTATTGTTTTATTTTATTATTTTATTATTCTCATTCTACGTGGTGGTGGTGACTTTAATACCGAAAGAACCAAAGAAGATACTCTACGGGTATCTGTGTGAGTCTATGGGTCTCTATGCGAGTCTGTGGGTCTCTGTGTGAGTCTATGGGTCTCTGTGTGAGTAGTCTATGGGTCTCTGTGTGAGTAGTCTGTGGGTCTCTGTGTGAGTAGTCTGTGGGTCTCTGTGTGAGTAGTCTGTGGGTCTCTGTGTGAGTAGTCTATGGGTCTCTGTGTGGTGAGTATATGGGTCTCTGTGTGGTGAGTATATGGGTCTCTGTGTGAGTAGTCTATGGGTCTCTGTGTGAGTAGTCTATGGGTGTCTGTGTGAGTAGTCTATGGGTCTTTGTGTGAGTAGTATATGGGTCTCTGTGTGAGTAGTCTATGGGTCTCTGTGTGAGTAGTCTATGGGTCTCTGTGTGAGTAGTCTGTGGGTCTCTGTGTGAGTAGTCTATGGGTCTCTGTGTGAGTAGTCTATGGGTCTCTGTGTGAGTTTGTGGGACTTTGTGTGAGTAGTCTATGGGTCTTTGAGTCTATGGGTATCTGTGCGAGTCAATGGGTCTCTGTGTGAGTCTATTTTTCTCTGTGTGAGTCTAATTTTCTCTGTGTGAGTCTAATATTCTCTGTGCTAGTCTGTGGATCTCTGTGTGAGTAGTCTATGGGTCTCTGTGTGGTGAGTCTATGGGTCTCTGTGTGAGTAGTCTATGGGTCTCTGTGTGAGTCTGTGGGTCTCTGTGTGAGTCATTGTGTCTCTGTGTGAGTCTAATTTTCTCTGTGCGAGTCTGTGGGTCTCTGTGTGAGTAGTCTATGGGTCTCTGTGTGAGTTTACGGGTATCTGTGTGAGTCATTGGGTCTCTATGCGAGTCAGTGGGTCTCTGTGTGAGTCTAATTTTCTCTGTGTGAGTCTAATTTTCTCTGTGTGAGTCTGTGGGTCTTTGTGTGAGTAGTCTATGGGTCTCTGTGTGAGTAGTCTGTGGGTCTCTGTGTGAGTTTATGGGTATCTGTGTGAGTCATTGGGTCTCTATGCGAGTCAGTGGGTCTCTGTGTGAGTCTAATTTTCTCTGTGTGAGTCTAATTTTCTCTGTGTGAGTCTGTGGGTCTTTGTGTGAGTAGTCTATGGGTCTCTGTGTGAGTTTATGGGTATCTGTGTGAGTCATTGGGTCTCTATGCGAGTCAGTGGGTCTCTGTGTGAGTCTAATTTTCTCTGTGTGAGTCTAATTTTCTCTGTGTGAGTCTGTGGGTCTTTGTGTGAGTAGTCTATGGGTCTCTGTGTGAGTAGTCTGTGGGTCTCTGTGCGAGTCTGTGGGTCTCTGTGTGAGTCTATGGGTCTCTGTGTGAGTAGTCTATGGGTCTCTGTGTGAGTAGTCTGTGGGTCTCTGTGTGAGTAGTCTGTGGGTCTCTGTGTGAGTTTATGGGTATCTGTGTGAGTCATTGGGTCTCTATGCGAGTCAGTGGGTCTCTGTGTGAGTCTAATTTTTCTCTGTGTGAGTCTAATTTTCTCTGTGTGAGTCTGTGGGTCTTTGTGTGAGTAGTCTATGGGTCTCTGTGTGAGTAGTCTGTGGGTTTCTGTGCGAGTCTGTGGGTCTCTGTGTGAGTCTGTGGGTCTCTGTGTGAGTAGTCTATGGGTCTCTGTGTGAGTAGTCTGTGGGTCTCTGTGCGAGTCTGTGGGTCTCTGTGTGAGTAGTCTATGGGTCTCTGTGTGAGTAGTCTATGGGTGTCTGTGTGATGAGTCTATGGGTCTCTGTGTGAGTCTAATAGTCTCTGTGTGAGTCTGTGGATCTCTGTGTGAGTAGTCTATGGGTCTCCGTGTGAGTAGTCTATGGGTCTCTGTGTGAGTAGTCTATGGGTGTCTGTGTGAGTAGTCTATGGGTCTCTGTGTGAGTTTGTGGGACTTTGTGTGAGTAGTCTATGGGTCTCTGTGTGAGTCTGTGGGTCTCTGTGTGAGTAGTCTATGGGTCTCTGTGTGAGTTTATGGGACTTTGTGTGAGTAGTCTATGGGTCTCTGTGTGAGTCAATGGGTCTCTATGTGAGTCAGTGTGTCTCTGTGTGAGTCTAATTTTCTCTGTGCGAGTCTGTGGGTCTCTGTGTGAGTAGTCTATGGGTCTCTGTGTGAGTAGTCTGTGGGTCTCTGTGCGAGTCTGTGGGTCTCTGTGTGAGTAGTCTATGGGTCTCTGTGTGAGTAGTCTATGGGTGTCTGTGTGATGAGTCTATGGGTCTCTGTGTGAGTATAATAGTCTCTGTGTGAGTCTGTGGATCTCTGTGTGAGTAGTCTATGGGTCTCCGTGTGAGTAGTCTATGGGTCTCTGTGTGAGTAGTCTATGGGTGTCTGTGTGAGTAGTCTATGGGTCTCTGTGTGAGTTTGTGGGACTTTGTGTGAGTAGTCTATGGGTCTTTGAGTCTATGGGTATCTGTGCGAGTCAATGGGTCTCTGTGTGAGTCTATTTTTCTCTGTGTGAGTCTAATTTTCTCTGTGTGAGTCTAATATTCTCTGTGCTAGTCTGTGGATCTCTGTGTGAGTAGTCTATGGGTCTCTGTGTGGTGAGTCTATGGGCCTCTGTGTGAGTAGTCTATGGGTCTCTGTGTGAGTCTGTGGGTCTCTGTGTGAGTCAGTGTGTCTCTGTGTGAGTCTAATTTTCTCTGTGCGAGTCTGTGGGTCTCTGTGTGAGTAGTCTATGGGTCTCTGTGTGAGTTTATGGGACTTTGTGTGAGTAGTCTATGGGTCTCTGTGTGAGTCAATGGGTCTCTATGTGAGTCAGTGTGTCTCTGTGTGAGTCTAATTTTCTCTGTGCGAGTCTGTGAGTCTCTGTGTGAGTAGTCTATGGGTCTCTGTGTGAGTAGTCTGTGGGTCTCTGTGCGAGTCTGTGGGTCTCTGTGTGAGTAGTCTATGGGTCTCTGTGTGAGTAGTCTATGGGTGTCTGTGTGATGAGTCTATGGGTCTCTGTGTGAGTCTAATAGTCTCTGTGTGAGTCTGTGGATCTCTGTGTGAGTAGTCTATGGGTCTCCGTGTGAGTAGTCTATGGGTCTCTGTGTGAGTAGTCTATGGGTGTCTGTGTGAGTAGTCTATGGGTCTCTGTGTGAGTTTGTGGGACTTTGTGTGAGTAGTCTATGGGTCTTTGAGTCTATGGGTATCTGTGCGAGTCAATGGGTCTCTGTGTGAGTCTATTTTTCTCTGTGTGAGTCTAATTTTCTCTGTGTGAGTCTAATATTCTCTGTGCTAGTCTGTGGATCTCTGGGTGAGTAGTCTATGGGTCTCTGTGTGGTGAGTCTATGGGACTCTGTGTGAGTAGTCTATGGGTCTCTGTGTGAGTCTGTGGGTCTCTGTGTGAGTCATTGTGTCTCTGTGTGAGTCTAATTTCCTCTGTGCGAGTCTGTGGGTCTCTGTGTGAGTAGTCTATGGGTCTCTGTGTGAGTTTATGGGTATCTGTGTGAGTCATTGGGTCTCTATGCGAGTCAGTGGGTCTCTGTGTGAGTCTAATTTTCTCTGTGTGAGTCTAATTTTCTCTGTGTGAGTCTGTGGGTCTCTGTGTGAGTAGTCTGTGGGTCTCTGTGTGAGTAGTCTGTGGGTCTCTGTGTGAGTAGTCTGTGGGTCTCTGTGTGAGTAGTCTGTGGGACTTTGTGTGAGTAGTCTATGGGTCTCTGTGTGAGTCTGTGGGTCTCTGTGTGAGTAGTCTATGGGTCTCTGTGTGAGTTTATGGGACATTGTTTGAGTAGTCTATGGGTCTCTGTGCGAGTCTGTGGGTCTCTGTGTGAGTAGTCTATGGGTCTCTGTGTGAGTAGTCTGTGGGTCTCTGTGCGAGTCTGTGGGTCTCTGTGTGAGTAGTCTATGGGTCTCTGTGTGAGTAGTCTATGGGTGTCTGTGTGATGAGTCTATGGGTCTCTGTGTGAGTCTAATAGTCTCTGTGTGAGTCTGTGGATCTCTGTGTGAGTAGTCTATGGGTCTCCGTGTGAGTAGTCTATGGGTCTCTGTGTGAGTAGTCTATGGGTGTCTGTGTGAGTAGTCTATGGGTCTCTGTGTGAGTAGTCTATGGGTCTCTGTGTGAGTAGTCTATGGGTGTCTGTGTGAGTAGTCTATGGGTCTCTGTGTGAGTTTGTGGGACTTTGTGTGAGTAGTCTATGGGTCTTTGAGTCTATGGGTATCTGTGCGAGTCAATGGGTCTCTGTGTGAGTCTATTTTTCTCTGTGTGAGTCTAATTTTCTCTGTGTGAGTCTAATATTCTCTGTGCTAGTCTGTGGATCTCTGTGTGAGTAGTCTATGGGTCTCTGTGTGGTGAGTCTATGGGTCTCTGTGTGAGTAGTCTATGGGTCTCTGTGTGAGTTTATGGGACTTTGTGTGAGTAGTCTATGGGTCTCTGTGTGAGTCAATGGGTCTCTATGTGAGTCAGTGTGTCTCTGTGTGAGTCTAATTTTCTCTGTGCGAGTCTGTGGTTCTCTGTGTGAGTAGTCTATGGGTCTCTGTGTGAGTTTATGGGACTTTGTGTGAGTAGTCTATGGGTCTCTGTGTGAGTCAATGGGTCTCTATGTGAGTCAGTGTGTCTCTGTGTGAGTCTAATTTTCTCTGTGCGAGTCTGTGGTTCTCTGTGTGAGTAGTCTATGGGTCTCTGTGTGAGTTTATGGGTATCTGTGTGAGTCATTGGGTCTCTATGCGAGTCAGTGGGTCTCTGTGTGAGTCTAATTTTCTCTGTGTGAGTCTAATTTTCTCTGTGTGAGTCTGTGGGTCTTTGTGTGAGTAGTCTATGGGTCTCTGTGTGAGTAGTCTGTGGGTCTCTGTGCGAGTCTGTGGGTGTCTTTGTGAGTCTATGGGTCTCTGTGTGAGTAGTCTATGGGTCTCTGTGTGAGTAGTCTGTGGGTCTCTGTGTGAGTAGTCTATGGGTCTCTGTGTGAGTAGTCTATGGGTGTCTGTGTGATGAGTCTATGGGTCTCTGTGTGAGTCTAATAGTCTCTGTGTGAGTCTGTGGATCTCTGTGTGAGTAGTCTATGGGTCTCCGTGTGAGTAGTCTATGGGTCTCTGTGTGAGTAGTCTATGGGTGTCTGTGTGAGTAGTCTATGGGTCTCTGTGTGAGTAGTCTATGGGTCTCTGTGTGAGTAGTCTATGGGTGTCTGTGTGAGTAGTCTATGGGTCTCTGTGTGAGTTTGTGGGACTTTGTGTGAGTAGTCTATGGGTCTTTGAGTCTATGGGTATCTGTGCGAGTCAATGGGTCTCTGTGTGAGTCTATTTTTCTCTGTGTGAGTCTAATTTTCTCTGTGTGAGTCTAATATTCTCTGTGCTAGTCTGTGGATCTCTGTGTGAGTAGTCTATGGGTCTCTGTGTGGTGAGTCTATGGGTCTCTGTGTGAGTAGTCTATGGGTCTCTGTGTGAGTTTATGGGACTTTGTGTGAGTAGTCTATGGGTCTCTGTGTGAGTCAATGGGTCTCTATGTGAGTCAGTGTGTCTCTGTGTGAGTCTAATTTTCTCTGTGCGAGTCTGTGGTTCTCTGTGTGAGTAGTCTATGGGTCTCTGTGTGAGTTTATGGGACTTTGTGTGAGTAGTCTATGGGTCTCTGTGTGAGTCAATGGGTCTCTATGTGAGTCAGTGTGTCTCTGTGTGAGTCTAATTTTCTCTGTGCGAGTCTGTGGTTCTCTGTGTGAGTAGTCTATGGGTCTCTGTGTGAGTTTATGGGTATCTGTGTGAGTCATTGGGTCTCTATGCGAGTCAGTGGGTCTCTGTGTGAGTCTAATTTTCTCTGTGTGAGTCTAATTTTCTCTGTGTGAGTCTGTGGGTCTTTGTGTGAGTAGTCTATGGGTCTCTGTGTGAGTAGTCTGTGGGTCTCTGTGCGAGTCTGTGGGTGTCTTTGTGAGTCTATGGGTCTCTGTGTGAGTAGTCTGTGGGTCTCTGTGTGAGTAGTCTGTGGGTCTCTGTGTGAGTAGTCTGTGGGACTTTGTGTGAGTAGTCTATGGGTCTCTGTGTGAGTAGTCTATGGGTCTCTGTGTGGTGAGTATATGGGTCTCTGTGTGAGTAGTCTATGGGTCTCTGTGTGAGTAGTCTATGGGTCTCTGTGTGGTGAGTCTATGGGTCTCTGTGTGAGTAGTCTATGGGTCTTTGTGTGAGTAGTCTATGGGTCTCTGTGTGAGTAGTCTATGGGTCTCTGTGTGAGTAGTCTATGGGTCTCTGTGTGAGTAGTCTATGGGTCTCTGTGTGAGTAGTCTATGGGTCTCTGTGTGAGTAGTCTATGGGTCTCTGTGTGAGTAGTCTATGGGTCTCTGTGTGAGTAGTCTATGGGTGTCTGTGTGAGTAGTCTATGGGTCTCTGTGTGAGTTTGTGGGACTTTGTGTGAGTAGTCTATGGGTCTTTGAGTCTATGGGTATCTGTGCGAGTCAATGGGTCTCTGTGTGAGTCTATTTTTCTCTGTGTGAGTCTAATTTTCTCTGTGTGAGTCTAATATTCTCTGTGCTAGTCTGTGGATCTCTGTGTGAGTAGTCTATGGGTCTCTGTGTGGTGAGTCTATGGGTCTCTGTGTGAGTAGTCTATGGGTCTCTGTGTGAGTCTGTGGGTCTCTGTGTCAGTCAGTGTGTCTCTGTGTGAGTCTAATTTTCTCTATGCGAGTCAGTGGGTCTCTGTGTGAGTCTAATTTTCTCTGTGTGAGTCTAATTTTCTCTGTGTGAGTCTGTGGGTCTTTGTGTGAGTAGTCTATGGGTCTCTGTGTGAGTAGTCTGTGGGTCTCTGTGCGAGTCTGTGGGTGTCTTTGTGAGTCTATGGGTCTCTGTGTGAGTAGTCTATGGGTCTCTGTGTGAGTAGTCTGTGGGTCTCTGTGTGAGTAGTCTATGGGTCTCTGTGTGAGTAGTCTATGGGTGTCTGTGTGATGAGTCTATGGGTCTCTGTGTGAGTCTAATAGTCTCTGTGTGAGTCTGTGGATCTCTGTGTGAGTAGTCTATGGGTCTCCGTGTGAGTAGTCTATGGGTCTCTGTGTGAGTAGTCTATGGGTGTCTGTGTGAGTAGTCTATGGGTCTCTGTGTGAGTAGTCTATGGGTCTCTGTGTGAGTAGTCTATGGGTGTCTGTGTGAGTAGTCTATGGGTCTCTGTGTGAGTTTGTGGGACTTTGTGTGAGTAGTCTATGGGTCTTTGAGTCTATGGGTATCTGTGCGAGTCAATGGGTCTCTGTGTGAGTCTATTTTTCTCTGTGTGAGTCTAATTTTCTCTGTGTGAGTCTAATATTCTCTGTGCTAGTCTGTGGATCTCTGTGTGAGTAGTCTATGGGTCTCTGTGTGGTGAGTCTATGGGTCTCTGTGTGAGTAGTCTATGGGTCTCTGTGTGAGTTTATGGGACTTTGTGTGAGTAGTCTATGGGTCTCTGTGTGAGTCAATGGGTCTCTATGTGAGTCAGTGTGTCTCTGTGTGAGTCTAATTTTCTCTGTGCGAGTCTGTGGTTCTCTGTGTGAGTAGTCTATGGGTCTCTGTGTGAGTTTATGGGACTTTGTGTGAGTAGTCTATGGGTCTCTGTGTGAGTCAATGGGTCTCTATGTGAGTCAGTGTGTCTCTGTGTGAGTCTAATTTTCTCTGTGCGAGTCTGTGGTTCTCTGTGTGAGTAGTCTATGGGTCTCTGTGTGAGTTTATGGGTATCTGTGTGAGTCATTGGGTCTCTATGCGAGTCAGTGGGTCTCTGTGTGAGTCTAATTTTCTCTGTGTGAGTCTAATTTTCTCTGTGTGAGTCTGTGGGTCTTTGTGTGAGTAGTCTATGGGTCTCTGTGTGAGTAGTCTGTGGGTCTCTGTGCGAGTCTGTGGGTGTCTTTGTGAGTCTATGGGTCTCTGTGTGAGTAGTCTGTGGGTCTCTGTGTGAGTAGTCTGTGGGTCTCTGTGTGAGTAGTCTGTGGGACTTTGTGTGAGTAGTCTATGGGTCTCTGTGTGAGTAGTCTATGGGTCTCTGTGTGGTGAGTATATGGGTCTCTGTGTGAGTAGTCTATGGGTCTCTGTGTGAGTAGTCTATGGGTCTCTGTGTGGTGAGTCTATGGGTCTCTGTGTGAGTAGTCTATGGGTCTTTGTGTGAGTAGTCTATGGGTCTCTGTGTGAGTAGTCTATGGGTCTCTGTGTGAGTAGTCTATGGGTCTCTGTGTGAGTAGTCTATGGGTCTCTGTGTGAGTAGTCTATGGGTCTCTGTGTGAGTAGTCTATGGGTCTCTGTGTGAGTAGTCTATGGGTCTCTGTGTGAGTAGTCTATGGGTGTCTGTGTGAGTAGTCTATGGGTCTCTGTGTGAGTTTGTGGGACTTTGTGTGAGTAGTCTATGGGTCTTTGAGTCTATGGGTATCTGTGCGAGTCAATGGGTCTCTGTGTGAGTCTATTTTTCTCTGTGTGAGTCTAATTTTCTCTGTGTGAGTCTAATATTCTCTGTGCTAGTCTGTGGATCTCTGTGTGAGTAGTCTATGGGTCTCTGTGTGGTGAGTCTATGGGTCTCTGTGTGAGTAGTCTATGGGTCTCTGTGTGAGTCTGTGGGTCTCTGTGTCAGTCAGTGTGTCTCTGTGTGAGTCTAATTTTCTCTATGCGAGTCAGTGGGTCTCTGTGTGAGTCTAATTTTCTCTGTGTGAGTCTAATTTTCTCTGTGTGAGTCTGTGGGTCTTTGTGTGAGTAGTCTATGGGTCTCTGTGTGAGTAGTCTGTGGGTCTCTGTGCGAGTCTGTGGGTCTCTGTGTGAGTCTATGGGTCTCTGTGTGAGTAGTCTATGGGTCTCTGTGTGAGTAGTCTGTGGGACTTTGTGTGAGTAGTCTATGGGTCTCTGTGTGAGTAGTCTATGGGTCTCTGTGTGGTGAATATATGGGTCTCTGTGTGAGTAGTCTATGGGTCTCTGTGTGAGTAGTCTATGGGTCTCTGTGTGAGTAGTCTATGGGTTTCTGTGTGAGTAGTCTATGGGTCTTTGTGTGAGTAGTCTATGGGTCTCTGTGTGAGTAGTCTATGGGTCTCTGTGTGAGTAGTCTATGGGTCTCTGTGTGAGTAGTCTATGGGTCTCTGTGTGAGTAGTCTATGGGTCTCTGTGTGAGTAGTCTATGGGTATCTGTGTGAGTTTGTGGGACTTTGTGTGAGTAGTCTATGGGTCTTTGAGTCTATGGGTATCTGTGCGAGTCAATGGGTCTCTGTGTGAGTCTATTTTTCTCTGTGTGAGTCTAATTTTCTCTGTGTGAGTCTAATATTCTCTGTGCTAGTCTGTGGATCTCTGTGTGAGTAGTCTATGGGTCTCTGTGTGGTGAGTATATGGGTCTCTGTGTGAGTAGTCTATGGGTCTCTGTGTGAGTAGTCTATGGGTGTCTGTGTGAGTAGTCTATGGGTCTTTGTGTGAGTAGTCTATGGGTCTCTGTGTGAGTAGTCTATGGGTCTCTGTGTGAGTAGTCTATGGGTCTCTGTGTGAGTAGTCTATGGGTCTCTGTGTGAGTAGTCTATGGGTCTCTGTGTGAGTAGTCTATGGGTCTCTGTGTGAGTTTGTGGGACTTTGTGTGAGTAGTCTATGGGTCTTTGAGTCTATGGGTATCTGTGCGAGTCAATGGGTCTCTGTGTGAGTAGTCTATGGGTCTCTGTGTGAGTAGTCTAAGGGTGTCTGTGTGAGTAGTCTATGGGTCTCTGTGTGAGTTTGTGGGACTTTGTGTGAGTAGTCTATGGGTCTTTGAGTCTATGGGTATCTGTGCGAGTCAATGGGTCTCTGTGTGAGTCTATTTTTCTCTGTGTGAGTCTAATTTTCTCCGTGTGAGTCTAATATTCTCTGTGCTAGTCTGTGGATCTCTGTGTGAGTAGTCTATGGGTCTCTGTGTGGTGAGTCTATGGGACTCTGTGTGAGTAGTCTATGGGTCTCTGTGTGAGTCTGTGGGTCTCTGTGTGAGTCATTGTGTCTCTGTGTGAGTCTAATTTCCTCTGTGCGAGTCTGTGGGTCTCTGTGTGAGTAGTCTATGGGTCTCTGTGTGAGTTTATGGGTATCTGTGTGAGTCATTGGGTCTCTATGCGAGTCAGTGGGTCTCTGTGTGAGTCTAATTTTCTCTGTGTGAGTCTAATTTTCTCTGTGTGAGTCTGTGGGTCTCTGTGTGAGTAGTCTGTGGGTCTCTGTGTGAGTAGTCTGTGGGTCTCTGTGTGAGTAGTCTGTGGGTCTCTGTGTGAGTAGTCTGTGGGACTTTGTGTGAGTAGTCTATGGGTCTCTGTGTGAGTCTGTGGGTCTCTGTGTGAGTAGTCTATGGGTCTCTGTGTGAGTTTATGGGACATTGTTTGAGTAGTCTATGGGTCTCTGTGCGAGTCTGTGGGTCTCTGTGTGAGTAGTCTATGGGTCTCTGTGTGAGTAGTCTGTGGGTCTCTGTGCGAGTCTGTGGGTCTCTGTGTGAGTAGTCTATGGGTCTCTGTGTGAGTAGTCTATGGGTGTCTGTGTGATGAGTCTATGGGTCTCTGTGTGAGTCTAATAGTCTCTGTGTGAGTCTGTGGATCTCTGTGTGAGTAGTCTATGGGTCTCCGTGTGAGTAGTCTATGGGTCTCTGTGTGAGTAGTCTATGGGTGTCTGTGTGAGTAGTCTATGGGTCTCTGTGTGAGTAGTCTATGGGTCTCTGTGTGAGTAGTCTATGGGTGTCTGTGTGAGTAGTCTATGGGTCTCTGTGTGAGTTTGTGGGACTTTGTGTGAGTAGTCTATGGGTCTTTGAGTCTATGGGTATCTGTGCGAGTCAATGGGTCTCTGTGTGAGTCTATTTTTCTCTGTGTGAGTCTAATTTTCTCTGTGTGAGTCTAATATTCTCTGTGCTAGTCTGTGGATCTCTGTGTGAGTAGTCTATGGGTCTCTGTGTGGTGAGTCTATGGGTCTCTGTGTGAGTAGTCTATGGGTCTCTGTGTGAGTTTATGGGACTTTGTGTGAGTAGTCTATGGGTCTCTGTGTGAGTCAATGGGTCTCTATGTGAGTCAGTGTGTCTCTGTGTGAGTCTAATTTTCTCTGTGCGAGTCTGTGGTTCTCTGTGTGAGTAGTCTATGGGTCTCTGTGTGAGTTTATGGGACTTTGTGTGAGTAGTCTATGGGTCTCTGTGTGAGTCAATGGGTCTCTATGTGAGTCAGTGTGTCTCTGTGTGAGTCTAATTTTCTCTGTGCGAGTCTGTGGTTCTCTGTGTGAGTAGTCTATGGGTCTCTGTGTGAGTTTATGGGTATCTGTGTGAGTCATTGGGTCTCTATGCGAGTCAGTGGGTCTCTGTGTGAGTCTAATTTTCTCTGTGTGAGTCTAATTTTCTCTGTGTGAGTCTGTGGGTCTTTGTGTGAGTAGTCTATGGGTCTCTGTGTGAGTAGTCTGTGGGTCTCTGTGCGAGTCTGTGGGTGTCTTTGTGAGTCTATGGGTCTCTGTGTGAGTAGTCTATGGGTCTCTGTGTGAGTAGTCTGTGGGTCTCTGTGTGAGTAGTCTATGGGTCTCTGTGTGAGTAGTCTATGGGTGTCTGTGTGATGAGTCTATGGGTCTCTGTGTGAGTCTAATAGTCTCTGTGTGAGTCTGTGGATCTCTGTGTGAGTAGTCTATGGGTCTCCGTGTGAGTAGTCTATGGGTCTCTGTGTGAGTAGTCTATGGGTGTCTGTGTGAGTAGTCTATGGGTCTCTGTGTGAGTAGTCTATGGGTCTCTGTGTGAGTAGTCTATGGGTGTCTGTGTGAGTAGTCTATGGGTCTCTGTGTGAGTTTGTGGGACTTTGTGTGAGTAGTCTATGGGTCTTTGAGTCTATGGGTATCTGTGCGAGTCAATGGGTCTCTGTGTGAGTCTATTTTTCTCTGTGTGAGTCTAATTTTCTCTGTGTGAGTCTAATATTCTCTGTGCTAGTCTGTGGATCTCTGTGTGAGTAGTCTATGGGTCTCTGTGTGGTGAGTCTATGGGTCTCTGTGTGAGTAGTCTATGGGTCTCTGTGTGAGTTTATGGGACTTTGTGTGAGTAGTCTATGGGTCTCTGTGTGAGTCAATGGGTCTCTATGTGAGTCAGTGTGTCTCTGTGTGAGTCTAATTTTCTCTGTGCGAGTCTGTGGTTCTCTGTGTGAGTAGTCTATGGGTCTCTGTGTGAGTTTATGGGACTTTGTGTGAGTAGTCTATGGGTCTCTGTGTGAGTCAATGGGTCTCTATGTGAGTCAGTGTGTCTCTGTGTGAGTCTAATTTTCTCTGTGCGAGTCTGTGGTTCTCTGTGTGAGTAGTCTATGGGTCTCTGTGTGAGTTTATGGGTATCTGTGTGAGTCATTGGGTCTCTATGCGAGTCAGTGGGTCTCTGTGTGAGTCTAATTTTCTCTGTGTGAGTCTAATTTTCTCTGTGTGAGTCTGTGGGTCTTTGTGTGAGTAGTCTATGGGTCTCTGTGTGAGTAGTCTGTGGGTCTCTGTGCGAGTCTGTGGGTGTCTTTGTGAGTCTATGGGTCTCTGTGTGAGTAGTCTGTGGGTCTCTGTGTGAGTAGTCTGTGGGTCTCTGTGTGAGTAGTCTGTGGGACTTTGTGTGAGTAGTCTATGGGTCTCTGTGTGAGTAGTCTATGGGTCTCTGTGTGGTGAGTATATGGGTCTCTGTGTGAGTAGTCTATGGGTCTCTGTGTGAGTAGTCTATGGGTCTCTGTGTGGTGAGTCTATGGGTCTCTGTGTGAGTAGTCTATGGGTCTTTGTGTGAGTAGTCTATGGGTCTCTGTGTGAGTAGTCTATGGGTCTCTGTGTGAGTAGTCTATGGGTCTCTGTGTGAGTAGTCTATGGGTCTCTGTGTGAGTAGTCTATGGGTCTCTGTGTGAGTAGTCTATGGGTCTCTGTGTGAGTAGTCTATGGGTCTCTGTGTGAGTAGTCTATGGGTGTCTGTGTGAGTAGTCTATGGGTCTCTGTGTGAGTTTGTGGGACTTTGTGTGAGTAGTCTATGGGTCTTTGAGTCTATGGGTATCTGTGCGAGTCAATGGGTCTCTGTGTGAGTCTATTTTTCTCTGTGTGAGTCTAATTTTCTCTGTGTGAGTCTAATATTCTCTGTGCTAGTCTGTGGATCTCTGTGTGAGTAGTCTATGGGTCTCTGTGTGGTGAGTCTATGGGTCTCTGTGTGAGTAGTCTATGGGTCTCTGTGTGAGTCTGTGGGTCTCTGTGTCAGTCAGTGTGTCTCTGTGTGAGTCTAATTTTCTCTATGCGAGTCAGTGGGTCTCTGTGTGAGTCTAATTTTCTCTGTGTGAGTCTAATTTTCTCTGTGTGAGTCTGTGGGTCTTTGTGTGAGTAGTCTATGGGTCTCTGTGTGAGTAGTCTGTGGGTCTCTGTGCGAGTCTGTGGGTCTCTGTGTGAGTCTATGGGTCTCTGTGTGAGTAGTCTATGGGTCTCTGTGTGAGTAGTCTGTGGGACTTTGTGTGAGTAGTCTATGGGTCTCTGTGTGAGTAGTCTATGGGTCTCTGTGTGGTGAATATATGGGTCTCTGTGTGAGTAGTCTATGGGTCTCTGTGTGAGTAGTCTATGGGTCTCTGTGTGAGTAGTCTATGGGTTTCTGTGTGAGTAGTCTATGGGTCTTTGTGTGAGTAGTCTATGGGTCTCTGTGTGAGTAGTCTATGGGTCTCTGTGTGAGTAGTCTATGGGTCTCTGTGTGAGTAGTCTATGGGTCTCTGTGTGAGTAGTCTATGGGTCTCTGTGTGAGTAGTCTATGGGTATCTGTGTGAGTTTGTGGGACTTTGTGTGAGTAGTCTATGGGTCTTTGAGTCTATGGGTATCTGTGCGAGTCAATGGGTCTCTGTGTGAGTCTATTTTTCTCTGTGTGAGTCTAATTTTCTCTGTGTGAGTCTAATATTCTCTGTGCTAGTCTGTGGATCTCTGTGTGAGTAGTCTATGGGTCTCTGTGTGGTGAGTATATGGGTCTCTGTGTGAGTAGTCTATGGGTCTCTGTGTGAGTAGTCTATGGGTGTCTGTGTGAGTAGTCTATGGGTCTTTGTGTGAGTAGTCTATGGGTCTCTGTGTGAGTAGTCTATGGGTCTCTGTGTGAGTAGTCTATGGGTCTCTGTGTGAGTAGTCTATGGGTCTCTGTGTGAGTAGTCTATGGGTCTCTGTGTGAGTAGTCTATGGGTCTCTGTGTGAGTTTGTGGGACTTTGTGTGAGTAGTCTATGGGTCTTTGAGTCTATGGGTATCTGTGCGAGTCAATGGGTCTCTGTGTGAGTAGTCTATGGGTCTCTGTGTGAGTAGTCTAAGGGTGTCTGTGTGAGTAGTCTATGGGTCTCTGTGTGAGTTTGTGGGACTTTGTGTGAGTAGTCTATGGGTCTTTGAGTCTATGGGTATCTGTGCGAGTCAATGGGTCTCTGTGTGAGTCTATTTTTCTCTGTGTGAGTCTAATTTTCTCCGTGTGAGTCTAATATTCTCTGTGCTAGTCTGTGGATCTCTGTGTGAGTAGTCTATGGGTCTCTGTGTGGTGAGTCTATGGGTCTCTGTGTGAGTAGTCTATGGGTCTCTGTGTGAGTCTGTGGGTCTCTGTGTCAGTCAGTGTGTCTCTGTGTGAGTCTAATTTTCTCTGTGCGAGTCTATGGGTCTCTGTGTGAGTAGTCTATGGGTGTCTGTGTGAGTAGTCTGTGGGTCTCTGTGTGAGTAGTCTGTGGGTCTCTGTGTGAGTAGTCTGTGGGTCTCTGTGTGAGTAGTCTGTGGGACTTTGTGTGAGTAGTCTATGGGTCTCTGTGTGAGTCTGTGGGTCTCTGTGTGAGTAGTCTATGGGTCTCTGTGTGAGTTTATGGGACTTTGTTTGAGTAGTCTATGGGTCTCTGTGCGAGTCTGTGGGTCTCTGTGTGAGTTTATGGGTATCTGTGTGAGTCATTGGGTCTCTATGCGAGTCAGTGGGTCTCTGTGTGAGTCTAATTTTCTCTGTGTGAGTCTAATTTTCTCTGTGTGAGTCTGTGGGTCTTTGTGTGAGTAGTCTATGGGTCTCTGTGTGAGTAGTCTGTGGGTCTCTGTGCGAGTCTGTGGGTCTCTGTGTGAGTCTATGGGTCTCTGTGTGAGTAGTCTATGGGTCTCTGTGTGAGTAGTCTGTGGGACTTTGTGTGAGTAGTCTATGGGTCTCTGTGTGAGTAGTCTATGGGTCTCTGTGTGGTGAGTATATGGGTCTCTGTGTGAGTAGTCTATGGGTCTCTGTGTGAGTAGTCTATGGGTCTCTGTGTGAGTAGTCTATGGGTTTCTGTGTGAGTAGTCTATGGGTCTTTGTGTGAGTAGTCTATGGGTCTCTGTGTGAGTAGTCTATGGGTCTCTGTGTGAGTAGTCTATGGGTCTCTGTGTGAGTAGTCTATGGGTCTCTGTGTGAGTAGTCTATGGGTGTCTGTGTGAGTAGTCTATGGGTATCTGTGTGAGTTTGTGGGACTTTGTGTGAGTAGTCTATGGGTCTTTGAGTCTATGGGTATCTGTGCGAGTCAATGGGTCTCTGTGTGAGTCTATTTTTCTCTGTGTGAGTCTAATTTTCTCTGTGTGAGTCTAATATTCTCTGTGCTAGTCTGTGGATCTCTGTGTGAGTAGTCTATGGGTCTCTGTGTGGTGAGTATATGGGTCTCTGTGTGAGTAGTCTATGGGTCTCTGTGTGAGTAGTCTATGGGTGTCTGTGTGAGTAGTCTATGGGTCTTTGTGTGAGTAGTCTATGGGTCTCTGTGTGAGTAGTCTATGGGTCTCTGTGTGAGTAGTCTATGGGTCTCTGTGTGAGTAGTCTATGGGTCTCTGTGTGAGTAGTCTATGGGTCTCTGTGTGAGTAGTCTATGGGTCTCTGTGTGAGTTTGTGGGACTTTGTGTGAGTAGTCTATGGGTCTTTGAGTCTATGGGTATCTGTGCGAGTCAATGGGTCTCTGTGTGAGTCTATTTTTCTCTGTGTGAGTCTAATTTTCTCTGTGTGAGTCTAATATTCTCTGTGCTAGTCTGTGGATCTCTGTGTGAGTAGTCTATGGGTCTCTGTGTGAGTAGTCTATGGGTCTCTGTGTGAGTAGTCTATGGGTCTCTGTGTGAGTAGTCTATGGGTCTCTGTGTGAGTAGTCTATGGGTGTCTGTGTGAGTAGTCTATGGGTCTCTGTGTGAGTTTGTGGGACTTTGTGTGAGTAGTCTATGGGTCTTTGAGTCTATGGGTATCTGTGCGAGTCAATGGGTCTCTGTGTGAGTCTATTTTTCTCTGTGTGAGTCTAATTTTCTCCGTGTGAGTCTAATATTCTCTGTGCTAGTCTGTGGATCTCTGTGTGAGTAGTCTATGGGTCTCTGTGTGGTGAGTCTATGGGTCTCTGTGTGAATAGTCTATGGGTCTCTGTGTGAGTCTGTGGGTCTCTGTGTCAGTCAGTGTGTCTCTGTGTGAGTCTAATTTTCTCTGTGCGAGTCTATGGGTCTCTGTGTGAGTAGTCTATGGGTGTCTGTGTGAGTAGTCTGTGGGTCTCTGTGTGAGTAGTCTGTGGGTCTCTGTGTGAGTAGTCTGTGGGTCTCTGTGTGAGTAGTCTGTGGGACTTTGTGTGAGTAGTCTATGGGTCTCTGTGTGAGTCTGTGGGTCTCTGTGTGAGTAGTCTATGGGTCTCTGTGTGAGTTTATGGGACTTTGTTTGAGTAGTCTATGGGTCTCTGTGCGAGTCTGTGGGTCTCTGTGTGAGTAGTCTATGGGTCTCTGTGTGAGTAGTCTGTGGGTCTTTGTGCGAGTCTGTGGGTCTCTGTGTGCGTAGGCTATGGTCTCTGTGTGAGTAGTCTATGGGTGTCTGGGTGATGAGTCTATGGGTCTCTGTGTGAGTCTAATAGTCTCTGTGTGAGTCTGTGGATCTCTGTGTGAGTAGTCTATGGGTCTCCGTGTGAGTAGTCTATGGGTCTCTGTGTGAGTAGTCTATGGGTGTCTGTGTGAGTAGTCTATGGGTCTCTGTGTGAGTAGTCTATGGGTCTCTGTGTGAGTAGTCTATGGGTGTCTGTGTGAGTAGTCTATGGGTCTCTGTGTGAGTTTGTGGGACTTTGTGTGAGTAGTCTATGGGTCTTTGAGTCTATGGGTATCTGTGCGAGTCAATGGGTCTCTGTGTGAGTCTATTTTTCTCTGTGTGAGTCTAATTTTCTCTGTGTGAGTCTAATATTCACTGTGCTAGTCTGTGGATCTCTGTGTGAGTAGTCTATGGGTCTCTGTGTGGTGAGTCTATGGGTCTCTGTGTGAGTAGTCTATGGGTCTGTGTGTGAGTCTGTGGGTCTCTGTGTGAGTCAGTGTGTCTCTGTGTGAGTCTAATTTTCTCTGTGCGAGTCTGTGGGTCTCTGTGTGAGTAGTCTATGGGTCTCTGTGTGAGTTTATGGGTATCTGTGTGAGTCATTGGGTCTCTATGCGAGTCAGTGGGTCTCTGTGTGAGTCTAATTTTCTCTGTGTGAGTCTAATTTTCTCTGTGTGAGTCTGTGGGTCTTTGTGTGAGTAGTCTATGGGTCTCTGTGTGAGTAGTCTGTGGGTCTCTGTGCGAGTCTGTGGGTCTCTGTGTGAGTCTATGGGTCTCTGTGTGAGTAGTCTATGGGTCTCTGTGTGAGTAGTCTGTGGGTCTCTGTGTGAGTAGTCTGTGGGTCTCTGTGTGAGTAGTCTGTGGGTCTCTGTGTGAGTAGTCTGTGGGTCTCTGTGTGAGTAGTCTGTGGGACTTTGTGTGAGTAGTCTATGGGTCTCTGTGTGAGTAGTCTATGGGTCTCTGTGTGAGTAGTCTATGGGTCTCTGTGTGAGTAGTCTATGGGTTTCTGTGTGAGTAGTCTATGGGTCTTTGTGTGAGTAGTCTATGGGTCTCTGTGTGAGTAGTCTATGGGTCTCTGTGTGAGTAGTCTATGGGTCTCTGTGTGAGTAGTCTATGGGTCTCTGTGTGAGTAGTCTATGGGTGTCTGTGTGAGTAGTCTATGGGTCTCTGTGTGAGTTTGTGGGACTTTGTGTGAGTAGTCTATGGGTCTTTGAGTCTATGGGTATCTGTGCGAGTCAATGGGTCTCTGTGTGAGTCTATTTTTCTCTGTGTGAGTCTAATTTTCTCTGTGTGAGTCTAATATTCTCTGTGCTAGTCTGTGGATCTCTGGGTGAGTAGTCTATGGGTCTCTGTGTGGTGAGTCTATGGGACTCTGTGTGAGTAGTCTATGGGTCTCTGTGTGAGTCTGTGGGTCTCTGTGTGAGTCATTGTGTCTCTGTGTGAGTCTAATTTCCTCTGTGCGAGTCTGTGGGTCTCTGTGTGAGTAGTCTATGGGTCTCTGTGTGAGTTTATGGGTATCTGTGTGAGTCATTGGGTCTCTATGCGAGTCAGTGGGTCTCTGTGTGAGTCTAATTTTCTCTGTGTGAGTCTAATTTTCTCTGTGTGAGTCTGTGGGTCTCTGTGTGAGTAGTCTGTGGGTCTCTGTGTGAGTAGTCTGTGGGTCTCTGTGTGAGTAGTCTGTGGGTCTCTGTGTGAGTAGTCTGTGGGACTTTGTGTGAGTAGTCTATGGGTCTCTGTGTGAGTCTGTGGGTCTCTGTGTGAGTAGTCTATGGGTCTCTGTGTGAGTTTATGGGACATTGTTTGAGTAGTCTATGGGTCTCTGTGCGAGTCTGTGGGTCTCTGTGTGAGTAGTCTATGGGTCTCTGTGTGAGTAGTCTGTGGGTCTCTGTGCGAGTCTGTGGGTCTCTGTGTGAGTAGTCTATGGGTCTCTGTGTGAGTAGTCTATGGGTGTCTGTGTGATGAGTCTATGGGTCTCTGTGTGAGTCTAATAGTCTCTGTGTGAGTCTGTGGATCTCTGTGTGAGTAGTCTATGGGTCTCCGTGTGAGTAGTCTATGGGTCTCTGTGTGAGTAGTCTATGGGTGTCTGTGTGAGTAGTCTATGGGTCTCTGTGTGAGTAGTCTATGGGTCTCTGTGTGAGTAGTCTATGGGTGTCTGTGTGAGTAGTCTATGGGTCTCTGTGTGAGTTTGTGGGACTTTGTGTGAGTAGTCTATGGGTCTTTGAGTCTATGGGTATCTGTGCGAGTCAATGGGTCTCTGTGTGAGTCTATTTTTCTCTGTGTGAGTCTAATTTTCTCTGTGTGAGTCTAATATTCTCTGTGCTAGTCTGTGGATCTCTGTGTGAGTAGTCTATGGGTCTCTGTGTGGTGAGTCTATGGGTCTCTGTGTGAGTAGTCTATGGGTCTCTGTGTGAGTTTATGGGACTTTGTGTGAGTAGTCTATGGGTCTCTGT
Organism: Petromyzon marinus; assembly: GCF_048934315.1. NCBI lineage: Eukaryota > Metazoa > Chordata > Hyperoartia > Petromyzontiformes > Petromyzontidae > Petromyzon > Petromyzon marinus. Next base: position 1,884,042 of record NW_027422996.1, on the reverse strand, counting down.
GTGAGTCAATGGGTCTCTATGTGAGTCAGTGTGTCTCTGTGTGAGTCTAATTTTCTCTGTGCGAGTCTGTGGTTCTCTGTGTGAGTAGTCTATGGGTCTCTGTGTGAGTTTATGGGACTTTGTGTGAGTAGTCTATGGGTCTCTGTGTGAGTCAATGGGTCTCTATGTGAGTCAGTGTGTCTCTGTGTGAGTCTAATTTTCTCTGTGCGAGTCTGTGGTTCTCTGTGTGAGTAGTCTATGGGTCTCTGTGTGAGTTTATGGGTATCTGTGTGAGTCATTGGGTCTCTATGCGAGTCAGTGGGTCTCTGTGTGAGTCTAATTTTCTCTGTGTGAGTCTAATTTTCTCTGTGTGAGTCTGTGGGTCTTTGTGTGAGTAGTCTATGGGTCTCTGTGTGAGTAGTCTGTGGGTCTCTGTGCGAGTCTGTGGGTGTCTGTGTGAGTCTATGGGTCTCTGTGTGAGTAGTCTATGGGTCTCTGTGTGAGTAGTCTGTGGGTCTCTGTGTGAGTAGTCTGTGGGTCTCTGTGTGAGTAGTCTGTGGGTCTCTGTGTGAGTAGTCTGTGGGACTTTGTGTGAGTAGTCTATGGGTCTCTGTGTGAGTAGTCTATGGGTCTCTGTGTGGTGAGTATATGGGTCTCTGTGTGAGTAGTCTATGGGTCTCTGTGTGAGTAGTCTATGGGTCTCTGTGTGGTGAGTCTATGGGTCTCTGTGTGAGTAGTCTATGGGTCTTTGTGTGAGTAGTCTATGGGTCTCTGTGTGAGTAGTCTATGGGTCTCTGTGTGAGTAGTCTATGGGTCTCTGTGTGAGTAGTCTATGGGTCTCTGTGTGAGTAGTCTATGGGTCTCTGTGTGAGTAGTCTATGGGTCTCTGTGTGAGTAGTCTATGGGTCTCTGTGTGAGTAGTCTATGGGTGTCTGTGTGAGTAGTCTATGGGTCTCTGTGTGAGTTTGTGGGACTTTGTGTGAGTAGTCTATGGGTCTTTGAGTCTATGGGTATCTGTGCGAGTCAATGGGTCTCTGTGTGAGTCTATTTTTCTCTGTGTGAGTCTAATTTTCTCTGTGTGAGTCTAATATTCTCTGTGCTAGTCTGTGGATCTCTGTGTGAGTAGTCTATGGGTCTCTGTGTGGTGAGTCTATGGGTCTCTGTGTGAGTAGTCTATGGGTCTCTGTGTGAGTCTGTGGGTCTCTGTGTCAGTCAGTGTGTCTCTGTGTGAGTCTAATTTTCTCTATGCGAGTCAGTGGGTCTCTGTGTGAGTCTAATTTTCTCTGTGTGAGTCTAATTTTCTCTGTGTGAGTCTGTGGGTCTTTGTGTGAGTAGTCTATGGGTCTCTGTGTGAGTAGTCTGTGGGTCTCTGTGCGAGTCTGTGGGTCTCTGTGTGAGTTTATGGGACTTTGTGTGAGTAGTCTATGGGTCTCTGTGTGAGTCAATGGGTCTCTATGTGAGTCAGTGTGTCTCTGTGTGAGTCTAATTTTCTCTGTGCGAGTCTGTGGTTCTCTGTGTGAGTAGTCTATGGGTCTCTGTGTGAGTTTATGGGTATCTGTGTGAGTCATTGGGTCTCTATGCGAGTCAGTGGGTCTCTGTGTGAGTCTAATTTTCTCTGTGTGAGTCTAATTTTCTCTGTGTGAGTCTGTGGGTCTTTGTGTGAGTAGTCTATGGGTCTCTGTGTGAGTAGTCTGTGGGTCTCTGTGCGAGTCTGTGGGTGTCTGTGTGAGTCTATGGGTCTCTGTGTGAGTAGTCTATGGGTCTCTGTGTGAGTAGTCTGTGGGTCTCTGTGTGAGTAGTCTGTGGGTCTCTGTGTGAGTAGTCTGTGGGTCTCTGTGTGAGTAGTCTGTGGGACTTTGTGTGAGTAGTCTATGGGTCTCTGTGTGAGTAGTCTATGGGTCTCTGTGTGGTGAGTATATGGGTCTCTGTGTGAGTAGTCTATGGGTCTCTGTGTGAGTAGTCTATGGGTCTCTGTGTGGTGAGTCTATGGGTCTCTGTGTGAGTAGTCTATGGGTCTTTGTGTGAGTAGTCTATGGGTCTCTGTGTGAGTAGTCTATGGGTCTCTGTGTGAGTAGTCTATGGGTCTCTGTGTGAGTAGTCTATGGGTCTCTGTGTGAGTAGTCTATGGGTCTCTGTGTGAGTAGTCTATGGGTCTCTGTGTGAGTAGTCTATGGGTCTCTGTGTGAGTAGTCTATGGGTGTCTGTGTGAGTAGTCTATGGGTCTCTGTGTGAGTTTGTGGGACTTTGTGTGAGTAGTCTATGGGTCTTTGAGTCTATGGGTATCTGTGCGAGTCAATGGGTCTCTGTGTGAGTCTATTTTTCTCTGTGTGAGTCTAATTTTCTCTGTGTGAGTCTAATATTCTCTGTGCTAGTCTGTGGATCTCTGTGTGAGTAGTCTATGGGTCTCTGTGTGGTGAGTCTATGGGTCTCTGTGTGAGTAGTCTATGGGTCTCTGTGTGAGTCTGTGGGTCTCTGTGTCAGTCAGTGTGTCTCTGTGTGAGTCTAATTTTCTCTATGCGAGTCAGTGGGTCTCTGTGTGAGTCTAATTTTCTCTGTGTGAGTCTAATTTTCTCTGTGTGAGTCTGTGGGTCTTTGTGTGAGTAGTCTATGGGTCTCTGTGTGAGTAGTCTGTGGGTCTCTGTGCGAGTCTGTGGGTCTCTGTGTGAGTCTATGGGTCTCTGTGTGAGTAGTCTATGGGTCTCTGTGTGAGTAGTCTGTGGGACTTTGTGTGAGTAGTCTATGGGTCTCTGTGTGAGTAGTCTATGGGTCTCTGTGTGGTGAGTATATGGGTCTCTGTGTGAGTAGTCTATGGGTCTCTGTGTGAGTAGTCTATGGGTCTCTGTGTGAGTAGTCTATGGGTTTCTGTGTGAGTAGTCTATGGGTCTTTGTGTGAGTAGTCTATGGGTCTCTGTGTGAGTAGTCTATGGGTCTCTGTGTGAGTAGTCTATGGGTCTCTGTGTGAGTAGTCTATGGGTCTCTGTGTGAGTAGTCTATGGGTCTCTGTGTGAGTAGTCTATGGGTATCTGTGTGAGTTTGTGGGACTTTGTGTGAGTAGTCTATGGGTCTTTGAGTCTATGGGTATCTGTGCGAGTCAATGGGTCTCTGTGTGAGTCTATTTTTCTCTGTGTGAGTCTAATTTTCTCTGTGTGAGTCTAATATTCTCTGTGCTAGTCTGTGGATCTCTGTGTGAGTAGTCTATGGGTCTCTGTGTGTTGAGTATATGGGTCTCTGTGTGAGTAGTCTATGGGTCTCTGTGTGAGTAGTCTATGGGTGTCTGTGTGAGTAGTCTATGGGTCTTTGTGTGAGTAGTCTATGGGTCTCTGTGTGAGTAGTCTATGGGTCTCTGTGTGAGTAGTCTATGGGTCTCTGTGTGAGTAGTCTATGGGTCTCTGTGTGAGTAGTCTATGGGTCTCTGTGTGAGTAGTCTATGGGTCTCTGTGTGAGTTTGTGGGACTTTGTGTGAGTAGTCTATGGGTCTTTGAGTCTATGGGTATCTGTGCGAGTCAATGGGTCTCTGTGTGAGTCTATTTTTCTCTGTGTGAGTCTAATTTTCTCTGTGTGAGTCTAATATTCTCTGTGCTAGTCTGTGGATCTCTGTGTGAGTAGTCTATGGGTCTCTGTGTGAGTAGTCTATGGGTCTCTGTGTGAGTAGTCTATGGGTCTCTGTGTGAGTAGTCTATGGGTCTCTGTGTGAGTAGTCTAAGGGTGTCTGTGTGAGTAGTCTATGGGTCTCTGTGTGAGTTTGTGGGACTTTGTGTGAGTAGTCTATGGGTCTTTGAGTCTATGGGTATCTGTGCGAGTCAATGGGTCTCTGTGTGAGTCTATTTTTCTCTGTGTGAGTCTAATTTTCTCCGTGTGAGTCTAATATTCTCTGTGCTAGTCTGTGGATCTCTGTGTGAGTAGTCTATGGGTCTCTGTGTGGTGAGTCTATGGGTCTCTGTGTGAGTAGTCTATGGGTCTCTGTGTGAGTCTGTGGGTCTCTGTGTCAGTCAGTGTGTCTCTGTGTGAGTCTAATTTTCTCTGTGCGAGTCTATGGGTCTCTGTGTGAGTAGTCTATGGGTGTCTGTGTGAGTAGTCTGTGGGTCTCTGTGTGAGTAGTCTGTGGGTCTCTGTGTGAGTAGTCTGTGGGTCTCTGTGTGAGTAGTCTGTGGGACTTTGTGTGAGTAGTCTATGGGTCTCTGTGTGAGTCTGTGGGTCTCTGTGTGAGTAGTCTATGGGTCTCTGTGTGAGTTTATGGGACTTTGTTTGAGTAGTCTATGGGTCTCTGTGCGAGTCTGTGGGTCTCTGTGTGAGTAGTCTATGGGTCTCTGTGTGAGTAGTCTGTGGGTCTCTGTGTGAGTTTATGGGTATCTGTGTGAGTCATTGGGTCTCTATGCGAGTCAGTGGGTCTCTGTGTGAGTCTAATTTTCTCTGTGTGAGTCTAATTTTCTCTGTGTGAGTCTGTGGGTCTTTGTGTGAGTAGTCTATGGGTCTCTGTGTGAGTAGTCTGTGGGTCTCTGTGCGAGTCTGTGGGTCTCTGTGTGAGTCTATGGGTCTCTGTGTGAGTAGTCTATGGGTCTCTGTGTGAGTAGTCTGTGGGACTTTGTGTGAGTAGTCTATGGGTCTCTGTGTGAGTAGTCTATGGGTCTCTGTGTGGTGAGTATATGGGTCTCTGTGTGAGTAGTCTATGGGTCTCTGTGTGAGTAGTCTATGGGTCTCTGTGTGAGTAGTCTATGGGTTTCTGTGTGAGTAGTCTATGGGTCTTTGTGTGAGTAGTCTATGGGTCTCTGTGTGAGTAGTCTATGGGTCTCTGTGTGAGTAGTCTATGGGTCTCTGTGTGAGTAGTCTATGGGTCTCTGTGTGAGTAGTCTATGGGTGTCTGTGTGAGTAGTCTATGGGTATCTGTGTGAGTTTGTGGGACTTTGTGTGAGTAGTCTATGGGTCTTTGAGTCTATGGGTATCTGTGCGAGTCAATGGGTCTCTGTGTGAGTCTATTTTTCTCTGTGTGAGTCTAATTTTCTCTGTGTGAGTCTAATATTCTCTGTGCTAGTCTGTGGATCTCTGTGTGAGTAGTCTATGGGTCTCTGTGTGGTGAGTATATGGGTCTCTGTGTGAGTAGTCTATGGGTCTCTGTGTGAGTAGTCTATGGGTGTCTGTGTGAGTAGTCTATGGGTCTTTGTGTGAGTAGTCTATGGGTCTCTGTGTGAGTAGTCTATGGGTCTCTGTGTGAGTAGTCTATGGGTCTCTGTGTGAGTAGTCTATGGGTCTCTGTGTGAGTCTGTGGGTCTCTGTGTCAGTCAGTGTGTCTCTGTGTGAGTCTAATTTTCTCTGTGCGAGTCTATGGGTCTCTGTGTGAGTAGTCTATGGGTGTCTGTGTGAGTAGTCTGTGGGTCTCTGTGTGAGTAGTCTGTGGGTCTCTGTGTGAGTAGTCTGTGGGTCTCTGTGTGAGTAGTCTGTGGGACTTTGTGTGAGTAGTCTATGGGTCTCTGTGTGAGTCTGTGGGTCTCTGTGTGAGTAGTCTATGGGTCTCTGTGTGAGTTTATGGGACTTTGTTTGAGTAGTCTATGGGTCTCTGTGCGAGTCTGTGGGTCTCTGTGTGAGTAGTCTATGGGTCTCTGTGTGAGTAGTCTGTGGGTCTTTGTGCGAGTCTGTGGGTCTCTGTGTGCGTAGGCTATGGTCTCTGTGTGAGTAGTCTATGGGTGTCTGGGTGATGAGTCTATGGGTCTCTGTGTGAGTCTAATAGTCTCTGTGTGAGTCTGTGGATCTCTGTGTGAGTAGTCTATGGGTCTCCGTGTGAGTAGTCTATGGGTCTCTGTGTGAGTAGTCTATGGGTGTCTGTGTGAGTAGTCTATGGGTCTCTGTGTGAGTAGTCTATGGGTCTCTGTGTGAGTAGTCTATGGGTGTCTGTGTGAGTAGTCTATGGGTCTCTGTGTGAGTTTGTGGGACTTTGTGTGAGTAGTCTATGGGTCTTTGAGTCTATGGGTATCTGTGCGAGTCAATGGGTCTCTGTGTGAGTCTATTTTTCTCTGTGTGAGTCTAATTTTCTCTGTGTGAGTCTAATATTCACTGTGCTAGTCTGTGGATCTCTGTGTGAGTAGTCTATGGGTCTCTGTGTGGTGAGTCTATGGGTCTCTGTGTGAGTAGTCTATGGGTCTGTGTGTGAGTCTGTGGGTCTCTGTGTGAGTCAGTGTGTCTCTGTGTGAGTCTAATTTTCTCTGTGCGAGTCTGTGGGTCTCTGTGTGAGTAGTCTATGGGTCTCTGTGTGAGTTTATGGGTATCTGTGTGAGTCATTGGGTCTCTATGCGAGTCAGTGGGTCTCTGTGTGAGTCTAATTTTCTCTGTGTGAGTCTAATTTTCTCTGTGTGAGTCTGTGGGTCTTTGTGTGAGTAGTCTATGGGTCTCTGTGTGAGTAGTCTGTGGGTCTCTGTGCGAGTCTGTGGGTCTCTGTGTGAGTCTATGGGTCTCTGTGTGAGTAGTCTATGGGTCTCTGTGTGAGTAGTCTGTGGGTCTCTGTGTGAGTAGTCTGTGGGTCTCTGTGTGAGTAGTCTGTGGGTCTCTGTGTGAGTAGTCTGTGGGTCTCTGTGTGAGTAGTCTGTGGGACTTTGTGTGAGTAGTCTATGGGTCTCTGTGTGAGTAGTCTATGGGTCTCTGTGTGAGTAGTCTATGGGTCTCTGTGTGAGTAGTCTATGGGTTTCTGTGTGAGTAGTCTATGGGTCTTTGTGTGAGTAGTCTATGGGTCTCTGTGTGAGTAGTCTATGGGTCTCTGTGTGAGTAGTCTATGGGTCTCTGTGTGAGTAGTCTATGGGTCTCTGTGTGAGTAGTCTATGGGTGTCTGTGTGAGTAGTCTATGGGTCTCTGTGTGAGTTTGTGGGACTTTGTGTGAGTAGTCTATGGGTCTTTGAGTCTATGGGTATCTGTGCGAGTCAATGGGTCTCTGTGTGAGTCTATTTTTCTCTGTGTGAGTCTAATTTTCTCTGTGTGAGTCTAATATTCTCTGTGCTAGTCTGTGGATCTCTGGGTGAGTAGTCTATGGGTCTCTGTGTGGTGAGTCTATGGGACTCTGTGTGAGTAGTCTATGGGTCTCTGTGTGAGTCTGTGGGTCTCTGTGTGAGTCATTGTGTCTCTGTGTGAGTCTAATTTCCTCTGTGCGAGTCTGTGGGTCTCTGTGTGAGTAGTCTATGGGTCTCTGTGTGAGTTTATGGGTATCTGTGTGAGTCATTGGGTCTCTATGCGAGTCAGTGGGTCTCTGTGTGAGTCTAATTTTCTCTGTGTGAGTCTAATTTTCTCTGTGTGAGTCTGTGGGTCTCTGTGTGAGTAGTCTGTGGGTCTCTGTGTGAGTAGTCTGTGGGTCTCTGTGTGAGTAGTCTGTGGGTCTCTGTGTGAGTAGTCTGTGGGACTTTGTGTGAGTAGTCTATGGGTCTCTGTGTGAGTCTGTGGGTCTCTGTGTGAGTAGTCTATGGGTCTCTGTGTGAGTTTATGGGACATTGTTTGAGTAGTCTATGGGTCTCTGTGCGAGTCTGTGGGTCTCTGTGTGAGTAGTCTATGGGTCTCTGTGTGAGTAGTCTGTGGGTCTCTGTGCGAGTCTGTGGGTCTCTGTGTGAGTAGTCTATGGGTCTCTGTGTGAGTAGTCTATGGGTGTCTGTGTGATGAGTCTATGGGTCTCTGTGTGAGTCTAATAGTCTCTGTGTGAGTCTGTGGATCTCTGTGTGAGTAGTCTATGGGTCTCCGTGTGAGTAGTCTATGGGTCTCTGTGTGAGTAGTCTATGGGTGTCTGTGTGAGTAGTCTATGGGTCTCTGTGTGAGTAGTCTATGGGTCTCTGTGTGAGTAGTCTATGGGTGTCTGTGTGAGTAGTCTATGGGTCTCTGTGTGAGTTTGTGGGACTTTGTGTGAGTAGTCTATGGGTCTTTGAGTCTATGGGTATCTGTGCGAGTCAATGGGTCTCTGTGTGAGTCTATTTTTCTCTGTGTGAGTCTAATTTTCTCTGTGTGAGTCTAATATTCTCTGTGCTAGTCTGTGGATCTCTGTGTGAGTAGTCTATGGGTCTCTGTGTGGTGAGTCTATGGGTCTCTGTGTGAGTAGTCTATGGGTCTCTGTGTGAGTTTATGGGACTTTGTGTGAGTAGTCTATGGGTCTCTGTGTGAGTCAATGGGTCTCTATGTGAGTCAGTGTGTCTCTGTGTGAGTCTAATTTTCTCTGTGCGAGTCTGTGGTTCTCTGTGTGAGTAGTCTATGGGTCTCTGTGTGAGTTTATGGGACTTTGTGTGAGTAGTCTATGGGTCTCTGTGTGAGTCAATGGGTCTCTATGTGAGTCAGTGTGTCTCTGTGTGAGTCTAATTTTCTCTGTGCGAGTCTGTGGTTCTCTGTGTGAGTAGTCTATGGGTCTCTGTGTGAGTTTATGGGTATCTGTGTGAGTCATTGGGTCTCTATGCGAGTCAGTGGGTCTCTGTGTGAGTCTAATTTTCTCTGTGTGAGTCTAATTTTCTCTGTGTGAGTCTGTGGGTCTTTGTGTGAGTAGTCTATGGGTCTCTGTGTGAGTAGTCTGTGGGTCTCTGTGCGAGTCTGTGGGTGTCTGTGTGAGTCTATGGGTCTCTGTGTGAGTAGTCTATGGGTCTCTGTGTGAGTAGTCTGTGGGTCTCTGTGTGAGTAGTCTGTGGGTCTCTGTGTGAGTAGTCTGTGGGTCTCTGTGTGAGTAGTCTGTGGGACTTTGTGTGAGTAGTCTATGGGTCTCTGTGTGAGTAGTCTATGGGTCTCTGTGTGGTGAGTATATGGGTCTCTGTGTGAGTAGTCTATGGGTCTCTGTGTGAGTAGTCTATGGGTCTCTGTGTGGTGAGTCTATGGGTCTCTGTGTGAGTAGTCTATGGGTCTTTGTGTGAGTAGTCTATGGGTCTCTGTGTGAGTAGTCTATGGGTCTCTGTGTGAGTAGTCTATGGGTCTCTGTGTGAGTAGTCTATGGGTCTCTGTGTGAGTAGTCTATGGGTCTCTGTGTGAGTAGTCTATGGGTCTCTGTGTGAGTAGTCTATGGGTCTCTGTGTGAGTAGTCTATGGGTGTCTGTGTGAGTAGTCTATGGGTCTCTGTGTGAGTTTGTGGGACTTTGTGTGAGTAGTCTATGGGTCTTTGAGTCTATGGGTATCTGTGCGAGTCAATGGGTCTCTGTGTGAGTCTATTTTTCTCTGTGTGAGTCTAATTTTCTCTGTGTGAGTCTAATATTCTCTGTGCTAGTCTGTGGATCTCTGTGTGAGTAGTCTATGGGTCTCTGTGTGGTGAGTCTATGGGTCTCTGTGTGAGTAGTCTATGGGTCTCTGTGTGAGTCTGTGGGTCTCTGTGTCAGTCAGTGTGTCTCTGTGTGAGTCTAATTTTCTCTATGCGAGTCAGTGGGTCTCTGTGTGAGTCTAATTTTCTCTGTGTGAGTCTAATTTTCTCTGTGTGAGTCTGTGGGTCTTTGTGTGAGTAGTCTATGGGTCTCTGTGTGAGTAGTCTGTGGGTCTCTGTGCGAGTCTGTGGGTCTCTGTGTGAGTTTATGGGACTTTGTGTGAGTAGTCTATGGGTCTCTGTGTGAGTCAATGGGTCTCTATGTGAGTCAGTGTGTCTCTGTGTGAGTCTAATTTTCTCTGTGCGAGTCTGTGGTTCTCTGTGTGAGTAGTCTATGGGTCTCTGTGTGAGTTTATGGGTATCTGTGTGAGTCATTGGGTCTCTATGCGAGTCAGTGGGTCTCTGTGTGAGTCTAATTTTCTCTGTGTGAGTCTAATTTTCTCTGTGTGAGTCTGTGGGTCTTTGTGTGAGTAGTCTATGGGTCTCTGTGTGAGTAGTCTGTGGGTCTCTGTGCGAGTCTGTGGGTGTCTGTGTGAGTCTATGGGTCTCTGTGTGAGTAGTCTATGGGTCTCTGTGTGAGTAGTCTGTGGGTCTCTGTGTGAGTAGTCTGTGGGTCTCTGTGTGAGTAGTCTGTGGGTCTCTGTGTGAGTAGTCTGTGGGACTTTGTGTGAGTAGTCTATGGGTCTCTGTGTGAGTAGTCTATGGGTCTCTGTGTGGTGAGTATATGGGTCTCTGTGTGAGTAGTCTATGGGTCTCTGTGTGAGTAGTCTATGGGTCTCTGTGTGGTGAGTCTATGGGTCTCTGTGTGAGTAGTCTATGGGTCTTTGTGTGAGTAGTCTATGGGTCTCTGTGTGAGTAGTCTATGGGTCTCTGTGTGAGTAGTCTATGGGTCTCTGTGTGAGTAGTCTATGGGTCTCTGTGTGAGTAGTCTATGGGTCTCTGTGTGAGTAGTCTATGGGTCTCTGTGTGAGTAGTCTATGGGTCTCTGTGTGAGTAGTCTATGGGTGTCTGTGTGAGTAGTCTATGGGTCTCTGTGTGAGTTTGTGGGACTTTGTGTGAGTAGTCTATGGGTCTTTGAGTCTATGGGTATCTGTGCGAGTCAATGGGTCTCTGTGTGAGTCTATTTTTCTCTGTGTGAGTCTAATTTTCTCTGTGTGAGTCTAATATTCTCTGTGCTAGTCTGTGGATCTCTGTGTGAGTAGTCTATGGGTCTCTGTGTGGTGAGTCTATGGGTCTCTGTGTGAGTAGTCTATGGGTCTCTGTGTGAGTCTGTGGGTCTCTGTGTCAGTCAGTGTGTCTCTGTGTGAGTCTAATTTTCTCTATGCGAGTCAGTGGGTCTCTGTGTGAGTCTAATTTTCTCTGTGTGAGTCTAATTTTCTCTGTGTGAGTCTGTGGGTCTTTGTGTGAGTAGTCTATGGGTCTCTGTGTGAGTAGTCTGTGGGTCTCTGTGCGAGTCTGTGGGTCTCTGTGTGAGTCTATGGGTCTCTGTGTGAGTAGTCTATGGGTCTCTGTGTGAGTAGTCTGTGGGACTTTGTGTGAGTAGTCTATGGGTCTCTGTGTGAGTAGTCTATGGGTCTCTGTGTGGTGAGTATATGGGTCTCTGTGTGAGTAGTCTATGGGTCTCTGTGTGAGTAGTCTATGGGTCTCTGTGTGAGTAGTCTATGGGTTTCTGTGTGAGTAGTCTATGGGTCTTTGTGTGAGTAGTCTATGGGTCTCTGTGTGAGTAGTCTATGGGTCTCTGTGTGAGTAGTCTATGGGTCTCTGTGTGAGTAGTCTATGGGTCTCTGTGTGAGTAGTCTATGGGTCTCTGTGTGAGTAGTCTATGGGTATCTGTGTGAGTTTGTGGGACTTTGTGTGAGTAGTCTATGGGTCTTTGAGTCTATGGGTATCTGTGCGAGTCAATGGGTCTCTGTGTGAGTCTATTTTTCTCTGTGTGAGTCTAATTTTCTCTGTGTGAGTCTAATATTCTCTGTGCTAGTCTGTGGATCTCTGTGTGAGTAGTCTATGGGTCTCTGTGTGGTGAGTATATGGGTCTCTGTGTGAGTAGTCTATGGGTCTCTGTGTGAGTAGTCTATGGGTGTCTGTGTGAGTAGTCTATGGGTCTTTGTGTGAGTAGTCTATGGGTCTCTGTGTGAGTAGTCTATGGGTCTCTGTGTGAGTAGTCTATGGGTCTCTGTGTGAGTAGTCTATGGGTCTCTGTGTGAGTAGTCTATGGGTCTCTGTGTGAGTAGTCTATGGGTCTCTGTGTGAGTTTGTGGGACTTTGTGTGAGTAGTCTATGGGTCTTTGAGTCTATGGGTATCTGTGCGAGTCAATGGGTCTCTGTGTGAGTCTATTTTTCTCTGTGTGAGTCTAATTTTCTCTGTGTGAGTCTAATATTCTCTGTGCTAGTCTGTGGATCTCTGTGTGAGTAGTCTATGGGTCTCTGTGTGAGTAGTCTATGGGTCTCTGTGTGAGTAGTCTATGGGTCTCTGTGTGAGTAGTCTATGGGTCTCTGTGTGAGTAGTCTAAGGGTGTCTGTGTGAGTAGTCTATGGGTCTCTGTGTGAGTTTGTGGGACTTTGTGTGAGTAGTCTATGGGTCTTTGAGTCTATGGGTATCTGTGCGAGTCAATGGGTCTCTGTGTGAGTCTATTTTTCTCTGTGTGAGTCTAATTTTCTCCGTGTGAGTCTAATATTCTCTGTGCTAGTCTGTGGATCTCTGTGTGAGTAGTCTATGGGTCTCTGTGTGGTGAGTCTATGGGTCTCTGTGTGAGTAGTCTATGGGTCTCTGTGTGAGTCTGTGGGTCTCTGTGTCAGTCAGTGTGTCTCTGTGTGAGTCTAATTTTCTCTGTGCGAGTCTATGGGTCTCTGTGTGAGTAGTCTATGGGTGTCTGTGTGAGTAGTCTGTGGGTCTCTGTGTGAGTAGTCTGTGGGTCTCTGTGTGAGTAGTCTGTGGGTCTCTGTGTGAGTAGTCTGTGGGACTTTGTGTGAGTAGTCTATGGGTCTCTGTGTGAGTCTGTGGGTCTCTGTGTGAGTAGTCTATGGGTCTCTGTGTGAGTTTATGGGACTTTGTTTGAGTAGTCTATGGGTCTCTGTGCGAGTCTGTGGGTCTCTGTGTGAGTAGTCTATGGGTCTCTGTGTGAGTAGTCTGTGGGTCTCTGTGTGAGTTTATGGGTATCTGTGTGAGTCATTGGGTCTCTATGCGAGTCAGTGGGTCTCTGTGTGAGTCTAATTTTCTCTGTGTGAGTCTAATTTTCTCTGTGTGAGTCTGTGGGTCTTTGTGTGAGTAGTCTATGGGTCTCTGTGTGAGTAGTCTGTGGGTCTCTGTGCGAGTCTGTGGGTCTCTGTGTGAGTCTATGGGTCTCTGTGTGAGTAGTCTATGGGTCTCTGTGTGAGTAGTCTGTGGGACTTTGTGTGAGTAGTCTATGGGTCTCTGTGTGAGTAGTCTATGGGTCTCTGTGTGGTGAGTATATGGGTCTCTGTGTGAGTAGTCTATGGGTCTCTGTGTGAGTAGTCTATGGGTCTCTGTGTGAGTAGTCTATGGGTTTCTGTGTGAGTAGTCTATGGGTCTTTGTGTGAGTAGTCTATGGGTCTCTGTGTGAGTAGTCTATGGGTCTCTGTGTGAGTAGTCTATGGGTCTCTGTGTGAGTAGTCTATGGGTCTCTGTGTGAGTAGTCTATGGGTGTCTGTGTGAGTAGTCTATGGGTATCTGTGTGAGTTTGTGGGACTTTGTGTGAGTAGTCTATGGGTCTTTGAGTCTATGGGTATCTGTGCGAGTCAATGGGTCTCTGTGTGAGTCTATTTTTCTCTGTGTGAGTCTAATTTTCTCTGTGTGAGTCTAATATTCTCTGTGCTAGTCTGTGGATCTCTGTGTGAGTAGTCTATGGGTCTCTGTGTGGTGAGTATATGGGTCTCTGTGTGAGTAGTCTATGGGTCTCTGTGTGAGTAGTCTATGGGTGTCTGTGTGAGTAGTCTATGGGTCTTTGTGTGAGTAGTCTATGGGTCTCTGTGTGAGTAGTCTATGGGTCTCTGTGTGAGTAGTCTATGGGTCTCTGTGTGAGTAGTCTATGGGTCTCTGTGTGAGTCTGTGGGTCTCTGTGTCAGTCAGTGTGTCTCTGTGTGAGTCTAATTTTCTCTGTGCGAGTCTATGGGTCTCTGTGTGAGTAGTCTATGGGTGTCTGTGTGAGTAGTCTGTGGGTCTCTGTGTGAGTAGTCTGTGGGTCTCTGTGTGAGTAGTCTGTGGGTCTCTGTGTGAGTAGTCTGTGGGACTTTGTGTGAGTAGTCTATGGGTCTCTGTGTGAGTCTGTGGGTCTCTGTGTGAGTAGTCTATGGGTCTCTGTGTGAGTTTATGGGACTTTGTTTGAGTAGTCTATGGGTCTCTGTGCGAGTCTGTGGGTCTCTGTGTGAGTAGTCTATGGGTCTCTGTGTGAGTAGTCTGTGGGTCTTTGTGCGAGTCTGTGGGTCTCTGTGTGCGTAGGCTATGGTCTCTGTGTGAGTAGTCTATGGGTGTCTGGGTGATGAGTCTATGGGTCTCTGTGTGAGTCTAATAGTCTCTGTGTGAGTCTGTGGATCTCTGTGTGAGTAGTCTATGGGTCTCCGTGTGAGTAGTCTATGGGTCTCTGTGTGAGTAGTCTATGGGTGTCTGTGTGAGTAGTCTATGGGTCTCTGTGTGAGTAGTCTATGGGTCTCTGTGTGAGTAGTCTATGGGTGTCTGTGTGAGTAGTCTATGGGTCTCTGTGTGAGTTTGTGGGACTTTGTGTGAGTAGTCTATGGGTCTTTGAGTCTATGGGTATCTGTGCGAGTCAATGGGTCTCTGTGTGAGTCTATTTTTCTCTGTGTGAGTCTAATTTTCTCTGTGTGAGTCTAATATTCACTGTGCTAGTCTGTGGATCTCTGTGTGAGTAGTCTATGGGTCTCTGTGTGGTGAGTCTATGGGTCTCTGTGTGAGTAGTCTATGGGTCTGTGTGTGAGTCTGTGGGTCTCTGTGTGAGTCAGTGTGTCTCTGTGTGAGTCTAATTTTCTCTGTGCGAGTCTGTGGGTCTCTGTGTGAGTAGTCTATGGGTCTCTGTGTGAGTTTATGGGTATCTGTGTGAGTCATTGGGTCTCTATGCGAGTCAGTGGGTCTCTGTGTGAGTCTAATTTTCTCTGTGTGAGTCTAATTTTCTCTGTGTGAGTCTGTGGGTCTTTGTGTGAGTAGTCTATGGGTCTCTGTGTGAGTAGTCTGTGGGTCTCTGTGCGAGTCTGTGGGTCTCTGTGTGAGTCTATGGGTCTCTGTGTGAGTAGTCTATGGGTCTCTGTGTGAGTAGTCTGTGGGTCTCTGTGTGAGTAGTCTGTGGGTCTCTGTGTGAGTAGTCTGTGGGTCTCTGTGTGAGTAGTCTGTGGGTCTCTGTGTGAGTAGTCTGTGGGACTTTGTGTGAGTAGTCTATGGGTCTCTGTGTGAGTAGTCTATGGGTCTCTGTGTGAGTAGTCTATGGGTCTCTGTGTGAGTAGTCTATGGGTTTCTGTGTGAGTAGTCTATGGGTCTTTGTGTGAGTAGTCTATGGGTCTCTGTGTGAGTAGTCTATGGGTCTCTGTGTGAGTAGTCTATGGGTCTCTGTGTGAGTAGTCTATGGGTCTCTGTGTGAGTAGTCTATGGGTGTCTGTGTGAGTAGTCTATGGGTCTCTGTGTGAGTTTGTGGGACTTTGTGTGAGTAGTCTATGGGTCTTTGAGTCTATGGGTATCTGTGCGAGTCAATGGGTCTCTGTGTGAGTCTATTTTTCTCTGTGTGAGTCTAATTTTCTCTGTGTGAGTCTAATATTCTCTGTGCTAGTCTGTGGATCTCTGGGTGAGTAGTCTATGGGTCTCTGTGTGGTGAGTCTATGGGACTCTGTGTGAGTAGTCTATGGGTCTCTGTGTGAGTCTGTGGGTCTCTGTGTGAGTCATTGTGTCTCTGTGTGAGTCTAATTTCCTCTGTGCGAGTCTGTGGGTCTCTGTGTGAGTAGTCTATGGGTCTCTGTGTGAGTTTATGGGTATCTGTGTGAGTCATTGGGTCTCTATGCGAGTCAGTGGGTCTCTGTGTGAGTCTAATTTTCTCTGTGTGAGTCTAATTTTCTCTGTGTGAGTCTGTGGGTCTCTGTGTGAGTAGTCTGTGGGTCTCTGTGTGAGTAGTCTGTGGGTCTCTGTGTGAGTAGTCTGTGGGTCTCTGTGTGAGTAGTCTGTGGGACTTTGTGTGAGTAGTCTATGGGTCTCTGTGTGAGTCTGTGGGTCTCTGTGTGAGTAGTCTATGGGTCTCTGTGTGAGTTTATGGGACATTGTTTGAGTAGTCTATGGGTCTCTGTGCGAGTCTGTGGGTCTCTGTGTGAGTAGTCTATGGGTCTCTGTGTGAGTAGTCTGTGGGTCTCTGTGCGAGTCTGTGGGTCTCTGTGTGAGTAGTCTATGGGTCTCTGTGTGAGTAGTCTATGGGTGTCTGTGTGATGAGTCTATGGGTCTCTGTGTGAGTCTAATAGTCTCTGTGTGAGTCTGTGGATCTCTGTGTGAGTAGTCTATGGGTCTCCGTGTGAGTAGTCTATGGGTCTCTGTGTGAGTAGTCTATGGGTGTCTGTGTGAGTAGTCTATGGGTCTCTGTGTGAGTAGTCTATGGGTCTCTGTGTGAGTAGTCTATGGGTGTCTGTGTGAGTAGTCTATGGGTCTCTGTGTGAGTTTGTGGGACTTTGTGTGAGTAGTCTATGGGTCTTTGAGTCTATGGGTATCTGTGCGAGTCAATGGGTCTCTGTGTGAGTCTATTTTTCTCTGTGTGAGTCTAATTTTCTCTGTGTGAGTCTAATATTCTCTGTGCTAGTCTGTGGATCTCTGTGTGAGTAGTCTATGGGTCTCTGTGTGGTGAGTCTATGGGTCTCTGTGTGAGTAGTCTATGGGTCTCTGTGTGAGTTTATGGGACTTTGTGTGAGTAGTCTATGGGTCTCTGTGTGAGTCAATGGGTCTCTATGTGAGTCAGTGTGTCTCTGTGTGAGTCTAATTTTCTCTGTGCGAGTCTGTGGTTCTCTGTGTGAGTAGTCTATGGGTCTCTGTGTGAGTTTATGGGACTTTGTGTGAGTAGTCTATGGGTCTCTGTGTGAGTCAATGGGTCTCTATGTGAGTCAGTGTGTCTCTGTGTGAGTCTAATTTTCTCTGTGCGAGTCTGTGGTTCTCTGTGTGAGTAGTCTATGGGTCTCTGTGTGAGTTTATGGGTATCTGTGTGAGTCATTGGGTCTCTATGCGAGTCAGTGGGTCTCTGTGTGAGTCTAATTTTCTCTGTGTGAGTCTAATTTTCTCTGTGTGAGTCTGTGGGTCTTTGTGTGAGTAGTCTATGGGTCTCTGTGTGAGTAGTCTGTGGGTCTCTGTGCGAGTCTGTGGGTGTCTGTGTGAGTCTATGGGTCTCTGTGTGAGTAGTCTATGGGTCTCTGTGTGAGTAGTCTGTGGGTCTCTGTGTGAGTAGTCTGTGGGTCTCTGTGTGAGTAGTCTGTGGGTCTCTGTGTGAGTAGTCTGTGGGACTTTGTGTGAGTAGTCTATGGGTCTCTGTGTGAGTAGTCTATGGGTCTCTGTGTGGTGAGTATATGGGTCTCTGTGTGAGTAGTCTATGGGTCTCTGTGTGAGTAGTCTATGGGTCTCTGTGTGGTGAGTCTATGGGTCTCTGTGTGAGTAGTCTATGGGTCTTTGTGTGAGTAGTCTATGGGTCTCTGTGTGAGTAGTCTATGGGTCTCTGTGTGAGTAGTCTATGGGTCTCTGTGTGAGTAGTCTATGGGTCTCTGTGTGAGTAGTCTATGGGTCTCTGTGTGAGTAGTCTATGGGTCTCTGTGTGAGTAGTCTATGGGTCTCTGTGTGAGTAGTCTATGGGTGTCTGTGTGAGTAGTCTATGGGTCTCTGTGTGAGTTTGTGGGACTTTGTGTGAGTAGTCTATGGGTCTTTGAGTCTATGGGTATCTGTGCGAGTCAATGGGTCTCTGTGTGAGTCTATTTTTCTCTGTGTGAGTCTAATTTTCTCTGTGTGAGTCTAATATTCTCTGTGCTAGTCTGTGGATCTCTGTGTGAGTAGTCTATGGGTCTCTGTGTGGTGAGTCTATGGGTCTCTGTGTGAGTAGTCTATGGGTCTCTGTGTGAGTCTGTGGGTCTCTGTGTCAGTCAGTGTGTCTCTGTGTGAGTCTAATTTTCTCTATGCGAGTCAGTGGGTCTCTGTGTGAGTCTAATTTTCTCTGTGTGAGTCTAATTTTCTCTGTGTGAGTCTGTGGGTCTTTGTGTGAGTAGTCTATGGGTCTCTGTGTGAGTAGTCTGTGGGTCTCTGTGCGAGTCTGTGGGTCTCTGTGTGAGTTTATGGGACTTTGTGTGAGTAGTCTATGGGTCTCTGTGTGAGTCAATGGGTCTCTATGTGAGTCAGTGTGTCTCTGTGTGAGTCTAATTTTCTCTGTGCGAGTCTGTGGTTCTCTGTGTGAGTAGTCTATGGGTCTCTGTGTGAGTTTATGGGTATCTGTGTGAGTCATTGGGTCTCTATGCGAGTCAGTGGGTCTCTGTGTGAGTCTAATTTTCTCTGTGTGAGTCTAATTTTCTCTGTGTGAGTCTGTGGGTCTTTGTGTGAGTAGTCTATGGGTCTCTGTGTGAGTAGTCTGTGGGTCTCTGTGCGAGTCTGTGGGTGTCTGTGTGAGTCTATGGGTCTCTGTGTGAGTAGTCTATGGGTCTCTGTGTGAGTAGTCTGTGGGTCTCTGTGTGAGTAGTCTGTGGGTCTCTGTGTGAGTAGTCTGTGGGTCTCTGTGTGAGTAGTCTGTGGGACTTTGTGTGAGTAGTCTATGGGTCTCTGTGTGAGTAGTCTATGGGTCTCTGTGTGGTGAGTATATGGGTCTCTGTGTGAGTAGTCTATGGGTCTCTGTGTGAGTAGTCTATGGGTCTCTGTGTGGTGAGTCTATGGGTCTCTGTGTGAGTAGTCTATGGGTCTTTGTGTGAGTAGTCTATGGGTCTCTGTGTGAGTAGTCTATGGGTCTCTGTGTGAGTAGTCTATGGGTCTCTGTGTGAGTAGTCTATGGGTCTCTGTGTGAGTAGTCTATGGGTCTCTGTGTGAGTAGTCTATGGGTCTCTGTGTGAGTAGTCTATGGGTCTCTGTGTGAGTAGTCTATGGGTGTCTGTGTGAGTAGTCTATGGGTCTCTGTGTGAGTTTGTGGGACTTTGTGTGAGTAGTCTATGGGTCTTTGAGTCTATGGGTATCTGTGCGAGTCAATGGGTCTCTGTGTGAGTCTATTTTTCTCTGTGTGAGTCTAATTTTCTCTGTGTGAGTCTAATATTCTCTGTGCTAGTCTGTGGATCTCTGTGTGAGTAGTCTATGGGTCTCTGTGTGGTGAGTCTATGGGTCTCTGTGTGAGTAGTCTATGGGTCTCTGTGTGAGTCTGTGGGTCTCTGTGTCAGTCAGTGTGTCTCTGTGTGAGTCTAATTTTCTCTATGCGAGTCAGTGGGTCTCTGTGTGAGTCTAATTTTCTCTGTGTGAGTCTAATTTTCTCTGTGTGAGTCTGTGGGTCTTTGTGTGAGTAGTCTATGGGTCTCTGTGTGAGTAGTCTGTGGGTCTCTGTGCGAGTCTGTGGGTCTCTGTGTGAGTCTATGGGTCTCTGTGTGAGTAGTCTATGGGTCTCTGTGTGAGTAGTCTGTGGGACTTTGTGTGAGTAGTCTATGGGTCTCTGTGTGAGTAGTCTATGGGTCTCTGTGTGGTGAGTATATGGGTCTCTGTGTGAGTAGTCTATGGGTCTCTGTGTGAGTAGTCTATGGGTCTCTGTGTGAGTAGTCTATGGGTTTCTGTGTGAGTAGTCTATGGGTCTTTGTGTGAGTAGTCTATGGGTCTCTGTGTGAGTAGTCTATGGGTCTCTGTGTGAGTAGTCTATGGGTCTCTGTGTGAGTAGTCTATGGGTCTCTGTGTGAGTAGTCTATGGGTCTCTGTGTGAGTAGTCTATGGGTATCTGTGTGAGTTTGTGGGACTTTGTGTGAGTAGTCTATGGGTCTTTGAGTCTATGGGTATCTGTGCGAGTCAATGGGTCTCTGTGTGAGTCTATTTTTCTCTGTGTGAGTCTAATTTTCTCTGTGTGAGTCTAATATTCTCTGTGCTAGTCTGTGGATCTCTGTGTGAGTAGTCTATGGGTCTCTGTGTGGTGAGTATATGGGTCTCTGTGTGAGTAGTCTATGGGTCTCTGTGTGAGTAGTCTATGGGTGTCTGTGTGAGTAGTCTATGGGTCTTTGTGTGAGTAGTCTATGGGTCTCTGTGTGAGTAGTCTATGGGTCTCTGTGTGAGTAGTCTATGGGTCTCTGTGTGAGTAGTCTATGGGTCTCTGTGTGAGTAGTCTATGGGTCTCTGTGTGAGTAGTCTATGGGTCTCTGTGTGAGTTTGTGGGACTTTGTGTGAGTAGTCTATGGGTCTTTGAGTCTATGGGTATCTGTGCGAGTCAATGGGTCTCTGTGTGAGTCTAATTTTCTCTGTGTGAGTCTAATATTCTCTGTGCTAGTCTGTGGATCTCTGTGTGAGTAGTCTATGGGTCTCTGTGTGAGTAGTCTATGGGTCTCTGTGTGAGTAGTCTATGGGTCTCTGTGTGAGTAGTCTATGGGTCTCTGTGTGAGTAGTCTAAGGGTGTCTGTGTGAGTAGTCTATGGGTCTCTGTGTGAGTTTGTGGGACTTTGTGTGAGTAGTCTATGGGTCTTTGAGTCTATGGGTATCTGTGCGAGTCAATGGGTCTCTGTGTGAGTCTATTTTTCTCTGTGTGAGTCTAATTTTCTCCGTGTGAGTCTAATATTCTCTGTGCTAGTCTGTGGATCTCTGTGTGAGTAGTCTATGGGTCTCTGTGTGGTGAGTATATGGGTCTCTGTGTGAGTAGTCTATGGGTCTCTGTGTGAGTAGTCTATGGGTGTCTGTGTGAGTAGTCTATGGGTCTTTGTGTGAGTAGTCTATGGGTCTCTGTGTGAGTAGTCTATGGGTCTCTGTGTGAGTAGTCTATGGGTCTCTGTGTGAGTAGTCTATGGGTCTCTGTGTGAGTAGTCTATGGGTCTCTGTGTGAGTAGTCTATGGGTCTCTGTGTGAGTTTGTGGGACTTTGTGTGAGTAGTCTATGGGTCTTTGAGTCTATGGGTATCTGTGCGAGTCAATGGGTCTCTGTGTGAGTCTAATTTTCTCTGTGTGAGTCTAATATTCTCTGTGCTAGTCTGTGGATCTCTGTGTGAGTAGTCTATGGGTCTCTGTGTGAGTAGTCTATGGGTCTCTGTGTGAGTAGTCTATGGGTCTCTGTGTGAGTAGTCTATGGGTCTCTGTGTGAGTAGTCTAAGGGTGTCTGTGTGAGTAGTCTATGGGTCTCTGTGTGAGTTTGTGGGACTTTGTGTGAGTAGTCTATGGGTCTTTGAGTCTATGGGTATCTGTGCGAGTCAATGGGTCTCTGTGTGAGTCTATTTTTCTCTGTGTGAGTCTAATTTTCTCCGTGTGAGTCTAATATTCTCTGTGCTAGTCTGTGGATCTCTGTGTGAGTAGTCTATGGGTCTCTGTGTGGTGAGTCTATGGGTCTCTGTGTGAGTAGTCTATGGGTCTCTGTGTGAGTCTGTGGGTCTCTGTGTCAGTCAGTGTGTCTCTGTGTGAGTCTAATTTTCTCTGTGCGAGTCTATGGGTCTCTGTGTGAGTAGTCTATGGGTGTCTGTGTGAGTAGTCTGTGGGTCTCTGTGTGAGTAGTCTGTGGGTCTCTGTGTGAGTAGTCTGTGGGTCTCTGTGTGAGTAGTCTGTGGGACTTTGTGTGAGTAGTCTATGGGTCTCTGTGTGAGTCTGTGGGTCTCTGTGTGAGTAGTCTATGGGTCTCTGTGTGAGTTTATGGGACTTTGTTTGAGTAGTCTATGGGTCTCTGTGCGAGTCTGTGGGTCTCTGTGTGAGTAGTCTATGGGTCTCTGTGTGAGTAGTCTGTGGGTCTCTGTGTGAGTTTATGGGTATCTGTGTGAGTCATTGGGTCTCTATGCGAGTCAGTGGGTCTCTGTGTGAGTCTAATTTTCTCTGTGTGAGTCTAATTTTCTCTGTGTGAGTCTGTGGGTCTTTGTGTGAGTAGTCTATGGGTCTCTGTGTGAGTAGTCTGTGGGTCTCTGTGCGAGTCTGTGGGTCTCTGTGTGAGTCTATGGGTCTCTGTGTGAGTAGTCTATGGGTCTCTGTGTGAGTAGTCTGTGGGACTTTGTGTGAGTAGTCTATGGGTCTCTGTGTGAGTAGTCTATGGGTCTCTGTGTGGTGAGTATATGGGTCTCTGTGTGAGTAGTCTATGGGTCTCTGTGTGAGTAGTCTATGGGTCTCTGTGTGAGTAGTCTATGGGTTTCTGTGTGAGTAGTCTATGGGTCTTTGTGTGAGTAGTCTATGGGTCTCTGTGTGAGTAGTCTATGGGTCTCTGTGTGAGTAGTCTATGGGTCTCTGTGTGAGTAGTCTATGGGTCTCTGTGTGAGTAGTCTATGGGTGTCTGTGTGAGTAGTCTATGGGTATCTGTGTGAGTTTGTGGGACTTTGTGTGAGTAGTCTATGGGTCTTTGAGTCTATGGGTATCTGTGCGAGTCAATGGGTCTCTGTGTGAGTCTATTTTTCTCTGTGTGAGTCTAATTTTCTCTGTGTGAGTCTAATATTCTCTGTGCTAGTCTGTGGATCTCTGTGTGAGTAGTCTATGGGTCTCTGTGTGGTGAGTATATGGGTCTCTGTGTGAGTAGTCTATGGGTCTCTGTGTGAGTAGTCTATGGGTGTCTGTGTGAGTAGTCTATGGGTCTTTGTGTGAGTAGTCTATGGGTCTCTGTGTGAGTAGTCTATGGGTCTCTGTGTGAGTAGTCTATGGGTCTCTGTGTGAGTAGTCTATGGGTCTCTGTGTGAGTCTGTGGGTCTCTGTGTCAGTCAGTGTGTCTCTGTGTGAGTCTAATTTTCTCTGTGCGAGTCTATGGGTCTCTGTGTGAGTAGTCTATGGGTGTCTGTGTGAGTAGTCTGTGGGTCTCTGTGTGAGTAGTCTGTGGGTCTCTGTGTGAGTAGTCTGTGGGTCTCTGTGTGAGTAGTCTGTGGGACTTTGTGTGAGTAGTCTATGGGTCTCTGTGTGAGTCTGTGGGTCTCTGTGTGAGTAGTCTATGGGTCTCTGTGTGAGTTTATGGGACTTTGTTTGAGTAGTCTATGGGTCTCTGTGCGAGTCTGTGGGTCTCTGTGTGAGTAGTCTATGGGTCTCTGTGTGAGTAGTCTGTGGGTCTCTGTGTGAGTTTATGGGTATCTGTGTGAGTCATTGGGTCTCTATGCGAGTCAGTGGGTCTCTGTGTGAGTCTAATTTTCTCTGTGTGAGTCTAATTTTCTCTGTGTGAGTCTGTGGGTCTTTGTGTGAGTAGTCTATGGGTCTCTGTGTGAGTAGTCTGTGGGTCTCTGTGCGAGTCTGTGGGTCTCTGTGTGAGTCTATGGGTCTCTGTGTGAGTAGTCTATGGGTCTCTGTGTGAGTAGTCTGTGGGACTTTGTGTGAGTAGTCTATGGGTCTCTGTGTGAGTAGTCTATGGGTCTCTGTGTGGTGAGTATATGGGTCTCTGTGTGAGTAGTCTATGGGTCTCTGTGTGAGTAGTCTATGGGTCTCTGTGTGAGTAGTCTATGGGTTTCTGTGTGAGTAGTCTATGGGTCTTTGTGTGAGTAGTCTATGGGTCTCTGTGTGAGTAGTCTATGGGTCTCTGTGTGAGTAGTCTATGGGTCTCTGTGTGAGTAGTCTATGGGTCTCTGTGTGAGTAGTCTATGGGTCTCTGTGTGAGTAGTCTATGGGTATCTGTGTGAGTTTGTGGGACTTTGTGTGAGTAGTCTATGGGTCTTTGAGTCTATGGGTATCTGTGCGAGTCAATGGGTCTCTGTGTGAGTCTATTTTTCTCTGTGTGAGTCTAATTTTCTCTGTGTGAGTCTAATATTCTCTGTGCTAGTCTGTGGATCTCTGTGTGAGTAGTCTATGGGTCTCTGTGTGGTGAGTATATGGGTCTCTGTGTGAGTAGTCTATGGGTCTCTGTGTGAGTAGTCTATGGGTGTCTGTGTGAGTAGTCTATGGGTCTTTGTGTGAGTAGTCTATGGGTCTCTGTGTGAGTAGTCTATGGGTCTCTGTGTGAGTAGTCTATGGGTCTCTGTGTGAGTAGTCTATGGGTCTCTGTGTGAGTAGTCTATGGGTCTCTGTGTGAGTAGTCTATGGGTCTCTGTGTGAGTTTGTGGGACTTTGTGTGAGTAGTCTATGGGTCTTTGAGTCTATGGGTATCTGTGCGAGTCAATGGGTCTCTGTGTGAGTCTAATTTTCTCTGTGTGAGTCTAATATTCTCTGTGCTAGTCTGTGGATCTCTGTGTGAGTAGTCTATGGGTCTCTGTGTGAGTAGTCTATGGGTCTCTGTGTGAGTAGTCTATGGGTCTCTGTGTGAGTAGTCTATGGGTCTCTGTGTGAGTAGTCTAAGGGTGTCTGTGTGAGTAGTCTATGGGTCTCTGTGTGAGTTTGTGGGACTTTGTGTGAGTAGTCTATGGGTCTTTGAGTCTATGGGTATCTGTGCGAGTCAATGGGTCTCTGTGTGAGTCTATTTTTCTCTGTGTGAGTCTAATTTTCTCCGTGTGAGTCTAATATTCTCTGTGCTAGTCTGTGGATCTCTGTGTGAGTAGTCTATGGGTCTCTGTGTGGTGAGTATATGGGTCTCTGTGTGAGTAGTCTATGGGTCTCTGTGTGAGTAGTCTATGGGTGTCTGTGTGAGTAGTCTATGGGTCTTTGTGTGAGTAGTCTATGGGTCTCTGTGTGAGTAGTCTATGGGTCTCTGTGTGAGTAGTCTATGGGTCTCTGTGTGAGTAGTCTATGGGTCTCTGTGTGAGTAGTCTATGGGTCTCTGTGTGAGTAGTCTATGGGTCTCTGTGTGAGTTTGTGGGACTTTGTGTGAGTAGTCTATGGGTCTTTGAGTCTATGGGTATCTGTGCGAGTCAATGGGTCTCTGTGTGAGTCTAATTTTCTCTGTGTGAGTCTAATATTCTCTGTGCTAGTCTGTGGATCTCTGTGTGAGTAGTCTATGGGTCTCTGTGTGAGTAGTCTATGGGTCTCTGTGTGAGTAGTCTATGGGTCTCTGTGTGAGTAGTCTATGGGTCTCTGTGTGAGTAGTCTAAGGGTGTCTGTGTGAGTAGTCTATGGGTCTCTGTGTGAGTTTGTGGGACTTTGTGTGAGTAGTCTATGGGTCTTTGAGTCTATGGGTATCTGTGCGAGTCAATGGGTCTCTGTGTGAGTCTATTTTTCTCTGTGTGAGTCTAATTTTCTCCGTGTGAGTCTAATATTCTCTGTGCTAGTCTGTGGATCTCTGTGTGAGTAGTCTATGGGTCTCTGTGTGGTGAGTCTATGGGTCTCTGTGTGAGTAGTCTATGGGTCTCTGTGTGAGTCTGTGGGTCTCTGTGTCAGTCAGTGTGTCTCTGTGTGAGTCTAATTTTCTCTGTGCGAGTCTATGGGTCTCTGTGTGAGTAGTCTATGGGTGTCTGTGTGAGTAGTCTGTGGGTCTCTGTGTGAGTAGTCTGTGGGTCTCTGTGTGAGTAGTCTGTGGGTCTCTGTGTGAGTAGTCTGTGGGACTTTGTGTGAGTAGTCTATGGGTCTCTGTGTGAGTCTGTGGGTCTCTGTGTGAGTAGTCTATGGGTCTCTGTGTGAGTTTATGGGACTTTGTTTGAGTAGTCTATGGGTCTCTGTGCGAGTCTGTGGGTCTCTGTGTGAGTAGTCTATGGGTCTCTGTGTGAGTAGTCTGTGGGTCTCTGTGTGAGTTTATGGGTATCTGTGTGAGTCATTGGGTCTCTATGCGAGTCAGTGGGTCTCTGTGTGAGTCTAATTTTCTCTGTGTGAGTCTAATTTTCTCTGTGTGAGTCTGTGGGTCTTTGTGTGAGTAGTCTATGGGTCTCTGTGTGAGTAGTCTGTGGGTCTCTGTGCGAGTCTGTGGGTCTCTGTGTGAGTCTATGGGTCTCTGTGTGAGTAGTCTATGGGTCTCTGTGTGAGTAGTCTGTGGGACTTTGTGTGAGTAGTCTATGGGTCTCTGTGTGAGTAGTCTATGGGTCTCTGTGTGGTGAGTATATGGGTCTCTGTGTGAGTAGTCTATGGGTCTCTGTGTGAGTAGTCTATGGGTCTCTGTGTGAGTAGTCTATGGGTTTCTGTGTGAGTAGTCTATGGGTCTTTGTGTGAGTAGTCTATGGGTCTCTGTGTGAGTAGTCTATGGGTCTCTGTGTGAGTAGTCTATGGGTCTCTGTGTGAGTAGTCTATGGGTCTCTGTGTGAGTAGTCTATGGGTGTCTGTGTGAGTAGTCTATGGGTATCTGTGTGAGTTTGTGGGACTTTGTGTGAGTAGTCTATGGGTCTTTGAGTCTATGGGTATCTGTGCGAGTCAATGGGTCTCTGTGTGAGTCTATTTTTCTCTGTGTGAGTCTAATTTTCTCTGTGTGAGTCTAATATTCTCTGTGCTAGTCTGTGGATCTCTGTGTGAGTAGTCTATGGGTCTCTGTGTGGTGAGTATATGGGTCTCTGTGTGAGTAGTCTATGGGTCTCTGTGTGAGTAGTCTATGGGTGTCTGTGTGAGTAGTCTATGGGTCTTTGTGTGAGTAGTCTATGGGTCTCTGTGTGAGTAGTCTATGGGTCTCTGTGTGAGTAGTCTATGGGTCTCTGTGTGAGTAGTCTATGGGTCTCTGTGTGAGTCTGTGGGTCTCTGTGTCAGTCAGTGTGTCTCTGTGTGAGTCTAATTTTCTCTGTGCGAGTCTATGGGTCTCTGTGTGAGTAGTCTATGGGTGTCTGTGTGAGTAGTCTGTGGGTCTCTGTGTGAGTAGTCTGTGGGTCTCTGTGTGAGTAGTCTGTGGGTCTCTGTGTGAGTAGTCTGTGGGACTTTGTGTGAGTAGTCTATGGGTCTCTGTGTGAGTCTGTGGGTCTCTGTGTGAGTAGTCTATGGGTCTCTGTGTGAGTTTATGGGACTTTGTTTGAGTAGTCTATGGGTCTCTGTGCGAGTCTGTGGGTCTCTGTGTGAGTAGTCTATGGGTCTCTGTGTGAGTAGTCTGTGGGTCTCTGTGTGAGTTTATGGGTATCTGTGTGAGTCATTGGGTCTCTATGCGAGTCAGTGGGTCTCTGTGTGAGTCTAATTTTCTCTGTGTGAGTCTAATTTTCTCTGTGTGAGTCTGTGGGTCTTTGTGTGAGTAGTCTATGGGTCTCTGTGTGAGTAGTCTGTGGGTCTCTGTGCGAGTCTGTGGGTCTCTGTGTGAGTCTATGGGTCTCTGTGTGAGTAGTCTATGGGTCTCTGTGTGAGTAGTCTGTGGGACTTTGTGTGAGTAGTCTATGGGTCTCTGTGTGAGTAGTCTATGGGTCTCTGTGTGGTGAGTATATGGGTCTCTGTGTGAGTAGTCTATGGGTCTCTGTGTGAGTAGTCTATGGGTCTCTGTGTGAGTAGTCTATGGGTTTCTGTGTGAGTAGTCTATGGGTCTTTGTGTGAGTAGTCTATGGGTCTCTGTGTGAGTAGTCTATGGGTCTCTGTGTGAGTAGTCTATGGGTCTCTGTGTGAGTAGTCTATGGGTCTCTGTGTGAGTAGTCTATGGGTGTCTGTGTGAGTAGTCTATGGGTATCTGTGTGAGTTTGTGGGACTTTGTGTGAGTAGTCTATGGGTCTTTGAGTCTATGGGTATCTGTGCGAGTCAATGGGTCTCTGTGTGAGTCTATTTTTCTCTGTGTGAGTCTAATTTTCTCTGTGTGAGTCTAATATTCTCTGTGCTAGTCTGTGGATCTCTGTGTGAGTAGTCTATGGGTCTCTGTGTGGTGAGTATATGGGTCTCTGTGTGAGTAGTCTATGGGTCTCTGTGTGAGTAGTCTATGGGTGTCTGTGTGAGTAGTCTATGGGTCTTTGTGTGAGTAGTCTATGGGTCTCTGTGTGAGTAGTCTATGGGTCTCTGTGTGAGTAGTCTATGGGTCTCTGTGTGAGTAGTCTATGGGTCTCTGTGTGAGTCTGTGGGTCTCTGTGTCAGTCAGTGTGTCTCTGTGTGAGTCTAATTTTCTCTGTGCGAGTCTATGGGTCTCTGTGTGAGTAGTCTATGGGTGTCTGTGTGAGTAGTCTGTGGGTCTCTGTGTGAGTAGTCTGTGGGTCTCTGTGTGAGTAGTCTGTGGGTCTCTGTGTGAGTAGTCTGTGGGACTTTGTGTGAGTAGTCTATGGGTCTCTGTGTGAGTCTGTGGGTCTCTGTGTGAGTAGTCTATGGGTCTCTGTGTGAGTTTATGGGACTTTGTTTGAGTAGTCTATGGGTCTCTGTGCGAGTCTGTGGGTCTCTGTGTGAGTAGTCTATGGGTCTCTGTGTGAGTAGTCTGTGGGTCTCTGTGTGAGTTTATGGGTATCTGTGTGAGTCATTGGGTCTCTATGCGAGTCAGTGGGTCTCTGTGTGAGTCTAATTTTCTCTGTGTGAGTCTAATTTTCTCTGTGTGAGTCTGTGGGTCTTTGTGTGAGTAGTCTATGGGTCTCTGTGTGAGTAGTCTGTGGGTCTCTGTGCGAGTCTGTGGGTCTCTGTGTGAGTCTATGGGTCTCTGTGTGAGTAGTCTATGGGTCTCTGTGTGAGTAGTCTGTGGGACTTTGTGTGAGTAGTCTATGGGTCTCTGTGTGAGTAGTCTATGGGTCTCTGTGTGGTGAGTATATGGGTCTCTGTGTGAGTAGTCTATGGGTCTCTGTGTGAGTACTCTATGGGTCTCTGTGTGAGTAGTCTATGGGTTTCTGTGTGAGTAGTCTATGGGTCTTTGTGTGAGTAGTCTATGGGTCTCTGTGTGAGTAGTCTATGGGTCTCTGTGTGAGTAGTCTATGGGTCTCTGTGTGAGTAGTCTATGGGTCTCTGTGTGAGTAGTCTATGGGTGTCTGTGTGAGTAGTCTATGGGTATCTGTGTGAGTTTGTGGGACTTTGTGTGAGTAGTCTATGGGTCTTTGAGTCTATGGGTATCTGTGCGAGTCAATGGGTCTCTGTGTGAGTCTATTTTTCTCTGTGTGAGTCTAATTTTCTCTGTGTGAGTCTAATATTCTCTGTGCTAGTCTGTGGATCTCTGTGTGAGTAGTCTATGGGTCTCTGTGTGGTGAGTATATGGGTCTCTGTGTGAGTAGTCTATGGGTCTCTGTGTGAGTAGTCTATGGGTGTCTGTGTGAGTAGTCTATGGGTCTTTGTGTGAGTAGTCTATGGGTCTCTGTGTGAGTAGTCTATGGGTCTCTGTGTGAGTAGTCTATGGGTCTCTGTGTGAGTAGTCTATGGGTCTCTGTGTGAGTAGTCTATGGGTCTCTGTGTGAGTAGTCTATGGGTCTCTGTGTGAGTTTGTGGGACTTTGTGTGAGTAGTCTATGGGTCTTTGAGTCTATGGGTATCTGTGCGAGTCAATGGGTCTCTGTGTGAGTCTATTTTTCTCTGTGTGAGTCTAATTTTCTCTGTGTGAGTCTAATATTCTCTGTGCTAGTCTGTGGATCTCTGTGTGAGTAGTCTATGGGTCTCTGTGTGAGTAGTCTATGGGTCTCTGTGTGAGTAGTCTATGGGTCTCTGTGTGAGTAGTCTATGGGTCTCTGTGTGAGTAGTCTATGGGTGTCTGTGTGAGTAGTCTATGGGTCTCTGTGTGAGTTTGTGGGACTTTGTGTGAGTAGTCTATGGGTCTTTGAGTCTATGGGTATCTGTGCGAGTCAATGGGTCTCTGTGTGAGTCTATTTTTCTCTGTGTGAGTCTAATTTTCTCCGTGTGAGTCTAATATTCTCTGTGCTAGTCTGTGGATCTCTGTGTGAGTAGTCTATGGGTCTCTGTGTGGTGAGTCTATGGGTCTCTGTGTGAGTAGTCTATGGGTCTCTGTGTGAGTCTGTGGGTCTCTGTGTCAGTCAGTGTGTCTCTGTGTGAGTCTAATTTTCTCTGTGCGAGTCTATGGGTCTCTGTGTGAGTAGTCTATGGGTGTCTGTGTGAGTAGTCTGTGGGTCTCTGTGTGAGTAGTCTGTGGGTCTCTGTGTGAGTAGTCTGTGGGTCTCTGTGTGAGTAGTCTGTGGGACTTTGTGTGAGTAGTCTATGGGTCTCTGTGTGAGTCTGTGGGTCTCTGTGTGAGTAGTCTATGGGTCTCTGTGTGAGTTTATGGGACTTTGTTTGAGTAGTATATGGGTCTCTGTGCGAGTCTGTGGGTCTCTGTGTGCGTAGGCTATGGTCTCTGTGTGAGTAGTCTATGGGTGTCTGGGTGATGAGTCTATGGGTCTCTGTGTGAGTCTAATAGTCTCTGTGTGAGTCTGTGGATCTCTGTGTGAGTAGTCTATGGGTCTCCGTGTGAGTAGTCTATGGGTCTCTGTGTGAGTAGTCTATGGGTGTCTGTGTGAGTAGTCTATGGGTCTCTGTGTGAGTAGTCTATGGGTCTCTGTGTGAGTAGTCTATGGGTGTCTGTGTGAGTAGTCTATGGGTCTCTGTGTGAGTTTGTGGGACTTTGTGTGAGTAGTCTATGGGTCTTTGAGTCTATGGGTATCTGTGCGAGTCAATGGGTCTCTGTGTGAGTCTATTTTTCTCTGTGTGAGTCTAATTTTCTCTGTGTGAGTCTAATATTCACTGTGCTAGTCTGTGGATCTCTGTGTGAGTAGTCTATGGGTCTCTGTGTGGTGAGTCTATGGGTCTCTGTGTGAGTAGTCTATGGGTCTCTGTGTGAGTCTGTGGGTCTCTGTGTGAGTCAGTGTGTCTCTGTGTGAGTCTAATTTTCTCTGTGCGAGTCTGTGGGTCTCTGTGTGAGTAGTCTATGGGTCTCTGTGTGAGTTTATGGGTATCTGTGTGAGTCATTGGGTCTCTATGCGAGTCAGTGGGTCTCTGTGTGAGTCTAATTTTCTCTGTGTGAGTCTAATTTCTCTGTGTGAGTCTGTGGGTCTTTGTGTGAGTAGTCTATGGGTCTCTGTGTGAGTAGTCTGTGGGTCTCTGTGCGAGTCTGTGGGTCTCTGTGTGAGTCTATGGGTCTCTGTGTGAGTAGTCTATGGGTCTCTGTGTGAGTAGTCTGTGGGTCTCTGTGTGAGTAGTCTGTGGGTCTCTGTGTGAGTAGTCTGTGGGTCTCTGTGTGAGTAGTCTGTGGGACTTTGTGTGAGTAGTCTATGGGTCTCTGTGTGAGTAGTCTATGGGTCTCTGTGTGAGTAGTCTGTGGGTCTCTGTGCGAGTCTGTGGGTCTCTGTGTGAGTCTATGGGTCTCTGTGTGAGTAGTCTATGGGTCTCTGTGTGAGTAGTCTGTGGGTCTCTGTGTGAGTAGTCTGTGGGTCTCTGTGTGAGTAGTCTGTGGGTCTCTGTGTGAGTAGTCTGTGGGTCTCTGTGTGAGTAGTCTGTGGGACTTTGTGTGAGTAGTCTATGGGTCTCTGTGTGAGTAGTCTATGGGTCTCTGTGTGAGTAGTCTATGGGTCTCTGTGTGAGTAGTCTATGGGTTTCTGTGTGAGTAGTCTATGGGTCTTTGTGTGAGTAGTCTATGGGTCTCTGTGTGAGTAGTCTATGGGTCTCTGTGTGAGTAGTCTATGGGTCTCTGTGTGAGTAGTCTATGGGTCTCTGTGTGAGTAGTCTATGGGTGTCTGTGTGAGTAGTCTATGGGTCTCTGTGTGAGTTTGTGGGACTTTGTGTGAGTAGTCTATGGATCTTTGAGTCTATGGGTATCTGTGCGAGTCTATGGGTCTCTGTGTGAGTAGTCTATGGGTGTCTGTGTGAGTAGTCTGTGGGTCTCTGTGTGAGTAGTCTGTGGGTCTCTGTGTGAGTAGTCTGTGGGTCTCTGTGTGAGTAGTCTGTGGGACTTTGTGTGAGTAGTCTATGGGTCTCTGTGTGAGTCTGTGGGTCTCTGTGTGAGTAGTCTATGGGTCTCTGTGTGAGTTTATGGGACTTTGTTTGAGTAGTCTATGGGTCTCTGTGCGAGTCTGTGGGTCTCTGTGTGAGTAGTCTATGGGTCTCTGTGTGAGTAGTCTGTGGGTCTCTGTGTGAGTTTATGGGTATCTGTGTGAGTCATTGGGTCTCTATGCGAGTCAGTGGGTCTCTGTGTGAGTCTAATTTTCTCTGTGTGAGTCTAATTTTCTCTGTGTGAGTCTGTGGGTCTTTGTGTGAGTAGTCTATGGGTCTCTGTGTGAGTAGTCTGTGGGTCTCTGTGCGAGTCTGTGGGTCTCTGTGTGAGTCTATGGGTCTCTGTGTGAGTAGTCTATGGGTCTCTGTGTGAGTAGTCTGTGGGACTTTGTGTGAGTAGTCTATGGGTCTCTGTGTGAGTAGTCTATGGGTCTCTGTGTGGTGAGTATATGGGTCTCTGTGTGAGTAGTCTATGGGTCTCTGTGTGAGTACTCTATGGGTCTCTGTGTGAGTAGTCTATGGGTTTCTGTGTGAGTAGTCTATGGGTCTTTGTGTGAGTAGTCTATGGGTCTCTGTGTGAGTAGTCTATGGGTCTCTGTGTGAGTAGTCTATGGGTCTCTGTGTGAGTAGTCTATGGGTCTCTGTGTGAGTAGTCTATGGGTGTCTGTGTGAGTAGTCTATGGGTATCTGTGTGAGTTTGTGGGACTTTGTGTGAGTAGTCTATGGGTCTTTGAGTCTATGGGTATCTGTGCGAGTCAATGGGTCTCTGTGTGAGTCTATTTTTCTCTGTGTGAGTCTAATTTTCTCTGTGTGAGTCTAATATTCTCTGTGCTAGTCTGTGGATCTCTGTGTGAGTAGTCTATGGGTCTCTGTGTGGTGAGTATATGGGTCTCTGTGTGAGTAGTCTATGGGTCTCTGTGTGAGTAGTCTATGGGTGTCTGTGTGAGTAGTCTATGGGTCTTTGTGTGAGTAGTCTATGGGTCTCTGTGTGAGTAGTCTATGGGTCTCTGTGTGAGTAGTCTATGGGTCTCTGTGTGAGTAGTCTATGGGTCTCTGTGTGAGTAGTCTATGGGTCTCTGTGTGAGTAGTCTATGGGTCTCTGTGTGAGTTTGTGGGACTTTGTGTGAGTAGTCTATGGGTCTTTGAGTCTATGGGTATCTGTGCGAGTCAATGGGTCTCTGTGTGAGTCTATTTTTCTCTGTGTGAGTCTAATTTTCTCTGTGTGAGTCTAATATTCTCTGTGCTAGTCTGTGGATCTCTGTGTGAGTAGTCTATGGGTCTCTGTGTGAGTAGTCTATGGGTCTCTGTGTGAGTAGTCTATGGGTCTCTGTGTGAGTAGTCTATGGGTCTCTGTGTGAGTAGTCTATGGGTGTCTGTGTGAGTAGTCTATGGGTCTCTGTGTGAGTTTGTGGGACTTTGTGTGAGTAGTCTATGGGTCTTTGAGTCTATGGGTATCTGTGCGAGTCAATGGGTCTCTGTGTGAGTCTATTTTTCTCTGTGTGAGTCTAATTTTCTCCGTGTGAGTCTAATATTCTCTGTGCTAGTCTGTGGATCTCTGTGTGAGTAGTCTATGGGTCTCTGTGTGGTGAGTCTATGGGTCTCTGTGTGAGTAGTCTATGGGTCTCTGTGTGAGTCTGTGGGTCTCTGTGTCAGTCAGTGTGTCTCTGTGTGAGTCTAATTTTCTCTGTGCGAGTCTATGGGTCTCTGTGTGAGTAGTCTATGGGTGTCTGTGTGAGTAGTCTGTGGGTCTCTGTGTGAGTAGTCTGTGGGTCTCTGTGTGAGTAGTCTGTGGGTCTCTGTGTGAGTAGTCTGTGGGACTTTGTGTGAGTAGTCTATGGGTCTCTGTGTGAGTCTGTGGGTCTCTGTGTGAGTAGTCTATGGGTCTCTGTGTGAGTTTATGGGACTTTGTTTGAGTAGTCTATGGGTCTCTGTGCGAGTCTGTGGGTCTCTGTGTGCGTAGGCTATGGTCTCTGTGTGAGTAGTCTATGGGTGTCTGGGTGATGAGTCTATGGGTCTCTGTGTGAGTCTAATAGTCTCTGTGTGAGTCTGTGGATCTCTGTGTGAGTAGTCTATGGGTCTCCGTGTGAGTAGTCTATGGGTCTCTGTGTGAGTAGTCTATGGGTGTCTGTGTGAGTAGTCTATGGGTCTCTGTGTGAGTAGTCTATGGGTCTCTGTGTGAGTAGTCTATGGGTGTCTGTGTGAGTAGTCTATGGGTCTCTGTGTGAGTTTGTGGGACTTTGTGTGAGTAGTCTATGGGTCTTTGAGTCTATGGGTATCTGTGCGAGTCAATGGGTCTCTGTGTGAGTCTATTTTTCTCTGTGTGAGTCTAATTTTCTCTGTGTGAGTCTAATATTCACTGTGCTAGTCTGTGGATCTCTGTGTGAGTAGTCTATGGGTCTCTGTGTGGTGAGTCTATGGGTCTCTGTGTGAGTAGTCTATGGGTCTCTGTGTGAGTCTGTGGGTCTCTGTGTGAGTCAGTGTGTCTCTGTGTGAGTCTAATTTTCTCTGTGCGAGTCTGTGGGTCTCTGTGTGAGTAGTCTATGGGTCTCTGTGTGAGTTTATGGGTATCTGTGTGAGTCATTGGGTCTCTATGCGAGTCAGTGGGTCTCTGTGTGAGTCTAATTTTCTCTGTGTGAGTCTAATTTCTCTGTGTGAGTCTGTGGGTCTTTGTGTGAGTAGTCTATGGGTCTCTGTGTGAGTAGTCTGTGGGTCTCTGTGCGAGTCTGTGGGTCTCTGTGTGAGTCTATGGGTCTCTGTGTGAGTAGTCTATGGGTCTCTGTGTGAGTAGTCTGTGGGTCTCTGTGTGAGTAGTCTGTGGGTCTCTGTGTGAGTAGTCTGTGGGTCTCTGTGTGAGTAGTCTGTGGGACTTTGTGTGAGTAGTCTATGGGTCTCTGTGTGAGTAGTCTATGGGTCTCTGTGTGAGTAGTCTGTGGGTCTCTGTGCGAGTCTGTGGGTCTCTGTGTGAGTCTATGGGTCTCTGTGTGAGTAGTCTATGGGTCTCTGTGTGAGTAGTCTGTGGGTCTCTGTGTGAGTAGTCTGTGGGTCTCTGTGTGAGTAGTCTGTGGGTCTCTGTGTGAGTAGTCTGTGGGTCTCTGTGTGAGTAGTCTGTGGGACTTTGTGTGAGTAGTCTATGGGTCTCTGTGTGAGTAGTCTATGGGTCTCTGTGTGAGTAGTCTATGGGTCTCTGTGTGAGTAGTCTATGGGTTTCTGTGTGAGTAGTCTATGGGTCTTTGTGTGAGTAGTCTATGGGTCTCTGTGTGAGTAGTCTATGGGTCTCTGTGTGAGTAGTCTATGGGTCTCTGTGTGAGTAGTCTATGGGTCTCTGTGTGAGTAGTCTATGGGTGTCTGTGTGAGTAGTCTATGGGTCTCTGTGTGAGTTTGTGGGACTTTGTGTGAGTAGTCTATGGATCTTTGAGTCTATGGGTATCTGTGCGAGTCAATGGGTCTCTGTGTGAGTCTATTTTTCTCTGTGTGAGTCTAATTTTCTCTGTGTGAGTCTAATATTCTCTGTGCTAGTCTGTGGATCTCTGTGTGAGTAGTCTATGGGTCTCTGTGTGGTGAGTCTATGGGTCTCTGTGTGAGTAGTCTATGGGTCTCTGTGTGAGTCTGTGGGTCTCTGTGTGAGTAGTCTATGGGTCTCTGTGTGAGTTTATGGGACTTTGTATGAGTAGTCTATGGGTCTCTGTGTGAGTCAATGGGTCTCTATGTGAGTCAGTGTGTCTCTGTGTGTCTAATTTTCTCTGTGCGAGTCTGTGGTTCTCTGTGTGAGTAGTCTATGGGTCTCTGTGTGAGTTTATGGGTATCTGTGTGAGTCATTGGGTCTCTATGCGAGTCAGTGGGTCTCTGTGTGAGTCTAATTTTCTCTGTGTGAGTCTAATTTTCTCTGTGTGAGTCTGTGGGTCTTTGTGTGAGTAGTCTATGGGTCTCTGTGTGAGTAGTCTGTGGGTCTCTGTGCGAGTCTGTGGGTCTCTGTGTGAGTCTATGGGTCTCTGTGTGAGTAGTCTATGGGTCTCTGTGTGAGTAGTCTGTGGGTCTCTGTGTGAGTAGTCTGTGGGTCTCTGTGTGAGTAGTCTGTGGGTCTCTGTGTGAGTAGTCTGTGGGACTTTGTGTGAGTAGTCTATGGGTCTCTGTGTGAGTAGTCTATGGGTCTCTGTGTGGTGAGTATATGGGTCTCTGTGTGAGTAGTCTATGGGTCTCTGTGTGAGTAGTCTATGGGTCTCTGTGTGGTGAGTCTATGGGTCTCTGTGTGAGTAGTCTATGGGTCTTTGTGTGAGTAGTCTATGGATCTCTGTGTGAGTAGTCTATGGGTCTCTGTGTGAGTAGTCTATGGGTCTCTGTGTGAGTAGTCTATGGGTCTCTCTGTGAGTAGTCTATGGGTCTCTGTGTGAGTAGTCTATGGGTGTCTGTGTGAGTAGTCTATGGGTCTCTGTGTGAGTTTGTGGGACTTTGTGTGAGTAGTCTATGGGTCTTTGAGTCTATGGGTATCTGTGCGAGTCAATGGGTCTCTGTGTGAGTCTATTTTTCTTTGTGTGAGTCTAATTTTCTCTGTGTGAGTCTAATATTCTCTGTGCTAGTCTGTGGATCTCTGTGTGAGTAGTCTATGGGTCTCTGTGCGGTGAGTCTATGGGTCTCTGTGTGAGTAGTCTATGGGTCTCTGTGTGAGTCTGTGGGTCTCTGTGTCAGTCAGTGTGTCTCTGTGTGAGTCTAATTTTCTCTGTGCGAGTCTGTGGGTCTCTGTGTGAGTAGTCTATGGGTCTCTGTGTGAGTTTATGGGTATCTGTGTGAGTCATTGGGTCTCTATGCGAGTCAGTGGGTCTCTGTGTGAGTCTAATTTTCTCTGTGTGCGTCTAATTTTCTCTGTGTGAGTCTGTGGGTCTTTGTGTGAGTAGTCTATGGGTCTCTGTGTGAGTAGTCTGTGGGTCTCTGTGCGAGTCTGTGGGTCTCTGTGTGAGTCTATGGGTCTCTGTGTGAGTAGTCTATGGGTCTCTGTGTGAGTAGTCTGTGGGTCTCTGTGTGAGTAGTCTGTGGGTCTCTGTGTGAGTAGTCTGTGGGTCTCTGTGTGAGTAGTCTGTGGGACTTTGTGTGAGTAGTCTATGGGTCTCTGTGTGAGTAGTCTATGGGTCTCTGTGTGGTGAGTATATGGGTCTCTGTGTGAGTAGTCTATGGGTCTTTGTGTGAGTAGTCTATGGGTCTCTGTGTGAGTAGTCTATGGGTTTCTGTGTGAGTAGTCTATGGGTCTTTGTGTGAGTAGTCTATGGGTCTCTGTGTGAGTAGTCTATGGGTGTCTGTGTGAGTAGTCTATGGGTCTCTGTGTGAGTAGTCTATGGGTCTCTGTGTGAGTAGTCTATGGGTGTCTGTGTGAGTAGTCTATGGGTCTCTGTGTGAGTTTGTGGGACTTTGTGTGAGTAGTCTATGGGTCTTTGAGTCTATGGGTATCTGTGCGAGTCAATGGGTCTCTGTGTGAGTCTATTTTTCTCTGTGTGAGTCTAATTTTCTCTGTGTGAGTCTAATATTCGCT
Organism: Petromyzon marinus; assembly: GCF_048934315.1. Taxonomy (NCBI): domain Eukaryota; kingdom Metazoa; phylum Chordata; class Hyperoartia; order Petromyzontiformes; family Petromyzontidae; genus Petromyzon; species Petromyzon marinus. The sequence goes on along the minus strand of NW_027422996.1, from coordinate 1,847,501 downwards.
GTGCTAGTCTGTGGATCTCTGTGTGAGTAGTCTATGGGTCTCTGTGTGGTGAGTCTATGGGTTTCTGTGTGAGTAGTCTATGGGTCTTTGTGTGAGTAGTCTATGGGTCTCTGTGTGAGTAGTCTATGGGTCTCTGTGTGAGTAGTCTATGGGTCTCTGTGTGAGTAGTCTATGGGTCTCTGTGTGAGTAGTCTATGGGTGTCTGTGTGAGTAGTCTATGGGTCTCTGTGTGAGTTTGTGGGACTTTGTGTGAGTAGTCTATGGATCTTTGAGTCTATGGGTATCTGTGCGAGTCAATGGGTCTCTGTGTGAGTCTATTTTTCTCTGTGTGAGTCTAATTTTCTCTGTGTGAGTCTAATATTCTCTGTGCTAGTCTGTGGATCTCTGTGTGAGTAGTCTATGGGTCTCTGTGTGGTGAGTCTATGGGTCTCTGTGTGAGTAGTCTATGGGTCTCTGTGTGAGTCTGTGGGTCTCTGTGTGAGTAGTCTATGGGTCTCTGTGTGAGTTTATGGGACTTTGTATGAGTAGTCTATGTGTCTCTGTGTGAGTCAATGGGTCTCTATGTGAGTCAGTGTGTCTCTGTGTGTCTAATTTTCTCTGTGCGAGTCTGTGGTACTCTGTGTGAGTAGTCTATGGGTCTCTGTGTGAGTTTATGGGTATCTGTGTGAGTCATTGGGTCTCTATGCGAGTCAGTGGGTCTCTGTGTGAGTCTAATTTTCTCTGTGTGAGTCTGTGGGTCTTTGTGTGAGTAGTCTATGGGTCTCTGTGTGAGTAGTCTGTGGGTCTCTGTGCGAGTCTGTGGGTCTCTGTGTGAGTCTATGGGTCTCTGTGTGAGTAGTCTATGGGTCTCTGTGTGAGTAGTCTGTGGGTCTCTGTGTGAGTAGTCTGTGGGTCTCTGTGTGAGTAGTCTGTGGGTCTCTGTGTGAGTAGTCTGTGGGACTTTGTGTGAGTAGTCTATGGGTCTCTGTGTGAGTAGTCTATGGGTCTCTGTGTGGTGAGTATATGGGTCTCTGTGTGAGTAGTCTATGGGTCTCTGTGTGAGTAGTCTATGGGTCTCTGTGTGGTGAGTCTATGGGTCTCTGTGTGAGTAGTCTATGGGTCTTTGTGTGAGTAGTCTATGGATCTCTGTGTGAGTAGTCTATGGGTCTCTGTATGAGTAGTCTATGGGTCTCTGTGTGAGTAGTCTATGGGTCTCTCTGTGAGTAGTCTATGGGTCTCTGTGTGAGTAGTCTATGGGTGTCTGTGTGAGTAGTCTATGGGTCTCTGTGTGAGTTTGTGGGACTTTGTGTGAGTAGTCTATGGGTCTTTGAGTCTATGGGTATCTGTGCGAGTCAATGGGTCTCTGTGTGAGTCTATTTTTCTTTGTGTGAGTCTAATTTTCTCTGTGTGAGTCTAATATTCTCTGTGCTAGTCTGTGGATCTCTGTGTGAGTAGTCTATGGGTCTCTGTGCGGTGAGTCTATGGGTCTCTGTGTGAGTAGTCTATGGGTCTCTGTGTGAGTCTGTGGGTCTCTGTGTCAGTCAGTGTGTCTCTGTGTGAGTCTAATTTTCTCTGTGCGAGTCTGTGGGTCTCTGTGTGAGTAGTCTATGGGTCTCTGTGTGAGTTTATGGGTATCTGTGTGAGTCATTGGGTCTCTATGCGAGTCAGTGGGTCTCTGTGTGAGTCTAATTTTCTCTGTGTGAGTCTAATTTTCTCTGTGTGAGTCTATGGGTCTCTGTGTGAGTAGTCTGTGGGTCTCTGTGCGAGTCTGTGGGCCTCTGTGTGAGTCTATGGGTCTCTGTGTGAGTAGTCTATGGGTCTCTGTGTGAGTAGTCTGTGGGTCTCTGTGTGAGTAGTCTGTGGGTCTCTGTGGGAGTAGTCTGTGGGTCTCTGTGTGAGTAGTCTGTGGGACTTTGTGTGAGTAGTCTATGGGTCTCTGTGTGAGTAGTCTATGGGTCTCTGTGTGGTGAGTATATGGGTCTCTGTGTGAGTAGTCTATGGGTCTTTGTGTGAGTAGTCTATGGGTCTCTGTGTGAGTAGTCTATGGGTTTCTGTGTGAGTAGTCTATGGGTCTTTGTGTGAGTAGTCTATGGGTCTCTGTGTGAGTAGTCTATGGGTGTCTGTGTGAGTAGTCTATGGGTCTCTGTGTGAGTAGTCTATGGGTCTCTGTGTGAGTAGTCTATGGGTGTCTGTGTGAGTAGTCTATGGGTCTCTGTGTGAGTTTGTGGGACTTTGTGTGAGTAGTCTATGGGTCTTTGAGTCTATGGGTATCTGTGCGAGTCAATGGGTCTCTGTGTGAGTCTATTTTTCTCTGTGTGAGTCTAATTTTCTCTGTGTGAGTCTAATATTCGCTGTGCTAGTCTGTGGATCTCTGTGTGAGTAGTCTATGGGTCTCTGTGTGGTGAGTCTATGGGTCTCTGTGTGAGTAGTCTATGGGTCTCTGTGTGAGTCTGTGGGTCTCTGTGTGAGTCAGTGTGTCTCTGTGTGAGTCTAATTTTCTCTGTGCGAGTCTGTGGGTCTCTGTGTGAGTAGTCTATGGGTCTCTGTGTGAGTAGTCTATGGGTCTCTGTGTGAGTAGTCTATGGGTGTCTGTGTGAGTAGTCTATGGGTCTCTGTGTGAGTTTGTGGGACTTTGTGTGAGTAGTCTATGGGTCTTTGAGTCTATGGGTATCTGTGCGAGTCAATGGGTCTCTGTGTGAGTCTATTTTTCTCTGTGTGAGTCTAATTTTCTCTGTGTGAGTCTAATATTCACTGTGCTAGTCTGTGGATCTCTGTGTGAGTAGTCTATGGGTCTCTGTGTGGTGAGTCTATGGGTCTCTGTGTGAGTAGTCTATGGGTCTCTGTGTGAGTCTGTGGGTCTCTGTGTGAGTCAGTGTGTCTCTGTGTGAGTCTAATTTTCTCTGTGCGAGTCTGTGGGTCTCTGTGTGAGTAGTCTATGGGTCTCTGTGTGAGTTTATGGGTATCTGTGTGAGTCATTGGGTCTCTATGCGAGTCAGTGGGTCTCTGTGTGAGTCTAATTTTCTCTGTGTGAGTCTAATTTTCTCTGTGTGAGTCTGTGGGTCTTTGTGTGAGTAGTCTATGGGTCTCTGTGTGAGTAGTCTGTGGGTCTCTGTGCGAGTCTGTGGGTCTCTGTGTGAGTCTATGGGTCTCTGTGTGAGTAGTCTATGGGTCTCTGTGTGAGTAGTCTGTGGGTCTCTGTGTGAGTAGTCTGTGGGTCTCTGTGTGAGTAGTCTGTGGGTCTCTGTGTGAGTAGTCTGTGGGTCTCTGTGTGAGTAGTCTGTGGGACTTTGTGTGAGTAGTCTATGGGTCTCTGTGTGAGTAGTCTATGGGTCTCTGTGTGAGTAGTCTATGGGTCTCTGTGTGAGTAGTCTATGGGTTTCTGTGTGAGTAGTCTATGGGTCTTTGTGTGAGTAGTCTATGGGTCTCTGTGTGAGTAGTCTATGGGTCTCTGTGTGAGTAGTCTATGGGTCTCTGTGTGAGTAGTCTATGGGTCTCTGTGTGAGTAGTCTATGGGTGTCTGTGTGAGTAGTCTATGGGTCTCTGTGTGAGTTTGTGGGACTTTGTGTGAGTAGTCTATGGATCTTTGAGTCTATGGGTATCTGTGCGAGTCAATGGGTCTCTGTGTGAGTCTATTTTTCTCTGTGTGAGTCTAATTTTCTCTGTGTGAGTCTAATATTCTCTGTGCTAGTCTGTGGATCTCTGTGTGAGTAGTCTATGGGTCTCTGTGTGGTGAGTCTATGGGTCTCTGTGTGAGTAGTCTATGGGTCTCTGTGTGAGTCTGTGGGTCTCTGTGTGAGTAGTCTATGGGTCTCTGTGTGAGTTTATGGGACTTTGTATGAGTAGTCTATGGGTCTCTGTGTGAGTCAATGGGTCTCTATGTGAGTCAGTGTGTCTCTGTGTGTCTAATTTTCTCTGTGCGAGTCTGTGGTTCTCTGTGTGATTAGTCTATGGGTCTCTGTGTGAGTTTATGGGTATCTGTGTGAGTCATTGGGTCTCTATGCGAGTCAGTGGGTCTCTGTGTGAGTCTAATTTTCTCTGTGTGAGTCTAATTTTCTCTGTGTGAGTCTGTGGGTCTTTGTGTGAGTAGTCTATGGGTCTCTGTGTGAGTAGTCTGTGGGTCTCTGTGCGAGTCTGTGGGTCTCTGTGTGAGTCTATGGGTCTCTGTGTGAGTAGTCTATGGGTCTCTGTGTGAGTAGTCTGTGGGTCTCTGTGTGAGTAGTCTGTGGGTCTCTGTGTGAGTAGTCTGTGGGTCTCTGTGTGAGTAGTCTGTGGGACTTTGTGTGAGTAGTCTATGGGTCTCTGTGTGAGTAGTCTATGGGTCTCTGTGTGTTGAGTATATGGGTCTCTGTGTGAGTAGTCTATGGGTCTTTGTGTGAGTAGTCTATGGGTCTCTGTGTGAGTAGTCTATGGGTTTCTGTGTGAGTAGTCTATGGGTCTTTGTGTGAGTAGTCTATGGGTCTCTGTGTGAGTAGTCTATGGGTGTCTGTGTGAGTAGTCTATGGGTCTCTGTGTGAGTAGTCTATGGGTCTCTGTGTGAGTAGTCTATGGGTGTCTGTGTGAGTAGTCTATGGGTCTCTGTGTGAGTTTGTGGGACTTTGTGTGAGTAGTCTATGGGTCTTTGAGTCTATGGGTATCTGTGCGAGTCAATGGGTCTCTGTGTGAGTCTATTTTTCTCTGTGTGAGTCTAATTTTCTCTGTGTGAGTCTAATATTCGCTGTGCTAGTCTGTGGATCTCTGTGTGAGTAGTCTATGGGTCTCTGTGTGGTGAGTCTATGGGTCTCTGTGTGAGTAGTCTATGGGTCTCTGTGTGAGTCTGTGGGTCTCTGTGTGAGTCAGTGTGTCTCTGTGTGAGTCTAATTTTCTCTGTGCGAGTCTGTGGGTCTCTGTGTGAGTAGTCTATGGGTCTCTGTGTGAGTTTATGGGTATCTGTGTGAGTCATTGGGTCTCTATGCAAGTCAGTGGGTCTCTGTGTGAGTCTAATTTTCTCTGTGTGAGTCTAATTTTCTCTGTGTGAGTCTGTGGGTCTTTGTGTGAGTAGTCTATGGGTCTCTGTGTGAGTAGTCTGTGGGTCTCTGTGCGAGTCTGTGGGTCTCTGTGTGAGTCTATGGGTCTCTGTGTGAGTAGTCTATGGGTCTCTGTGTGAGTAGTCTGTGGGTCTCTGTGTGAGTAGTCTGTGGGTCTCTGTGTGAGTAGTCTGTGGGTCTCTGTGTGAGTAGTCTGTGGGACTTTGTGTGAGTAGTCTATGGGTCTCTGTGTGAGTCTGTGGGTCTCTGTGCGAGTCTTTGGGTCTCTGTGTGAGTAGTGTATGGGTCTCTGTGTGAGTAGTCTATGGGTGTCTGTGTGATGAGTCTATGGGTCTCTGTGTGAGTCTAATAGTCTCTGTGTGAGTCTGTGGATTTCTGTGTGAGTAGTCTATGGGTCTCCGTGTGAGTAGTCTATGGGTCTCTGTGTGAGTAGTCTATGGGTGTCTGTGTGAGTAGTCTATGGGTCTCTGTGTGAGTTTGTGGGACTTTGTGTGAGTAGTCTATGGGTCTCTGTGTGAGTCTATTTTTCTCTGTGTGAGTCTAATTTTCTCTGTGTGAGTCTAATATTCTCTGTGCTAGTCTGTGGATCTCTGTGTGAGTAGTCTATGGGTCTCTGTGTGGTGAGTCTATGGGTCTCTGTGTGAGTAGTCTATGGGTCTCTGTGTGAGTCTGTGGGTCTCTGTGTGAGTCAGTTTGTCTCTGTGTGAGTCTAATTTTCTCTGTGCGAGTCTGTGGGTCTCTGTGTGAGTAGTCTATGGGTCTCTGTGTGAGTTTATGGGTATCTGTGTGAGTCATTGGGTCTCTATGCGAGTCAGTGGGTCTCTGTGTGAGTCTAATTTTCTCTGTGTGAGTCTAATTTTCTCTGTGTGAGTCTGTGGGTCTTTGTGTGAGTAGTCTATGGGTCTCTGTGTGAGTAGTCTGTGGGTCTCTGTGTGAGTAGTCTGTGGGTCTCTGTGTGAGTAGTCTGTGGGACTTTGTGTGAGTAGTCTATGGGTCTCTGTGTGAGTAGTCTGTGGGTCTCTGTGTGAGTAGTCTATGGGTCTCTGTGTGAGTAGTCTATGGGTTTCTGTGTGAGTAGTCTATGGGTCTTTGTGTGAGTAGTCTATGGGTCTCTGTGTGAGTAGTCTATGGGTCTCTGTGTGAGTAGTCTATGGGTCTCTGTGTGAGTAGTCTATGGGTCTCTGTGTGAGTAGTCTATGGGTGTCTGTGTGAGTAGTCTATGGGTCTCTGTGTGAGTTTGTGGGACTTTGTGTGAGTAGTCTATGGATCTTTGAGTCTATGGGTATCTGTGCGAGTCAATGGGTCTCTGTGTGAGTCTATTTTTCTCTGTGTGAGTCTAATTTTCTCTGTGTGAATCTAATATTCTCTGTGCTAGTCTGTGGATCTCTGTGTGAGTAGTCTATGGGTCTCTGTGTGAGTAGTCTGTGGGTCTCTGTGCGAGTCTGTGGGTCTCTGTGTGAGTCTATGGGTCTCTGTGTGAGTAGTCTATGGGTCTCTGTGTGAGTAGTCTGTGGGTCTCTGTGTGAGTAGTCTGTGGGTCTCTGTGTGAGTCTATGGGTCTCTGTGTGAGTAGTCTATGGGTCTCTGTGTGAGTAGTCTGTGGGTCTCTGTGTGAGTAGTCTGTGGGTCTCTGTGTGAGTAGTCTGTGGGTCTCTGTGTGAGTAGTCTGTGGGTCTCTGTGTGAGTAGTCTGTGGGACTTTGTGTGAGTAGTCTATGGGTCTCTGTGTGAGTAGTCTATGGGTCTCTGTGTGAGTAGTCTATGGGTCTCTGTGTGAGTAGTCTATGGGTTTCTGTGTGAGTAGTCTATGGGTCTTTGTGTGAGTAGTCTATGGGTCTCTGTGTGAGTAGTCTATGGGTCTCTGTGTGAGTAGTCTATGGGTCTCTGTGTGAGTAGTCTATGGGTCTCTGTGTGAGTAGTCTATGGGTGTCTGTGTGAGTAGTCTATGGGTCTCTGTGTGAGTTTGTGGGACTTTGTGTGAGTAGTCTATGGATCTTTGAGTCTATGGGTATCTGTGCGAGTCAATGGGTCTCTGTGTGAGTCTATTTTTCTCTGTGTGAGTCTAATTTTCTCTGTGTGAGTCTAATATTCTCTGTGCTAGTCTGTGGATCTCTGTGTGAGTAGTCTATGGGTCTCTGTGTGGTGAGTCTATGGGTCTCTGTGTGAGTAGTCTATGGGTCTCTGTGTGAGTCTGTGGGTCTCTGTGTGAGTAGTCTATGGGTCTCTGTGTGAGTTTATGGGACTTTGTATGAGTAGTCTATGGGTCTCTGTGTGAGTCAATGGGTCTCTATGTGAGTCAGTGTGTCTCTGTGTGTCTAATTTTCTCTGTGCGAGTCTGTGGTTCTCTGTGTGATTAGTCTATGGGTCTCTGTGTGAGTTTATGGGTATCTGTGTGAGTCATTGGGTCTCTATGCGAGTCAGTGGGTCTCTGTGTGAGTCTAATTTTCTCTGTGTGAGTCTAATTTTCTCTGTGTGAGTCTGTGGGTCTTTGTGTGAGTAGTCTATGGGTCTCTGTGTGAGTAGTCTGTGGGTCTCTGTGCGAGTCTGTGGGTCTCTGTGTGAGTCTATGGGTCTCTGTGTGAGTAGTCTATGGGTCTCTGTGTGAGTAGTCTGTGGGTCTCTGTGTGAGTAGTCTGTGGGTCTCTGTGTGAGTAGTCTGTGGGTCTCTGTGTGAGTAGTCTGTGGGACTTTGTGTGAATAGTCTATGGGTCTCTGTGTGAGTAGTCTATGGGTCTCTGTGTGTTGAGTATATGGGTCTCTGTGTGAGTAGTCTATGGGTCTTTGTGTGAGTAGTCTATGGGTCTCTGTGTGAGTAGTCTATGGGTTTCTGTGTGAGTAGTCTATGGGTCTTTGTGTGAGTAGTCTATGGGTCTCTGTGTGAGTAGTCTATGGGTGTCTGTGTGAGTAGTCTATGGGTCTCTGTGTGAGTAGTCTATGGGTCTCTGTGTGAGTAGTCTATGGGTGTCTGTGTGAGTAGTCTATGGGTCTCTGTGTGAGTTTGTGGGACTTTGTGTGAGTAGTCTATGGGTCTTTGAGTCTATGGGTATCTGTGCGAGTCAATGGGTCTCTGTGTGAGTCTATTTTTCTCTGTGTGAGTCTAATTTTCTCTGTGTGAGTCTAATATTCGCTGTGCTAGTCTGTGGATCTCTGTGTGAGTAGTCTATGGGTCTCTGTGTGGTGAGTCTATGGGTCTCTGTGTGAGTAGTCTATGGGTCTCTGTGTGAGTCTGTGGGTCTCTGTGTGAGTCAGTGTGTCTCTGTGTGAGTCTAATTTTCTCTGTGCGAGTCTGTGGGTCTCTGTGTGAGTAGTCTATGGGTCTCTGTGTGAGTTTATGGGTATCTGTGTGAGTCATTGGGTCTCTATGCAAGTCAGTGGGTCTCTGTGTGAGTCTAATTTTCTCTGTGTGAGTCTAATTTTCTCTGTGTGAGTCTGTGGGTCTTTGTGTGAGTAGTCTATGGGTCTCTGTGTGAGTAGTCTGTGGGTCTCTGTGCGAGTCTGTGGGTCTCTGTGTGAGTCTATGGGTCTCTGTGTGAGTAGTCTATGGGTCTCTGTGTGAGTAGTCTGTGGGTCTCTGTGTGAGTAGTCTGTGGGTCTCTGTGTGAGTAGTCTGTGGGTCTCTGTGTGAGTAGTCTGTGGGACTTTGTGTGAGTAGTCTATGGGTCTCTGTGTGAGTCTGTGGGTCTCTGTGTGAGTAGTCTATGGGTCTCTGTGTGAGTTTATGGGACTTTGTGTGAGTAGTCTATGGGTCTCTGTGCGAGTCTGTGGGTCTCTGTGTGAGTAGTCTATGGGTCTCTGTGTGAGTAGTCTGTGGGTCTCTGTGCGAGTCTTTGGGTCTCTGTGTGAGTAGTGTATGGGTCTCTGTGTGAGTAGTCTATGGGTGTCTGTGTGATGAGTCTATGGGTCTCTGTGTGAGTCTAATAGTCTCTGTGTGAGTCTGTGGATTTCTGTGTGAGTAGTCTATGGGTCCCCGTGTGAGTAGTCTATGGGTCTCTGTGTGAGTAGTCTATGGGTGTCTGTGTGAGTAGTCTATGGGTCTCTGTGTGAGTTTGTGGGACTTTGTGTGAGTAGTCTATGGGTCTCTGTGTGAGTCTATTTTTCTCTGTGTGAGTCTAATTTTCTCTGTGTGAGTCTAATATTCTCTGTGCTAGTCTGTGGATCTCTGTGTGAGTAGTCTATGGGTCTCTGTGTGGTGAGTCTATGGGTCTCTGTGTGAGTAGTCTATGGGTCTCTGTGTGAGTCTGTGGGTCTCTGTGTGAGTCAGTTTGTCTCTGTGTGAGTCTAATTTTCTCTGTGCGAGTCTGTGGGTCTCTGTGTGAGTAGTCTATGGGTCTCTGTGTGAGTTTATGGGTATCTGTGTGAGTCATTGGGTCTCTATGCGAGTCAGTGGGTCTCTGTGTGAGTCTAATTTTCTCTGTGTGAGTCTAATTTTCTCTGTGTGAGTCTGTGGGTCTTTGTGTGAGTAGTCTATGGGTCTCTGTGTGAGTAGTCTGTGGGTCTCTGTGTGAGTAGTCTGTGGGTCTCTGTGTGAGTAGTCTGTGGGACTTTGTGTGAGTAGTCTATGGGTCTCTGTGTGAGTAGTCTGTGGGTCTCTGTGTGAGTAGTCTATGGGTCTCTGTGTGAGTAGTCTATGGGTTTCTGTGTGAGTAGTCTATGGGTCTTTGTGTGAGTAGTCTATGGGTCTCTGTGTGAGTAGTCTATGGGTCTCTGTGTGAGTAGTCTATGGGTCTCTGTGTGAGTAGTCTATGGGTCTCTGTGTGAGTAGTCTATGGGTGTCTGTGTGAGTAGTCTATGGGTCTCTGTGTGAGTTTGTGGGACTTTGTGTGAGTAGTCTATGGATCTTTGAGTCTATGGGTATCTGTGCGAGTCAATGGGTCTCTGTGTGAGTCTATTTTTCTCTGTGTGAGTCTAATTTTCTCTGTGTGAGTCTAATATTCTCTGTGCTAGTCTGTGGATCTCTGTGTGAGTAGTCTATGGGTCTCTGTGTGGTGAGTCTATGGGTCTCTGTGTGAGTAGTCTATGGGTCTCTGTGTGAGTCTGTGGGTCTCTGTGTGAGTAGTCTATGGGTCTCTGTGTGAGTTTATGGGACTTTGTGTGAGTAGTCTATGGGTCTCTGTGTGAGTCAATGGGTCTCTATGTGAGTCAGTGTGTCTCTGTGTGTCTAATTTTCTCTGTGCGAGTCTGTGGTTCTCTGTGTGAGTAGTCTATGGGTCTCTGTGTGAGTTTATGGGTATCTGTGTGAGTCATTGGGTCTCTATGCGAGTCAGTGGGACTCTGTGTGAGTCTAATTTTCTCTGTGTGAGTCTAATTTTCTCTGTGTGAGTCTGTGGGTCTTTGTGTGAGTAGTCTATGGGTCTCTGTGTGAGTAGTCTGTGGGTCTCTGTGCGAGTCTGTGGGTCTCTGTGTGAGTCTATGGGTCTCTGTGTGAGTAGTCTATGGGTCTCTGTGTGAGTAGTCTGTGGGTCTCTGTGTGAGTAGTCTGTGGGTCTCTGTGTGAGTAGTCTGTGGGTCTCTGTGTGAGTAGTCTGTGGGACTTTGTGTGAGTAGTCTATGGGTCTCTGTGTGAGTAGTCTATGGGTCTCTGTGTGGTGAGTATATGGGTCTCTGTGTGAGTAGTCTATGGGTCTCTGTGTGAGTAGTCTATGGGTCTCTGTGTGGTGAGTCTATGGGTCTCTGTGTGAGTAGTCTATGGGTCTTTGTGTGAGTAGTCTATGGATCTCTGTGTGAGTAGTCTATGGGTCTCTGTGTGAGTAGTCTATGGGTCTCTGTGTGAGTAGTCTATGGGTCTCTGTGTGAGTAGTCTATGGGTCTCTGTGTGAGTAGTCTATGGGTGTCTGTGTGAGTAGTCTATGGGTCTCTGTGTGAGTTTGTGGGACTTTGTGTGAGTAGTCTATGGGTCTTTGAGTCTATGGGTATCTGTGCGAGTCAATGGGTCTCTGTGTGAGTCTATTTTTCTCTGTGTGAGTCTAATTTTCTCTGTGTGAGTCTAATATTCTCTGTGCTAGTCTGTGGATCTCTGTGTGAGTAGTCTATGGGTCTCTGTGCGGTGAGTCTATGGGTCTCTGTGTGAGTAGTCTATGGGTCTCTGTGTGAGTCTGTGGGTCTCTGTGTCAGTCAGTGTGTCTCTGTGTGAGTCTAATTTTCTCTGTGCGAGTCTGTGGGTCTCTGTGTGAGTAGTCTATGGGTCTCTGTGTGAGTTTATGGGTATCTGTGTGAGTCATTGGGTCTCTATGCGAGTCAGTGGGTCTCTGTGTGAGTCTAATTTTCTCTGTGTGAGTCTAATTTTCTCTGTGTGAGTCTGTGGGTCTTTGTGTGAGTAGTCTATGGGTCTCTGTGTGAGTAGTCTGTGGGTCTCTGTGTGAGTAGTCTGTGGGTCTCTGTGTGAGTAGTCTGTGGGTCTCTGTGTGAGTAGTCTGTGGGACTTTGTGTGAGTAGTCTATGGGTCTCTGTGTGAGTAGTCTATGGGTCTCTGTGTGAGTAGTCTATGGGTCTCTGTGTGAGTAGTCTATGGGTTTCTGTGTGAGTAGTCTATGGGTCTTTGTGTGAGTAGTCTATGGGTCTCTGTGTGAGTAGTCTATGGGTCTCTGTGTGAGTAGTCTATGGGTCTCTGTGTGAGTAGTCTATGGGTCTCTGTGTGAGTAGTCTATGGGTGTCTGTGTGAGTAGTCTATGGGTCTCTGTGTGAGTTTGTGGGACTTTGTGTGAGTAGTCTATGGATCTTTGAGTCTATGGGTATCTGTGCGAGTCAATGGGTCTCTGTGTGAGTCTATTTTTCTCTGTGTGAGTCTAATTTTCTCTGTGTGAGTCTAATATTCTCTGTGCTAGTCTGTGGATCTCTGTGTGAGTAGTCTATGGGTCTCTGTGTGGTGAGTCTATGGGTCTCTGTGTGAGTAGTCTATGGGTCTCTGTGTGAGTCTGTGGGTCTCTGTGTGAGTAGTCTATGGGTCTCTGTGTGAGTTTATGGGACTTTGTGTGAGTAGTCTATGGGTCTCTGTGTGAGTCAATGGGTCTCTATGTGAGTCAGTGTGTCTCTGTGTGTCTAATTTTCTCTGTGCGAGTCTGTGGTTCTCTGTGTGAGTAGTCTATGGGTCTCTGTGTGAGTTTATGGGTATCTGTGTGAGTCATTGGGTCTCTATGCGAGTCAGTGGGTCTCTGTGTGAGTCTAATTTTCTCTGTGTGAGTCTAATTTTCTCTGTGTGAGTCTGTGGGTCTTTGTGTGAGTAGTCTATGGGTCTCTGTGTGAGTAGTCTGTGGGTCTCTGTGCGAGTCTGTGGGTCTCTGTGTGAGTCTATGGGTCTCTGTGTGAGTAGTCTATGGGTCTCTGTGTGAGTAGTCTATGGGTCTCTGTGTGAGTAGTCTGTGGGTCTCTGTGTGAGTAGTCTGTGGGTCTCTGTGTGAGTAGTCTGTGGGTCTCTGTGTGAGTAGTCTGTGGGACTTTGTGTGAGTAGTCTATGGGTCTCTGTGTGAGTAGTCTATGGGTCTCTGTGTGGTGAGTATATGGGTCTCTGTGTGAGTAGTCTATGGGTCTCTGTGTGAGTAGTCTATGGGTCTCTGTGTGGTGAGTCTATGGGTCTCTGTGTGAGTAGTCTATGGGTCTTTGTGTGAGTAGTCTATGGATCTCTGTGTGAGTAGTCTATGGGTCTCTGTGTGAGTAGTCTATGGGTCTCTGTGTGAGTAGTCTATGGGTCTCTGTGTGAGTAGTCTATGGGTCTCTTTGTGAGTAGTCTATGGGTGTCTGTGTGAGTAGTCTATGGGTCTCTGTGTGAGTTTGTGGGACTTTGTGTGAGTAGTCTATGGGTCTTTGAGTCTATGGGTATCTGTGCGAGTCAATGGGTCTCTGTGTGAGTCTATTTTTCTCTGTGTGAGTCTAATTTTCTCTGTGTGAGTCTAATATTCTCTGTGCTAGTCTGTGGATCTCTGTGTGAGTAGTCTATGGGTCTCTGTGCGGTGAGTCTATGGGTCTCTGTGTGAGTAGTCTATGGGTCTCTGTGTGAGTCTGTGGGTCTCTGTGTCAGTCAGTGTGTCTCTGTGTGAGTCTAATTTTCTCTGTGCGAGTCTGTGGGTCTCTGTGTGAGTAGTCTATGGGTCTCTGTGTGAGTTTATGGGTATCTGTGTGAGTCATTGGGTCTCTATGTGAGTCAGTGGGTCTCTGTGTGAGTCTAATTTTCTCTGTGTGAGTCTAATTTTCTCTGTGTGAGTCTGTGGGTCTTTGTGTGAGTAGTCTATGGGTCTCTGTGTGAGTAGTCTGTGGGTCTCTGTGCGAGTCTGTGGGTCTCTGTGTGAGTCTATGGGTCTCTGTGTGAGTAGTCTATGGGTCTCTGTGTGAGTAGTCTGTGGGTCTCTGTGTGAGTAGTCTGTGGGTCTCTGTGTGAGTAGTCTGTGGGTCTCTGTGTGAGTAGTCTGTGGGACTTTGTGTGAGTAGTCTATGGGTCTCTGTGTGAGTAGTCTATGGGTCTCTGTGTGGTGAGTATATGGGTCTCTGTGTGAGTAGTCTATGGGTCTTTGTGTGAGTAGTCTATGGGTCTCTGTGTGAGTAGTCTATGGGTTTCTGTGTGAGTAGTCTATGGGTCTTTGTGTGAGTAGTCTATGGGTCTCTGTGTGAGTAGTCTATGGGTGTCTGTGTGAGTAGTCTATGGGTCTCTGTGTGAGTAGTCTATGGGTCTCTGTGTGAGTAGTCTATGGGTGTCTGTGTGAGTAGTCTATGGGTCTCTGTGTGAGTAGTCTATGGGTCTCTGTGTGGTGAGTCTATGGGTCTCTGTGTGAGTAGTCTATGGGTCTTTGTGTGAGTAGTCTATGGATCTCTGTGTGAGTAGTCTATGGGTCTCTGTGTGAGTAGTCTATGGGTCTCTGTGTGAGTAGTCTATGGGTCTCTGTGTGAGTAGTCTATGGGTCTCTGTGTGAGTAGTCTATGGGTGTCTGTGTGAGTAGTCTATGGGTCTCTGTGTGAGTTTGTGGGACTTTGTGTGAGTAGTCTATGGGTCTTTGAGTCTATGGGTATCTGTGCGAGTCAATGGGTCTCTGTGTGAGTCTATTTTTCTCTGTGTGAGTCTAATTTTCTCTGTGTGAGTCTAATATTCTCTGTGCTAGTCTGTGGATCTCTGTGTGAGTAGTCTATGGGTCTCTGTGCGGTGAGTCTATGGGTCTCTGTGTGAGTAGTCTATGGGTCTCTGTGTGAGTCTGTGGGTCTCTGTGTCAGTCAGTGTGTCTCTGTGTGAGTCTAATTTTCTCTGTGCGAGTCTGTGGGTCTCTGTGTGAGTAGTCTATGGGTCTCTGTGTGAGTTTATGGGTATCTGTGTGAGTCATTGGGTCTCCATGCGAGTCAGTGGGTCTCTGTGTGAGTCTAATTTTCTCTGTGTGAGTCTAATTTTCTCTGTGTGAGTCTGTGGGTCTTTGTGTGAGTAGTCTATGGGTCTCTGTGTGAGTAGTCTGTGGGTCTCTGTGCGAGTCTGTGGGTCTCTGTGTGAGTCTATGGGTCTCTGTGTGAGTAGTCTATGGGTCTCTGTGTGAGTAGTCTGTGGGTCTCTGTGTGAGTAGTCTGTGGGTCTCTGTGTGAGTAGTCTGTGGGTCTCTGTGTGAGTAGTCTGTGGGACTTTGTGTGAGTAGTCTATGGGTCTCTGTGTGAGTAGTCTATGGGTCTCTGTGTGAGTAGTCTATGGGTCTCTGTGTGAGTAGTCTATGGGTTTCTGTGTGAGTAGTCTATGGGTCTTTGTGTGAGTAGTCTATGGGTCTCTGTGTGAGTAGTCTATGGGTCTCTGTGTGAGTAGTCTATGGGTCTCTGTGTGAGTAGTCTATGGGTCTCTGTGTGAGTAGTCTATGGGTGTCTGTGTGAGTAGTCTATGGGTCTCTGTGTGAGTTTGTGGGACTTTGTGTGAGTAGTCTATGGATCTTTGAGTCTATGGGTATCTGTGCGAGTCAATGGGTCTCTGTGTGAGTCTATTTTTCTCTGTGTGAGTCTAATTTTCTCTGTGTGAGTCTAATATTCTCTGTGCTAGTCTGTGGATCTCTGTGTGAGTAGTCTATGGGTCTCTGTGTGGTGAGTCTATGGGTCTCTGTGTGAGTAGTCTATGGGTCTCTGTGTGAGTCTGTGGGTCTCTGTGTGAGTAGTCTATGGGTCTCTGTGTGAGTTTATGGGACTTTGTGTGAGTAGTCTATGGGTCTCTGTGTGAGTCAATGGGTCTCTATGTGAGTCAGTGTGTCTCTGTGTGTCTAATTTTCTCTGTGCGAGTCTGTGGTTCTCTGTGTGAGTAGTCTATGGGTCTCTGTGTGAGTTTATGGGTATCTGTGTGAGTCATTGGGTCTCTATGCGAGTCAGTGGGTCTCTGTGTGAGTCTAATTTTCTCTGTGTGAGTCTAATTTTCTCTGTGTGAGTCTGTGGGTCTTTGTGTGAGTAGTCTATGGGTCTCTGTGTGAGTAGTCTGTGGGTCTCTGTGCGAGTCTGTGGGTCTCTGTGTGAGTCTATGGGTCTCTGTGTGAGTAGTCTATGGGTCTCTGTGTGAGTAGTCTATGGGTCTCTGTGTGAGTAGTCTGTGGGTCTCTGTGTGAGTAGTCTGTGGGTCTCTGTGTGAGTAGTCTGTGGGTCTCTGTGTGAGTAGTCTGTGGGACTTTGTGTGAGTAGTCTATGGGTCTCTGTGTGAGTAGTCTATGGGTCTCTGTGTGGTGAGTATATGGGTCTCTGTGTGAGTAGTCTATGGGTCTCTGTGTGAGTAGTCTATGGGTCTCTGTGTGGTGAGTCTATGGGTCTCTGTGTGAGTAGTCTATGGGTCTTTGTGTGAGTAGTCTATGGATCTCTGTGTGAGTAGTCTATGGGTCTCTGTGTGAGTAGTCTATGGGTCTCTGTGTGAGTAGTCTATGGGTCTCTGTGTGAGTAGTCTATGGGTCTCTGTGTGAGTAGTCTATGGGTGTCTGTGTGAGTAGTCTATGGGTCTCTGTGTGAGTTTGTGGGACTTTGTGTGAGTAGTCTATGGGTCTTTGAGTCTATGGGTATCTGTGCGAGTCAATGGGTC
Source organism: Petromyzon marinus (assembly GCF_048934315.1). NCBI lineage: Eukaryota > Metazoa > Chordata > Hyperoartia > Petromyzontiformes > Petromyzontidae > Petromyzon > Petromyzon marinus. The sequence goes on along the minus strand of NW_027422996.1, from coordinate 1,831,500 downwards.
TCTGTGTGAGTCTATTTTTCTCTGTGTGAGTCTAATTTTCTCTGTGTGAGTCTAATATTCTCTGTGCTAGTCTGTGGATCTCTGTGTGAGTAGTCTATGGGTCTCTGTGCGGTGAGTCTATGGGTCTCTGTGTGAGTAGTCTATGGGTCTCTGTGTGAGTCTGTGGGTCTCTGTGTCAGTCAGTGTGTCTCTGTGTGAGTCTAATTTTCTCTGTGCGAGTCTGTGGGTCTCTGTGTGAGTAGTCTATGGGTCTCTGTGTGAGTTTATGGGTATCTGTGTGAGTCATTGGGTCTCTATGCGAGTCAGTGGGTCTCTGTGTGAGTCTAATTTTCTCTGTGTGAGTCTGTGGGTCTTTGTGTGAGTAGTCTATGGGTCTCTGTGTGAGTAGTCTGTGGGTCTCTGTGCGAGTCTGTGGGTCTCTGTGTGAGTCTATGGGTCTCTGTGTGAGTAGTCTATGGGTCTCTGTGTGAGTAGTCTGTGGGTCTCTGTGTGAGTAGTCTGTGGGTCTCTGTGTGAGTAGTCTATGGGTCTCTGTGTGAGTAGTCTATGGGTTTCTGTGTGGTGAGTATATGGGTCTCTGTGTGAGTAGTCTATGGGTCTTTGTGTGAGTAGTCTATGGGTCTCTGTGTGAGTAGTCTATGGGTCTCTGTGTGAGTAGTCTATGGGTCTCTGTGTGAGTAGTCTATGGGTGTCTGTGTGAGTAGTCTATGGGTCTCTGTGTGAGTTTGTGGGACTTTGTGTGAGTAGTCTATGGGTCTTTGAGTCTATGGGTATCTGTGCGAGTCAATGGGTCTCTGTGTGAGTCTATTTTTCTCTGTGTGAGTCTAATTTTCTCTGTGTGAGTCTAATATTCTCTGTGCTAGTCTGTGGATCTCTGTGTGAGTAGTCTATGGGTCTCTGTGCGGTGAGTCTATGGGTCTCTGTGTGAGTAGTCCTTGGGGTCTCTGTGTGAGTCTGTGGGTCTCTGTGTCAGTCAGTGTGTCTCTGTGTGAGTCTAATTTTCTCTGTGCGAGTCTGTGGGTCTCTGTGTGAGTAGTCTATGGGTCTCTGTGTGAGTTTATGGGTATCTGTGTGAGTCATTGGGTCTCTATGCGAGTCAGTGGGTCTCTGTGTGAGTCTAATTTTCTCTGTGTGAGTCTAATTTTCTCTGTGTGAGTCTGTGGGTCTTTGTGTGAGTAGTCTATGGGTCTCTGTGTGAGTAGTCTGTGGGTCTCTGTGCGAGTCTGTGGGTCTCTGTGTGAGTCTATGGGTCTCTGTGTGAGTAGTCTATGGGTCTCTGTGTGAGTAGTCTGTGGGTCTCTGTGTGAGTAGTCTGTGGGTCTCTGTGTGAGTAGTCTGTGGGTCTCTGTGTGAGTAGTCTGTGGGACTTTGTGTGAGTAGTCTATGGGTCTCTGTGTGAGTAGTCTATGGGTCTCTGTGTGAGTAGTCTATGGGTCTCTGTGTGAGTAGTCTATGGGTTTCTGTGTGAGTAGTCTATGGGTCTTTGTGTGAGTAGTCTATGGGTCTCTGTGTGAGTAGTCTATGGGTCTCTGTGTGAGTAGTCTATGGGTCTCTGTGTGAGTAGTCTATGGGTCTCTGTGTGAGTAGTCTATGGGTGTCTGTGTGAGTAGTCTATGGGTCTCTGTGTGAGTTTGTGGGACTTTGTGTGAGTAGTCTATGGATCTTTGAGTCTATGGGTATCTGTGCGAGTCAATGGGTCTCTGTGTGAGTCTATTTTTCTCTGTGTGAGTCTAATTTTCTCTGTGTGAGTCTAATATTCTCTGTGCTAGTCTGTGGATCTCTGTGTGAGTAGTCTATGGGTCTCTGTGTGGTGAGTCTATGGGTCTCTGTGTGAGTAGTCTATGGGTCTCTGTGTGAGTCTGTGGGTCTCTGTGTGAGTAGTCTATGGGTCTCTGTGTGAGTTTATGGGACTTTGTGTGAGTAGTCTATGGGTCTCTGTGTGAGTAGTCTATGGGTGTCTGTGTGAGTAGTCTATGGGTCTCTGTGTGAGTTTGTGGGACTTTGTGTGAGTAGTCTATGGGTCTTTGAGTCTATGGGTATCTGTGCGAGTCAATGGGTCTCTGTGTGAGTCTATTTTTCTCTGTGTGAGTCTAATTTTCTCTGTGTGAGTCTAATATTCACTGTGCTAGTCTGTGGATCTCTGTGTGAGTAGTCTATGGGTCTCTGTGTGGTGAGTCTATGGGTCTCTGTGTGAGTAGTCTATGGGTCTCTGTGTGAGTCTGTGGGTCTCTGTGTGAGTCAGTGTGTCTCTGTGTGAGTCTAATTTTCTCTGTGCGAGTCTGTGGGTCTCTGTGTGAGTAGTCTATGGGTCTCTGTGTGAGTTTATGGGTATCTGTGTGAGTCATTGGGTCTCTATGCGAGTCAGTGGGTCTCTGTGTGAGTCTAATTTTCTCTGTGTGAGTCTAATTTTCTCTGTGTGAGTCTGTGGGTCTTTGTGTGAGTAGTCTATGGGTCTCTGTGTGAGTAGTCTGTGGGTCTCTGTGCGAGTCTGTGGGTCTCTGTGTGAGTCTATGGGTCTCTGTGTGAGTAGTCTATGGGTCTCTGTGTGAGTAGTCTGTGGGTCTCTGTGTGAGTAGTCTGTGGGTCTCTGTGTGAGTAGTCTGTGGGTCTCTGTGTGAGTAGTCTGTGGGTCTCTGTGTGAGTAGTCTGTGGGACTTTGTGTGAGTAGTCTATGGGTCTCTGTGTGAGTAGTCTATGGGTCTCTGTGTGAGTAGTCTATGGGTCTCTGTGTGAGTAGTCTATGGGTTTCTGTGTGAGTAGTCTATGGGTCTTTGTGTGAGTAGTCTATGGGTCTCTGTGTGAGTAGTCTATGGGTCTCTGTGTGAGTAGTCTATGGGTCTCTGTGTGAGTAGTCTATGGGTCTCTGTGTGAGTAGTCTATGGGTGTCTGTGTGAGTAGTCTATGGGTCTCTGTGTGAGTTTGTGGGACTTTGTGTGAGTAGTCTATGGATCTTTGAGTCTATGGGTATCTGTGCGAGTCAATGGGTCTCTGTGTGAGTCTATTTTTCTCTGTGTGAGTCTAATTTTCTCTGTGTGAGTCTAATATTCTCTGTGCTAGTCTGTGGATCTCTGTGTGAGTAGTCTATGGGTCTCTGTGTGGTGAGTCTATGGGTCTCTGTGTGAGTAGTCTATGGGTCTCTGTGTGAGTCTGTGGGTCTCTGTGTGAGTAGTCTATGGGTCTCTGTGTGAGTTTATGGGACTTTGTATGAGTAGTCTATGGGTCTCTGTGTGAGTCAATGGGTCTCTATGTGAGTCAGTGTGTCTCTGTGTGTCTAATTTTCTCTGTGCGAGTCTGTGGTTCTCTGTGTGATTAGTCTATGGGTCTCTGTGTGAGTTTATGGGTATCTGTGTGAGTCATTGGGTCTCTATGCGAGTCAGTGGGTCTCTGTGTGAGTCTAATTTTCTCTGTGTGAGTCTAATTTTCTCTGTGTGAGTCTGTGGGTCTTTGTGTGAGTAGTCTATGGGTCTCTGTGTGAGTAGTCTGTGGGTCTCTGTGCGAGTCTGTTGGTCTCTGTGTGAGTCTATGGGTCTCTGTGTGAGTAGTCTATGGGTCTCTGTGTGAGTAGTCTGTGGGTCTCTGTGTGAGTAGTCTGTGGGTCTCTGTGTGAGTAGTCTGTGGGTCTCTGTGTGAGTAGTCTGTGGGACTTTGTGTGAGTAGTCTATGGGTCTCTGTGTGAGTAGTCTATGGGTCTCTGTGTGGTGAGTATATGGGTCTCTGTGTGAGTAGTCTATGGGTCTTTGTGTGAGTAGTCTATGGGTCTCTGTGTGAGTAGTCTATGGGTTTCTGTGTGAGTAGTCTATGGGTCTTTGTGTGAGTAGTCTATGGGTCTCTGTGTGAGTAGTCTATGGGTGTCTGTGTGAGTAGTCTATGGGTCTCTGTGTGAGTAGTCTATGGGTCTCTGTGTGAGTAGTCTATGGGTGTCTGTGTGAGTAGTCTATGGGTCTCTGTGTGAGTTTGTGGGACTTTGTGTGAGTAGTCTATGGGTCTTTGAGTCTATGGGTATCTGTGCGAGTCAATGGGTCTCTGTGTGAGTCTATTTTTCTCTGTGTGAGTCTAATTTTCTCTGTGTGAGTCTAATATTCGCTGTGCTAGTCTGTTGATCTCTGTGTGAGTAGTCTATGGGTCTCTGTGTGGTGAGTCTATGGGTCTCTGTGTGAGTAGTCTATGGGTCTCTGTGTGAGTCTGTGGGTCTCTGTGTGAGTCATTGGGTCTCTATGCAAGTCAGTGGGTCTCTGTGTGAGTCTAATTTTCTCTGTGTGAGTCTAATTTTCTCTGTGTGAGTCTGTGGGTCTTTGTGTGAGTAGTCTATGGGTCTCTGTGTGAGTAGTCTGTGGGTCTCTGTGCGAGTCTGTGGGTCTCTGTGTGAGTCTATGGGTCTCTGTGTGAGTAGTCTATGGGTCTCTGTGTGAGTAGTCTGTGGGTCTCTGTGTGAGTAGTCTGTGGGTCTCTGTGTGAGTAGTCTGTGGGTCTCTGTGTGAGTAGTCTGTGGGACTTTGTGTGAGTAGTCTATGGGTCTCTGTGTGAGTCTGTGGGTCTCTGTGTGAGTAGTCTATGGGTCTCTGTGTGAGTTTATGGGACTTTGTGTGAGTAGTCTATGGGTCTCTGTGCGAGTCTGTGGGTCTCTGTGTGAGTAGTCTATGGGTCTCTGTGTGAGTAGTCTGTGGGTCTCTGTGCGAGTCTTTGGGTCTCTGTGTGAGTAGTGTATGGGTCTCTGTGTGAGTAGTCTATGGGTGTCTGTGTGATGAGTCTATGGGTCTCTGTGTGAGTCTAATAGTCTCTGTGTGAGTCTGTGGATTTCTGTGTGAGTAGTCTATGGGTCTCCGTGTGAGTAGTCTATGGGTCTCTGTGTGAGTAGTCTATGGGTGTCTGTGTGAGTAGTCTATGGGTCTCTGTGTGAGTTTGTGGGACTTTGTGTGAGTAGTCTATGGGTCTCTGTGTGAGTCTATTTTTCTCTGTGTGAGTCTAATTTTCTCTGTGTGAGTCTAATATTCTCTGTGCTAGTCTGTGGATCTCTGTGTGAGTAGTCTATGGGTCTCTGTGTGGTGAGTCTATGGGTCTCTGTGTGAGTAGTCTATGGGTCTCTGTGTGAGTCTGTGGGTCTCTGTGTGAGTCAGTTTGTCTCTGTGTGAGTCTAATTTTCTCTGTGCGAGTCTGTGGGTCTCTGTGTGAGTAGTCTATGGGTCTCTGTGTGAGTTTATGGGTATCTGTGTGAGTCATTGGGTCTCTATGCGAGTCAGTGGGTCTCTGTGTGAGTCTAATTTTCTCTGTGTGAGTCTAATTTTCTCTGTGTGAGTCTGTGGGTCTTTGTGTGAGTAGTCTATGGGTCTCTGTGTGAGTAGTCTGTGGGTCTCTGTGTGAGTAGTCTGTGGGTCTCTGTGTGAGTAGTCTGTGGGACTTTGTGTGAGTAGTCTATGGGTCTCTGTGTGAGTAGTCTGTGGGTCTCTGTGTGAGTAGTCTATGGGTCTCTGTGTGAGTAGTCTATGGGTTTCTGTGTGAGTAGTCTATGGGTCTTTGTGTGAGTAGTCTATGGGTCTCTGTGTGAGTAGTCTATGGGTCTCTGTGTGAGTAGTCTATGGGTCTCTGTGTGAGTAGTCTATGGGTCTCTGTGTGAGTAGTCTATGGGTGTCTGTGTGAGTAGTCTATGGGTCTCTGTGTGAGTTTGTGGGACTTTGTGTGAGTAGTCTATGGATCTTTGAGTCTATGGGTATCTGTGCGAGTCAATGGGTCTCTGTGTGAGTCTATTTTTCTCTGTGTGAGTCTAATTTTCTCTGTGTGAGTCTAATATTCTCTGTGCTAGTCTGTGGATCTCTGTGTGAGTAGTCTATGGGTCTCTGTGTGGTGAGTCTATGGGTCTCTGTGTGAGTAGTCTATGGGTCTCTGTGTGAGTCTGTGGGTCTCTGTGTGAGTAGTCTATGGGTCTCTGTGTGAGTTTATGGGACTTTGTGTGAGTAGTCTATGGGTCTCTGTGTGAGTCAATGGGTCTCTATGTGAGTCAGTGTGTCTCTGTGTGTCTAATTTGCTCTGTGCGAGTCTGTGGTTCTCTGTGTGAGTAGTCTATGGGTCTCTGTGTGAGTTTATGGGTATCTGTGTGAGTCATTGGGTCTCTATGCGAGTCAGTGGGTCTCTGTGTGAGTCTAATTTTCTCTGTGTGAGTCTAATTTTCTCTGTGTGAGTCTGTGGGTCTTTGTGTGAGTAGTCTATGGGTCTCTGTGTGAGTAGTCTGTGGGTCTCTGTGTGAGTAGTCTATGGGTCTTTGTGTGAGTAGTCTATGGGTCTCTGTGTGAGTAGTCTATGGGTCTCTGTGTGAGTAGTCTATGGGTCTCTGTGTGAGTAGTCTATGGGTCTCTGTGTGAGTAGTCTATGGGTGTCTGTGTGAGTAGTCTATGGGTCTCTGTGTGAGTTTGTGGGACTTTGTGTGAGTAGTCTATGGATCTTTGAGTCTATGGGTATCTGTGCGAGTCAATGGGTCTCTGTGTGAGTCTATTTTTCTCTGTGTGAGTCTAATTTTCTCTGTGTGAGTCTAATATTCTCTGTGCTAGTCTGTGGATCTCTGTGTGAGTAGTCTATGGGTCTCTGTGTGGTGAGTCTATGGGTCTCTGTGTGAGTAGTCTATGGGTCTCTGTGTGAGTCTGTGGGTCTCTGTGTGAGTAGTCTATGGGTCTCTGTGTGAGTTTATGGGACTTTGTGTGAGTAGTCTATGGGTCTCTGTGTGAGTCAATGGGTCTCTATGTGAGTCAGTGTGTCTCTGTGTGTTTAATTTGCTCTGTGCGAGTCTGTGGTTCTCTGTGTGAGTAGTCTATGGGTCTCTGTGTGAGTTTATGGGTATCTGTGTGAGTCATTGGGTCTCTATGCGAGTCAGTGGGTCTCTGTGTGAGTCTAATTTTCTCTGTGTGAGTCTAATTTTCTCTGTGTGAGTCTGTGGGTCTTTGTGTGAGTAGTCTATGGGTCTCTGTGTGAGTAGTCTGTGGGTCTCTGTGCGAGTCTGTGGGTCTCTGTGTGAGTCTATGGGTCTCTGTGTGAGTAGTCTATGGGTCTCTGTGTGAGTAGTCTGTGGGTCTCTGTGTGAGTAGTCTGTGGGTCTCTGTGTGAGTAGTCTGTGGGTCTCTGTGTGAGTAGTCTGTGGGACTTTGTGTGAGTAGTCTATGGGTCTCTGTGTGAGTAGTCTATGGGTCTCTGTGTGGTGAGTATATGGGTCTCTGTGTGAGTAGTCTATGGGTCTCTGTGTGAGTAGTCTATGGGTCTCTGTGTGGTGAGTCTATGGGTCTCTGTGTGAGTAGTCTATGGGTCTTTGTGTGAGTAGTCTATGGATCTCTGTGTGAGTAGTCTATGGGTCTCTGTGTGAGTAGTCTATGGGTCTCTGTGTGAGTAGTCTATGGGTCTCTGTGTGAGTAGTCTATGGGTCTCTGTGTGAGTAGTCTATGGGTGTCTGTGTGAGTAGTCTATGGGTCTCTGTGTGAGTTTGTGGGACTTTGTGTGAGTAGTCTATGGGTCTTTGAGTCTATGGGTATCTGTGCGAGTCAATGGGTCTCTGTGTGAGTCTATTTTTCTCTGTGTGAGTCTAATTTTCTCTGTGTGAGTCTAATATTCTCTGTGCTAGTCTGTGGATCTCTGTGTGAGTAGTCTATGGGTCTCTGTGCGGTGAGTCTATGGGTCTCTGTGTGAGTAGTCTATGGGTCTCTGTGTGAGTCTGTGGGTCTCTGTGTCAGTCAGTGTGTCTCTGTGTGAGTCTAATTTTCTCTGTGCGAGTCTGTGGGTCTCTGTGTGAGTAGTCTATGGGTCTCTGTGTGAGTTTATGGGTATCTGTGTGAGTCATTGGGTCTCTATGCGAGTCAGTGGGTCTCTGTGTGAGTCTAATTTTCTCTGTGTGAGTCTAATTTTCTCTGTGTGAGTCTGTGGGTCTTTGTGTGAGTAGTCTATGGGTCTCTGTGTGAGTAGTCTGTGGGTCTCTGTGCGAGTCTGTGGGTCTCTGTGTGAGTCTATGGGTCTCTGTGTGAGTAGTCTATGGGTCTCTGTGTGAGTAGTCTGTGGGTCTCTGTGTGAGTAGTCTGTGGGTCTCTGTGTGAGTAGTCTGTGGGTCTCTGTGTGAGTAGTCTGTGGGTCTCTGTGTGAGTAGTCTGTGGGACTTTGTGTGAGTAGTCTATGGGTCTCTGTGTGAGTAGTCTATGGGTCTCTGTGTGAGTAGTCTATGGGTCTCTGTGTGAGTAGTCTATGGGTTTCTGTGTGAGTAGTCTATGGGTCTTTGTGTGAGTAGTCTATGGGTCTCTGTGTGAGTAGTCTATGGGTCTCTGTGTGAGTAGTCTATGGGTCTCTGTGTGAGTAGTCTATGGGTCTCTGTGTGAGTAGTCTATGGGTGTCTGTGTGAGTAGTCTATGGGTCTCTGTGTGAGTTTGTGGGACTTTGTGTGAGTAGTCTATGGATCTTTGAGTCTATGGGTATCTGTGCGAGTCAATGGGTCTCTGTGTGAGTCTATTTTTCTCTGTGTGAGTCTAATTTTCTCTGTGTGAGTCTAATATTCTCTGTGCTAGTCTGTGGATCTCTGTGTGAGTAGTCTATGGGTCTCTGTGTGGTGAGTCTATGGGTCTCTGTGTGAGTAGTCTATGGGTCTCTGTGTGAGTCAATGGGTCTCTATGTGAGTCAGTGTGTCTCTGTGTGTCTAATTTTCTCTGTGCGAGTCTGTGGTTCTCTGTGTGAGTAGTCTATGGGTCTCTGTGTGAGTTTATGGGTATCTGTGTGAGTCATTGGGTCTCTATGTGAGTCAGTGGGTCTCTGTGTGAGTCTAATTTTCTCTGTGTGAGTCTAATTTTCTCTGTGTGAGTCTGTGGGTCTTTGTGTGAGTAGTCTATGGGTCTCTGTGTGAGTAGTCTGTGGGTCTCTGTGCGAGTCTGTGGGTCTCTGTGTGAGTCTATGGGTCTCTGTGTGAGTAGTCTATGGGTCTCTGTGTGAGTAGTCTGTGGGTCTCTGTGTGAGTAGTCTGTGGGTCTCTGTGTGAGTAGTCTGTGGGTCTCTGTGTGAGTAGTCTGTGGGACTTTGTGTGAGTAGTCTATGGGTCTCTGTGTGAGTAGTCTATGGGTCTCTGTGTGGTGAGTATATGGGTCTCTGTGTGAGTAGTCTATGGGTCTCTGTGTGAGTAGTCTATGGGTCTCTGTGTGGTGAGTCTATGGGTCTCTGTGTGAGTAGTCTATGGGTCTTTGTGTGAGTAGTCTATGGATCTCTGTGTGAGTAGTCTATGGGTCTCTGTGTGAGTAGTCTATGGGTCTCTGTGTGAGTAGTCTATGGGTCTCTGTGTGAGTAGTCTATGGGTCTCTGTGTGAGTAGTCTATGGGTGTCTGTGTGAGTAGTCTATGGGTCTCTGTGTGAGTTTGTGGGACTTTGTGTGAGTAGTCTATGGGTCTTTGAGTCTATGGGTATCTGTGCGAGTCAATGGGTCTCTGTGTGAGTCTATTTTTCTCTGTGTGAGTCTAATTTTCTCTGTGTGAGTCTAATATTCTCTGTGCTAGTCTGTGGATCTCTGTGTGAGTAGTCTATGGGTCTCTGTGCGGTGAGTCTATGGGTCTCTGTGTGAGTAGTCTATGGGTCTCTGTGTGAGTCTGTGGGTCTCTGTGTCAGTCAGTGTGTCTCTGTGTGAGTCTAATTTTCTCTGTGCGAGTCTGTGGGTCTCTGTGTGAGTAGTCTATGGGTCTCTGTGTGAGTTTATGGGTATCTGTGTGAGTCATTGGGTCTCTATGCGAGTCAGTGGGTCTCTGTGTGAGTCTAATTTTCTCTGTGTGAGTCTAATTTTCTCTGTGTGAGTCTGTGGGTCTTTGTGTGAGTAGTCTATGGGTCTCTGTGTGAGTAGTCTGTGGGTCTCTGTGCGAGTCTGTGGGTCTCTGTGTGAGTCTATGGGTCTCTGTGTGAGTAGTCTATGGGTCTCTGTGTGAGTAGTCTGTGGGTCTCTGTGTGAGTAGTCTGTGGGTCTCTGTGTGAGTAGTCTGTGGGTCTCTGTGTGAGTAGTCTGTGGGACTTTGTGTGAGTAGTCTATGGGTCTCTGTGTGAGTAGTCTATGGGTCTCTGTGTGGTGAGTATATGGGTCTCTGTGTGAGTAGTCTATGGGTCTTTGTGTGAGTAGTCTATGGGTCTCTGTGTGAGTAGTCTATGGGTTTCTGTGTGAGTAGTCTATGGGTCTTTGTGTGAGTAGTCTATGGGTCTCTGTGTGAGTAGTCTATGGGTGTCTGTGTGAGTAGTCTATGGGTCTCTGTGTGAGTAGTCTATGGGTCTCTGTGTGAGTAGTCTATGGGTGTCTGTGTGAGTAGTCTATGGGTCTCTGTGTGAGTTTGTGGGACTTTGTGTGAGTAGTCTATGGGTCTTTGAGTCTATGGGTATCTGTGCGAGTCAATGGGTCTCTGTGTGAGTCTATTTTTCTCTGTGTGAGTCTAATTTTCTCTGTGTGAGTCTAATATTCTCTGTGCTAGTCTGTGGATCTCTGTGTGAGTAGTCTATGGGTCTCTGTGCGGTGAGTCTATGGGTTTCTGTGTGAGTAGTCTATGGGTCTCTGTGTGAGTCTGTGGGTCTCTGTGTCAGTCAGTGTGTCTCTGTGTGAGTCTAATTTTCTCTGTGCGAGTCTGTGGGTCTCTGTGTGAGTAGTCTATGGGTCTCTGTGTGAGTTTATGGGTATCTGTGTGAGTCATTGGGTCTCTTTGCGAGTCAGTGGGTCTCTGTGTGAGTCTAATTTTCTCTGTGTGAGTCTAATTTTCTCTGTGTGAGTCTGTGGGTCTTTGTGTGAGTAGTCTATGGGTCTCTGTGTGAGTAGTCTGTGGGTCTCTGTGCGAGTCTGTGGGTCTCTGTGTGAGTCTATGGGTCTCTGTGTGAGTAGTCTATGGGTCTCTGTGTGAGTAGTCTGTGGGTCTCTGTGTGAGTAGTCTGTGGGTCTCTGTGTGAGTAGTCTGTGGGTCTCTGTGTGAGTAGTCTGTGGGACTTTGTGTGAGTAGTCTATGGGTCTCTGTGTGATTAGTCTATGGGTCTCTGTGTGAGTAGTCTATGGGTCTCTGTGTGAGTAGTCTATGGGTTTCTGTGTGAGTAGTCTATGGGTCTTTGTGTGAGTAGTCTATGGGTCTCTGTGTGAGTAGTCTATGGGTCTCTGTGTGAGTAGTCTATGGGTCTCTGTGTGAGTAGTCTATGGGTCTCTGTGTGAGTAGTCTATGGGTGTCTGTGTGAGTAGTCTATGGGTCTCTGTGTGAGTTTGTGGGACTTTGTGTGAGTAGTCTATGGATCTTTGAGTCTATGGGTATCTGTGCGAGTCAATGGGTCTCTGTGTGAGTCTATTTTTCTCTGTGTGAGTCTAATTTTCTCTGTGTGAGTCTAATATTCTCTGTGCTAGTCTGTGGATCTCTGTGTGAGTAGTCTATGGGTCTCTGTGTGGTGAGTCTATGGGTCTCTGTGTGAGTAGTCTATGGGTCTCTGTGTGAGTCTGTGGGTCTCTGTGTGAGTAGTCTATGGGTCTCTGTGTGAGTTTATGGGACTTTGTGTGAGTAGTCTATGGGTCTCTGTGTGAGTAGTCTATGGGTCTCTGTGTGAGTCTGTGGATCTCTGTGTGAGTAGTCTATGGGTCTCTGTGTGGTGAGTCTATGGGTCTCTGTGTGAGTAGTCTATGGGTCTCTGTGTGAGTCTGTGGGTCTCTGTGTGAGTAGTCTATGGGTCTCTGTGTGAGTTTATGGGACTTTGTGTGAGTAGTCTATGGGTCTCTGTGTGAGTCAGTGGGTCTCTATGTGAGTCAGTGTGTCTCTGTGTGTCTAATTTTCTCTGTGCGAGTCTGTGGTTCTCTGTGTGAGTAGTCTATGGGTCTCTGTGTGAGTTTATGGGTATCTGTGTGAGTCATTGGGTCTCTATGCGAGTCAGTGGGTCTCTGTGTGAGTCTAATTTTCTCTGTGTGAGTCTAATTTTCTCTGTGTGAGTCTGTGGGTCTTTGTGTGAGTAGTCTATGGGTCTCTGTGTGAGTAGTCTGTGGGTCTCTGTGCGAGTCTGTGGGTCTCTGTGTGAGTCTATGGGTCTCTGTGTGAGTAGTCTATGGGTCTCTGTGTGAGTAGTCTGTGGGTCTCTGTGTGAGTAGTCTGTGGGTCTCTGTGTGAGTAGTCTGTGGGTCTCTGTGTGAGTAGTCTGTGGGACTTTGTGTGAGTAGTCTATGGGTCTCTGTGTGAGTAGTCTATGGGTCTCTGTGTGGTGAGTATATGGGTCTCTGTGTGAGTAGTCTATGGGTCTCTGTGTGAGTAGTCTATGGGTCTCTGTGTGGTGAGTCTATGGGTCTCTGTGTGAGTAGTCTATGGGTCTTTGTGTGAGTAGTCTATGGATCTCTGTGTGAGTAGTCTATGGGTCTCTGTGTGAGTAGTCTATGGGTCTCTGTGTGAGTAGTCTATGGGTCTCTGTGTGAGTAGTCTATGGGTGTCTGTGTGAGTAGTCTATGGGTCTCTGTGTGAGTTTGTGGGACTTTGTGTGAGTAGTCTATGGGTCTTTGAGTCTATGGGTATCTGTGCGAGTCAATGGGTCTCTGTGTGAGTCTATTTTTCTCTGTGTGAGTCTAATTTTCTCTGTGTGAGTCTAATATTCTCTGTGCTAGTCTGTGGATCTCTGTGTGAGTAGTCTATGGGTCTCTGTGTGGTGAGTCTATGGGTCTCTGTGTAGTAGTCTATGGGTCTCTGTGTGAGTCTGTGGGTCTCTGTGTCAGTCAGTGTGTCTCTGTGTGAGTCTAATTTTCTCTGTGCGAGTCTGTGGGTCTCTGTGTGAGTAGTCTATGGGTCTCTGTGTGAGTTTATGGGTATCTGTGTGAGTCATTGGGTCTCTATGCGAGTCAGTGGGTCTCTGTGTGAGTCTAATTTTCTCTGTGTGAGTCTAATTTTCTCTGTGTGAGTCTGTGGGTCTTTGTGTGAGTAGTCTATGGGTCTCTGTGTGAGTAGTCTGTGGGTCTCTGTGCGAGTCTGTGGGTCTCTGTGTGAGTCTATGGGTCTCTGTGTGAGTAGTCTATGGGTCTCTGTGTGAGTAGTCTGTGGGTCTCTGTGTGAGTAGTCTGTGGGTCTCTGTGTGAGTAGTCTGTGGGTCTCTGTGTGAGTAGTCTGTGGGACTTTGTGTGAGTAGTCTATGGGTCTCTGTGTGAGTAGTCTATGGGTCTCTGTGTGGTGAGTATATGGGTCTCTGTGTGAGTAGTCTATGGGTCTCTGTGTGAGTAGTCTATGGGTCTCTGTGTGGTGAGTCTATGGGTCTCTGTGTGAGTAGTCTATGGGTCTTTGTGTGAGTAGTCTATGGATCTCTGTGTGAGTAGTCTATGGGTCTCTGTGTGAGTAGTCTATGGGTCTCTGTGTGAGTAGTCTATGGGTCTCTGTGTGAGTAGTCTATGGGTCTCTGTGTGAGTAGTCTATGGGTGTCTGTGTGAGTAGTCTATGGGTCTCTGTGTGAGTTTGTGGGACTTTGTGTGAGTAGTCTATGGGTCTTTGAGTCTATGGGTATCTGTGCGAGTCAATGGGTCTCTGTGTGAGTCTATTTTTCTCTGTGTGAGTCTAATTTTCTCTGTGTGAGTCTAATATTCTCTGTGCTAGTCTGTGGATCTCTGTGTGAGTAGTCTATGGGTCTCTGTGTGGTGAGTCTATGGGTCTCTGTGTAGTAGTCTATGGGTCTCTGTGTGAGTCTGTGGGTCTCTGTGTCAGTCAGTGTGTCTCTGTGTGAGTCTAATTTTCTCTGTGCGAGTCTGTGGGTCTCTGTGTGAGTAGTCTATGGGTCTCTGTGTGAGTTTATGGGTATCTGTGTGAGTCATTGGGTCTCTATGCGAGTCAGTGGGTCTCTGTGTGAGTCTAATTTTCTCTGTGTGAGTCTAATTTTCTCTGTGTGAGTCTGTGGGTCTTTGTGTGAGTAGTCTATGGGTCTCTGTGTGAGTAGTCTGTGGGTCTCTGTGCGAGTCTGTGGGTCTCTGTGTGAGTCTATGGGTCTCTGTGTGAGTAGTCTTTGGGTCTCTGTGTGAGTAGTCTGTGGGTCTCTGTGTGAGTAGTCTGTGGGTCTCTGTGTGAGTAGTCTGTGGGTCTCTGTGTGAGTAGTCTATGGGTCTCTGTGTGAGTTTATGGGACTTTGTGTGAGTAGTCTATGGGTCTCTGTGCGAGTCTGTGGGTCTCTGTGTGAGTAGTCTATGGGTCTCTGTGTGAGTAGTCTGTGGGTCTCTGTGCGAGTCTGTGGGTCTCTGTGTGAGTAGTGTATGGGTCTCTGTGTGAGTAGTCTATGGGTGTCTGTGTGATGAGTCTATGGGTCTCTGTGTGAGTCTAATAGTCTCTGTGTGAGTCTGTGGATTTCTGTGTGAGTAGTCTATGGGTCTCCGTGTGAGTAGTCTATGGGTCTCTGTGTGAGTAGTCTATGGGTGTCTGTGTGAGTAGTCTATGGGTCTCTGTGTGAGTTTGTGGGACTTTGTGTGAGTAGTCTATGGGTCTCTGTGTGAGTCTATTTTTCTCTGTGTGAGTCTAATTTTCTCTGTGTGAGTCTAATATTCTCTGTGCTAGTCTGTGGATCTCTGTGTGAGTAGTCTATGGGTCTCTGTGTGGTGAGTCTATGGGTCTCTGTGTGAGTAGTCTATGGGTCTCTGTGTGAGTCTGTGGGTCTCTGTGTGAGTCAGTTTGTCTCTGTGTGAGTCTAATTTTCTCTGTGCGAGTCTGTGGGTCTCTGTGTGAGTAGTCTATGGGTCTCTGTGTGAGTTTATGGGTATCTGTGTGAGTCATTGGGTCTCTATGCGAGTCAGTGGGTCTCTGTGTGAGTCTAATTTTCTCTGTGTGAGTCTAATTTTCTCTTTGTGAGTCTGTGGGTCTTTGTGTGAGTAGTCTATGGGTCTCTGTGTGAGTAGTCTGTGGGTCTCTGTGCGAGTCTGTGGGTCTCTGTGTGAGTCTATGGGTCTCTGTGTGAGTAGTCTATGGGTCTCTGTGTGAGTAGTCTGTGGGTCTCTGTGTGAGTAGTCTGTGGGTCTCTGTGTGAGTAGTCTGTGGGTCTCTGTGTGAGTAGTCTGTGGGTCTCTGTGTGAGTAGTCTGTGGGACTTTGTGTGAGTAGTCTATGGGTCTCTGTGTGAGTAGTCTATGGGTCTCTGTGTGAGTAGTCTATGGGTCTCTGTGTGAGTAGTCTATGGGTTTCTGTGTGAGTAGTCTATGGGTCTTTGTGTGAGTAGTCTATGGGTCTCTGTGTGAGTAGTCTATGGGTCTCTGTGTGAGTAGTCTATGGGTCTCTGTGTGAGTAGTCTATGGGTCTCTGTGTGAGTAGTCTATGGGTGTCTGTGTGAGTAGTCTATGGGTCTCTGTGTGAGTTTGTGGGACTTTGTGTGAGTAGTCTATGGATCTTTGAGTCTATGGGTATCTGTGCGAGTCAATGGGTCTCTGTGTGAGTCTATTTTTCTCTGTGTGAGTCTAATTTACTCTGTGTGAGTCTAATATTCTCTGTGCTAGTCTGTGGATCTCTGTGTGAGTAGTCTATGGGTCTCTGTGTGGTGAGTCTATGGGTCTCTGCGTGAGTAGTCTATGGGTCTCTGTGTGAGTCTGTGGGTCTCTGTGTGAGTAGTCTATGGGTCTCTGTGTGAGTTTATGGGACTTTGTGTGAGTAGTCTATGGGTCTCTGTGTGAGTCAATTGGTCTCTATGTGAGTCAGTGTGTCTCTGTGTGTCTAATTTTCTCTGTGCGAGTCTGTGGTTCTCTGTGTGAGTAGTCTATGGGTCTCTGTGTGAGTTTATGGGTATCTGTGTGAGTCATTGGGTCTCTATGCGAGTCAGTGGGTCTCTGTGTGAGTCTAATTTTCTCTGTGTGAGTCTAATTTTCTCTGTGTGAGTCTGTGGGTCTTTGTGTGAGTAGTCTATGGGTCTCTGTGTGAGTAGTCTGTGGGTCTCTGTGCGAGTCTGTGGGTCTCTGTGTGAGTCTATGGGTCTCTGTGTGAGTAGTCTATGGGTCTCTGTGTGAGTAGTCTGTGGGTCTCTGTGTGAGTAGTCTGTGGGTCTCTGTGTGAGTAGTCTGTGGGTCTCTGTGTGAGTAGTCTGTGGGACTTTGTGTGAGTAGTCTATGGGTCTCTGTGTGAGTAGTCTATGGGTCTCTGTGTGGTGAGTATATGGGTCTCTGTGTGAGTAGTCTATGGGTCTCTGTGTGAGTAGTCTATGGGTCTCTGTGTGGTGAGTCTATGGGTCTCTGTGTGAGTAGTCTATGGGTCTTTGTGTGAGTAGTCTATGGGTCTCTGTGTGAGTAGTCTATGGGTCTCTGTGTGAGTAGTCTATGGGTCTCTGTGTGAGTAGTCTATGGGTCTCTGTGTGAGTAGTCTATGGGTCTCTGTGTGAGTAGTCTATGGGTGTCTGTGTGAGTAGTCTATGGGTCTCTGTGTGAGTTTGTGGGACTTTGTGTGAGTAGTCTATGGGTCTTTGAGTCTATGGGTATCTGTGCGAGTCAATGGGTCTCTGTGTGAGTCTATTTTTCTCTGTGTGAGTCTAATTTTCTCTGTGTGAGTCTAATATTCTCTGTGCTAGTCTGTGGATCTCTGTGTGAGTAGTCTATGGGTCTCTGTGTGGTGAGTCTATGGGTCTCTGTGTGAGTAGTCTATGGGTCTCTGTGTGAGTCTGTGGGTCTCTGTGTCAGTCAGTGTGTCTCTGTGTGAGTCTAATTTTCTCTGTGCGAGTCTGTGGGTCTCTGTGTGAGTAGTCTATGGGTCTCTGTGTGAGTTTATGGGTATCTGTGTGAGTCATTGGGTCTCTATGCGAGTCAGTGGGTCTCTGTGTGAGTCTAATTTTCTCTGTGTGAGTCTAATTTTCTCTGTGTGAGTCTGTGGGTCTTTGTGTGAGTAGTCTATGGGTCTCTGTGTGAGTAGTCTGTGGGTCTCTGTGCGAGTCTGTGGGTCTCTGTGTGAGTCTATGGGTCTCTGTGTGAGTAGTCTATGGGTCTCTGTGTGAGTAGTCTGTGGGTCTCTGTGTGAGTAGTCTGTGGGTCTCTGTGTGAGTAGTCTGTGGGTCTCTGTGTGAGTAGTCTGTGGGACTTTGTGTGAGTAGTCTATGGGTCTCTGTGTGAGTAGTCTATGGGTCTCTGTGTGGTGAGTATATGGGTCTCTGTGTGAGTAGTCTATGGGTCTCTGTGTGAGTAGTCTATGGGTCTCTGTGTGAGTAGTCTATGGGTTTCTGTGTGAGTAGTCTATGGGTCTTTGTGTGAGTAGTCTATGGGTCTCTGTGTGAGTAGTCTATGGGTCTCTGTGTGAGTAGTCTATGGGTCTCTGTGTGAGTAGTCTATGGGTCTCTGTGTGAGTAGTCTATGGGTGTCTGTGTGAGTAGTCTATGGGTATCTGTGTGAGTTTGTGGGACTTTGTGTGAGTAGTCTATGGGTCTTTGAGTCTATGGGTATCTGTGCGAGTCAATGGGTCTCTGTGTGAGTCTATTTTTCTCTGTGTGAGTCTAATTTTCTCTGTGTGAGTCTAATATTCTCTGTGCTAGTCTGTGGATCTCTGTGTGAGTAGTCTATGGGTCTCTGTGTGGTGAGTCTATGGGTCTCTGTGTGAGTAGTCTATGGGTCTCTGTGTGGTGAGTATATGGGTCTCTGTGTGAGTAGTCTATGGGTCTCTGTGTGAGTAGTCTATGGGTCTCTGTGTGAGTAGTCTATGGGTGTCTGTGTGAGTAGTCTATGGGTCTTTGTGTGAGTAGTCTATGGGTCTCTGTGTGAGTAGTCTATGGGTCTCTGTGTGAGTAGTCTATGGGTCTCTGTGTGAGTAGTCTATGGGTCTCTGTGTGAGTAGTCTATGGGTCTCTGTGTGAGTAGTCTATGGGTCTCTGTGTGAGTTTGTGGGACTTTGTGTGAGTAGTCTATGGGTCTTTGAGTCTATGGGTATCTGTGCGAGTCAATGGGTCTCTGTGTGAGTCTATTTTTCTCTGTGTGAGTCTAATTTTCTCTGTGTGAGTCTAATATTCTCTGTGCTAGTCTGTGGATCTCTGTGTGAGTAGTCTATGGGTCTCTGTGTGGTGAGTCTATGGGTCTCTGTGTGAGTAGTCTATGGGTCTCTGTGTGAGTCTGTGGGTCTCTGTGTCAGTCAGTGTGTCTCTGTGTGAGTCTAATTTTCTCTGTGCGAGTCTGTGGGTCTCTGTGTGAGTAGTCTATAGGTCTCTGTGTGAGTTTATGGGTATCTGTGTGAGTCATTGGGTCTCTATGCGAGTCAGTGGGTCTCTGTGTGAGTCTAATTTTCTCTGTGTGAGTCTAATTTTCTCTGTGTGAGCCTGTGGGTCTTTGTGTGAGTAGTCTATGGGTCTCTGTGTGAGTAGTCTGTGGGTCTCTGTGCGAGTCTGTGGGTCTCTGTGTGAGTCTATGGGTCTCTGTGTGAGTAGTCTATGGGTCTCGGTGTGAGTAGTCTGTGGGTCTCTGTGTGAGTAGTCTGTGGGTCTCTGTGTGAGTAGTCTGTGGGTCTCTGTGTGAGTAGTCTGTGGGACTTTGTGTGAGTAGTCTATGGGTCTCTGTGTGAGTAGTCTATGGGTCTCTGTGTGAGTAGTCTATGGGTGTCTGTGTGATGAGTCTATGGGTCTCTGTGTGAGTCTAATAGTCTCTGTGTGAGTCTGTGGATCTCTGTGTGAGTAGTCTATGGGTCTCCGTGTGAGTAGTCTATGGGTCTCTGTGTGAGTAGTCTATGGGTGTCTGTGTGAGTAGTCTATGGGTCTCTGCGTGAGTTTGTGGGACTTTGTGTGAGTAGTCTATGGGTCTTTGAGTCTATGGGTATCTGTGCGAGTCAATGGGTCTCTGTGTGAGTCTATTTTTCTCTGTGTGAGTCTAATTTTCTCTGTGTGAGTCTAATATTCTCTGTGTGAGTCTGTGGGTCTCTGTGTGAGTAGTCTATGGGTCTCTGTGTGAGTTTATGGGTATCTGTGTGAGTCATTGGGTCTCTATGCGAGTCAGTGGGTCTCTGTGTGAGTCTAATTTTCCCTGTGTGAGTCTAATTTTCTCTGTGTGAGTCTGTGGGTCTTTGTGTGAGTAGTCTATGGGTCTCTGTGTGAGTAGTCTGTGGGTCTCTGTGCGAGTCTGTGGGTCTCTGTGTGAGTCTATGGGTCTCTGTGTGAGTAGTCTATGGGTCTCTGTGTGA
This sequence comes from Petromyzon marinus, assembly GCF_048934315.1. Taxonomy (NCBI): domain Eukaryota; kingdom Metazoa; phylum Chordata; class Hyperoartia; order Petromyzontiformes; family Petromyzontidae; genus Petromyzon; species Petromyzon marinus. Next base: position 1,812,431 of record NW_027422996.1, on the reverse strand, counting down.
GTAGTCTGTGGGTCTCTGTGTGAGTAGTCTGTGGGTCTCTGTGTGAGTAGTCTGTGGGTCTCTGTGTGAGTAGTCTTTGGGACTTTGTGTGAGTAGTCTATGGGTCTCTGTGTGAGTAGTCTATGGGTCTCTGTGTGAGTAGTCTATGGGTGTCTGTGTGAGTTTGTGGGACTTTGTGTGAGTAGTCTATGGGTCTTTGAGTCTATAGGTATCTGTGCGAGTCAATGGGTCTCTGTGTGAGTCTATTTTTCTCTGTGTGAGTCTAATTTTCTCTGTGTGAGTCTAATATTCTCTGTGCTAGTCTGTGGATCTCTGTGTGAGTAGTCTATGGGTCTCTGTGTGGTGAGTCTATGGGTCTCTGTGTGAGTAGTCTATGGGTCTCTGTGTGAGTCTGTGGGTCTCTGTGTGAGTAGTCTATGGGTCTCTGTGTGAGTTTATGGGACTTTGTGTGAGTAGTCTATGGGTCTCTGTGTGAGTCAATGGGTCTCTATGTGAGTCAGTGTGTCTCTGTGTGAGTCTAATTTTCTCTGTGCGAGTCTGTGGGTCTCTGTGTGAGTAGTCTATGGGTCTCTGTGTGAGTTTATGGGTATCTGTGTGAGTCATTGGGTCTCTATGCGAGTCAGTGGGTCTCTTTGTGAGTCTAATTTTCTCTGTGTGAGTCTAATTTTCTCTGTGTCAGTCTGTGGGTCTTTGTGTGAGTAGTCTATGGGTCTCTGTGTGAGTAGTCTGTGGGTCTCTGTGTGAGGCTGTGGGTCTCTGTGTGAGTAGTCTATGGGTCTCTGTGTGAGTAGTCTATGGGTGTCTGTGTGATGAGTCTATGGGTCTCTGTGTGAGTCTAATAGTCTCTGTGTGAGTCTGTGGATCTCTGTGTGAGTAGTCTATGGGTCTCCGTGTGAGTAGTCTATGGGTCTCTGTGTGAGTAGTCTATGGGTGTCTGTGTGAGTAGTCTGTGGGTATCTGTGTGAGTAGTCTATGGGTATCTGTGTGAGTAGTCTATGGGTCTCTGTGTGATGAGTTTATGGATCTCTGTGGTGAGTCTATGGGTCTCTGTGTGGTGAGTCTATGGGTCTCTGTGTGGTGAGTCTATGGGTCTCTGTGTGGTGAGTCTATGGGTCTCTGTGTGGTGAGTCTATGGGTCTCTGTGTGGTGAGTCTATGGGCCTCTCTGTGTGAGTCTATGGGTCTCTGTGTGAGTAGTCTGTGGGTCTCTGTGTGATGAGTCTATGGGTCTCTGTGTGATGAGTCTATGGGTCTCTGTGTGAGTTGTCTATGGGTCTCTGTGTGGTGAGTCTATGGGTCTCTGTGTGGTGAGTCTATGGGTCTCTGTGTGATGAGTCTATGGGTCTCTGTGTGATGAGTCTATGGGTCTCTGTGTGGTGAGTCTATGGGTCTCTGTGTGGTGAGTCTATGGGTCTCTGTGTGAGTAGTCTGTGGATCTCTGTGTGATGAGTCTATGGGTCTCTGTGTGATGAGTCTATGGGTCTCTGTGTGGTGAGTCTATGGGTCTCTGTGTGGTGAGTCTATGGGTCTCTGTGTGGTGAGTCTATGGGTCTCTATGTGATGAGTCTATGGGTCTCTGTGTGAGTCTGTGGGTCTCTGTGTGAGTAGTCTATGGGTCTCTGTGTGGTGAGTCTGTGAGTCTCCGTGTGTGATGAGTCTATGGGTCTCTGTGTGGTGAGTCTATGGGTCTCTGTGTGGTGAGTCTATGGGTCTCTGTGTGAGTAGTCTATGGGTCTCTGTTTGATGAGTCTATGGGTCTCTGTGTGGGGAGTCTATGGGTCTCTGTGTGGTGAGTCTATGGGTCTCTGTGTGGTGAGTCTATGGGTCTCTATGTGATGAGTCTATGGATCTCTGTGTGGTGAGTCTATGGGTCTCTGTGTGGTGAGTCTATGGGTCTCTGTGTGGTGAGTCTATGAGTCTCCGTGTGTGATGAGTCTATGGGTCTCTGTGTGGTGAGTCTATGGGTCTCTGTGTGGTGAGTCTATGGGTCTCTGTGTGGTGAGTCTATGGGTCTCTGTGTGGTGAGTCTATGAGTCTCCGTGTGTGATGAGTCTATGGGTCTCTGTGTGGTGAGTCTATGGGTCTCTGTGTGGTGAGTCTATGGGTCTCTGTGTGAGTAGTCTATGGGTCTCTGTGTGATGAGTCTATGGGTCTCTGTGTGGGGAGTCTATGGGTCTCTGTGTGGTGAGTCTATGGGTCTCTGTGTGGTGAGTCTATGGGTCTCTGTGTGATGAGTCTGTGGGTCTCTGTGTGGTGAGTCTATGGGTCTCTGTGTGGTGAGTCTATGGGTCTCTGTGTGGTGAGTCTATGGGTCTCTGTGTGGTGAGTCTATGGGTCTCTGTGTGAGTAGTCTATGGGTCTCTGTGTGATGAGTCTGTGGGTCTCTGTGTGGTGAGTCTATGGGTCTCTGTGTGGTGAGTCTATGGGTCTCTGTGTGGTGAGTCTATGGGTCTCTGTGTGGTGAGTCTATGGGTCTCTGTGTGAGTAGTCTATGGGTCTCTGTTTGATGAGTCTATGGGTCTCTGTGTGGGGAGTCTATGGGTCTCTGTGTGATGAGTCTGTGGGTCTCTGTGTGGTGAGTCTATGGGTCTCTGTGTGGTGAGTCTATGGGTCTCTGTGTGGAGAGTCTATGGGTCTCTGTGTGGTGAGTCTATGCGTCTCTGTGTGAGTAGTCTATGGGTCTCTGTGTGATGAGTCTATGGGTCTCTGTGTGGGGAGTCTATGGGTGTCTGTGTAGTGAGTCTATGGGTCTCTGTGTGGTGAGTCTATGGGTCTCTGTGTGGTGAGTCTATGGGTCTCTGTGTGGTGAGTCTATGAGTCTCTGTGTGTGATGAGTCTATGGGTCTCTGTGTGGTGAGTCTATGGGTCTCTGTGTGGTGAGTCTATGGGTCTCTGTGTGAGTAGTCTATGGGTCTCTGTGTGATGAGTCTATGGGTCTCTGTGTGATGAGTCTGTGGGTCTCTGTGTGGTGAGTCTATGGGTCTCTGTGTGGTGAGTCTATGGGTCTCTGTGTGGAGAGTCTATGAGGCTCTGTGTGGTGAGTCTATGGGTCTCTGTGTGATGAGTCTATGGGTCTCTGTGTGATGAGTCTGTGGGTCTCTGTGTGGTGAGTCTATGGGTCTCTGTGTGGTGAGTCTATGGGTCTCTGTGTGGAGAGTCTATGAGGCTCTGTGTGGTGAGTCTATGGGTCTCTGTGTGATGAGTCTGTGGGTCTCTGTGTGGTGAGTCTATGGGTCTCTGTGTGGTGAGTCTATGGGTCTCTGTGTGATGAGTCTATGGGTCTCTGCGTGGGGAGTCTATGGATCTCTGTGTGATGAGTCTATGGGTCTCTGTGTGGTGAGTCTATGGGTCTCTGTGTCGTGAGTCTATGGGTCTCTGCGTGGTGAGTCTGTGGGTCTCTGTGTGGTGAGTCTATGGGTCTCTGTGTGGTGAGTCTATGGGTCTCTGTGTGGTGAGTCTATGGGTCTCTGTGTGGTGAGTCTATGGGTCTCTGTGTGGGGAGTCTATGGGTCTCTGTGTGGTGAGTCTATGGGTCTCTGTGTGAGTAGTTTGTGGGTCTCTGTGTGAGTAGTCCATGAATGAGATTTTAGAAGCAAACACAAACACAAAGATCCCCCACGTAGCCTTGGAGGCTGTCGGAGCGAGTGCCGCTAGTGGCGAGCAGCAGCAGCAGCAGCGCTTACGAAGGGGGCCACCGGCGCCGCCCCCTGCCCGGCCGCCTTTGTCTCCCCTGAGTCGACCCCAGGGGGAGGCCCAGGACCGACTCGCTCGCCGCTCCCCGCGGGGGTCAAGGTCACGGTGACCTTGACCCCCGCGGGGTGTCGAGGGGCTCCGTGCGGGGGGGGCGGGGGTCACACCGCACCGCTCGCCGGGGAGACAAAGGGGGTCCAGGGGGGTCCAGGGCGCTCGCCACTTGGCCCCCCACCTCACCCCCCCGATGCTACCGGCGGCCCGCACCCCAAGGGTCTCGTTGCAGGCGATCGTACGGAGGAGGAGGGGGAGGAGGAGGGGGAGGAGGAGGAGGAGGGGGAGGAGGAGAAGGAGGAGGAGGGGGAGGAGGAGGAGGAGGAGGAGGGGGAGGAGGAGGGGGAGGAGGAGGATGAGTAGGAGGAGGAGGAGGATGAGTAGGAGGAGGAGGAGGATGAGTAGGATGAGGAGGAGTAGGATGAGGAGGAGGAGGATGATGAGTAGAATGAGGAGGAGGATGAGTAGTAGGATGAGGAGGAGTAGGATGAGTAGTAGGAGGATGAGGGGGAGGAGTAGTAGGCGGAGGAGGAGGGGCGGCGTCTTCACCGCGTGTCTCTGATGGCTCCAGGATGGCTTCAGACCGAGGCAGTGCCGGGCCGCTGCCGTGCGGTGTCCGGACGGCAACGTTGGGCGGTGACGGGGACGGTGGCGGTGACGTCGGTAACCGGCAGGGCGGTGCCGTGGCCGCTGGCGGCGGCGGCGCTGCCAGGAAGGGCGAGGAGGTGGTGGTGGAGGTGGCGGTGGTGATGGAGGAGAAGGGCGAGGAGGTGGAGGATGAGAAGGGTGAGGAGGTGGATGATGAGAAGGGTGATGATGATGAGGTGGATGATGAGAAGGGCGACAGTGAGGAGGTGGGGGCCTCCTCCTCCCACGCCGGCATCAAGCGTCAGCGGAGCCACAGGGGGAGGGGCAGCCGTGGAGTGTCCCTCCCTCACCTGGGGCTGGAGAAACACAGGTACACATACACACATACACACAGATACACATGTATATATACATATATACATACGTATATATACACATATATACACATACATATATACACATATACACACATATATATGTATATATACATACACATATATACATATACACATATACACACATATATACATACATATATACACATATACAGACATATATACATACAGATATACAAAGACAAAGATCCCCCATATAGCCTTAACAGACTGTAGGGGCAAGTGCTGTTAGCGAGCACCTATGAAGGCCGGAACGGTACACGAGGGGGTGGGTGGCCAGCACCATGCCCGACCGCCTTTGTCTCCCTAGTGGCGATGTTTACACACACCACCAGGTAACTCATTTGAGGCTGAGTCGACCTAGGGGAGGCCCGGGACCGGTTCAAATAATCGTCACCGGTGTTGACCGTGAGCGGGAATCGAACCCGGGTCGCCAGGTTCATAGCGCAGTGTAGCGCTAACCGCTACACTATCGCTCCCCACACACAGTACACACAGTCACACACACACAGTCACACACACACACACAGTCACACACACAGTCACATACACAGTCACACACAGTCACACAGGTACACACACACACAGGTACACACACACAGGTAGACACACACAAGTACACACACACAGGTACACACACAGGTACATACACACAGGTACACACAGGTACATACACACAGGTACACACACAGGTACACACACACAGGTACACACACAGGTACACACACAGGTACACACACAGGTACATACACACAGGTACACACACAGGTACACACACATATACATACATACACACACATATACATACATACACATACATACACACACATATACATACATACACATACATACACACACATACATACACATACATACACACATATACATACATACACATACATACACACATATACATACATACACATACACACACATATACATACATACATACACACACATATACATACATACACACACATATACATACATACATACACATACACACATATACATACACATACATACACATACATACATACACACACGTAAACGTACACGTGTCTCTGTGTGGTGATGTCTGTGGGTCTCTGTGTGGTGCGTGCCGCTGTGGGTGAGTTTTGTCAATGTGGTTACCCACAGCCCCGTCTTCGGCCGAGGAATGGGGAGGAAGAAGCTAAGACGCAGCTGGGGGCCACCGGCCGGCTCTAAGGTCTGTGTGTGTGTACGTGTGTGTGTGTACGTGTGTGTGTAACAACTAAGCTTGTGCCGGAGGCCCCGGGGGGCCAGGCGTCTATGACGTCTCCTGGCCAAACCCCAATTGGCGGAGCCAGGAGATTGAATACCTACCCTCGGGGCTACTCCAGAAACAACGAAAAGCCACTACGGGTGGCCACGTGGAATGTTCGAACGCTCACTGCAGAGGAGAGGCTGCCACTCCTCTGTCGGGAGCTGGACCGGTACCGCCTGGATCTATGCGGCATTCAGGAGGTCCGGTGGACCGGCTCTGGCTCCTGCCACCATGAGGGGTGGACAGTCCTCTACTCGGGGCAGCAGACTGCCAAACAACAGGGTGTGGGTCTTCTTTTGAACAAAAGAATGAAGGGGGCGTGGGAGCGTGGCGGTGAGGTGTGGGAAGCTGTAAGCCCCAGGCTACTTTGGGCTCGCCTTCCCATCAACCGGAGGCGAGGAATGGTGGTCGTGGTTACTTATGCCCCCACCGAAGATGAACATCCGTGGAGGGATGCAGGCAAAGCCGATGAGTCAGATGCCTTCTATGACCTCCTGTCACAGGTGCTGGCTAAAGTGGCCCCTCGGGATAGAGTCATCATGTTGGGTGACTTTAATGCCCGAGTTGGTCATGATACTGGCACCTGGTCTGGAGTGATTGGAGGGCATGGGCCAGATAAGCTCAATAACAACGGTAGGAGGCTGCTAGATTTTTGTGCAGCCCATGGGCTTGTAATTACCAACACGCTGTTCCGGCATCGGCGCATCCACACAACATCATGGATGCATGCCGGGTCCAAGCAAGAACATCTGCTGGACTACATAGTGACGGACCAGCGAATGCGAGCCCATGTCCTTGACACCAGGACCTACCGTGGAGCTGATCTGCCCTCTGACCATCGACTAGTCATCTGTAAGATGCGCCTGCCATTCTTCCACTCCGGTGGTGGGTGTACACCCAGGACCCCATTCCAACCTAAAGTGGCCTGGTCTCAGTTATCTGATGAAAGTTGCAAGCGAGAATTTCATCATCGCTTGCGGCTGGGATTGGCATCGTCCCCGACTCCTCCTGATGTCGAGGGTAAATGGGCGAGGTTTAGGACTGTGACTCATGCAGCTGCAATGGCTGCTTTGGGTACGCGGTCCAGACCTCCCCAGACACCCTGGATGACAGAGGAGTTGTTCAGGATGGTTGAGAAAAAGCGACAGGCCCTCTGTCATCGGCTACAGAATCCCACGTCAGAGAATGAGGAGGCTTACCGCAGCCTTCGCTCGGAGGTTCGGAGAGCCGTGAGGCGCTGCAAGGATGGGTGGTGGTCGCGGGTTGCTGAGGAGATGGAGTTTGCCTCAGTGGCCCGTGATCACAAATCTCTAACTCCATCAAAAAAGTAACCTGCAGCGCCACACCTATTACCATCATTAGGGGAAAAAACGGTGATCCAATTTTCGACCCCCAGGAACAAGTTCGCAGATTTGCTGAGCATTTCTGTGAGGTCCTGGGGGAGGGAAAATCCCTCAGCCAGGAAAACATCGTGGCACAAAGTGAGGATGACCCTGCTGAGGCTGCGGTGCCTCAAATATTGGATGAAGTCACCCCCTGTGAGTGGCTGGCTGAGGTGCCATCTGCTGAGGAAGTATTGAAGGCGATCCAGAGTCTGAGACCAGGAAAGGCAGCGGGCAGAGATAATCTCCCAAGCGAAATGCTGAGGGAGGGTGGCGTTTGTGCACAGACTGCCCTATATGACATCATAACAACAGTCTGGACCACTGGACGGGTTCCGCAGGATTGGAAGGATGTCCTGGTGGTCCCCCTTTTTAAGAAGGGGGACCACCAGGACATCCTTCCAATCCTTTTTAAGAAGCGGGACCGCACAGACTGTAACAACTACAGGGGCATCTTACTCCTCAGTGTGCCGGGAAAGGTCCTGGCAAGGATTATTCAGCATCGCCTTGCCAGGCACGCTGAGGAGAGGCTTGCGGAGCCCCAATGCGGTTTCAGGAAAGGGGCGGTCCTGCACAGATGCCATATTTTCTGTCCGTCTGCTACAGCAGAGGTGTAGGGAATTCCAACAAGACCTACATCTCTGCTTTATTGACCTGGTCAAGGCCTATGATACCATCAGTAGGCATGGGCTCTGGGTCGTTCTTCGTGCTTTTGGAGTACCTGACCCTCTGCTCACGATCATTAAGGACCTTCATGATGGTGAGCGGGCCCGGGTAAAACTACGTGGCCGGGAGTCAGAGCCATTCCCTGTACACCTTGGGGTGCGACAGGGATGTCCTCTGGCTCCCACATTATCTAACATCTATTTTGACCACGTAGTTCGTGAAGCCTTCAATAGCTGTACCGGGGGAATCTCTATATGGTACAGATATAATGGGAGGCTAATCGATGCCCGGGTGCGGTCAAGGGATGGCTCCCTATTGCTCAACCACGTTATGTATGCTGATGACTTGGTAATAGCTGCTCAGTCAGAGGAGGAGTTGGAGATGCTGCTGCTGAGACTGGAGCGTGCCACTAAGAGGTGGGGCCTTACCATCAGCCCCACCAAAACTAAGCACCTGCCTGGGTATTTTGTACCATCGGACACTCCACCCCCACAACTCCCAATCGGTGATGGGGCAGTTGTGGAGAGAGTGGAGAGTTTCCCATACCTGGGCAGTTTGCTTATGACTGGCTCCAGTTTAACAGCAGAGGTCTCACTCCGAATCAGTCGAGCGGCAATATCTTTTCATCGGTTGCGTAACGCTGTGTGGAAGCTACCTGGTCTGTCGCTCCGCACTAAGCTTCAGGTCTTCTCGGCCACGGTCATTCCCTCCCTTCTCTACGCTTGCGAAACGTGGACCCCCCTAATGGAACATCTTCGCCGGTTAGAAACATTTAGGCTGACCTGCCTACGATCCATCCTGGGTTTAACCAGACTGGATTGTGTGAGGAGCTCACAAATCCTTGAAAGATCTGGGCAGGGTCCCATCGGTGAGCTCCTCCGGCAGGCAAGGCTGCGATGGCTGGGTCATGTGGCCCGCATGCCCAGCCACCGCATGCCGAAACAGCTTTTGTTTGGCCGGATTGAGGGGGCTAAGCGGGCGCGGCACGGGCTAGAGAAGAGATGGAGTGATGTGGTACAGGAGGACGTGGAGCTGAGTGGACTTGCCGATGACTGGTACCAGCGGTGTCAAGATCGGCCTCTGTGGAGGAGGCTCGTGAAGGATGCTACTGGGCAGTTGGAGGCAGTCGCCCTCCAACAACAACGGAGGGCAGAGGAGCGACGCTCACAACAGCGAGCGGAGCGCCGGGTGGCTAAAGCACAGCAGGTTGGCACAGTAGGGGGCACAGGTGGTGCATCAGCCAGTCATCTCAGTCAGTCGACCCGTGGCACCTGGGTCTGCCCCGTGACCTCCTGCCAGCGGGCGTTCGACACTTCACGTGGCCTCAGGGTGCACATAGCCTGGCACAAGCGTCGTGGTGACGTCACCGCCACTTAGTGGCGAATGGCGGTTGTTGTTGTTGCTGTGTACGTGTGTGTGTGTGTACGTGTGTACGTGTGTGTGTGTACGTGTGTGTGTACGTGTGTACGTGTGTGTGTGTACGTGTGTGTGTGTGTACGTGTGTGTGTACGTGTGTGTGTGTGTACGTGTGTGTGTACGTGTGTGTGTGTGTACGTGTGTGTGTGTGTACGTGTGTGTGTGTACGTGTGTGTGTGTACGTGTGTGTGTACGTGTGTGTGTACGTGTGTGTGTGTGTGTACGTGTGTGTGTGTACGTGTGTGTGTACGTGTGTACGTGTGTGTGTGTACGTGTGTGTGTGTACGTGTGTGTGTGTGTACGTGTGTGTGTACGTGTGTGTGTGTACGTGTGTGTGTGTACGTGTGTGTGTGTACGTGTGTGTGTGTACGTGTGTACGTGTGTGTGTGTACGTGTGTGTGTGTGTACGTGTGTGTACGTGTGTGTGTGTACGTGTGTGTGTGTGTACGTGTGTGCGTACGTGTGTGTGTGTACGTGTGTGTGCGTGCGTGTGTGTGCGTACGTGTGTGTGTGTACGTGTGTGTGTGTGTGTACGTGTGTGTGTGTACGTGTGTGTGTGTACGTGTGTGTGTGTACGTGTGTGTGTGTACGTGTGTGTGTACGTGTGTGTACGTGTGTGTGTACGTGTGTGTGTGTACGTGTGTGTGTGTACGTGTGTGTGCGTATGTGTGTGTGTGTGTGTACGTGTGTGTGTGTGTACGTGTGTGTGTGTACGTGTGTGTGTGTGTACGTGTGTGTGTACGTGTGTGTGTACGTGTGTGTGGGTTACGTGTGTGTGTGTACGTGTGTGTGTGTACGTGTGTGTGTACGTGTGTGTGTGTGTGTACGTGTGTACGTGTGTGTGTGTACGTGTGTGTGTACGTGTGTGTGTGTACGTGTGTGTGTGTACATGTGTGTGTGTGTACGTGTGTGTGTACGTGTTTACGTGTGTGTGTGTACGTGTGTGTGTGTACGTGTGTGTGTGTGTGTGTACGTGTGTGTGTACGTGTGTGTGTGTACGTGTGTGTGCGTACGTGTGTGTGTGTACGTGTGTGTGTGTGTGTACGTGTGTGTGTGTGTACGTGTGTGTGTGTACGTGTGTGTGTACGTGTGTGTGTACGTGTGTGTGTGTGTGTACGTGTGTGTGTACGTGTGCGTGTGTACGTGTGTGTGTGTACGTGTGTGTGTGTACGTGTGTGTATGTACGTGTGTGTGTGTACGTGTGTGTGTGTACGTGTGTGTGTACGTGTGTGTGTGTACGTGTGTGTGTGTGTACGTGTGTGTGTACGTGTGTGTGTGTGTACGTGTGTGTGTACGTGTGCGTGTGTACGTGTGTGTACGTGTGTGTGTGTACGTGTGTGTATGTACGTGTGTGTGTGTACGTGTGTGTGTACGTGTGTGTGTGTACGTGTGTGTGTGTGTACGTGTGTGTGTACGTGTGTGTACGTGTGTGTGTGTGTACGTGTGTGTGTGTACGTGTGTGTGTGTGTACGTGTGTGTACGTGTGTGTACGTGTGTACGTGTGTGTGTACGTGTGTGTACGTGTGTACGTGTGTGTGTACGTGTGTGTGTACGTGTGTGTGTACGTGTGTGTGTGTACATGTGTGTGTACGTGTGTGTGTACGTGTGTGTGTGTGTGTACGTGTGTGTGTACGTGTGTGTATGTACGTGTGTGTGTGTACGTGTGTGTGTGTACGTGTGTGTGTGTACGTGTGTGTGTGTACGTGTGTGTGTGTGTGTACGTGTGTGTGTGTACGTGTGTGTGTACGTGTGTGTGTGTGTACGTGTGTGTGTGTACGTGTGTGTGTACGTGTGTGTGTGTACGTGTGTGTGTGTGTACGTGTGTGTACGTGTGTGTACGTGTGTGTGTGTACGTGTGTGTGTACGTGTGTGTGTGTGAACGTGTGTGTACCTGTGTGTGGGGAGTGGTAGTGTAGCTGTTAGCGCTACACTGCGCTATGAACCTGGCTGACCCGGGTTCGATTCCCGCTCACGGCCAACACCAACAGTGACGATTATCTGAACCGGTCCCGGGCCTCCCCTAGGTCAACTCAGCCTAAAATGAGTACCTGGTGCGGTGTGTAAACATCGCCACTAGGGAGACAAAGGCTGTCTGGGGTGGTGCTGGCCACCCACCCCCTCGTGTACCGTTCCGGCCTTCATAGGTGCTCGCTAACAGCACTTGCCCCTACAGTCTGTAACAGGCTACACGGGGGATCTTTGTCTTTGTACGTGTGTGTACGTGTGTGTGTGTACGTGTGTGTGTGTGTTTACGTGTGTGTGTGTGTACGTGTGTGTGTGTGTGTGTACGTGTGTGTGTGTGTGTGTACGTGTGTGTGTGTGTGTGTACGTGTGTGTGTACGTGTGTGTGTGTGTACGTGTGTGTGTGTAGAGACTGTCTACGGAATCGTACGTCTGGGACTCGGCCTCCGAAGACAGCGAAAACGACGACAACTTTCCAAGCACACAGACTCAGTGACACACATAGACACACAGAGACACATAGACACATAGACACACACATAGACACACAGACTCAGTGACACACAGAGAGACACACAGAGACACATAGACACACAGACACACACAGACACACACATAGACACATAGACACACACAGACTCAGTGACACACACAGAGACACACAGAGACACATAGACACACACATAGACACATAGACACACACAGACACATAGACACATAGACACACAGACTCAGTGACACACACAGAGAGACACAGACTCATAGACACACAGAGAGACACACAGAGACACATAGACACACACAGACACATAGATACATAGACACACACAGAGAGACACCACAGAGACACATAGACACACACAGACACATAGATACATAGACACATAGACACACACAGAGACACATAGACACACACAGACACATAGACACATAGACACACACAGACTCAGTGACACACACACGCAGAGACTCATAGACACATAGACAGACACATAGATACACACACAGACACACGTAGACACACACACACAGACTCAGTGACACATACACGCAGAGACTCATAGACACACACAGAGACACATAGAAACACACAAACACATAGACACAGACACACACAGACACACACACAGACATATACACACAGACACACACACGCAGAGAAACATAGACACACACACAGACACACACAGAGACACACACATAGAGATACACAGAGACACAAGACACACACAAACACCTAGACACACACGCAGAGACATAGACACATACAGACACATAGACACACACACGCATAGACATACTCACACACACACAGACACACACATAGAGATACACACACACAGATACACACACACAGATACACACACACACAGAGACACATAGACACACACACACAGTCACACAAACACACAAACACACACAGAGACACAGACACACAGACACAGAGACACACACAGAGACACACACACGCAGACACATAGACACACACAGAGACACATAGATACACGCAGACACATAGATACACACACAGACACACATAGACACACAGACACATAGACACACACACACAGATACAAGACACACACACAGACACATAGACACACACGCATAGAGATACACAGAGACACATAGACACACACACAGACACATAGACACACACATAGACACACACACACAGACACACACAGACTATGAACTATGAGTTAGACTGATGGCCTTAATCTAAGTTGTCTTGTTGTTGTTGTTATTATTAAAGTTGTTGTTATTAAAGTTGTTGTTGTTATTAAAGTTGTTGTTTTGATTTAAAGCTTTCGTGACTGCAGTAATTCATATTCTTAGTTTTTTCGGTAAAGTCACGTTGAAGAGAAACAACAAAATAACAAAATATATATAAAACAATAAAAAAATTCTCACGACGTTTCGACCATAACTCAAACGGTCAAGCCATGTGTGCCCGATCCACTATGTGGTCCAAGGAGGCTGTCTCTGGACTCAAGACCATTCCCACAATTTCTGTAATCTCTGGACTCAAAGATCCAAAAAACATAATTTTGAACCTTTTGTCACCTTCGTGATACTGATCCACATCGCCTGCGTAGTACGCTCTTTTAAATCGCATGAGGTAATCCCGAGGATCCTCGTCTGCGCACTGGATCATAGATTTTGCAGCGTTAAATCCCTCAGACAGTGTTAGATATTCTCCAAACTTCCGAATCACTGCCAGGCTCAGCTTTTTAAAATCGTTCCGAACCTCGTATGGTAGCGACTTTACCCATGATATGGACTGTCCATGCAAGCTGCGTTTCAGCAAACTCGCTTTTTCATCCGTTTTCCTCAGACCCCTGATCATTGCTTCTGCTTCTACCGTTGCGATGTGAGTGTGAATGTCCCTGTTCTTATTGTGTGGATCAAAATAGGGAATTCTGACGAGAGCTTTGTCCATCAATTTCAGAGTGTTACTACTGAACGAGTATTCGGAAAGTTGATCATCGTCATCCGAGTCAGATTCGGATGAGTCATTAACATCACGGTGGCGTTGCTTAACATGATTTTTGTAGTGTATTTTGCGCCTGTAACGTGGGTCAACTTTGCTCGGTGACTCCTGTTTTCCCCATGGCTCATACTTAGGTGGTTTTTGTGGGGTGTTTGATTTATATTTGTCTGGTGCGTCGTGCCTGTCGCGATGTTTGTGTCGGCCGTCTGTGCGTGGTGTGCGTTTTCCTGGAGAGTTGCCTCGGAGCTTCGGCTCCGCCCTTTCTCGCGTTATTAGTACATAATCTCCTGGTGATTTAGTTTTAATATTCTGTCTCACTCTGACTTCGGGGTTATCAGTCCCACCTGTTTCTTTTCCGAAATTTTCCTCATCCCATAATCTCTGTTTGTCTGTCTGTGCGAGAGGGTCTGAGTTCAGCGTAGCTATTCCTGATGTTTTTACATCGTGTTCGCTTTTCTCCCATTTTATCCAGTTCTTAAGCAGTGTCCCAATGTCATCAATACAGCTCCCCTTCCATGTGTCTCCCTGATTTGTTTGCTCTGTAGCAGATCGGCCTGACCTTTTTGGTACAAGTTCCCAATATCCCGCAATCCACTCAAAAATTACTCTTAATACGAGCATCTCTGGAATTTCACTTCAGAGTGCATATCAAAACAGTTGTATCCAGAATGCATCAGTTCGACTCATGTGACTCTGGTATTCCCTTCAGAGCACGTATAAAAACACTTGTATCACAGGATGTGGTCAGTTTGACTCGAGCAAATAATCTTACTTCAACTGTCTTTGTTATACCCTGCTACTCTGGAATTTCCTTCAGAGTGCGTTTTTTGTTTGTTTTACACCCGTTACAGTCACAGGGCAATGTAGATCATAATACCTTGGTTAATACAACAGTGATTTGTTCCTTAATTCAAGCATAAACTGTCTGCGAGAGATCCCGGACGACGCGCCCAATATGTTGTATATGTAGGTGTTATGAAAATTGATGAAAATAATGAAAATTAAATGAAATTTGAGATTTGCATAATTTATCCGAAATTATGTTAATCAGTGTAATTATGTGCATAAATTATGCTGATTCGAGAGGTAATCGTATTAATTTATGTGAGTGGGCGTGGTTATGACAATGCAGGTCGTTATGGATTATCAGGTCGAGCCTCGGTGACTAGGATTGTGTTATGAATTGGAATGACGCAATTAGTCGTATGCAGTGACGCAGGCGTTGTGATTGTGAATGAGAGAGAGTCGATTCGACTCTGCTCTTTAATTCTGTATTATCGATAAGGATACGATTACTCTCGATTGAACATTACGAATTATGCGTGTTATGGATTATGTGTGGTGATAGTGTGCTTATGATAGGTCCCCAGGATTCAGATCTCATATGCAGAACAATATTATGCAGAATTTCAGGAAGAATCACACACAAACCTTCTGCTTTAATCAATTTTATTTCTAGCTAACTTAAATTTTTGGATAATATGAAAACTCAATCTCGGGATTTTGGAATTTCAACACAGCGTTAACATGATACCATCACGATTACGTTGTTTCACTTTGATAACGGCACCTATGGTTAATTCCCGACGCGTAACGCAATCGGTTGTTGAGAGAGAGATTAAACATGCATACTATTCTATCAAAACCTTAACCTTATAATGTAAATTCGTATTTAAACATTGCCCACACAGTACCACATCCATTCATAGACCTTCAAGTCAATTCTTATCACGTTTTTAACAGTAGGGCGATTGGTTATTATGCAACTCAATGACAGCAGTATTTTTCGTTATGAATTGATTTTTAATGCACCACCTTGGAGTGGCACCCTTCTTGATTATCCCGATATGCGTATCGTGTCTTCGTTATCACTGGTTCAATTATTTGCGTAAAGCAGACGCCGAGGTTAGCATCTCGTGTGTCCAAAATGTGTTTCCTGTGTGTTGCGGCGCGGTGGGGGAGGGAGGGGAAGAGTGTGGGGGAGGGGTTGGGGCATACGAACGGCTGCCAGTTTCTGTCCACTGCTGGCTGGAAGAGTCAGCACGACGCTCGCCGTCGTGGCGCCGATGGGCGTTGAGTGCGGGGCCGCTTCCCTCTCAGCGCTGGTGACGCGAAGTTGCGCGCTGTAGCACGCTGGTGGCACGCTGTTGGCTGGTGCTGGTGGCACGCTGGTGGCGCGCTGTTGGTACGCGCTGGTGCTGATGCTGGTGCTGATGGCACGCTGGTGGCGCGCGCTCCCTCTCCTTGAAGATGCGCGAACGCGCCCGTGCTGGTTCGCTGATAGCAGTTTCTCTCCACTGCTGGCTGAGCTGCTGCACGCTCTTGCTTGGCGTTGCTGGCCGCGCTCTTTCTCCTTGAAGATGCGCGAAAGCGCCCGTGCTGGTTCGCTGACAGCAGTTTCCTCCACTGCTGGATGAGCTACGCCGGCGCGCGCTCTTTCCGCTGCTGTAGTATCTGACGCTGCGCTCGCGAGCGACAGGTCAAGTTTTCTTCTGCTGAGTTGAGTTGAGATGAGTCTTCTTCTGTTGAGCTGAGTTGAGATGAGTCTTCTTCTGTTGAGCTGCCCCCGAGGGCTGATGAGTTGGCCCCGAGGGCTGATGAGCTGATTTCAATGCTGAAACGGCTCCTTTTTATGCCAAAAATCTCTCTCCTTCTCGGCTCCCCCTCACGAGGCGGAGCTATCTTTGATCTGATCGTATGTCGGTGGGGGGGGGGGGTTCGTGTGTCGGTGGTGGGGGGGGTTCGTGTGTCAGTGTGTATGTTTGTGTGTGTGTCATTTATGACACGGTCCTGTTCGGGTCTTTCCTCAAGCCATAAACATCAAGACAACAGACACCTCGATTCATCTTGGTGGCGTCTGGTTGTCTAATTCCTCCACCCAGAGAGAGAGGCGGGTTCCCCCCCCCCCCCCCCCTTTTCCGTACGCGTTCCGACGCACAAAGAAATGGTTAAGATTTTTTTTTAAGTTTAACATTTCACATCACAGTTGGTATCTTATCATACACAGTTATGATCCTGCTTGTGATTCATAGTATTTGATTTATTTCCAAGTGAAGATGCTCTTCCGAGCGTATGCATTTTATCACGGCCACAAAGGTGGCCGGGATCTTCCCATCTCTCTATACTTTGCAAATATAATTTCGACTCCACATTCTACCAGCCTAATCCACCCCGTTACCTTGGCTCTTACTTAGTTTATTAATTTTCGTCACTTTGTGCGTTTATAAATGTGTGACAGTTTAACTTAAAGCTCGCTCGCTCTTTTGCTGCCCGTGTGCAGGGTGGGGTGGGGGCTATTACTAAGTTCCGTGTGTGGCAGATGGTCCCCGCGATAACGATCTGGTTGCCCTGGCGTGAAATTCCTCTCTCGCGCTCTTCGGGAGAGACAAAGGTGGTCGGGAGCACCTCTTTATACTTTCGACTTATATTTCTCAAATACTATTTGGTCCCATGTTCGCCAAGACTCGTGTTTGTAACTACGTCCTCCCGACACCTCTCGGTTTTACCGAGGTTCGAATTGTTATGATGGCATTATTAAAAAGAAAAATAATTATCATCCTGAGTTTAAGAGGTCCATTTCTTGATTGTTGGAATCCATATCCCTTGGTTCTGTAAGGTTCTATAATGGAATATCGTTTAAGGTTAACACGTTGTTATTATTAATATTATTTTGCAATTTTCTTTAAAACTTTCTTTGCCTGGTTGCCGTGTGTGTGGTGGGTGTGTCTCCTCATCAAACCCGGCTGGCTTTTCCAGATGGCCCCTTGTGATAAGGTGTAATTCCTGCTTCTCCGCGCTGTGAGAGAGACAAAGGTGGTCGGGGTTGCTTGGAATATTGTTTAAACTCTTTCGCAAGTTTGCTCGTTGTCTCATTCCTTCTCGATAACCTTTGATGTGACTCGGTATTCTTGCTCCAAGCTTTGTTTTAACAGTAAAAGTATTAAAGGTGAAAATCATTTGATAGCGAATTAATCATTGGATAATAATTCACTGATGTGTCTGGTGGCCTGTTCTTAATTGGAGTGAGCGTTAGGATCGCTAATTTTATCTTATTCTTGTTGTTGCCTTTTAATTTTTTTGTTGCTTTACTGGAAAATAAGGAAAAGAATATGTATACGATTTACCCTGTTGGCGTCTGGTGTCTGCTCTCTTGGTATTCTGACCTCGGAGGGACCTTTCCTAAGGGGCCCATCAAACTCTTGTTCATCTGGAGATTTTCGCTGATAGCTGTTACATCCTCGCCTTGAGAGTTTTATTATTTCTTTATATCTCTATATGGCCTGTTTATGACCAACACCTGGTTTTTCGTGTTTCTGGCTTACGGGTTTGATTCATTAAAAAAATATATTGTTTGTCACGAAAGAAAGGAAAAAGAAATCTAGGTGTATGCATCCGTAAATATTCTTATGGATATTAATTGTGGAAAAAGGGCCGTATACAACACATCCCACTGGGAGTTTTTTTGCACAACAGCATTGGTGGTGTAACGGTGCTATTTTTTTTCAGGAATATTTTTTTGCTGGTTTAATTTTACCCCATGGATTTTCTGTTTTTTTTGCACAAAGTCACCACACACACACAAAGTAGTCACTTTAAGATAACATTTTTTTTTCTCTTGTTAGAGTTTTTTTTTTAGCTTTTTAAGTAATTAAAGTTTGTGTGTTTGTCGGCGGCCGCACTCCGATTTCAAGAGCCGCGTGGCTCTCGCTGGAGCTCTTACCCCAAAATAAATAAATAAAATAAAATCAATAAAAACTGAAACTGGAACGACTTTGACGGGGCCAGCGAGGCCGCTAGGCGGGTCGCTGTCCAAGGTCGCCTCGGTTTTGTGTTCCGGGCGTTTTTTTTAGTTCCGGCCACCCGTTTATATTTCGCACAGCGCATAAGTCAGCCCCATCGCCCCCGTTGCCCCGCCCCCTCCCAAATCGACGACGCGTCAGAGGCCAATCCGCGCGCGTTGGCCAATCACGCGCGCGGAGGCGTCGTTTCGCCCGGCTTTGCCCATGCGCTCTAGGAAATGTAAAAGGGTGGTTGGTTGGTGGTGGTTGGTTTCAATGATACGGCAGGGTTGGCTGCCGCCGTGTTTGTGTAAATGTCGGGGTTTAGATTTTAAAATAAGTAACCAGAAGACAAAGACAACAACGACAACAACACGAATGTTCAGAGGTGTTTTTGCCTCCTTATCGCCTGCAACGATGGAGGACGACGCTTCAGGTCAAACGTGAAGCTGTTTCCACGTCAATAACGAGGGGCTCGTCTTTAGGCCTCAAGCCGTGTTTGTGTGTGTTGTGTTTTATATTTATATATGTGTGTGTTTTATATTTATATATATGTGTTGTGTTTTATATTTATATAGGTGTGTGTTGTGTTATATATATGTGTGTGTGTGTTGTGTTATATATGTGTGTGTTGTGTTATATATGTGTGTTGTGTTATATATGTGTGTGTGTTGTGTTATATATATGTGTGTGGTGTTGTGTTATATATATGTGTGTGTGACACGTGTGTGTTGTGTTATATATGTGTGTGTTGTGTTTTGTTTTATATGTGTGTGTTGTGTTATATATATGTGTGTGTTGTGTTAAATATGTGTGTATGTGTGTTGTGTTATATATGTGTGTGTGTGTTGTGTTTTATATTTATATGTGTGTGTTGTGTTATATATATGTGTGTTGTGTTATATATGTGTATGTGTGTTGTGTTATATATGTGTGTGTGTGTGTGTGACACGTGTGTGTTGTGTTTTATATATGTGTGTGTGTGTTGTGTTATATATATGTGTGTGTTGTGTTAAATATGTGTGTGTGTTGTGTTATATATGTGTGTGTGTGTGTGACACGTGTGTGTTGTGTTATATATATGTGTGTGTTGTGTTATATATGTGTGTGTGTGTTGTGTTATATATGTGTGTGTGTTGTGTTATATATGTGTGTGTTGTGTTATGTGTGTGTTGTGTTATATATGTGTGTTGTGTTAAATATGTGTGTGTGTTGCGTTTTATATGTGTGTGTGTGTTGTGTTATATATATGTGTGTGTTGTGTTATATATGTGTGTGTTGTGTTATGTGTGTGTTGTGTTATATATGTGTGTGTGTTGTGTTAAATATGTGTGTGTTGTGTTTTATGTGTGTGACACGTGTGTGTTGTGTTATATATGTGTGTGTTGTGTTATATATGTGTGTGTGTTGTGTTATATATGTGTGTGTGTGTTGTGTTATATATATGTGTGTGTGTTGTGTTATATATATGTGTGTGTGTTGTGTTATATATGTGTGTGTGTGTTGTGTTATATATATGTGTGTGTGTTGTGTTGTGTTTATATATGTGTGTGTGTTGTGTTATATATTTATATATGTGTGTGTGACACACGTGTGTGTGTGACACGTGTGTGTGACACGTGTGTGACACGTGTGTGTGTTGTGTTTTATATATATGTGTGTGTGTTGTGTTATATATATGTGTGTGTATTGTGTTTTATATATATGTGTGTGTGTTGTGTTTTATATATGTGTGTGTGTTGTGTTTTATATATATGTGTGTGTGTTTTATATATATGTGTGTGTGTTGTGTTAAATATGCGTGTGTGTTGTGTTATATATGTGTGTGTTGTGTTAAATATGTGTGTGTTGTGTTTTATATATGTGTGTGTGTTGTGTTTTATATATGTGTGTGTGTTGTGTTTTATATATATGTGTGTGTTGTGTTATATATATGTGTGTGTGTTGTGTTTTATATGTGTGTGTGTTGTGTTATATATATGTGTGTGTGTTGTGTTTTATTTATATGTGTGTGTGTTGTGTTAAATATGTGTGTGTGTTGTGTTATATATGTGTGTGTGTGTGTGACACGTGTGTGTTGTGTTATATATGTGTGTGTTGTGTTAAATATGTGTGTATGTGTGTTGTGTTATATATATATGTGTGTGTTGTGTTTTATGTTTATATGTGTGTGTGAGTGTGTTGTGTTATATATATGTGTGTTGTGTTATATATTTGTATGTGTGTTGTGTTATATATATATGTGTGTGTGTGTGACACGTGTGTGTTGTGTTTTATATATGTGTGTGTGTTGTGTTATATATATGTGTGTGTTGTGTTATATATGTGTGTGTGTGTTGTGTTATATATATGTGTGTGTTGTGTTATATATATGTGTGTGTGTGTGTGTTATATATATGTGTTGTGTTTATATATGTGTGTGTGTTGTGTTATATATTTATATATGTGTGTGTGACACACGTGTGTGTGACACGTGTGTGACACGTGTGTGTGTGTTGTGTTTTATATATATGTGTGTGTGTTGTGTTATATATATATGTGTGTGTGTTGTGTTTTATATATATATGTGTGTTGTGTTATATATGTGTTGTGTTATATATATGTGTGTGTGTTGTGTTATATATATGTGTGTGTGTTGTGTTATATATATGTGTGTGGTGTTGTGTTATATATATATATGTGTGTGTGTGACACGTGTGTGTTGTGTTATATATATGTGTGTGTTGTGTTTTGTTTTATATGTGTGTGTTGTGTTATATATATGTATGTGTTGTGTTAAATATGTGTGTATGTGTGTTGTGTTATATATATGTGTGTGTGTTGTGTTTTATATTTATATGTGTGTGTGTTGTGTTATATATGTGTGTGTGTGTTGTGTTAAATATGTGTGTGTGTTGTGTTATATATATATGTGTGTGTGTGACACGTGTGTGTTGTGTTTTATATATGTGTGTGTGTGTTGTGTTATATATATGTGTGTGTGTTGTGTTAAATATGTGTGTGTGTTGTGTTATATATGTGTGTGTGTGTGTGACACGTGTGTGTTGTGTTATATATATATGTGTGTGTTGTGTTATATATGTGTGTGTGTGTTGTGTTATATATGTGTGTGTGTTGTGTTATATATGTGTGTGTTGTGTTATGTGTGTGTTGTGTTATATATGTGTGTGTTGTGTTATATATGTGTGTGTGTTGTGTTTTATATATGTGTGTGTGTTGTGTTATATATGTGTGTGTTGTGTTATATATGTGTGTGTTGTGTTATGTGTGTGTTGTGTTATATATGTGTGTGTTGTGTTAAATATGTGTGTGTTGTGTTTTATATATGTGTGTGTGTGTGACACGTGTGTGTTGTGTTTTATATATGTGTGTGTGTTGTGTTATATATATGTGTGTGTGTTGTGTTAAATATGTGTGTGTGTTGTGTTATATATGTGTGTGTGTGTGACACGTGTGTGTTGTGTTATATATATGTGTGTGTTGTGTTATATATGTGTGTGTGTGTTGTGTTATATATGTGTGTGTTGTGTTATATATGTGTGTGTTGTGTTATGTGTGTGTGTTGTGTTATATATATGTGTGTGTTGTGTTATATATGTGTGTGTGTGACACGTGTGTGTTGTGTTATATATGTGTGTGTGTTGTGTTATATATGTGTGTGTGTTGTGTTATATATATGTGTGTGTGTTGTGTTATATATATATATATGTGTGTTGTGTTATATATGTGTGTGTGTTGTGTTATATATATGTGTGTGTGTGTTGTGTTTTGTTTTATATGTGTGTGTTGTGTTATATATGTGTGTGTTGTGTTAAATATGTGTGTATGTGTGTTGTGTTATATATATGTGTATGTTGTGTTTTATATTTATATGTGTGTGTGTGTTGTGTTATATATATGTGTGTTGTGTTATATATGTGTATGTGTGTTGTGTTATATATATGTGTGTGTGTTGTGTTTTATATATATATGTGTGTGTGTTGTGTTATATATATGTGTGTGTGTGTTGTGTTTTATATATATGTGTGTGTGTTGTGTTTTATATATATATGTGTGTGTGTGTATTATGTACAGTGTGTATGTAGCCCGCATGCCCAGCCACCGCATACCGAAACAGCTTATGTTCGTCCGGATCGAGGGGGCTAAGCGGGCATGGCATGGGGCTAGAGAAGAGATGGAGTGATGTGGTACAGGAGGCACGGGGCTACAGAAGAGATGGAGTGATGTGGTACAGGAGGCACGGGCTAGAGAAGAGATGGAGTGATGTGGTACAGGAGGCACGGGCTAGAGAAGAGATGGAGTGATGTGGTACAGGAGGCACGGGGCTAGAGAAGAGATGGAGTGGTGTGGTACAGGAGGCACGGGGCTAGAGAAGAGATGGAGTGATGTGGTACAGGAGGCACGGGGCTAGAGAAGAGATGGAGTGATGTGGTACAGGAGGCACGGGGCTAGAGAAGAGATGGAGTGATGTGGTACAGGAGGCACGGGCTAGAGAAGAGATGGAGTGATGTGGTACAGGAGGACGTGGAGCTAGAGAAGAAATGGAGTGATGTGGTACAGGAGGCACGGGCTAGAGAAGAGATGGAGTGATGTGGTACAGGAGGCACGTGGCTAGAGAAGAGATGGAGTGATGTGGTACAGGAGGCACGGGCTAGAGAAGAGATGGAGTGACGTGGTACAGGAGGCACGGGGCTAGAGAAGAGATGGAGTGATGTGGTACAGGAGGACGTGGAGCTGAGTGGACTTGCCGATGACCGGTACCAGCGGTGTCAAGATCGGCCTCTGTGGAGGAGGCTCGTGAAGGACGCTACTGGGCTAGTGCCAGGCTAGGTGCACCTTGAGGCTACTGGGCAGTTGGAGGCAGTCGCCCTCCAACAACAACGGAGGGCGGAGGAGCAACGCTCACAACAACGAGCGGAGCGCCGGGTGGCTAAAACGCACAAAGTTGGCACAGTAGGGGAGCACAGTTGATGTATCAGCCAGTCATCTCAGTAATTCCACCCGTGGCACCTGGGTCTGTTCCGTGAACTCCTGCCAGCGGGCCTTCGACATTTCACGTGGCCTCAAAGTGCACCTAGCCTGGCACCAGGGGGCGGTGGTAACATCGTCGTCACTTAAGTGTCGAATGGCCGGTATTGGTGTTGGCACTGTTCAGCAGACTGCCACAGAAGAATCCTGCAACACGTGGTTTAATTCCCCGGGCCACGGCTAACGTCGGTGGCAAAGGTGTGCGAGCGCATTGTGTTACTCGTGTGAGCCGTACATACCATTATCGGTGCATACCGACACTGGGGGAAATCAATAGTGCTCCTTGGTTCTATTCGGTAAAAGTCACCACGTAGGTAAAAAAAAAATAAAACAACAAAAATCACGACGTTTCGGCCACAACACAAGCGGCCTTCATCAGGTGAAGGGACCGGACTGTCTCGAGGACAGCGCTGGAGTGAACCATTTCCATTTCACTCACTGCCATAACACACCATGCGTTTATAACAATCTCAATTACAGCCTAACCCTACCCGAACCCAAAGCCACATACAGCCGTACCACTCCACCTCATGTCTATTCCCCTTAATAGTTTCATTCAGTTTCATTCCAACCTCCTCATCCCCTCTCCTGACCAAATCCGGTAACTTTGACAGTTCAGAATATAACATGAGGAAATAATTACGAGGCAGAGCAATGCATATGTAAAATTACATAAAATCCGTAATCTGGTTCCGTCTGTAAAAGATGTGATTCCGGACATACAGTACCCTGGTGTCTACAAACTAAGTTGCCTCTGTGGTAGTAGTTACATTGGAGAAACCAAACGCCATGTCTCGGACCGCATTCGTGAACACAAAGCAGACCTTAAACACGGTAGGACCAACACCTCGGCCATGGCAGATCATTGTTATAATTCAGTAGGCTCACATGACATTGACTTCTCCAAGACAGAGGTTCTTTGTAAGCCATCTGGCTACCATGAGAGATTCGTTCATGAGGCTATCCACATATACAAGCACAGAGACAATTTCAACCGAGAAGATGGATTCTGGCTTAGCAACCATTGGAAGGATTTGATAAATCATTTCAGGTCTTAATTGATTGTTCACGCTTACGGTGGCTTTCAGACAGCATACATTAAAAAAAAATGTCGTCTCCCCCCTCCTCTTTTCAGAATATAGATGGACTAGTCCTAAATAAACTGCCAAATCGCTGAGCGTGGCGCTGACATTTTTATAAATAAATAAATACACTGTTTAAAAATAACTTTATGCAAACCAACACACCTGAAGACGACCGTTTGTGTTACGGTCGAAACGTCGTGAGAATTTTTATTGTTATATATATTTTATTATTTTATTGTTTCCCTTCAACGTGGTGACTTTACCGAAAGAGCTAAGAATATAATCTAATTTATATTGCAGGCCTTGCTGTGCAGTCTATGATGGCCGGGGGGTGGGGGAACATCAACTCGCTGAAATCCACAACCCCCACTCTCTCTATGTTAACTGCCATCATCTTATATACAATCTTCTTTGGTTCTTTCGGTAAAGTCACGTAGAATGAGAATAAAATAATAAATTGATAAAATAAAATAACACAATAATATTCTCACGACGTTTCGGCCACAACACAAGCGGCCTTCATCAGGTGAAGGGGCGAGACTGTCACTCCAGCGCTGTCCTACCAGACAGTCTCGCCCCTTCACCTGATGAAGGCCACTTGTGTTGTGGCCGAAACGTCGTGAGAATATTATTGTGTTATTTTATTTTATCAATTTATTATTTTATTCTCATTCTACGTGACTTTACCGAAAGAACCAAAGAAGATGAATCATTGCAGTCACGAAAGCTTTAAATCAAAACTTATATACAATGTTATAATTACTGTAATGCACCTTGTAATAAGGCGTGATATAAATCCAACATAAGACACAAAGGTGGCAATAATAGTTTACGCATCTTTGTCATTTCTGCAGAAATCGTGCAGCTCTACGGCAGCTACCTGACCCTCAGGGGGAGCAAAGAGAACTCTTGGCCATGCAGGAGATATGGTACCTTGGGGGCTCCAAAATCAGGCCCGGGGCAAGTACAGCAATGGCTACGGTGATGACAAACACCGTTAAATTCCGGTAAGACTCGCGAGAAAATACCTGCCTGGTCTTAGCTGGGTATCGGGGGTTGGGGAGGAGCAGTAGGGGTAGTGATAGGGGTAGGTGTGGTGATAGGGGTTGAGGTAGGCCTGGTCTTAGCTGGGTATCGGGGGTTGTGGAGGAGCAGTAGGGGTAGCGATAGGGGTAGGTGTGGTGATAGGGGTTGAGGTAGGCCTGGTCTTAGCTGGGGTATCGGGGGTTGTGGAGGAGCAGTAGGGGTAGCGATAGGGGTAGGTGTGGTGATAGGGGTTGAGGTAGGCCTGGTCTTAGCTGGGTATCGGGGGTTGGGGAGGAGCAGTAGGGGTAGTGATAGGGGTAGGTGAGGTGATAGGGGTTGAGGTAGGCCTGCTCGTAGCTGGGTATCGGGGGTTTGGGAGGAGCAGTAGGGGTAGTGATGGGGGTAGGTGTGGTGATAGGGGTTGAGGTAGGCCTGGTCTTAGCTGGGGTATCGGGGGTTGGGGAGGAGCAGTAGGGGTAGCGATAGGGGTAGGTGTGGTGATAGGGGTTGAGGTAGGCCTGGTCTTAGCTGGGGTATCGGGGGTTGGGGAGGAGCAGTAGGGGTAGCAATAGGGGTAGGTGTGGTGATAGGGGTTGAGGTAGGCCTGGTCTTAGCTGGGGTATCGGGGGTTGGGGAGGAGCAGTAGGGGTAGTGATAGGGGTAGGTGTGGTGATAGGGGTTGAGGTAGGCCTGCTCGTAGCTGGGTATCGGGGGTTTGGGAGGAGCAGTAGGGGTAGTGATAGGGGTAGGTGTGGTGATAGGGGTTGAGGTAGGCCTGCTCGTAGCTGGGGGTGAGGCTCGCCGCTCGTTGCAAAAGTTCGCGATTTGGATGCGGCAGGCCGCCCCGGTGGTCATTACTTCGGGTGTCATCGTCGTCGCCATCACGTTCAACATTGACCAATCACAGCGTTGACATCACAGGATCATCGAAGGCGGCGTTATCGCGCACACCATCATCATCATCATCCACTGTCATCACACACGGTGTTGTCACGCATGATGTAACTGGTATTAGACAATGCTGAAAAACAAATACCCTGCATACATGCAGTTGGTATTTCATGTTGTCTACTGGGCCAAGTCGCCCTTGAAAAAAGTTTCTTCACTCGGTGGACTTTAAACTTGATTTGATGCTTTCGTGACTGCAGGAATCATCTCAAGGCAGCCGGGACCACAGTCACCAAGAAAACAATTGGTAACACCACTACGCCGTGAAGGACTGAAATCCTGCAGCCGCCCGCAAGGTCCCCCCTGCTCAAGAAAGCACGTATACATGCCCATCTGAAGTTTGCCAGTGAACATCCGAATGATTCCGAGGACAACTGGGTGAAAGTGTTGTGGTCAGATGAGACCAAAATGGAGCTCTTCGGCATCAACTCAACTCGCCGTGTTTGGAGGAGGAGGAGGAGGAATGCTGCCTATGACCCCAAGAAACACCATCCCCACCGTCAAACACGGAGGTGGAAACGTTATGCTTTGGGGGGTAATGAAATAAAACGTAACACAATAAAATTCTAACACGACGTTTCGGCCACAACACAAGTGGCCTTCATCAGGTGAAGGGACCGTACTGTCCAGAGGACAGCGTTGGAGTGAAGACGGCCAAGCCCAGGTCGCGTCCTTTAAGCTTGTTGTCAAGCTTAAAGGACGCTTGCTGTCTTCACTCCAACGCTGTCCTCTGGACAGCCCGGTCCCTTCACCCGATGAAGGCCGCTTGTGTTGTGGCCGAAACGTCGTGAGAATTTTTATTATTTTATTTTTACCTACGTGGTGACTTTACCGAATAGAACCAAAGAGTGTGAACGGGAACTTGACAGAGTGACACTGACTTTGTTCCGTTGCCTCTTTCACAGTGGAACTCTGGACGATTGGATCGGTAGCAGGAAAGCCAAGTCCCTTCCGGTGGAGATGGTGGAAAATCTACACCAAGGGGGATCCTCACGTCCCTTCGTCACATCCGTTAATTCACGGTGACCTCAAGCCCGTGAGTGGACAGGTTGTTGAGAAAGCCCCAGCCACATTCGAGCGATGGGTTTTAATGCATTAGGCTTCGTTTACCTGTCTGGGATATGAGCGGGTTGGAGGTGGGGGGGGTGGTGGCGGCGGCCTCACGGTAACACCGGTAAAGATCGCCCGATGTGAAGTCGACTTTAACCCTACTTTAACCCTATGAGCGGCTTGCCCGAGAGAGAAGAAACTCAGATAACTTAGCAGGACAACAAAACAAAATCATCACCCCAGTAGTGATATCCTGATTTACGTCTTCCCCTCTTACGTTGTTTCGATATTCGTGGCACCTTTCACGAACGCATCCCCGACATAAACTGGGGGTGTCGCTGTTTTCAAATATACAATTTTTTTAAATCAGAATCAAAAGTAAATTTTACAATTAAAGGCCATTGTTGGTAAGCTCGTTTTCAAAGGGGGCGACTCATCAGCTTCCAAATTGCTCACAAAAAAATGCGCGTTGGAAAGCGTTACCGAATCCACGTTGTGTGTGCAGGCCATTATGTTAAAAGTGTTCCGGCGTAATCCTAATGGGAGTCATTTGCAGCTTCAATTTTCACACCGGCAAAAACTATGTCCGTAACCGCTGGCACCAAAAACGGCACTACGTCGCGGAATCTGTAACGTCCACCGTGAGACAACCTGCAAATTTGTTGTTGTGGTTATTACCGCACTTCCCGCAGAGTATAACTAGGGTGGCCTGCCCGATGGTAACCACAAACTTCGGCGACAGGCGACCAAAAAAAATCGCGACCGCCGGTGGCCGTGCCGTGGCGCTACCGCGTTGCACTGTTTCTGCACCGCGCGGTGTGTGTAAGGGCCGATGTTGGCTGTGTGACTTTCCCCCTGTGTGTGTGTGCGTGCGCGCGAGCTCCCTGCAGCATCCCGCCAAAGGAGCCGAAGATGTTTGGCCGCCGTCGAGTGCCGGGGACTTTGGCCCCGCTCTGCAAGCCGCTCGCAAACGGCGCCCCGGAGTTTGTGGACTTCATCGGCCGCTGCCTCCAGTAAGGGCCTCTCTCTCTCCCCCCACCACCACCGCGAGGATTCCCGCATCGGTCACTCTGCTCCGAATGATGAGCGGCCGCTCGCCTCCGGGCCACTAGCTCCATCACCTCTCAAGCACAATCAATCAGAAGCTCCATCATTGCACAGACTTGCATGAGCAAGTCTCCGTCACCACCGCCACCGTCACCACCACCACCGCCCCGCTGCCGCCGTCACCACCCCCGCTGCCGCCATAATCACCACCACCGCTGCCACCACCACCACCGTCGTCCCTACCGCCACCACCACCAGCACCGCCAGCACCGCCACTGCCACCATCAGCGGTGAGCCGGGTCCAGTCTCGCTGTGCGACAGGGAGGGCACCGCAACCTCTACAACAGCTGTGCAACGGTAAGCCGCTCTGCGTGTTATATCCTGCGTGTGCGTATCTATATTTGTGATTTATTATCACCTTGCTTAATTACCCAGATAAGCCCGACTGCGTCTTAAGATGCTGTGAATGTTGCGGAGCACGGTTTGAATGCGCACACGGACGATCCGGAGTCGCCATGTCGTAGAGCAACAACGAACGAGCAATAGGAGGGAAGTTAAATGGTGTCGTGTCCATTCTTTCACAGATCGAGCACCGCACAGCCCTCGCTCACCCCGGCCTCTGCGGAGAAGACGGAGCTTGTGGAGGAGAGCATGGAGGGGAGCATGGGGGAGAAGATGGAGCTTGTGGAGGAGAAGATGGAGGGGAGCATGGGGGAGAAGATGGAGCTTGTGGAGGAGAAGATGGAGGAGGAAGGGGAGGTTGAGGAAGGAGGAAGGGGAGGTTGTGGAGGAGAAGATGGAGGGGAGCATGGGGGAGAAGATGGAGGAGAAGATGGAGGGGAGCATGGGGGAGAAGATGGAGCTTGTGGAGGAGAAGATGGAGGAGGAAGGGGAGGTTGAGGAAGGAGAAGATGGAGCTTGTGGAGGAGGAGATGGAGGAGGGGAAGGGGAGGTTGTGGAGGAGAAGATGGAGGGGAGCATGGGGGAGAAGATGGAGCTTGTGGAGGAGGAGATGGAGGAGGAAGGGGAGGTTGAGGAAGGAGACGATGGAGGTTGTGGAGGAGGAGATGGAGGAGGGGAAGGGGAGGTTGTGGAGGAGAAGATGGAGGAGGGGAGCATGGGGGAGAAGATGGAGCTTGTGGAGGAGGAGAAGATGGATGAGGGGAAGGGGAGGTTGAGGGGAAGGAGGAGGAAGGGGAGGAAGAGGAGATGGAGGTGCTGATACGGGAGACGAGCGAGCGGAAGGAGCGATTTGGACCGCCTCGTGTGGGACGAGCAATCCGCTCTTTCCTCTGCCACTGGGCTGCTCTGCGGTGGAGTTTCCACCGCAGAGTAGCCACGAAGGCGCCAGGGGTGGGTGACGATAGATGTGTATTAGTATCATCATCATCATCACCGCTATCACCGCATACGCACACACGTTCCACACTCTTCCCACCCCAACATACGCACCACACACACATACACAGCAGATGCTACAGACACTACGCACATGGGCTGCTAGGCCGTGCTGTGGCCGGACATGCGGGTTTCACAGCCCAGCCAACGCGGCCTCACCTGGTTAATCCCAGGATGGATCGGAGGTTAGGCCACCCTACACATCACACACATCACACACACACTGTAAATTATTGTGATATATACATTTTCAAATAAACTCGTAAACATACACGAGACAATGCTGCTTTGTTTGCTAATGTATCCTGGGTTCAATGTGTCTCGTGGCTTTGTGTGAGGTGTCTTGGCTCGCGCCAGGAGCTGGGAGCGCATTCTCAGTGTCGGTGGGGCTCGGTTTACGCTCGTGGTTGGTTTGAGGAGCTGAATTTGACCTGGTTAACATGACAAAACGCCCTTTGTGTCGTAGTTGTTTCAGTCACCTGGCTTATTACGTGTCATTTTGTTGATATCTGCATTCAGGAATCATTTTCACGAGTTCCTTCTGCAGGGTTTATGCCCCCTTCTTCGATGTAGATCTCGTAATTAATTTTTTGTACGGTGGTCGGTGATGCGATTATATGAATGGCGCCAGAGAAAATGTAAATTATGATTTAAAGCTTTCGTGACTGCAAGGATTCATCTTCTTTGGTTCTTTCTGTAAAGTCACCACCACGTAGAATGAGAATAAAATAATAAATTGATCAAATAAAATAACACAATAATAATATTCTCACGACGTTTGTGTTGTGGCCGAAACGTCGTGAGAATTTTATTGTGTTATTTTATCAATTTATTATTTTATTCTCATTCTACGTGGTGGTGACTTTACCGAAAGAACCAAAGAAGATGAATCCTTGCAGTCACAAGAGCTTTAAATCGAAATTCATCTGTTGTTGTTACCAGAAACTACGAACGGCTGAAGAGTGAGAGTTTCCCCTCTCACTCGCTCGCTCTTAAGCGTGAGTCTCGGCTGATCAAAGCGCACGAAACGCCGTTTGCCAATCCGCCTTGCTGGACGAACGCCGGTTTGCTGTTTTGAGTCATTTGCCCCAGGATGGAAGGCTGGACACGTGCGGGCTCCGCCGCAGGTCGAGTCGCAGGCTGAGCCCGCGGCGATCTCAACCCCCCCCCTTGGCGAATGCAGGGCAGGCTGCAGATAAAGACAAAGATCCCCCACCGTGTAGCCTGTGACAGGCTGTAGGGGCAAGTGCTGTTAGCGAGCACACACAAAGACAAAGATCCCCCGTGTAGCCTTAACAGAATAGGGGCAAGTGGTGCTGTTAGCGAGCACACACAAAGACAAAGATCCCCCGTGTAGCCTGTAACAGACTGTAGGGGCAAGTGCTGTTAGCGAGCAGCACCTATGAAGGCCGGTAACGGTACACGAGGGGGTGGGTGGCCAGCACCACGCCCGACCGCCTTTGTCTCCCAGGTACTCATTTGAGGCTGAGTCGACCTAGGGGAGGCCCGGGACCGGTTCAGATAATTGTCACTGTTGGTGTTGGCCGTGAGCGGGAATCGAACCCGGATCGCCTGGTTCATAGCGCAGTGCGTTAACCGCTACACTATCACTCCCCACACACATACACACACATACATACACACATACATATACACATACACGCACACATACATACACACATACACACAGTGACACACACACACACAGACACACAGTGACACACACATACACACACATACATACACACATACATACACACATACATACACACACACATACACACATACACACACAGTCACACACACATACACACACACATACACACATATACACATACATACACACATACACACATACACACACAGACACACACATACATACACACACATACATACACACACATACACACACAGTCACACATACACACACACATACACACACATACACACACAGACACACACAGTGACACACACATACATACACACATACATACACACACATACACACATACACACACATACACACAGACACACACAGACACACACAGACACACACATACACACACACTCACATACACACACATATACACATACATACACACATACACACACATACATACACACATACACATACACACATACACACACAGTGACACACACACAGACACACACAGTGACACACACGGACACACACACATACACACACATACACACACACACATACACACACATACACACACACATACACACAGTCACACATACACACACACATACATACACACATACACACACACACATACACACACACATACACACACACACATACACACACACATACACACACACATACACACACACAGACACACACATACACACACACATACACACACAGACACACACATACATACACACAGACACATGGCCCTGGTCGTTTCTGCGTCTGTGTCCCTGGCTCAAAGCAGCGGTTGCAGTGGTTTGCAGGAAGAAAAGTAAAACAGTTTAGGACTCATCCGCGTCTCCTGATTTCAGAACCTTCAGCCTCTCATCCATCCACACGGGGTAAGGGCCCTGGATACACAGAAGCTTAATGTCATTTTATTAAACATCAGCGGCGTAGCTATCTTGTACAACTCGCTTGTCTGAGTGTTTAGTTTGTTGTTGTTGCTCTTACCCCGCACCTCCGACTAGCAGGGTTGTCTACGTACGGTGTTGAAAGACGCTCAACAAACATCACCACCGTCTCGATTTGAAGCTTTCGTGACTTGCAGGGATTCATCTTCTTTGGTTCTTTCGGTAAAGTCACCACCACCACGTAGAATGAGAATAATAAAATAATAAATTGATAAAATAAAATAACACAATAAAATTCTCATGACGTTTCGGCCACAACACAAGCGGCCTTCATCAGGTGAAGGGACGAGACTGGATTTTCTGTTTTGCGCATGCACACACAAAGTCACTGTAAGATACTCTTTGGTTCTATTGGGTAAAGTCACCACGTAGTAGGTAAAAAAATAAAATTACAAAAATCACGACGTTTCGGCCACAACACGAGCGGCCTTCGTCAGGTGAAGGGACCAGGCTGTCTGGAGGACAGCGCTTGAGTGAAAAAAGCCACGCTCAGATCACGACCTTTAAGCTGTCTATGCCTCTAATCGCTTTAAACTCTTGTTGTTGTCATTGTAGCGCGTTATTCAATGTGCCGCTGCACTCTGATGTTGCAGGATAACTGAGCTACACACACACAGAGAGAGAGAGAAAACCACAAGGTCATGAGCGGTTAACGCCCAGAGATTTTTTGTGTGTTTAGTTCGCTGTCCTCCCGCCGAATTGGCACGGGCAGCGGCGATTCCTTGCAGTCACGGGGGCGCCAAGTGAGGTTTTTTGTTTGCATTTTGACTGCAGGTATTGTGGTTAATGCAGTAGACGTGAATCCTTGTTAAAAAGGTTTCAGTTTTGTTGCCAGAAAAAAGGGGGAAAACCCCCAATTATTATTATTATTACGTTTTGGTACTGGCAAAGGAGTTCTAATGAAGTTACAAACGCTTTAATGAGTCATCAAGATTTACTAACCATTTTATAAATTCTCCATGTGCCCTCCACCAACATCGAGACGATAGTTGAATTCGTCCCAAAACGCCTCTCAAAGCGAAGTCTTCTCTTCCGCTCAAGTACACCGCTTGCCGCGATTCTGTTTTTGAGGTCGTCCAGATGAGTCGCTGATGGTGTTGGCACCAAAAACGCAACCACGGGTCTTTGACGTATCACCCACGAGGACAAGTCGCAGGGTGTGGCGATGTCTGGGGGGGGTGATCTTGGGGGCCACGAGTGTAGCGCCAAGCCTCATGGTCCAGTGCCACCTGTCCAGCGTTGAGGCGGTGTTGTCTCGCCAATGGCTGAGGCTAGGGGATGTTTGTGCGCTGGGAGAAAGCATCTAGCGGTTATCATCTTAAACTCTACGCCCCGCCGTTTCAAGTGGCATTGCCCGATGACGCTGGATGTAATTTACCAGCGTAACGTCACGGTACTACTCAAACATTGTAAATGTTGTGGATTCACTCTTCAACCACCACCGGTGTGGGGCTAAAGTAGTGAACTAATTGTCTTTTTTCTTTGGTTCTTTTGGTAAAGTCACCACCACCACGTAGAATGAGAATAAAATAATAAATGGATCAAATAAAATAACACAATAATAATATTCTCACGACGTTTCGGCCACAACACAAGCGGCCTTCATCAGGTGAAGGGACGAGACTGTCTGGTAGAACACCACTCCAGCGCTGTCCTACCAGACAGTCTCGTCCCTTCACCTGATGAAGGCCGCTTGTGTTGTGGCCGAAACGTCGTGAGAATATTATTGTTGTGTTATTTTATTTTATCAATTTATTATTTTATTCTCATTCTATGTGACTTTACCGAAAGAACCAAAGAAGATGAATCATTGCAGTCACGAAAACTTTAAATCGAAATTTAATTGTCTTTTGTCAACGTGA
Source organism: Petromyzon marinus (assembly GCF_048934315.1). NCBI lineage: Eukaryota > Metazoa > Chordata > Hyperoartia > Petromyzontiformes > Petromyzontidae > Petromyzon > Petromyzon marinus. The sequence continues at coordinate 1,777,644 of NW_027422996.1, read as the reverse complement.
CGCTTTTTTTTTGCTGATTGGCCGTGTCGGGTGGTGGAGGGTTTATGACACAGTTATAAATAACGCGATCTAACCCAGAAAACCTTTATTGTGGATTATTATGAAGAGTTTGTGGTTTGCAGAGACGTAGCGATTTCAAATCTGGTCGACCTATTTGAAACACCCTGCTCTAAAATCCTGACCCGAACCTTAATAACAATACGATTGTATTAAAACATTATAGCAATAATGCATTGATTAAATGCATTGATTAAATGCATTATAAATTATATATTTACAGTGGCGGTAAATATTCAACATGCAAAAATAATGTGCGGTGCTTCGAAAGGTATTGTATTTGCATCTTCCGGCATAATTATGAAGACAACCTAGACTGGATCAGCCCATCATCTGTCGGGGGTAGATACAATAGGTAACACACTGTGGAGGAGAAGTCAACAGTGGGGTTACTTGCCCCCGCCATAGTAATGTCGAATTTCCACCACGTGGCTCAGAGCTCTTAAACTGGAGATTGAGCACCGTCTAAATGCTCACTTTGTAAAAAAAAAATATTTTTTGAGATCAGAACGCATCAGTAACAAATACAATATTACAGTAGAGTTCACAATACAGCAGTAGACAGACAAGTCACAATCATTCATTATGATTGTTATTATTTTATACAGGAGAGATTACGGGATTTAATCCATGCAACCTATCTTGGCCACGGATCAGTAACTAAGGGATGGGGAACCTTACGATTTCGACTGATTGTTGATCCTTCAACAACAGCCTTGTGCCATTGTAATGTTTTTTATTTAACGTAAAGGCATTTATAATAATTTTTTACTTTATATTTTGAAAAGTAACAGTCCGTTTGTGTTGACCCTGCAACCACAGCCTTCCGATTAATTATTAGACGGTTGGCTAATTTTATCATTCGTTATTTTACGATAATTAACTTTACTTCTGAACAATCACTTCGCTGTCTCCTGTAAATCGTTCATTGAATGTTTTTGATCTTTTTATCCTGAATCTGTTCGTGTAAAATCGATGTTTTTTATTTCATTAAAAAAAATTGAGCGATGCATCAATGCGTTTGTTTTTGTCAATGTCCCCGTGTCTAATCGGCACCAGTGATTCTGTCAAATTCGCTTCAGAACGATGGACCCACAAATCAACTTTGGTTACAGCTTGCTTTGCCGAGTCTTAGAAGTTGTGCGGTTTGTGGATTAACGCTCCACGATTAATCGGCGATGCACAGTGGGATGACGTATGAAGAAATATTTCATACTGTGGGAATTGCAGGTTAAAACTTCACAGACTGTACCCACAGTCTTTGGGGGGTAGGGGAGGGCAAATGACTTTCCTTGTTATAGTAATAGGTTTTACCCTTTTGATTGGCACAAAAACTGACACCTTTATTCAAGGCATCGTGTTTGCAATAACCACAACACAAGCAGTCAAAATGCAAACAAAAAAGCGACAACTCTGATAATAATAATATTGGCACCGTCCTTGAATTTGATTGGGTTAAAACCTATTCCTATATCTTGTTACTGGCAAAGGAGGTCTCATAATGTAATTGCTCACCCCGAGCCCTTAATACTCTGACGGTGCGCTGTTGTTGAGTTGTGTGACGCCTTTTTGCGTCTTCTGGTCCAACACCAGTGGAGACTAAGGGCTCTAAGAAAAGCCGTCTCGGGTGTGAACCAATCAAATTCAAGGACAGTGCATAATAATATAATTATCAGAGTTGTCTTTTTGTTTGCATTTTGACTGCTTGTGTTGTGGTTATTGCAAACACGATGCCTTGAATAAAGGTGTCAGTTTTTGTGCCAGTCAAAAGGGTAAAACCTATTACTATATCTTGTTACTGGCAAAGGAGGTCTCATAATGTAATTGCTCACCCCGAGCCCTCAATACTCTGACGGTGCGCTGTTTCTGAGTTGTGTGACGCCTTTTTGCGTCTTCTGGTCCAACACCAGTGGAGACTAAAGGGCTCTAAGAAAAGCCGTCTCCGGTGTGAACCAATCAAATTCAAGGACAGTGCCAATAATATCATTATCAGAGTTGTCTTTTTGTTTGCATTTTGACTGCTTGTGTTGTGGTTATTGCAAACACGATGCCTTGAATAAAGGTGTCAGTTTTTGTGCCAGTCAAAAGGGTAAAACCTATTACTATATCTTGTTACTGGCAAAGGTCTCATAATGTAAATCTTTCCTTGGTGTTAAATTCCAGCCCTGGCTGCGACCCTGTTGAAGCGACGCTGGGTGGCGCCCTACTCCCATTGTAGATCCTGAACTCGCGCTGCGCAGAGTGGTCCTGATGTCTTGTGACTCACAAAATTAATTGACCCCCTAACATATTTGTCGTTTGCATGTTAAATGTTGCGTTTTAAATGAAGCCTCCTTATTACAATATTAAGCTTTAGAGGATTCAATTGAGAAGGTGAGACATTTGGACCACTCTGTATCTGTAGCCTGGAATTCCACGTTGCTGATGGTGGCCAGTTTACATTTGTTGACTTCTCACAAAGCGATGCTCAATATACACAATAAGTGTGAAAATAATGCAAGATAAAAAAACATCTCGCATTCTGGAAGGATTTCAGCTCAAAGTTCAGCTTTAAATGTGACCTGTTTTGTTGCCAGAAAAAAATGGGAAAACCTATTCTCATATAAATCAGCTAATGAACTGTCATTACACTGAATTTGTATCTGAGATATAGACAGGGTTCTCGTAATAAATTGATGGTGGATAAAACCAGCAAGTGGCAAATTCCGAAACAGGTTACTTTATAAATTTCTATAAATCTCGTAATGAAATGTGAGTGTGTGTGTTGCGGTTTTTCTGTTTAATTTTTGTTAAAAAAAATAGTTACTTATTAACTTTGTACCCAGTGGTGTTGACAAGAATCAATGATCAAAGTTAATGACACACACACACCCACCCACAAATGAAAAGACTGGCTGATAAGTTTAAAGAGCCAAGCTCCATTGGTTAGTCGACAGTGATCGGTCGTGTTATTGTCGAGAGACACGTTACACAAGTGCCTTACTTGGAGGGCTGGAGGCCAACGGTGGCCCTTCAAGATGAGATCAGATTGCTCCATTGATGTTTTGTTTCATCATTAGACCTCCTTTTGCCAGTACCAAAATATTATAATAATAATAAGAGGGTTTTTTCCTCTTCTTTGGTTCTTTCGGTAAAGTCACCACCACGTAGAATGAGAATAAAATAATAAATTGATAAAATAAAATAACACGACAATAATATTCTCATGACGTTTCGGCCACAACACAAGCGGCCTTCATCAGGTGAAGGGACGAGACTGTCTGGTAGGACAGCGCTGGAGTGAAAGAGCCACGTTCAGATCACGACCTTTAAGCTGTGTGAGAGGAAACAAAGCGCCTTGACAAAGGAATTAGCATATAATTTAGCATTGAAATGGCTGAATGATTAGCTTGTGACTGGTCACAGAAATAGCTATGTTAAAAGTTAAAGCATACACATCCGCAGAGGCACCCCTTGATAAAGGAATTAGCATAGAATTTAGCATTGAAATAGCTAAGTTAAAGCATACACATCCGCAGAGGCACCCCTTTACAAAGGAATTAGCATAGAATTTAGCATTGAAATAGCTGAGTGAATAGCTTGTAACTGGTCACAGAAATAGCTACGTTAAAGTCAGAGCATACACATTCACCGAGGCACTTAGTACAAATCAAACAGGATAATTTAGCATTGAAATAACTAGGCGAATTTAGCATTGAAATAACTGAGTGATTAGCTAGTGACTGGTCACAGAAATGACTATGTTGAAGTCAAGGCCTACACATCTGAGCTATTCACAGTACTATATATTCACAGTACTATATAGTAAACCAATAAAAAAAACCTAAAATATAAATTACCTTAATGTTATCAATAAACTCTATATTCTCCAATCAGCTAAGCTACCAACAATAAGTCGTTATATATCACAATGCTATACGTGACTTTACCGAAAGAACGAAAGAAGAAGTGATGTTAGGACAAAGTGCGTGTGTGTTTTGGAAGTAACCTGTACAGAGAACTCAGGTGAGACCCGTTGTTCTTGTGATACAGGTCAAAGGGTACTTTTGTGTTTCACGAAGCGTCTGCCTCTCTAGCAACTCATTGTCTTTGAAATAGGGAGCACGCTCGGATCATTCATCAGTTACAAGGCATACCACTTGAAATTTACACGTATAGGAGGAGGTACATTCTCTACAACACGAATTGTAGTTTTGTCTTACGTGTTGACGTAGATTTTGTCTAACTAGGACTAGAAATGCTCCTTGCTGATTCACGTCTGGATGTTCGTAACCATCGGTTGAAGCAAACCCCACTGCTGTTGTTGAGACGCTGTGCACCATTTAATGGTCCAACACATTGACGGCCTTCAGGCCAGGAAAGTCACAACATTTGCACACGAAGGACGCATTCACGCAAGTACCCCGTGCTCCGTTTTGAAGTTTTAAAATGAAACATCTTTGAATTGTGTTGTGCTTTGAATTAGATTATTTTATTTCCTCATTAAAAGCTTGTATCAATTTACATCTGGAAGACTTCATTGAAAAGTACATTTCGTGTGAATTTTCTCTCGTCATTAAGTAGATGGCCTTGCCGGGGGTTCGGTTCAATGCGGACACAAACAGTGTACACATACAGTGTACACACACACTGTACACACACACACAGTATACACACAGTGCACACACACACAGTGTGCACACTGTGTGTGTGTACACTGTGTGTGTACACTCTGTGTGTACATACAGTGTACACACAGTGACACAGTGACGCACACACACAGTGACACTGTACACACACAGTGACACACACACAGTGACACAACAACAACCGCCATTTGCTACTAAGTGGCGGTGACGTCACCACGACGCTTGTGCCAAGCACAGTGACACACACAGTGACACACAGCGACACACAGTGTATACACACAGTGTACACACACAGTGTACACACACAATGTACACACAGTGTATACACAGTGTACACACAGTGTACACATACACAGTGTACACACACAGTGTACACACACACAGGGTATACACAGTATACACACACAGTGTACACACGGTGTACATACAGTGTATACACCCAGTGTACACAGGGTACACACTGTATATATACACACACACAGTGTACACACAGTGACACACAGGGTATACACAGTGTACACACACAGTGTATACAGTGTACACACACACAGTGTACACACACACAGTGTACACACACAATGTACACACACAATGTACACACACACAGTGTACACACACACAGTGTACACATACGCAGTGTACACACACACACACAGTGTACACACACTGTACACACACAGTGTACACATACGCAGTGTACACACACACAGTGTATACACATAGTGTACACACACACAGCGTACACACGGTGTACACACACACAGTGTATACACATAGTGTACACACACAGTGTACACACACAGTGTATACACAATGTACACAATGTACACACACAGTGTGCACACACAGTGTACACACACACAGTGTACACACACAATTTATACACACAGTGTACACATACGCAGTGTACACACACACAGTGTATACACATAGTGTACACACACACAGCGTACACACATAGGGTACACACACAGTGTACACACAGTGACACACACACAGTGTATACACACAGTGTACACACACACAGTGTATACACACAGTGTACACAAACAGTGTACACACACACACAGTGTACACATAGACACCTGGGAGCCAGAAATCTTTCTGATGGGTCAAATACTCATTTCACTTATTAAAATGCAAATAAATTTATAACATTCTTGACATGCGTTTCTCTGGATTTTTGTTGTTATTCTGTCTCTCACTGTTCAAATAAATCTACCATTAAAATTATAGACTGATCATTTCTTTGTCAGTGGGCAAACGTACAAAATCAGCAGGGGATCAAATTTTTTTTTGTTTCCATTCTACGTGGTGACTTTACCGAAATAACCAAGAAGATGAATCCCTGCAGTCACGAAAGCTTTAAATAGAAATTTGAATTGCAAGTGCTTTGAGTGTGTGCACGTGCCGTGTGGAAACAAATTGTACAATACGCTTATGTTGGATATGATTATGTAATATCGTAGTATCGCCATATCGCGATAACTTTCGGAGTTAAATGTTGTACAATTCTGCAAGAGCGTTCCGAACTTTGATCGCGTTGTGTGAACGTCATCATTTGGAACGAACCAACTTACCGCTTTAAATAGGGGGGGGTCGCAGACGCAGTAATATTTTTTTTTAAATATATATACATCTCCAACAGCAATACAATGACTGAGCGACCGTGACTATCACAGTAGATCATTCAGCATATATTGTTTGAGTAAATACGATTCAAATTATGCGATGGAAGTGAAAGTATAAGATTGATAGTTTGAGCGTCAACCCTTGGCTGGGAGTGGTAGCTCCCAAGTGCCAATGGCTGACGCCTCAAGCGCGGCTCCCAGGACGCTTCTAAACTGTTCGGAACATAACGACTCACCACCCCCACCCACCCCTAAACTTGCACGAACAATTCCTCTCGCCCCTTAAAACTCTGAGCAGGATTGAACTCACGCGAACCGGTAAGTGGGTAAGTGGGTGTTTTGGTTTAAAAATTTTGACCACAAAAAAATCCGGTGTTGTGTGACCCCCGTTGCGGCGGTGACACCGCAGGCTGTGGTTGCTCCCCGCCGGGGAAGGCGTCTCCTTCTCGGTAGGCAATCCAGGCCATTCAGGCCCTCCCTGGCGTCTCGGGCCTAGTCTGTCACAAAGAAAATAAAGAATTAGACATGCTTTGTGGAACTGTTTTCACAGTAAGATACACAGGCAGCAGTCGTAAGAAGAAAGGCTGAAATACAATCGTCAGTAACAGAGGCGTTATGAAAAAGGGCCATTGCCCGATTATGCACCACAGAATTTACACTTAAGGGCAGTGTTATTGGTAAATATGTAGGGGTTTTTTTCTCTCGTGATATACCCGTCCTTGTATTTGTCCTCATGCTTTGGGTTTCGGGCTGTTCCACGCGAGTTTGAAGCCTTTGGTTAAACGAGGTAACACAACCACGGGTCAAGTTATCTTTTGATGCATCACAGCTGTCATAACCCGTACGGTTTACCCCGTATTCTTGTACAGAGACATTGAGTTTTCACGCCCATACGGGGTACAGCCGTTTCAATACGGGCAAAAAAACATGCTTTGGTAACAGTATTGTCTATTTGTGTTTCTACATTGTGATGGGACTTCGCAGGACGAACGTTGATATTCATAAAGACACGTGGTGGCCGATATGGTCTGAATTGATCTGTAATAAGGTAGGGGCACTGATAGAGGTTGACAGCTACGTGGTGGTGAGTGTACTCGAAGTGAATCTATATTTGTGTGTTTCTCCCTTGTGATGGGACTTTGTTGTTGTTGTTTTAGGCGGCTGCGGGACTGTGCAACGTTGGTGAGTGGCATAGGAGCGGTGGGGGCAACATCCATTGTAGAGTACAATGTCACTACGCTCCCACGTCTACGCTACCCTCCTCCACCAAGCCGCCACACGGACGAGCGTGGTGAAGTATGGTCAAATCATGACCCGGGGCGGCGTGGGGAGACCCTCGTCCGGCAATGGATTAACAAATTGGCTCTTACTGTTTATCTCCATATATGCAAGGTTGTGATTGTGTGTGTTGTCTGTTCAAAATGTTTAGCGTACTTCCCGACATGCAACAAACTGGAAATTTGCCATGTGGGTATTTCCCAGACTGTACACCGTGCAAACATTATACAAATACACTTTTGTGTTTTTTTTAGGGGTGGGGAGGGGAGCTCAATAATGCCTAGATTTTATGCACGGCAAGTGAGCTGTGACGTCAAATCTGTCACGTGACCCGTGCATGTGGAAGCGTCACGCATTGTAGTGTAGTGGTTAGCGTTGTCTGTGTGTGTGTGTCTGTGTGTTGTGGGGAGCGATAGTGTAGCGGTTAGTGCGCTGCGCTATGAACCTGGCGACCCAGGTTTGATTCCTGCTCACGGCCAACACCAGTGACGATTATCTGAACCGGTCCCGGGCCTCCCCTAGGTCGACTCAGCCTCAAATGAGTACCTGGTGCGGTGTGTAAACATTGCCACTAGGGAGACAAAGGCGGTCGAGCGTGGTGCTGGCCACCCACCCCCTCGTGTACCGTCCCGGCCTTCATAGGTGCTCGCTAACAGCACTTGCTCCTACAGTCTGTTAAGGCTATATGGGGGATCTTTTTGTGTCTGTGTGTGTCTGTGTGTGTGTCTGTGTTTGTGTCTGTGTGTGGAAGCCTAATGCATTGTAGTGTAGTGGTTAGCGCTACGCCGCGCTACGAACCCGGCGACCCGAGTTCGATTCCCGCTCACGGCCACCACCGGTGACGATTATTTGAACCGGTCCTGGGCCTCCCCTAGGTCGACTCAGCCTCTAACGAGTAACTGTTGTGGTGTGAACATCGCCACTGGGGAGACAAAGGCGGCCGGGTGTGGTGAATTCAAGCCTGGGTAGTACAGCTAGTCCTGTATATACCTACACAGCCTACATACAACAGAATAAGTAGTATCTCTTGGCCCTGTAGTTGTATCTACTGACTGTACAGTAGTATCTACTGAGCCAGTAGTAGCTACTGACTGTTTAGTAGTATTTACTGACTGTAGTAACTACTGACCGTAGTAGTATTTACTGGCCCTACAGTAGTGTCTACCGACTCTATAGTAGTAACGACTAACTGTATAGTAGTATCTGCTGACTCTATAGGAGTATTCACTGACTATAGTAGTAACTACTAACTCTATATCAGTATCTACTCACTCTATAGTAGTGCCTACTGACTCTAGTAGCTACTGACCGTAGTTGTATCTGCTGACTGTAGCAGTATTTGCTGACTGTAGTGGTATAGTCTGACTGTTTTAGTATCTACTAACTCTATATAGCGGTATGTACCAACTCGATAGCATTATTTACTATTACTACAGCAGTGCATACCGACTGTGGTGGATCCTGCTCTCACTACAGCAGTGCATACTTACTGTGGTGGTAACTGCTATCACTACAGCAGTGCATACTGACTGTGGCGGTACTTGCTATCACTACAGACCAATTTACTCTGACAGAGACCCACAGACTCACACAGAGACCCATAGACTCACACAGAGACAAATTTACTCTGACAGAGACCCACAGACTCACACAGAGACCCATAGACTGATAGACTCACACAGATACCAATTTACTCTGACAGAGGCCCACAGACTCACACAGAGACCCATAGACTCACACAAATACCAATTTACTCTGACAGAGGCCCACAGATTCACACAGAGACCCATAGACCCACACAGAGACCAGTTTACTCTGACAGAGACCCACAGACTCACACAGAGCCCCATAGACTCACACAGAGACAAATTTACTCTGACAGAGACCCACAGACTCACACAGAGACCCATAGACTCACACAGATACCAATTTACTCTGATAGAGGCCCACAGACTCACACAGATACCCATAGACTCACACAGATACCAATTTACTCTGACAGAGGCCCAAAGACTCACACAGATACCCATAAGCCCACAGACTCACACAGAGACCCACAGACTCACACAGAGACCCACAGACTCACACAGAGACCCACAGACTCACACAGAGACCCACAGACTCACACAGAGACCCATAGACTCACGACACAGGCGGTCCCCACGAGGTGGTCGTCAGCCGTGCCCGGCGGCTGAGCATTACTCACCCCCCCCCCCCCCCCCACCACGTCGCTGTCTCCACAGCTGCCGTGATGAGTGTCGCTGTCTTCCTGCTGTCTCCACAGCTGCCGTGACGAGTGTCGCTGTCTTCCTGCTGTCTCCACAGCTGCCGTGACGAGTGCCGCTGTCTTCCTGCTGTCTCCACAGCTGCGGTGACGAGTGTCGCTGTCTTCCTGCTGTCTCCACAGCTGCCGTGACGAGTGTCGCTGTCTTCCTGCTGTCTCTACAGCTGCCGTGACGAGTGTCGCTGTCTTCCTGCTGTCTCCACAGCTGCCGTGACGAGTGCCGCTGTCTTCCTGCTGTCTCCACAGTTGCCGTGATGAGTGCCGGTGACTCCAGGTTGTCTCTGGCCGCTGCTGGAGCTCACAGGAACATTCTGGTGAATCGCTTTTAGGGGGGCTCACCGGTGCTCTGTGTACTACTATACACTGTACACTACTATACACTGTACGCTATACTATACACTGTACGCTATACTATACACTGTACACTATACACTGCACACTATACACTGTACACTATACTATACACTGTACACTATACTATACACTGTACGCTATACTATACACTGTACACTATACTATACACAACTATACACTACATTACTATACACTACACAACTATACACTGTACACTATACACAACTATACACTACATTACTATACACTACACAACTATACACTGTACACTATACACAACTATACACTACAATTACTATACACTACACTACTATGCACTACATTACTATACACTACACTACTATACACTACACTATACCCTACACTACTATAAACTACAGTACTATACGCTACTATACACTATGCACTACTATACACTACAATGTAATATACACTACTATACACTACAATCGGTCCTGGGCCTCCCCTAGGTTGACTCAAAAGAGTAGCTGGTGTAGCGGTGTGTCGTAGTAAACAAAGCCACTGGGGAGACAAAGGCGGTTCGGCGTGGTGCTGGCCACCCACCCCCTCATGTGCCACAGTGCCGGCAGCCTTGATAGGTGCTTCTCTTCGCTAACAGCACTTGCCCCTATAGCCTGCCGTGGCTACACGGGGGACCTTTGTGTCTGTGTGAGTGATGACATGTGGCTTCGTGATGCCTCTGTCCGCTGGGATGCAGCTGAAGCCGGTGCCTGCGATGCTTCGTCTGCTGCAGTCGGTCGGTGTCGAGGGCGACACATTCACGTGGGAGCAGGTGGGTCCCATCACGACCACCAACACCATCATCATCTGCGTGGCTAGGAGATGTTGACTACCTTGCCTGGTGTACAGGAGGTCGTGGGACCTACCATCATCATTATCAGGGTGGCTAGGAGATGTTGACTACCTCGCCTGGTGTACAGGAGGTCGTGGGTTCCATCGCGACCCTGACACCTGCTGTATAATTTGGATTTGCACGATTATCACAGATGGGCTACGTGTGGTGCGAAATAAGTTCAACATAGTACAGACGTTACACTCACCCACCTACTCACCCAACCACTCGTCCACCCACTCATTCACTGACCTACTCACTCAGCCACCCACTCACCCAACCACTCACCCACTCCATTTACCCACACACTAACACTCACCCAACCACTCACTCATCCACTCACCCAACCACTCACTCTACTCACCCTCTAACCCATCCACTCACTGACTAGTCCATCTCTTTCGCCCATGCCACTAAATCACTGATCCACCCACCCACTCACTGATCCTCTCACTCACTGATCCACACACCCACTCACTTACCCACTCACTCACCTATCCACCCACTCACCCACTCAATCACTCAACCACCCACTTACTAACTCATCCACTCACTCACCCACTCACTCACCCACCCACCTACTCACCACTCACCCACTCAGTCACCCACTCGTGTGTGTGCATGCATGCGTGTGTGTGTGCATGCGTGTGTGTGCGTCCCACATAGGCGCACCACTATGTGGGACAATACATCAAGCGGAGACAACTTTACTATGTAGAGAGGCCGTACCTGGTGATTTGTGGCGAGGACCCCCTGGGGGAGGTGTTTGGTGTGGAGGGATTCTCACTCAGAGATCCCAGGTGAGGGAGATACAAAGAGGGTGGAGAGAGATTGGGTGGGTGGGTGAGTGAGTGTGGGTGAGCGGATGAGTTATTTAGTGAGTGAGTGAGTGGGAGGGCGAGTGGGGGAGTGAATTATTGAGTGGGTGGGTGAGCTGTTTAGTGAGTGGGCGAGTGAATGAGTGGGTGAATATTCTTTGGTTCTTTCGCTAAAGTCACGTAGATAGAAAAATTATAATAAAAAAGTAAAATAAAAATAAACAAGCACAAGAGAGAGGGGTGGAGAGAGAGAGAGGGGTGGGAGATAGAGCCTGCATCCAAACCCAGCCTGGATCTCCCTGTCTCTATCTTCCAGACACTCGGTGGCAGCGCTGTTCGTGAAATCATTCTCCATAGTGACGGCCGACAGCAGGCGAGGTGAAGTTCCCCTCCCTGCTCTTCACTTCCTCCCTCCTTCTCACTCCCTCCCCGGGTTCATAGCGCGACGTAGCGCTAACTACTACTACACTACCGCTACCCATATACAGTCACACACTCACTCACAACAACAACCGCCATTCGCTACTAAGTGGCGGTGACGTCACCACGACGCTTGTGCCAGGCTATGTGCACCCTGAGGCCACGTGAAGTGTCGAATGCCCGCTGGCAGGTCACGGGGCAGACCCAGGTGCCACGGGTCGACTGACTGAGATGACTGGCTGATGCACCACCTGTGCCCCCTACTGTGCCAACCTGCTGTGCTCAGCCACCCGGGGCTCCGCTCGTTCTGAGCGTCGCTCCTCCGCCCTCCGTTGTTGTTGGAGGGCGACTGCCTCCAACTGCCCAGCAGCATCCTTCACGAGCCTCCTCCACAGAGGCCGATCTTGACACCGCTGGTACCATTCATCGGCAAGTCCACTCAGCTCCACGTCCTCCTGTACCACATCACACCATCTCTTCTCTAGCCCGTGCCGCGCCCGCTTAGCCCCCTCAATCCGGGCGAACAAAAGCTGCTTCGGCATGCGGTGGCTGGGCATGCGGGCTACATGACCCAGCTACATCACCACCACCATCACCACCACCATCACCCTCACCAGCACCACCATCACCACCACCATCACCACCATCACCACCACCATCACCACCACCCTCACCATCACCACCATCACCCTCACCACCACCACCCTCACCACCACCACCATCACCACCACCCTCACCACCACCACCACCCTCACCATCACCACCACCATCACCACCACCCTCACCACCACCACCCTCACCATCACCATCACCACCACCCTCACCACCACCACCACCTTCACCATCACCACCATCACCCTCACCACCACCATCACCCTCACCAGCACCACCATCACCACCACCATCACCACCATCATCACCACCATCACCACCACCCTCACCACCACCACCCTCACCACCACCATCACCCTCACCACCACCATCACCACCACCATCACCACCACCATCATCACTACCACCATCACCACCACCATCACCACCATCACCCTCACCACCACCATCACCACCCTCACCACCACTATCACCACCACCATCACCACCACCATCATCACCATCACCACCATCACCCTCACCACCACCATCACCACCACCATCATCACCACCACTACCACCATCACCACCACCATCACCACCATCACCACCACCACCACCCTCACCATCACCCTCATCACCACCACCACCACCATCACCACTACCACCATCACCACCATCACCACCCTCACCACCACCACCCTCACCACCATCACCACCACCATCACCACCATCACCCTCACCACCATCACCACCACCATCACCACCACCACCATCACCACCCTCACCACCATCACCACCACCCTCACCATCACCACCACCATCACCACCACCATCACCACCACCACCATCACCACCCTCACCACCCTCACCATCACCACCACCATCATCACCACCCTCACCATCATCACCACCACCATCACCACCATCACCACCACCATCACCACCACTCTCACCACCACCATCACCACCACCATCACCACCACCCTCACCACCACCACCCTCACCACCACCATCACCACCCTCACCACCACCACCACCCTCACCACCACCACCCTCACCACCACCATCACCCTTACCAGCACCACCACCACCCTCACCACCACCATCACCACCATCACCACCACCCTCACCACCACCATCACCACCACCATCACCACCACTATCACCACCATCATCACCACCATCACCACCACCCTCACCACCACCACCCTCACCACCACCACCATCACCACCACCCTCACCACCACCATCACCACCCTCACCATCACTACCACCCTCACCACCACCATCACCACCCTCACCATCACCACCATCACCCTCACCACCACCATCACCACCACCATCATCACTACCACCATCACCACCATCACCCTCACCACCATCACCACCACCATCACCACCACCATCACCACCATCACCACCACCATCACCACCATCACCACCACCATCATCACCACCATCACCACCACCACCCTCACCACCATCACCACCACCCTCACCATCACCACCACCACCCTCACCACCACCACCCTCACTCACCCTCACCACCATCACCACCACCATCACCACCACCATCACCACCACCACCCTCACCACCACCATCACCACCACCATCACCACCACCACCACCCTCACCACCACCACCCTCACTCACCCTCACCACCATCACCACCACCATCACCACCATCACCCTCACTCACCCTCACCACCATCACCACCACCATCACCACCATCACCACCACCACCATCACCACCACCCTCACCACCACCATCACCACCACCACCCTCACCACCACCACCAAGTCTATGACAGGCTGTGATGTACACATTCAGACTGTTACACAACGCTGTTGCACAAACTCCTTCCTGTGTGCCCAGCCCTGGCATCATCAGCAGGCGCTAAATATCAACGTGCGTTATTAAAATGACACAACTGTATTTGTGTTGAGTGGACTATTTGATGTTTCTCTCAACAAGCTGGGAAGTTCTGTTAATGAAGGAAGCTTCCAATTAAGATGACACTATGAACACGGTGAAAATTCGCACGGTTTCATTCTAAATCCCAGCCTTGAGGAACAACGCACACACACACACAAGACACACAATCTTTAAGAATTGTACTCAATACGTGTCGTGGCACAGCCTTGTTGACACGACGGCTTAGTATAAATCATTAATTAACTCTTAAACAGCCGTGAGTGGGGGGGGGCTGACGTCACACCCCACCCGCTCACGGGGAGTGGGGAGGGGGAGATCAGCCCCCCCCCCCCCCCACGTAATGAGGAGTGGGGAGGGGGGCACTAGCCCCCCCACAGATGCCTCTTTGCCCGAGGCTGCATACAAATGTGAATCTCTTAACGCTCATCAAAACTCTGGTTAGCTGAAAGATAACGCTTTATCATGTTACTTGTACAAAATTGTAAAAAATAATTACACTTCAATTAACTACCAACTCTGCCTTGCACTAACGACATTGCCACTCTACAAGAGTGAAATGTGTAACAGCCATAATTAATACAAACACCCAGCTCTGTCGTTACTGCTGCTAACGCGGCTCGGATTGGTTGAAGTGCGTCACGTGACCGGGACCAAGCAGCCAACCCAGAGCGTGCGCCCCTCACCAAACGTGTACGTTGCACGGATTGGTTAAAGCGCGTCACGTGACCGGGACAGCCAACCAGAGGTGCGCCCCTCCCCCAACACGCGCAGTCGTTGAGCGCGCGAGCCGAGTTCGATTCCCGCTCACGGCCACCAGCAGCAGCAGAACTCCTGGGCCCTCCCCTAGGTCGACTCAGCCTCAAGCGGGTAAGTTGGTGCTGTGACGTCAAATCTGTCACGTGATCCTCGCACGTGGAAGCGTAACGCATTGCAGTGTAGCGGTTAGCGTTGTCTGTGTGTGTCTGTGAGTGTGTGTCTGTGTGTGTGTGTCTGTGTGCCGGGAAAGGTCCTGGCAAGGATTATTCAGCATCGCTTTGCCAGGCACGCTGAGGAGAGGCTTGCGGAGCCCCAATGCGGTTTCAGGATAGGGCGGTCCTGCACAGATGCCATATTTTCTGTCCGTCTGCTACAGCAGAGGTGTAGAGAATTCCAACAAGACCTACATCTCTGCTTTATTGACCTGGTCAAGGCCTATGATACCATCAGTAGGCCTGGGCTCTGGGTTGTGCTTCATGCTTTTGGAGTACCTGACCCTCTGCTCACGATCATTAAGGACCTTCATGATGGTGAGCGGGCCCGGGTAAAACTACGTGGCCGGGAGTCAGAGCCATTCTTTGTACACCTTGGGGTACGACAGGGGTGTCCTCTGGCTCCCACATTATTTAACATCTATTTTGACCACGTAGTTCGTGAAGCCTTCAATAGCTGTACCGGGGGAATCTCCATATGGTACAGATATAATGGAAGGCTGATCGATGCCCGGGTGCGGTCAAGGGATGGCTCCCTATTGCTCAACCACGTTATGTATGCTGATGATTTGGTAATAGCTGCTCAGTCAGAGGAGGAGTTGGAGACGCTGCTGCTGGGACTGGAGCGTGCCACTAAGAGGTGGGGCCTTACCATCAGCCCCACCAAAACTAAGCACCTGCCTGGGTATTTTGTACCATCGGACACTATCACCCCACAACTCTCAATCGGTGATGGGGCAGTTGTGGAGAGAGTGGAGAGTTTCCCATACCTGGGCAGTGTGCTTATGACTGGCTCCAGTTTAACAGCAGAGGTCTCACTCCGCATCAGTCGAGCGGCAATATCTTTTCATCGGTTGCGTAACGCTGTGTGGAAGCTACCTGGTCTGTCGCTCCGCACTAAGCTTCAGGTCTTCTCGGCCACGGTCATTCCCTCCCTTCTCTACGCTTGCGAAACGTGGACCCCCCTAATGGAACACCTTCGCCGGTTAGAAACATTTAGGCTGGCCTGCCTGTGATCCATCCTGGGTTTAACCAGACTGGATTGTGTGAGGAGCTCACAAATCCTTGGAAGATCTGGGCAAGGTCCCATCGGTGAGCTCCTCCGGCGGGCAAGGCTGCGATAGCTGGGTCATGTAGCCCGCATGCCCAGCCACTGCATGCCG
Organism: Petromyzon marinus; assembly: GCF_048934315.1. Lineage (NCBI taxonomy): Eukaryota > Metazoa > Chordata > Hyperoartia > Petromyzontiformes > Petromyzontidae > Petromyzon > Petromyzon marinus. The sequence goes on along the minus strand of NW_027422996.1, from coordinate 1,760,658 downwards.
AAACAGCTTCTGTTCGGCCGGATTGAGGGGGCTAAGCGGGCGCGGCACGGGCTAGAGAAGAGATGGAGTGATGTGGTACAGGGGGACGTGGAGCTGAGTGGACTTGCCGATGACCGGTACCAGCGGTGTCAAGATCGGCCTCTGTGGAGGAGGCTCGTGAAGGACGCTACTGGGCAGTTGGAGGCAGTCGCCCTCCAACAACAACGGAGGGCGGAGGAGCGACGCTCACAACAACGAGCGGAGCGCCGGGTGGCTAAAGCACAGCCGGTTGACACAGTAGGGGGCACAGGTGGTGCATCAGCCAGTCATCTCAGTCAGTCGACCCGTGGCACCTGGGTCTGCCCCGTGACCTCCTGCCAGCGGGCGTTCGACACTTCACGTGGCCTCAGGGTGCACATTGCCTGGCACAAGCGTCGTGGTGACATCACCGCCACTTAGTGGTGAATGGCGGTTATTGTTATATGTGTTTGTCTGCGTGTGTATCTGTGTGTGTGTGTGTGTGTATGTATCTGCGTGTGTATCTGTGTGTGTACGTGTGTTTTGACGATGATGGCGATGTTTGTGACGGTACGGGAAGCGTGTGTGGGCCGAAGCGGCATCCAGAGGAGCGCCATGGAGAGGGGAGGGGGAGCGAGGAGAGGACGCGGCAGGGAGGAGGAAGCGAGGCGAGGGGGAGAGAGGGGGGTCGAGAGGGAGCCGAGGAGAGAGCCGGCTGCTGCGGGCGTGCGGGCCCGACAGGGGCTCATCGCAGACAGGGACCAGTGGCGGAGAGAGATGCCCGTGAGGAGGCTAGTGAACCGGTCGGTGCCCCGCGGGGAGGACGTGGAGATGGCGATGCCCAACGCGGAGAGAGCCAGGCTGCTGACGGCGTGGGTGAGACGAGCCATTGGCGAAGAGAGGACGCTCAACAGGGAGGAGGCGGGGAGAGAGAGGCTGGAGGCGGAGAGGGCTGCATGGGACAGACAGGCAGACGCGAGGAGGCGAGTGGATCAGAGGGTCGGCGACTCGCGGCCAAGGACCGAGGCGCAGCAAGCTCGGTTTGATATTGCCGCGAGGGAGAACGAGAGGACGGTCGACAGACTGGTGGAGAGGGCGGTGGAGGCGACGAGGCGAGAGGTGGGGAGAGCGAGAGAGGGAGGCCGCCGGGACGTGGAGGGGGGGCGGCCGCAGACGGGTGCGGCGGCGGAGCAGAGACGGACGCTGCGGCAGATCGCCGCAGCCGTGGGCGCCGTGGGGCTGCCGGGAAGGGTCGTGCCGATTAGGAACCGACAGGGAGAGAGCGGGAGGGAGGGCGGGAGAGGAGGTGGAGAGAGGGAGGGCGGGAGAGGAGGTGGAGAGAGGGAGGGTGGGAGAGGAGGTGGAGAGAGGGAGGGCGGGAGAGGAGGTGGAGAGAGGGAGGGTGGGAGAGGAGGTGGAGAGAGGGAGGGTGGGAGAGGAGGTGGAGAGAGGGAGGGCGGGAGAGGAGGTGGAGAGGGAGAGAGGCAGAGGGGTCTGTTGAGATTGTTGGGGAGATTCGTTCCGATTAGGAGCCCTGAGGGAGGCCAGGAGAGGGAGGGAGGGAGGGAGAGAGTGAGAGGGACACGGGGTGCTGTAAGGAGAGGGTGAGCGGGGGGGAGGGAGGGAGAGGTGTGGGGTAGAAATGAAGGAGAGAGTGAGAGGGCTGGATGTGCGAGAGGAAAGGAGCGCGGTAGCTGTGGCACACTGCAGGTTCACTTCCCTGCAGAGTGGTGCTCACTTTAGTTGTGATGATGATGGGCTGAGTCAACCAGGGATTGAATCTGGCCCCCTTTTCCACTGAGCCACTTTGCCGGTGTTCATTGTTAACTGCTCGTTCACCGTTGGTTCTTCACGGGCGATCATATTTTAATATTTTGACTTGAAGAGGATTTGTCATTCCTTTGCCGAACACGACGATTGTGCGTATATCCGCCGTGTGATGATGCGTAGCGAGAATCGTAATTTGAGAGTTAATTTTACAAACTGCAACTCGATGCCGGGATGTTTAATTGTATTTACTTAATGTTCATTGTAAAAAAAAAATGTTTTATCATTTCCACCGCCCTCTGCGGGACATCGACCGCTCAAACCGAAAGCGAGATAGACACAGACAGGGAGACAGAGAGAGACACGGAGAGACAGAGAGATACATGGCCACACAGAGAGACGGATAGGGAGAGGCATGGGGAAAGAGACGGGGAGAAATACAGAGACACAGAGACAGCGGAGACACAGAGAGACAGAGAGATACATGGCCACACAGAGAGACGGATAGGGAGAGGCATGGGGAAAGAGACGGGGAGAAATACAGAGACAGCGGAGACACAGAGAGACAGAGAGATACATGGCCACACAGAGAGATGGATAGGGAGAGGCATGGGGAAAGAGACGGGGAGATATACACAGAGAGACACAAAGAGAGAGAGAGAGAGACGATGTTGATGATGTTGAAGATGGTGTTAATGATTTTGATGTTGATGATGTTTTGAATGTTGTTAGTGATGTTGATGATGGTGTTGATGCAAGGTAAATCAACACCCGTTCATAATAAAAATTCATCCATCCACCACTACCACTGCTGCTTGTTGCCTGCTCCTGGTGGTGCGATTCCAACCTTCTGCAGTCCGAACCAGAAATTGCCATTGGCCTGCGAGAGTGCCGAGGCGAGTGGGGGGAGTTGAACACCCGGTCAGCCTATCCCTTGGACAATAAGTTAATGCGCACTTGTTATCGGTGTGCGACTCAAGTCTCCATTTGTCACGAGTCTTAACTTTATCACAAACTCTTAGCTTAGTGCAGTACACCTTCTTGAGGTCCTTGACTCTGCAAGTGACTCGAAATATTAAGAAAAAAAATAAAATAAAACTTGCAGTGATACTTCATCTGCTTGAGCAATAACTGAACTCTTAATTGATCAGAGCTTTTGCTTCTGCAAATCTCAACTTAAGGCTGATTGCGAGTACTACTCGGAATCTGTCTGTGCAGGACTGACGAATGTGAAGTTTGTACACGGTACCTGTTATGTAGGAATTTCTACCTTGCTTCATTAATTCTCTTAGACGCATCAAAAGCTCAAAGCTCCTGCCACTTTCACGCCTCCTGAGGATTCATGGGGCCAGCCTTGGGTCATCTTTGCTTCTGGCTCCACGGACCTCCTGGCGTTTAATGTCATCAACCCCCCCCCCCCCCCCCCGCTAGTATTCTCCCTCCGGAGGTCGTCCCAAAAAACTTGTGTAGATACAGGGCCACTGAATTGCCCCTTGGAATGTTTTTCAACTCATTAGAGCGAGCCCCCGGATGTGGTGTGTTTGTGTATGATGTCACAAAGCAGTCCTTATAAGGGCCTCAATGCACGTTGGTGTATGACGTCACAAAGCAGTCCTTACAAGGGCCTCAATGCACGTTGGTGTATGACGTCACAAAGCAGTCCTTACAAGGGCCTCAATGCACGTTGGTGTATGACGTCACAAAGCAGTCCTTACAAGGGCCTCAATGCATGTTGGTGTATGACATCACAAAGCAGTCCTTATAAGGGCCTCAATGCACGTTGGTTTATGACGTCACAAAGCAGTCCTTACAAGGGCCTCAATGCACGTTGGTGTATGACGTCACAAAGCAGTCCTTACAAGGGCCTCAATGCACGTTGGTGTATGACATCACAAAGCAGTCACGAGGCCGTCCCCCGGCGCGACAAACGAGGTTTCCTCCTCCTCCACCCCCCCCCCCCCCCCCCCCACCGAAATCTTTGGCCTTTTCGCGGTGAGAGCGTGGAGCAGTTTTGCAATTTTTGCAAAATTTGGGCACAAAGCGGCGGTAATACGACAAATCTGCAAACGTCACCCACCGACGTGGGGGTTGGCCATGTTGCGCACGCACGCAGTTTTGTTGGGGTCCGTGGCTATCCCCGGACTCGCTGACGACGCGCCCCAAGTAGCGAACCGATGTCTGCAGGAGGTGACACTTGACTGTGGTTTAAACGTAAGATTGGCCGCCCGAACTTTGAACAAACACCGATCGCGGCCGCTGCTCCTGGAACGTGCGTCCGAAGACGATCACGTCGTCCAAATAAACGAGGCGCGAATCCCATTGGAGGCCTGCTAGGACCAGCTGCGTGAGTCGCTGGAACGTGACAGGAGCCGAGTGGAGTCACATCGGGAGACAATTAAACTGGAACAGAGCCCGAGGTGTTCTTAGCTCTTTCGGTAAAGTCACCACGTTGAAGGGAAACAATAAAATAATAAAATATATATAAAACAAAAAAAATTCTCACGACGTTTCGACCATAACACAAACTGATGATGACCGTTTGCGTTATGGTCGAAACGTGAGAATTTTTATTCTATATATATATTTTATTATTTTATTGTTTCCCTTCAACGTGACTTTACCGAAAGAGCTAAGAATATGAATCACTGCAGTCACGAAAGCTTTAAATCAAAATTTAGAGCCCGAGGTGTTCAGAACACAGGATTTGGTTTAGAGCTCTCATCAAGAGGCAACTGCCAACACCCCGACGACAAGTCAAGTGTGGTAGAAAACCCACACAGCCGACAGGGCATCCAATGAATCGTCCATCCGTGGGAGCGGGTGTGCATCTGCCACGGAGACCTTGTTCAATTGGCGGAAATCCGCGCGAAGCCGCAGACTCCCATCGTGTTTCTTAACGGGAACAACGTGAGTTCCCCTCGTCGACCGCAGTGGCGAACGTGGTCCTCCTCCTGACGACTGAGCCCGTGTGAATTCTGGCGTACGGAAGCGGCGTTGCCCGTGTCAATGCGGTGCTGCCATCAGGGACGTGCGGCCAAAGTGTCATATTTACCCTGACTGAAAATGTTTTGAAAATTCGCCCCGCCGCTCGCCGGATAAAATCGGAATTCTTGCAGCGCAGCGCGTCCATCCATGATTCGCCCGGCTCGCTCCTCCGCTTCACCGTGGCCACGAGACATCTGTGGTCGCCTCGCCGGCCTTCCCGCGACACGCGGCCACTGCGTGGGCCAGAACGGTGCCCGCCTGGACGACCGCAGCACCCAGGCCGACGTTGAACACTCTGAACGACTACGTATGCATAATCACACCGTTAGTGTCAGTAGCATAACTCTCAACCACTTATCAGTGCCCTACCTTATTACAGACCAACTCAGACCTTACTGATCACCCCGTGGCCCTTATAAATCTCAACGTTCATCCTATACATTATACTACACTATACACTACACAGCTGTCAACCCCTTATCGGCGCTCTGCCTTATTACAGACCAATTCAGACCTTGTCGATCACCCCGTGCCCCTTATAAATCTCAACGTTCATCCTATACATTATACTACACTATACACTACACAGCTGTCAACCCCTTATCAGTGCCCTACCTTATTACAGACCAATTCAGACCTTACTGATCACCCCGTGCCCCTTATAAATCTCAACGTTAATCCTACAAAGTCCCATCACAAGGAAGAAACACAAACAAATCGACACGGATTTGTATTGTTGTTTGCCCGTATTGAAACGGCTGTACGCCCGTACGGGCCTGAGAACTCACTTTGCCTGCGCAAAGACCACGACGGGGTAAAACCGTGATGGGCTTCTACAGCTCCGCAATAGTCGAGTGTGAATAGTCGCCTAATAGTCGCTATTGGCTATCAGAGGTTCTCCCCAACAACCAGTCAAACAACGTTTGGGTGGTCATCTTGGGTAGGGGGGTGTGTGGTGGCTTCTCCCTTACCAAGATGGCAACCCCGCTCCCACCACGAGTCACGTGGTGTTGATATTTTGTGGGTGTTTTTTTAATTGGTCAGCTCCATTGCACGTGACATTGAACTTAATTTCATAGCCCGGATTAAGGCCCATGGTAATACCAAGCATAGCCCGGAAGAGGGGGATGAAAAGCATCAAAACTCAAGACGCGCTGAATAAATGTAGCGAATTTGTTTGATGTTTAATTATTTCATCCATAGCGACAAGAAGCTAGAGGGGCTCGCTGGCGTTAGTGAACGGAGGCGTTTGCTGTGTACCCCCCTAAATTAAAATAATTTAAGTTCGCCGGTTACATTCACCCCTTCCTCGCCCGCTGCTCGCGTTGGTTTCGCCCACGACCCTCTCCCTCCACCACCAAAGTGTCGCGTTTTGGCGGGAGAAGGCGGCTGTGTGTTCTGAGGAGACTAACAACCACCACCATCACAACATCTATAATCATAAGTATAACTACTACTATAATAACAACAACATCTACAATCATAACTATAACACTAATAATAACATCAACAACTTACAACAGCAATAATATAAACAATTACAATAGTAATAAAAACATGAACTGCTATAATAACTAATACTGTAACATCAACAACTACGACTATAATAAAACAAAAACGTGAACGAGAGCGGGCGACACAACAAGGAGGGCGGTGAGTGAGAGAGTGGAGCCGACCTCTCGCCCTCACAGCCTGAGGCCCACAAAGACGCGCGGGCTCTGTCAGCCTCACGCAGCCCGTCAGGGAGACTACACGGGGAGACATTTGTGTTGTGTCTGTGTCTCTGTGTGTGTCTCTGTGTGTGTCTCTCTGTGTGTGTGTCTCTGTGTGTGTGTGTCTCTGTGTGTGTGTGTGTCTGTGTGTGTCTGTAAGCCTCACGCAGCCCGTCAGGGAGACTACACGGGGAGACATTTGTGTTGTGTCTGTGTCTCTGTGTGTGTGTCTGTGTATCTGTGTGTGTGTCTGTGTGTGTCTGTGTGTATCTGTGTGTGTCTGTGTGTGTGTCTCTGTGTGTGCGTGTGTCTGTGTGCGTGTGTCTCTGTGTGTGTGTGTCTCTGTGTGTGTGTCTCTGTGTGTGTCTGTGTGCGTGTGTCTCTGTGTGTGTGTCTGTGCCGGGAAAGGTCCTGGCAAGGATTATTCAGCATCGCCTTGCCAGGCACGCTGAGGAGAGGCTTGCGGAGCCCCAATGCGGTTTCAGGAAAGGGCGGTCCTGCACAGATGCCATATTTTCTGTCCGTCTGCTACAGCAGAGGTGTAGGGAATTCCAACAAGACCTACATCTCTGCTTTATTGACCTGGTCAAGGCCTATGATATCATCAGTAGGCCTGGGCTCTGGGTCGTTCTTCGTGCTTTTGGAGTACCTGACCCTCTGCTCACGATCATTAAGGACCTTCATGATGGTGAGCAGGCCCGGGTAAAACTACGTGGCCGGGAGTCAGAGTCATTCCCTGTACACCTTGGGGTGCGACAGGGATGTCCTCTGGCTCCCACATTATTTAACATCTATTTTGACCACGTAGTTCGTGAAGCCTTCAATAGCTGTACCGGGGGAATCTCCATATGGTACAGATATAATGGGAGGCTAATCGATGCCCGGGTGCGGTCAAGGGATGGCTCCCTATTGCTCAACCACGTTATGTATGCTGATGATTTGGTAATAGCTGCTCAGTCAGAGGAGGAGTTGGAGACGCTGCTGCTGAGACTGGAGCGTGCCACTAAGAGGTGGGGCCTTATCATCAGCCCCACCAAAACTAAGCACCTGCCTGGGTATTTTGTACCATCGGACACTCCACCCCCACAACTCCCAATCGGTGATGGGGCAGTTGTGGAGAGAGTGGAGAGTTTCCCATACCTGGGCAGTGTGCTTATGACTGGCTCCAGTTTAACAGCAGAGGTCTCACTCCGAATCAGTCGAGCGGCAATATCTTTTCATCGGTTGCGTAACGCTGTGTGGAAGCTACCTGGTCTGTCGCTCCGCACTAAGCTTCAGGTCTTCTCGGCCACGGTCATTCCCTCCCTTCTCTACGCTTGCGAAACGTGGACCCCCCTAATGGAACATCTTCGCCGGTTAGAAACATTTAGGCTGGCCTGCCTACGATCCATCCTGGGTTTAACCAGACTGGATTGTGTGAGGAGCTCACAAATCCTTGAAAGATCTGGGCAGGGTCCCATCGGTGAGCTCCTCCGGCAGGCAAGGCTGCGATGGCTGGGTCATGTAGCCCGCATGCCCAGCCACCGCATGCCGAAACAGCTTTTGTTTGGCCGGATTGAGGGGGCTAAGCGGGCGCGGCACGGGCTAGAGAAGAGATGGAGTGATGTGGTACAGGAGGACGTGGAGCTGAGTGGACTTGCCGATGACTGGTACCAGCGGTGTCAAGATCGGCCTCTGTGGAGGAGGCTCGTGATGGATGCTACTGGGCAGTTGGAGGCAGTCGCCCTCCAACAACAACGGAGGGCGTAGGAGCGACGCTCACAACAGCGAGCGGAGCGCCGGGTGGCTAAAGCACAGCAGGTTGGCACAGTAGGGGCCACAGGTGGTGCATCAGCCAGTCATCTCAGTCAGTCGACCCGTGGCACCTGGGTCTGCCCCGTGACCTCCTGCCAGCGGGCGTTCGACACTTCACGTGGCCTCAGGGTGCACATAGCCTGGCACAAGCGTCGTGGTGACGTCACCGCCACTTAGTGGCGAATGGCGGTTGTTGTTGTTGTCTCTGTCTGTGTATGTCTCTGTGTGTGTGTCTCTGTGTGTGTGTCTCTGTGTGTGTGTCTCTGTGTGTGTCTGTGTGTAAGCCTCACGCAGCCCGTCAGGGAGACTACACGGGGAGACATTTGTGTTGTGTCTGTGTGTGTGTGTCTGTGTGTGTGTCTGTGTGTGTATCTCTGTGTGTGTCTGTGTGTGTGTCTCTGTGTCTGTGTGTGTGTCTGTGTGTATCTGTGTGAGTCTCTGTGTGTGTGTCTCTGTGTGTGTAAGCCTCACGCAGCCCGTCAGGGAGACTACACGGGGAGACATTTGTGTTGTGTCTGTCTCTGTGTGTGTGTCTCTGTGTGTGTCTGTGTGTAAGCCTCACGCAGCCCGTCAGGGAGACTACACGGGGAGACATTTGTGTTGTGTCTGTGTGTGCGTGTCTCTGTGTGTCTGTGTGTGTGTCTGTGTGTGTCTCTGTGTGTGTGTGTGTGTCTGTGTGTGTGTCTGTGTGTGTGTCTCTGTGTGTGTCTGTGTGTGTAAGCCTCACGCAGCCCGTCAGGGAGACTACACGGGGAGACATTTGTGTTGGGTCTGTGTGTGCGTGTCTCTGTGTGTCTGTGTGTGTGTCTGTGTGTGTATCTCTGTGTGTGTCTGTGTGTGTGTCTCTGTGTCTGTGTGTGTGTCTGTGTGTATCTGTGTGAGTCTCTGTGTGTGTGTCTCTGTGTGTGTCTGTGTCTCTGTGTGTGTCTGTGTGTAAGCCTCACGCAGCCCGTCAGGGAGACTACACGGGGAGACATTTGTGTTGTGTCTGTCTCTGTGTGTGTGTCTCTGTGTGTGTCTGTGTGTAAGCCTCACGCAGCCCGTCAGGGAGACTACACGGGGAGACATTTGTGTTGTGTCTGTGTGTGCGTGTCTCTGTGTGTCTGTGTGTGTGTCTGTGTGTGTCTCTGTGTGTGTGTGTGTGTCTGTGTGTGTGTCTGTGTGTGTGTCTCTGTGTGTGTCTGTGTGTGTAAGCCTCACGCAGCCCGTCAGGGAGACTACACGGGGAGACATTTGTGTTGGGTCTGTGTGTGCGTGTCTCTGTGTGTCTGTGTGTGTGTCTGTGTGTGTATCTCTGTGTGTGTCTGTGTGTGTGTCTCTGTGTCTGTGTGTGTGTCTGTGTGTATCTGTGTGAGTCTCTGTGTGTGTGTCTCTGTGTGTGTCTGTGTCTCTGTGTGTGTCTGTGTGTAAGCCTCACGCAGCCCGTCAGGGAGACTACACGGGGAGACATTTGTGTTGGGTCTGTGTGTGCGTGTCTCTGTGTGTCTGTGTGTGTGTCTGTGTGTGTATCTCTGTGTGTGTCTGTGTGTGTGTCTCTGTGTCTGTGTGTGTGTCTGTGTGTATCTGTGTGAGTCTCTGTGTGTGTGTCTCTGTGTGTGTAAGCCTCACGCAGCCCGTCAGGGAGACTACACGGGGAGACATTTGTGTTGTGTTTGTGTGTCTGTGTGTGTCTCTGTTTGTGTATGTCTCTGTGTGTGTCTCTGTGTGTGTGTCTCTGTGTGTGTGTCTCTGTGTGTGTCTGTGTCTCTGTGTGTGTCTGTGTGTAAGCCTCACGCAGCCCGTCAGGGAGACTACACGGGGAGACATTTGTGTTGTGTCTGTCTCTGTGTGTGTGTCTCTGTGTGTGTCTGTGTGTATCTGTGTGTGTCTGTGTGTGTGTCTCTGTGTGTGCGTGTGTCTGTGTGCGTGTGTCTCTGTGTGTGTGTGTCTCTGTGTGTGTGTCTCTGTGTGTGTCTGTGTGCGTGTGTCTCTGTGTGTGTGTCTGTGCCGGGAAAGGTCCTGGCAAGGATTATTCAGCATCGCCTTGCCAGGCACGCTGAGGAGAGGCTTGCGGAGCCCCAATGCGGTTTCAGGAAAGGGCGGTCCTGCACAGATGCCATATTTTCTGTCCGTCTGCTACAGCAGAGGTGTAGGGAATTCCAACAAGACCTACATCTCTGCTTTATTGACCTGGTCAAGGCCTATGATATCATCAGTAGGCCTGGGCTCTGGGTCGTTCTTCGTGCTTTTGGAGTACCTGACCCTCTGCTCACGATCATTAAGGACCTTCATGATGGTGAGCAGGCCCGGGTAAAACTACGTGGCCGGGAGTCAGAGTCATTCCCTGTACACCTTGGGGTGCGACAGGGATGTCCTCTGGCTCCCACATTATTTAACATCTATTTTGACCACGTAGTTCGTGAAGCCTTCAATAGCTGTACCGGGGGAATCTCCATATGGTACAGATATAATGGGAGGCTAATCGATGCCCGGGTGCGGTCAAGGGATGGCTCCCTATTGCTCAACCACGTTATGTATGCTGATGATTTGGTAATAGCTGCTCAGTCAGAGGAGGAGTTGGAGACGCTGCTGCTGAGACTGGAGCGTGCCACTAAGAGGTGGGGCCTTATCATCAGCCCCACCAAAACTAAGCACCTGCCTGGGTATTTTGTACCATCGGACACTCCACCCCCACAACTCCCAATCGGTGATGGGGCAGTTGTGGAGAGAGTGGAGAGTTTCCCATACCTGGGCAGTGTGCTTATGACTGGCTCCAGTTTAACAGCAGAGGTCTCACTCCGAATCAGTCGAGCGGCAATATCTTTTCATCGGTTGCGTAACGCTGTGTGGAAGCTACCTGGTCTGTCGCTCCGCACTAAGCTTCAGGTCTTCTCGGCCACGGTCATTCCCTCCCTTCTCTACGCTTGCGAAACGTGGACCCCCCTAATGGAACATCTTCGCCGGTTAGAAACATTTAGGCTGGCCTGCCTACGATCCATCCTGGGTTTAACCAGACTGGATTGTGTGAGGAGCTCACAAATCCTTGAAAGATCTGGGCAGGGTCCCATCGGTGAGCTCCTCCGGCAGGCAAGGCTGCGATGGCTGGGTCATGTAGCCCGCATGCCCAGCCACCGCATGCCGAAACAGCTTTTGTTTGGCCGGATTGAGGGGGCTAAGCGGGCGCGGCACGGGCTAGAGAAGAGATGGAGTGATGTGGTACAGGAGGACGTGGAGCTGAGTGGACTTGCCGATGACTGGTACCAGCGGTGTCAAGATCGGCCTCTGTGGAGGAGGCTCGTGATGGATGCTACTGGGCAGTTGGAGGCAGTCGCCCTCCAACAACAACGGAGGGCGTAGGAGCGACGCTCACAACAGCGAGCGGAGCGCCGGGTGGCTAAAGCACAGCAGGTTGGCACAGTAGGGGCCACAGGTGGTGCATCAGCCAGTCATCTCAGTCAGTCGACCCGTGGCACCTGGGTCTGCCCCGTGACCTCCTGCCAGCGGGCGTTCGACACTTCACGTGGCCTCAGGGTGCACATAGCCTGGCACAAGCGTCGTGGTGACGTCACCGCCACTTAGTGGCGAATGGCGGTTGTTGTTGTTGTCTCTGTCTGTGTATGTCTCTGTGTGTGTGTCTCTGTGTGTGTGTCTCTGTGTGTGTGTCTCTGTGTGTGTCTGTGTGTAAGCCTCACGCAGCCCGTCAGGGAGACTACACGGGGAGACATTTGTGTTGTGTCTGTGTGTGTGTGTCTGTGTGTGTGTCTGTGTGTGTATCTCTGTGTGTGTCTGTGTGTGTGTCTCTGTGTCTGTGTGTGTGTCTGTGTGTATCTGTGTGAGTCTCTGTGTGTGTGTCTCTGTGTGTGTAAGCCTCACGCAGCCCGTCAGGGAGACTACACGGGGAGACATTTGTGTTGTGTCTGTCTCTGTGTGTGTGTCTCTGTGTGTGTCTGTGTGTAAGCCTCACGCAGCCCGTCAGGGAGACTACACGGGGAGACATTTGTGTTGTGTCTGTGTGTGCGTGTCTCTGTGTGTCTGTGTGTGTGTCTGTGTGTGTCTCTGTGTGTGTGTGTGTGTCTGTGTGTGTGTCTGTGTGTGTGTCTCTGTGTGTGTCTGTGTGTGTAAGCCTCACGCAGCCCGTCAGGGAGACTACACGGGGAGACATTTGTGTTGGGTCTGTGTGTGCGTGTCTCTGTGTGTCTGTGTGTGTGTCTGTGTGTGTATCTCTGTGTGTGTCTGTGTGTGTGTCTCTGTGTCTGTGTGTGTGTCTGTGTGTATCTGTGTGAGTCTCTGTGTGTGTGTCTCTGTGTGTGTCTGTGTCTCTGTGTGTGTCTGTGTGTAAGCCTCACGCAGCCCGTCAGGGAGACTACACGGGGAGACATTTGTGTTGTGTCTGTCTCTGTGTGTGTGTCTCTGTGTGTGTCTGTGTGTAAGCCTCACGCAGCCCGTCAGGGAGACTACACGGGGAGACATTTGTGTTGTGTCTGTGTGTGCGTGTCTCTGTGTGTCTGTGTGTGTGTCTGTGTGTGTCTCTGTGTGTGTGTGTGTGTCTGTGTGTGTGTCTGTGTGTGTGTCTCTGTGTGTGTCTGTGTGTGTAAGCCTCACGCAGCCCGTCAGGGAGACTACACGGGGAGACATTTGTGTTGGGTCTGTGTGTGCGTGTCTCTGTGTGTCTGTGTGTGTGTCTGTGTGTGTATCTCTGTGTGTGTCTGTGTGTGTGTCTCTGTGTCTGTGTGTGTGTCTGTGTGTATCTGTGTGAGTCTCTGTGTGTGTGTCTCTGTGTGTGTCTGTGTCTCTGTGTGTGTCTGTGTGTAAGCCTCACGCAGCCCGTCAGGGAGACTACACGGGGAGACATTTGTGTTGGGTCTGTGTGTGCGTGTCTCTGTGTGTCTGTGTGTGTGTCTGTGTGTGTATCTCTGTGTGTGTCTGTGTGTGTGTCTCTGTGTCTGTGTGTGTGTCTGTGTGTATCTGTGTGAGTCTCTGTGTGTGTGTCTCTGTGTGTGTAAGCCTCACGCAGCCCGTCAGGGAGACTACACGGGGAGACATTTGTGTTGTGTTTGTGTGTCTGTGTGTGTCTCTGTTTGTGTATGTCTCTGTGTGTGTCTCTGTGTGTGTGTCTCTGTGTGTGTGTCTCTGTGTGTGTCTGTGTCTCTGTGTGTGTCTGTGTGTAAGCCTCACGCAGCCCGTCAGGGAGACTACACGGGGAGACATTTGTGTTGTGTCTGTCTCTGTGTGTGTGTCTCTGTGTGTGTCTGTGTGTAAGCCTCACGCAGCCCGTCAGGGAGACTACACGGGGAGACATTTGTGTTGTGTCTGTGTGTGCGTGTCTCTGTGTGTCTGTGTGTGTGTCTGTGTGTGTCTCTGTGTGTGTGTGTGTGTCTGTGTGTGTGTCTGTGTGTGTGTCTCTGTGTGTGTCTGTGTGTGTAAGCCTCACGCAGCCCGTCAGGGAGACTACACGGGGAGACATTTGTGTTGGGTCTGTGTGTGCGTGTCTCTGTGTGTCTGTGTGTGTGTCTGTGTGTGTCTCTGTGTGTGTGTGTGTGTCTGTGTGTGTGTCTGTGTGTGTGTCTCTGTGTGTGTCTGTGTGTGTGTGTCTCTGTGTGTGTCTGTGTGTGTATCTCTGTGTGTGTCTGTGTGTGTGTCTCTGTGTCTGTGTGTGTGTCTGTGTGTATCTGTGTGAGTCTCTGTGTGTGTGTCTCTGTGTGTGTAAGCCTCACGCAGCCCGTCAGGGAGACTACACGGGGAGACATTTGTGTTGTGTTTGTGTGTCTGTGTGTGTCTCTGTTTGTGTATGTCTCTGTGTGTGTCTCTGTGTGTGTGTCTCTGTGTGTGTGTCTCTGTGTGTGTCTGTGTCTCTGTGTGTGTCTGTGTGTAAGCCTCACGCAGCCCGTCAGGGAGACTACACGGGGAGACATTTGTGTTGTGTCTGTCTCTGTGTGTGTGTCTCTGTGTGTGTCTGTGTGTAAGCCTCACGCAGCCCGTCAGGGAGACTACACGGGGAGACATTTGTGTTGTGTCTGTGTGTGCGTGTCTCTGTGTGTCTGTGTGTGTGTCTGTGTGTGTCTCTGTGTGTGTGTGTGTGTCTGTGTGTGTGTCTGTGTGTGTGTCTCTGTGTGTGTCTGTGTGTGTAAGCCTCACGCAGCCCGTCAGGGAGACTACACGGGGAGACATTTGTGTTGGGTCTGTGTGTGCGTGTCTCTGTGTGTCTGTGTGTGTGTCTGTGTGTGTCTCTGTGTGTGTGTGTGTGTCTGTGTGTGTGTCTGTGTGTGTCTCTGTGTGTGTCTGTGTGTGTGTGTCTCTGTGTGTGTTGTGTCTGTTGTGTCTGTGACTTCAATGCCCGAGTTGGTCACGATACTGGCACCAGGTCTGGAGTGATTGGAGGGCATGGGCCAGATCAGCTCAATAACAATGGTAGGAGGCTGCTAGATTTTTGTGCAGCCCATGGGCTTGTAATTACCAACACGCTGTTCCGGCATCGGCGCATCCACACAACATCATGGATGCATGCCGGGTCCAAGCAAGAACATCTGCTGGACTACATAGTGACGGACCAGCGGATGCGAGCCCATGTCCTTGACACCAGGACCTACCGTGGAGCTGATCTGCCCTCTGACCATCGACTAGTCATCTGTAAGATGCGCCTGCCATTCTTCCACTCCGGTGGTGGGTGTACACCCAGGACCCCATTCCGACCTAATTTGGCCTGGTCTCAGTTATCTGATGAAAGTTGCAAGCGAGAATTTCATCATCGCTTGCGGCTGGGATTGGCATCGTCCTCGACTCCTCCTGATGTCGAGGGTAAATGGGCGCGGTTTAGGACTGTGACTCATGCAGCTGCAATGGCTGCTTTGCGTACGCGGTCCAGACCTCCCCAGAGACCCTGGCTGACAGAGGAGGTGTTCAGGATGGTTGAGAAAAAGCAATAGGCCCACTGCCATCGGCTACAGAATGCCACGTCAGAGAATGAGGAGGCTTACCGCAGCCTTCGCTCGGAGGTTCGGAGAGCCGTGAGGCGCTGCAAGGATGGGTGGTGGTCGCGGGTTGCTGAGGAGATGGAGTCTGCCTCAGTGGCCCGTGATCACAAATCTCTATTTAACTCCATCAAAAAAGTAACCTGCAGCGCCACACCTATTACCATCATTAGGGGAAAAAACGGTGATCCAATCTCAGGAACAGGTTTGCAGATTTGCTGAGCATTTCTGTGAGGTCCTGGGGGAGGGAAAATCCCTCAGCCAGGAAAACATCTTGGCACAAAGTGAGGATGACCCTGCTGAGGCTGCGGTGCCTCAAATATTGGAAGAAGTCACCCCCTGTGAGTGGCTGGCTGAGGTGCCATCTGTTGAGGAAGTACTGAAGGCGATCTGGAGTCTGAGACCAGGAAAGGCAGCGGGCAGAGATGATCTCCCAAGCGAAATGCTGAGGGAGGGTGGCGTTTGTGCACAGACTGCCCTATATGACATCATAACAACAGTCTGGACCACTGGACGGGTTCCGCAGGATTGGAAGGATGCCCTGGTGGTCCCCCTTTTTAAGAAGGGGGACCGCACAGACTGTAACAACTACAGGGGCATCTCACTCCTCAGTGTGCCGGGAAAGGTCCTGGCATGGATTATTCAGCATCGCCTTGCCAGGCACGCTGAGGAGAGGCTTGCGGAGCCCCAATGCGGTTTCAGGATAGGGCGGTCCTGCACAGATGCCATATTTTCTGTCCGTCTGCTACAGCAGAGGTGTAGGGAATTCCAACAAGACCTACATCTCTGCTTTATTGACCTGGTCAAGGCCTATGATACCATCAGTAGGCCTGGGCTCTGGGTCGTTCTTCGTGCTTTTGGAGTACCTAACCCTCTGCTCACGATCATTAAGGACCTTCATGATGGTGAGCGGGCCCAGGTAAAACTACGTGGCCGGGAGTCAGAGCCATTCCCTGTATACCTTGGGGTGCGACAGGGATGTCCTCTGGCTCCCACATTATTTAACATCTATTTTGACCACGTAGTTCGTGAAGCCTTGAATAGCTGTACCGGGGGATTCTCCATATGGTACAGATATAATGGGAGGCTGATCGATGCCCGGGTGCGGTCACGGGATGGCTCCCTATTGCTAACCACGTTATGTATGCTGATGATTTGGTAATAGCTGCTCAGTCAGAGGAGGAGTTGGAGACGCTGCTGCTGAGACTGGAGCATGCCACTAAGAGGTGGGGCCTTACCATCAACCCCACCAAAACTAAGCACCTGCCTGGGTATTTTGTACCATCGGACACTCCACCCCCACAACTCCCGATCGGTGATGGGGCAGTTCTGGAGAGAGTGGAGAGTTCCCCATACCTGGGCAGTGTGCTTATGACTGACTCCAGTTTAACAGCAGAGGTCTCACTCCGAATCAGTTGAGCGGCAATATCTTTTCATCGGTTGCGTAACGCTGTGTGGAAGCTACCTGGTCTGTCGCTCCGCACTAAGCTTCAGGTCTTCTCGGCCACGGTCATTCCCTCCCTTCTCTACGCTTGCGAAACGTGGACCCCCCTAATGGAACATCTTCGCCGGTTAGAAACATTTAGGCTGGCCTGCCTACGATCCATCCTGGGTTTAACCAGACTGGATTGTGTGAGGAGCTCACAAATCCTTGAAAGATCTGGGCAGGGTCCCATCGGTGAGCTCCTCCGGCAGGCAAGGCTGCGATGGCTGGGTCATGTAGCCCGCATGCCCAGCCACCGCATGCCGAAACAGCTTTTGTTTGGCCGGATTGAGGGGGCTAAGCGGGCGCGGCACGGGCTAGAGAAGAGATGGAGTGATGTGGTACAGGAGGACGTGGAGCTGAGTGGACTTGCCGATGACTGGTACCAGCGGTGTCAAGATCGGCCTCTGTGGAGGAGGCTCGTGATGGATGCTACTGGGCAGTTGGAGGCAGTCGCCCTCCAACAACAACGGAGGGCGTAGGAGCGACGCTCACAACAGCGAGCGGAGCGCCGGGTGGCTAAAGCACAGCAGGTTGGCACAGTAGGGGCCACAGGTGGTGCATCAGCCAGTCATCTCAGTCAGTCGACCCGTGGCACCTGGGTCTGCCCCGTGACCTCCTGCCAGCGGGCGTTCGACACTTCACGTGGCCTCAGGGTGCACATAGCCTGGCACAAGCGTCGTGGTGACGTCACCGCCACTTAGTGGCGAATGGCGGTTGTTGTTGTTGTCTCTGTCTGTGTATGTCTCTGTGTGTGTGTCTCTGTGTGTGTGTCTCTGTGTGTGTGTCTCTGTGTGTGTCTGTGTGTAAGCCTCACGCAGCCCGTCAGGGAGACTACACGGGGAGACATTTGTGTTGTGTCTGTGTGTGTGTGTCTGTGTGTGTGTCTGTGTGTGTATCTCTGTGTGTGTCTGTGTGTGTGTCTCTGTGTCTGTGTGTGTGTCTGTGTGTATCTGTGTGAGTCTCTGTGTGTGTGTCTCTGTGTGTGTAAGCCTCACGCAGCCCGTCAGGGAGACTACACGGGGAGACATTTGTGTTGGGTCTGTGTGTGCGTGTCTCTGTGTGTCTGTGTGTGTGTCTGTGTGTGTATCTCTGTGTGTGTCTGTGTGTGTGTCTCTGTGTCTGTGTGTGTGTCTGTGTGTATCTGTGTGAGTCTCTGTGTGTGTGTCTCTGTGTGTGTAAGCCTCACGCAGCCCGTCAGGGAGACTACACGGGGAGACATTTGTGTTGTGTTTGTGTGTCTGTGTGTGTCTCTGTTTGTGTATGTCTCTGTGTGTGTCTCTGTGTGTGTGTCTCTGTGTGTGTGTCTCTGTGTGTGTCTGTGTCTCTGTGTGTGTCTGTGTGTAAGCCTCACGCAGCCCGTCAGGGAGACTACACGGGGAGACATTTGTGTTGTGTCTGTCTCTGTGTGTGTGTCTCTGTGTGTGTCTGTGTGTAAGCCTCACGCAGCCCGTCAGGGAGACTACACGGGGAGACATTTGTGTTGTGTCTGTGTGTGCGTGTCTCTGTGTGTCTGTGTGTGTGTCTGTGTGTGTCTCTGTGTGTGTGTGTGTGTCTGTGTGTGTGTCTGTGTGTGTGTCTCTGTGTGTGTCTGTGTGTGTAAGCCTCACGCAGCCCGTCAGGGAGACTACACGGGGAGACATTTGTGTTGGGTCTGTGTGTGCGTGTCTCTGTGTGTCTGTGTGTGTGTCTGTGTGTGTCTCTGTGTGTGTGTGTGTGTCTGTGTGTGTGTCTGTGTGTGTGTCTCTGTGTGTGTCTGTGTGTGTGTGTCTCTGTGTGTGTCTGTGTGTGTATCTCTGTGTGTGTCTGTGTGTGTGTCTCTGTGTCTGTGTGTGTGTCTGTGTGTATCTGTGTGAGTCTCTGTGTGTGTGTCTCTGTGTGTGTAAGCCTCACGCAGCCCGTCAGGGAGACTACACGGGGAGACATTTGTGTTGTGTTTGTGTGTCTGTGTGTGTCTCTGTTTGTGTATGTCTCTGTGTGTGTCTCTGTGTGTGTGTCTCTGTGTGTGTGTCTCTGTGTGTGTCTGTGTCTCTGTGTGTGTCTGTGTGTAAGCCTCACGCAGCCCGTCAGGGAGACTACACGGGGAGACATTTGTGTTGTGTCTGTCTCTGTGTGTGTGTCTCTGTGTGTGTCTGTGTGTAAGCCTCACGCAGCCCGTCAGGGAGACTACACGGGGAGACATTTGTGTTGTGTCTGTGTGTGCGTGTCTCTGTGTGTCTGTGTGTGTGTCTGTGTGTGTCTCTGTGTGTGTGTGTGTGTCTGTGTGTGTGTCTGTGTGTGTGTCTCTGTGTGTGTCTGTGTGTGTAAGCCTCACGCAGCCCGTCAGGGAGACTACACGGGGAGACATTTGTGTTGGGTCTGTGTGTGCGTGTCTCTGTGTGTCTGTGTGTGTGTCTGTGTGTGTCTCTGTGTGTGTGTGTGTGTCTGTGTGTGTGTCTGTGTGTGTGTCTCTGTGTGTGTCTGTGTGTGTGTGTCTCTGTGTGTGTTGTGTCTGTTGTGTCTGTGACTTCAATGCCCGAGTTGGTCACGATACTGGCACCAGGTCTGGAGTGATTGGAGGGCATGGGCCAGATCAGCTCAATAACAATGGTAGGAGGCTGCTAGATTTTTGTGCAGCCCATGGGCTTGTAATTACCAACACGCTGTTCCGGCATCGGCGCATCCACACAACATCATGGATGCATGCCGGGTCCAAGCAAGAACATCTGCTGGACTACATAGTGACGGACCAGCGGATGCGAGCCCATGTCCTTGACACCAGGACCTACCGTGGAGCTGATCTGCCCTCTGACCATCGACTAGTCATCTGTAAGATGCGCCTGCCATTCTTCCACTCCGGTGGTGGGTGTACACCCAGGACCCCATTCCGACCTAATTTGGCCTGGTCTCAGTTATCTGATGAAAGTTGCAAGCGAGAATTTCATCATCGCTTGCGGCTGGGATTGGCATCGTCCTCGACTCCTCCTGATGTCGAGGGTAAATGGGCGCGGTTTAGGACTGTGACTCATGCAGCTGCAATGGCTGCTTTGCGTACGCGGTCCAGACCTCCCCAGAGACCCTGGCTGACAGAGGAGGTGTTCAGGATGGTTGAGAAAAAGCAATAGGCCCACTGCCATCGGCTACAGAATGCCACGTCAGAGAATGAGGAGGCTTACCGCAGCCTTCGCTCGGAGGTTCGGAGAGCCGTGAGGCGCTGCAAGGATGGGTGGTGGTCGCGGGTTGCTGAGGAGATGGAGTCTGCCTCAGTGGCCCGTGATCACAAATCTCTATTTAACTCCATCAAAAAAGTAACCTGCAGCGCCACACCTATTACCATCATTAGGGGAAAAAACGGTGATCCAATCTCAGGAACAGGTTTGCAGATTTGCTGAGCATTTCTGTGAGGTCCTGGGGGAGGGAAAATCCCTCAGCCAGGAAAACATCTTGGCACAAAGTGAGGATGACCCTGCTGAGGCTGCGGTGCCTCAAATATTGGAAGAAGTCACCCCCTGTGAGTGGCTGGCTGAGGTGCCATCTGTTGAGGAAGTACTGAAGGCGATCTGGAGTCTGAGACC
The DNA here is from genome assembly GCF_048934315.1 of Petromyzon marinus. Lineage (NCBI taxonomy): Eukaryota > Metazoa > Chordata > Hyperoartia > Petromyzontiformes > Petromyzontidae > Petromyzon > Petromyzon marinus. The sequence continues at coordinate 1,740,419 of NW_027422996.1, read as the reverse complement.
AGGAAAGGCAGCGGGCAGAGATGATCTCCCAAGCGAAATGCTGAGGGAGGGTGGCGTTTGTGCACAGACTGCCCTATATGACATCATAACAACAGTCTGGACCACTGGACGGGTTCCGCAGGATTGGAAGGATGCCCTGGTGGTCCCCCTTTTTAAGAAGGGGGACCGCACAGACTGTAACAACTACAGGGGCATCTCACTCCTCAGTGTGCCGGGAAAGGTCCTGGCATGGATTATTCAGCATCGCCTTGCCAGGCACGCTGAGGAGAGGCTTGCGGAGCCCCAATGCGGTTTCAGGATAGGGCGGTCCTGCACAGATGCCATATTTTCTGTCCGTCTGCTACAGCAGAGGTGTAGGGAATTCCAACAAGACCTACATCTCTGCTTTATTGACCTGGTCAAGGCCTATGATACCATCAGTAGGCCTGGGCTCTGGGTCGTTCTTCGTGCTTTTGGAGTACCTAACCCTCTGCTCACGATCATTAAGGACCTTCATGATGGTGAGCGGGCCCAGGTAAAACTACGTGGCCGGGAGTCAGAGCCATTCCCTGTATACCTTGGGGTGCGACAGGGATGTCCTCTGGCTCCCACATTATTTAACATCTATTTTGACCACGTAGTTCGTGAAGCCTTGAATAGCTGTACCGGGGGATTCTCCATATGGTACAGATATAATGGGAGGCTGATCGATGCCCGGGTGCGGTCACGGGATGGCTCCCTATTGCTAACCACGTTATGTATGCTGATGATTTGGTAATAGCTGCTCAGTCAGAGGAGGAGTTGGAGACGCTGCTGCTGAGACTGGAGCATGCCACTAAGAGGTGGGGCCTTACCATCAACCCCACCAAAACTAAGCACCTGCCTGGGTATTTTGTACCATCGGACACTCCACCCCCACAACTCCCGATCGGTGATGGGGCAGTTCTGGAGAGAGTGGAGAGTTCCCCATACCTGGGCAGTGTGCTTATGACTGACTCCAGTTTAACAGCAGAGGTCTCACTCCGAATCAGTTGAGCGGCAATATCTTTTCATCGGTTGCGTAACGCTGTGTGGAAGCTACCTGGTCTGTCGCTCCGCACTAAGCTTCAGGTCTTCTCGGCCACGGTCATTCCCTCCCTTCTCTACGCTTGCGAAACGTGGACCCCCCTAATGGAACATCTTCGCCGGTTAGAAACATTTAGGCTGGCCTGCCTACGATCCATCCTGGGTTTAACCAGACTGGATTGTGTGAGGAGCTCACAAATCCTTGAAAGATCTGGGCAGGGTCCCATCGGTGAGCTCCTCCGGCAGGCAAGGCTGCGATGGCTGGGTCATGTAGCCCGCATGCCCAGCCACCGCATGCCGAAACAGCTTTTGTTTGGCCGGATTGAGGGGGCTAAGCGGGCGCGGCACGGGCTAGAGAAGAGATGGAGTGATGTGGTACAGGAGGACGTGGAGCTGAGTGGACTTGCCGATGACTGGTACCAGCGGTGTCAAGATCGGCCTCTGTGGAGGAGGCTCGTGATGGATGCTACTGGGCAGTTGGAGGCAGTCGCCCTCCAACAACAACGGAGGGCGTAGGAGCGACGCTCACAACAGCGAGCGGAGCGCCGGGTGGCTAAAGCACAGCAGGTTGGCACAGTAGGGGCCACAGGTGGTGCATCAGCCAGTCATCTCAGTCAGTCGACCCGTGGCACCTGGGTCTGCCCCGTGACCTCCTGCCAGCGGGCGTTCGACACTTCACGTGGCCTCAGGGTGCACATAGCCTGGCACAAGCGTCGTGGTGACGTCACCGCCACTTAGTGGCGAATGGCGGTTGTTGTTGTTGTCTCTGTCTGTGTATGTCTCTGTGTGTGTGTCTCTGTGTGTGTGTCTCTGTGTGTGTGTCTCTGTGTGTGTCTGTGTGTAAGCCTCACGCAGCCCGTCAGGGAGACTACACGGGGAGACATTTGTGTTGTGTCTGTGTGTGTGTGTCTGTGTGTGTGTCTGTGTGTGTATCTCTGTGTGTGTCTGTGTGTGTGTCTCTGTGTCTGTGTGTGTGTCTGTGTGTATCTGTGTGAGTCTCTGTGTGTGTGTCTCTGTGTGTGTAAGCCTCACGCAGCCCGTCAGGGAGACTACACGGGGAGACATTTGTGTTGTGTTTGTGTGTCTGTGTGTGTCTCTGTTTGTGTATGTCTCTGTGTGTGTCTCTGTGTGTGTGTCTCTGTGTGTGTGTCTCTGTGTGTGTCTGTGTGTAAGCCTCACGCAGCCCGTCAGGGAGACTACACGGGGAGACATTTGTGTTGTGTCTGTCTCTGTGTGTGTGTCTCTGTGTGTGTCTGTGTGTAAGCCTCACGCAGCCCGTCAGGGAGACTACACGGGGAGACATTTGTGTTGGGTCTGTGTGTGCGTGTCTCTGTGTGTCTGTGTGTGTGTCTGTGTGTGTCTCTGTGTGTGTGTGTGTGTCTGTGTGTGTGTCTGTGTGTGTGTCTCTGTGTGTGTCTGTGTGTGTAAGCCTCACGCAGCCCGTCAGGGAGACTACACGGGGAGACATTTGTGTTGGGTCTGTGTGTGCGTGTCTCTGTGTGTCTGTGTGTGTGTCTGTGTGTGTCTCTGTGTGTGTGTGTGTGTCTGTGTGTGTGTCTGTGTGTGTGTCTCTGTGTGTGTCTGTGTGTGTGTGTCTCTGTGTGTGTCTGTGTGTGTATCTCTGTGTGTGTCTGTGTGTGTGTCTCTGTGTCTGTGTGTGTGTCTGTGTGTATCTGTGTGAGTCTCTGTGTGTGTGTCTCTGTGTGTGTAAGCCTCACGCAGCCCGTCAGGGAGACTACACGGGGAGACATTTGTGTTGTGTTTGTGTGTCTGTGTGTGTCTCTGTTTGTGTATGTCTCTGTGTGTGTCTCTGTGTGTGTGTCTCTGTGTGTGTGTCTCTGTGTGTGTCTGTGTCTCTGTGTGTGTCTGTGTGTAAGCCTCACGCAGCCCGTCAGGGAGACTACACGGGGAGACATTTGTGTTGTGTCTGTCTCTGTGTGTGTGTCTCTGTGTGTGTCTGTGTGTAAGCCTCACGCAGCCCGTCAGGGAGACTACACGGGGAGACATTTGTGTTGTGTCTGTGTGTGCGTGTCTCTGTGTGTCTGTGTGTGTGTCTGTGTGTGTCTCTGTGTGTGTGTGTGTGTCTGTGTGTGTGTCTGTGTGTGTGTCTCTGTGTGTGTCTGTGTGTGTAAGCCTCACGCAGCCCGTCAGGGAGACTACACGGGGAGACATTTGTGTTGGGTCTGTGTGTGCGTGTCTCTGTGTGTCTGTGTGTGTGTCTGTGTGTGTCTCTGTGTGTGTGTGTGTCTGTGTGTGTGTCTGTGTGTGTGTCTCTGTGTCTGTGTGTGTGTGTCTCTGTGTGTGTTGTGTCTGTTGTGTCTGTGACTTCAATGCCCGAGTTGGTCACGATACTGGCACCAGGTCTGGAGTGATTGGAGGGCATGGGCCAGATCAGCTCAATAACAATGGTAGGAGGCTGCTAGATTTTTGTGCAGCCCATGGGCTTGTAATTACCAACACGCTGTTCCGGCATCGGCGCATCCACACAACATCATGGATGCATGCCGGGTCCAAGCAAGAACATCTGCTGGACTACATAGTGACGGACCAGCGGATGCGAGCCCATGTCCTTGACACCAGGACCTACCGTGGAGCTGATCTGCCCTCTGACCATCGACTAGTCATCTGTAAGATGCGCCTGCCATTCTTCCACTCCGGTGGTGGGTGTACACCCAGGACCCCATTCCGACCTAATTTGGCCTGGTCTCAGTTATCTGATGAAAGTTGCAAGCGAGAATTTCATCATCGCTTGCGGCTGGGATTGGCATCGTCCTCGACTCCTCCTGATGTCGAGGGTAAATGGGCGCGGTTTAGGACTGTGACTCATGCAGCTGCAATGGCTGCTTTGCGTACGCGGTCCAGACCTCCCCAGAGACCCTGGCTGACAGAGGAGGTGTTCAGGATGGTTGAGAAAAAGCAATAGGCCCACTGCCATCGGCTACAGAATGCCACGTCAGAGAATGAGGAGGCTTACCGCAGCCTTCGCTCGGAGGTTCGGAGAGCCGTGAGGCGCTGCAAGGATGGGTGGTGGTCGCGGGTTGCTGAGGAGATGGAGTCTGCCTCAGTGGCCCGTGATCACAAATCTCTATTTAACTCCATCAAAAAAGTAACCTGCAGCGCCACACCTATTACCATCATTAGGGGAAAAAACGGTGATCCAATCTCAGGAACAGGTTTGCAGATTTGCTGAGCATTTCTGTGAGGTCCTGGGGGAGGGAAAATCCCTCAGCCAGGAAAACATCTTGGCACAAAGTGAGGATGACCCTGCTGAGGCTGCGGTGCCTCAAATATTGGAAGAAGTCACCCCCTGTGAGTGGCTGGCTGAGGTGCCATCTGTTGAGGAAGTACTGAAGGCGATCTGGAGTCTGAGACCAGGAAAGGCAGCGGGCAGAGATGATCTCCCAAGCGAAATGCTGAGGGAGGGTGGCGTTTGTGCACAGACTGCCCTATATGACATCATAACAACAGTCTGGACCACTGGACGGGTTCCGCAGGATTGGAAGGATGCCCTGGTGGTCCCCCTTTTTAAGAAGGGGGACCGCACAGACTGTAACAACTACAGGGGCATCTCACTCCTCAGTGTGCCGGGAAAGGTCCTGGCATGGATTATTCAGCATCGCCTTGCCAGGCACGCTGAGGAGAGGCTTGCGGAGCCCCAATGCGGTTTCAGGATAGGGCGGTCCTGCACAGATGCCATATTTTCTGTCCGTCTGCTACAGCAGAGGTGTAGGGAATTCCAACAAGACCTACATCTCTGCTTTATTGACCTGGTCAAGGCCTATGATACCATCAGTAGGCCTGGGCTCTGGGTCGTTCTTCGTGCTTTTGGAGTACCTAACCCTCTGCTCACGATCATTAAGGACCTTCATGATGGTGAGCGGGCCCAGGTAAAACTACGTGGCCGGGAGTCAGAGCCATTCCCTGTATACCTTGGGGTGCGACAGGGATGTCCTCTGGCTCCCACATTATTTAACATCTATTTTGACCACGTAGTTCGTGAAGCCTTGAATAGCTGTACCGGGGGATTCTCCATATGGTACAGATATAATGGGAGGCTGATCGATGCCCGGGTGCGGTCACGGGATGGCTCCCTATTGCTAACCACGTTATGTATGCTGATGATTTGGTAATAGCTGCTCAGTCAGAGGAGGAGTTGGAGACGCTGCTGCTGAGACTGGAGCATGCCACTAAGAGGTGGGGCCTTACCATCAACCCCACCAAAACTAAGCACCTGCCTGGGTATTTTGTACCATCGGACACTCCACCCCCACAACTCCCGATCGGTGATGGGGCAGTTCTGGAGAGAGTGGAGAGTTCCCCATACCTGGGCAGTGTGCTTATGACTGACTCCAGTTTAACAGCAGAGGTCTCACTCCGAATCAGTTGAGCGGCAATATCTTTTCATCGGTTGCGTAACTCTGTGTGGAAGCTACCTGGTCTGTCGCTCCACACTAAGCTTCAGGTCTTCTCGGCCACGGTCATTCTCTCCCTTCTCTACGCTTGCGAAACGTGGACCCCCCTAATGGAACATCTTCGCCGGTTAGAAACATTTAGGCTGGCCTGCCTACAATCCATCCTGGGTTTAACCAGACTGGATTGTGTGAGGAGCTCACAAATTCTTGAAAGATCTGGGCAAGGTCCCATCGGTGAGCTCCTCCGGCGGGCAAGGCTGCGATGTCTGGGTCATGTAGCCCGCATGCCCATCCACCGCATGCTGAAACAGCTTTTGTTCGGTCGGATTGAGGGGGCAAAGCGGGCGCGGCACGGGCTAGAGAAGAGATGGAGTGATGTGGTACAGGAGGACGTGGAGCTGAGTGGACTTGCCGATGACTGGTACCAGCGGTGTCAAGATCGGCCTCTGTGGAGGAGGCTCGTGAAGGATGCTACTGGGCAGTTGGAGGTAGTCGCCCTCCAACAATAACGGAGGGCAGAGGAGCGACGCTCACAACAACGAGCGGAGCGCCGGGTGGCTAAAGCACAGCAGGTTGGCACAGTAGGGGGCACAGTTGGTGCATCAGCCAGTCATCTCAGTCAGTCGACCCGTGGCACCTGGGTCTGCCCCGTGACCTCCTGCCAGGGGGCGTTCGACACGTCACGTGGCATCAGGGTGCAAATAGCCTGGCACAAGCGTCGTGGTGACGTCACCGCCACTTAGTGGCGAATGGCGGTTGTTGTTGTTGTGTCTGTGTGTGTTGTGTGTGTGTCTCTGTGTGTGTGTGTCTCTGTGTTTTTGTGTGTGTTGTGTGTGTGTGTCTCTGTGTGTGTGTGTCTCTGTGTGTGCGTGTGTCTCTGTGTGTGTGTGTCTCTGTGTGTCTCTGTGTGTGTGTGTGTCTGTGTGCGTGTGTCTCTGTGTGTGTGTCTCTGTGTGTCTGTGTGTGTTGTGTGTGTGTCTCTGTGTGTGTGTGTCTCTGTGTGTCTCTGTGTCTGTGTGTCTGTGTGTCTCTGTGTGTGTGTCTCTGTGTATCTGTGTGTGTTGTGTGTGTGTCTCTGTGTGTGTGTGTCTCTGTGTGTCTCTGTGTCTGTGTGTCTCTGTGTGTGTCTCTGTGTGTGTCTGTGTGTGTGTGTGTCTGTGTGTCTGTCTCTGTGTGTGTGTGTCTCTGTGTGTGTGTGTCTCTGTGTGTACACCACCAGCAGGTGGCACGTGTCCACAGCAGGTGGCACGTGTCCACAGCAGGTGTCACGTGTCCACAGCAGGTGGTGTCACGTGTCCACAGCGCGTGTCTCACCCAGGCCCTCCTGCTGCTCCGCGTGGCCACCAGGAAAGCGGTGGCCGCCTCGTCCGTGGGCCTCGGAGTCGGCGGAGGTCGGAGTCGCCTCATCGAATCGCGACGGTCGATTCGTGACGGTCGACAATCGACGCGCGCGGGACGTAGAATCTCTTCGGCGATTGGTTGATTTCTCATCAAGCAGGATTCGACGGGGAGGAATCGCGCCGACTTTAGATGTCGAGGAATCGATGCGGCGATTGGTTTGCGACGGCAAGCGTCAGCTCAGCGCATTTCCCGGCAAAACCAAAACCACGAAACCACGTGGTCTGGGTACAGTGAGTCCAGTCCGGGTACAGTGAGTCCATCACAGACACAGTGAGTCCATCACAGACACAGTGAGTCCATCACAGACACAGTGAGTCCAGTGCGGGTACAGTGATTCCATCACAGACACAGCGAGTCCATCACAGACACAGTGAGTCCTGTCGGGGTACAGTGAGTCCATCACAGACACAGTGAGTACAGTCCGGGCATAATGAGTCCAGTCCGTGCACAGTGAGTCCATCACAGACACAGTGAGTCCATCACAGACACAGTGAGTCCATCACAGACACAGTGAGTCCAGTCCGGGCACAGTGAGTCCAGTCCGGGCACAGTGAGTCCAGTCTGGGTACAGTGAGTCCATCACAGACACAGTGAGTCCATCACAGACACAGTGAGTCCAGTCCGGGCACAGTGAGTCCAGTCTGGGTACAGTGAGTCCATCACAGACACAGTGAGTCCATCACAGACACAGTGAGTACAGTCCGGGAATAATGAGTCCAGTCCGTGCACAGTGAGTCCATCACAGACACAGTGAGTCCAGTCCGGGCACAGTGAGTACAGTCCGTGCACAGTGATTATCCGTCGGTATTTAAAATCCGGCGCATTCACACGCCCCACGACGCCGTCGGATTATCATTATCGATGATCGACCGCACGTCTACGTTGAACTTCTTTTGCACCGTACGTAGCCAACCGCGATAATCGGAGGTACGGGGGTGGGGGGAAGGACAAACAAGCTAGACACAGCAGAAGCACTTCTAAAGAAATGATACTCTTTGGTTCTATTCGGTAAAGTCACGTAGGTAAAAAATAAAACAAAAATCACGACGTTTCGGCCACAACACAAGCGGCCTTCATCAGGTGAAGGGACCAGGCTGTCTCGAAGACTACGCTGGAGTGAAAGTCTTCGAGACAGTCTGGTCCCTTCACCTGATGAAGGCCACTTGTGTTGTGGCCGAAACGTCGTGATTTTTGTTGTTTTATTTTTTACCTACGTGACTTTACCGAATAGAACCAAAGAGTATGGATCCTTGCAGTCACGAAAGCTTCAAATCTAGAACTAGAGAAACGAGTTTCTCAATCGAGACGAATTAACAAGTGGCATAGCTCCGGTGGCTTCCTGATGTCGGAAGGGAAGAGCGTTCCAGACGGCCGCAGAAGCGCAGTCCGGAGCGCGTCGCTTGCCGTCGTCATCTGGAAGTCGCGACTCGAATACCGCAAAAGCATTGCCGCCAGTTTTAATACGAAACGCGCCGAGGTTATTTTGATTTAAAGCTTTCGTGACTGCAGTAATTCATATTCTTGGCTCTTTCGGTAAAGTCACGTTGAAGGGAATGAAATGGTTGTGGTTTTTTTTTGTTTGCCTTTTAAGGGACGGCGTGACCCACCGTCAACTTTGAGCCGAACGAGCCGACTGACGAGAGGTCCCATTTGCCTTTCCCAAATCACGTCCCGTGACCATGAATGTCCCTCGCACCGCGAGACGCCGCCTGAACCACTGGGCGGGAGAAGACCTGTTCCCCGCCGGGCACGCCTGCACCTCGGACGGCCTCCTCGGCGGCGGCGGGCCGCCGACTTTGCCGGCGGCGGGGGAACAGGCTCGCCAGGGCCGAGCGCGGCGCCCGAAGGACGTTGACAGCACCGTGTCCGGAGAACAGGCGGCGGCGGAGGCGGCGGCGGCGGCGCGTGGAGCCCGGCCGGAACGCGGCGCCGGCGTCGTCGTTGGCTGCGAGTACCCCGAGGGAGCCGCCGCCGCCGCCGGTGCCGCGCGAGACGACTCCACGGGGTCCCCTCGCGAGTCGGAGAGGCGCGCGGGCGGCGTGGGCGTCGAGGTGCTGGCGACGGGGGCGAGGCGCTCGCGGGGCGAGGAGGACGCGGCCGCCTTGAGGCGGGACGGCGGAGGGAGGAGGAAGGACGACGCCGACGCGGCGCGGGTTCGCGGGCCGAAGCCCGCGCCGAGCGCGTCGGAAGCGGCCGGGGGCGAGCCGAGGGCTCGCTGCGAGTGCCTGCAGAACGACCTGAAGGTGGGTTTGGCCGCTCGGCAGGAGGCGGACGGGCGGGCGACGCGCTGCCGGAAGCTCGAGCGTGAGGTGCAGCAGCTTGAGAAGTCGCTTGGAGCCCTGCAGGAGGTGAGAGGAAGCACAGTAACGTCATCTATCGCTTTGCTCTCTCCTCGCCCGATGTGTTTTGACGGAACTGAATGGTCTAAGTAGGATGTGTGACTGAATATGCCCATAATGCGCCCGATTTTGTCATATCTAAGAAGCTAAGTGGGTTGAGTGTGGATTGTGCCAAGGACTCACGGCGGGGCTGCTCGCTGCATCCCACGTCCATGCTCCTCGCCTTCAGAAAGTCTCGTTGACCATTCTGGCGAAGTATGGTCAAATAACCCCGCACGAACTCCGTGGCGTGGACAGGGCCTCATCCATCCAGTAGATTGACGAAGCGCTTTGCGTGCATTTCCTTTCCGTAAAAAACTCAAATTTAAATTCTGCCTGTTACCAAATCACACTAAATGTACCTGATCTCATCGGATTTCAGAGGCTAAGCAGGGGCGAACGCGGTTAGTACTTGAATTCTAAAACCTTTAGCGGTTCAGAATATGGTGGTGTTTAGTGTGACACTTTTGTACTTGTGGGGTTTCTCTGCGTGCTGTCATTTTTGTTTCCCCACACGGAGCCCAAACACTTGTTGGTGTCGGCAAAGAAGAATTGCAAAGCGGCACGCTCCAGAAAAAGTCTCCAGACTCAGTGTGGGGGGCTTTGTTGAGCGCTATTTCACGCACGTAATTAACATCGTGGTATCCGGGGACTCCTCTACTTACAAACATTCTACTTACGAACTTTCAGCGATAAGAACAAACCCCTGTCCGTATGTCCAGTCGGCCTGTTCGGACCGAGATTCGTAAGTTCAACCTCCCAAGTTGGCATCTACATCTACAGGAGATTACACAACTTGTAAACCCATTCCCCGTGTTGAGTGTACACGCCGTACAACACGTTGGGAATCGACAGGAGTAATGTTGGACTTTTGAACAAATCGACTTACGAACAGACCTCGGGAATCTAACTCGTGTGTAAGTAGAAGAGGCCCTGTAGACTGAAGTAAGGTTAAATATGGGAAAATAATTTTATATATAAGTATGTTGAACGTCTTTTGCGCCGTACGTAGGCAACCGTGCGAATCAGAATATAAAACATACTTAGTGAAGGTTAGTATCTCAAAGCATCAACATAGATAGGTTGGTTTGCAAACGTTAATGCTTGGGGAATTTTCGCGTTAATCTGCTCACAACTGTAACGCAAGGTTGCTTGCTTGTGAATGTTGTGAGTGTAACCCAGGTTGTTTGCTTGTGAAGGTTGTGAGTGTAACGCGGGTTGTGTTTGCTTGTGAAGGTTGTGAGTGTAACGCAGGTTGTGTTTGCTTGTGAAGGTTGTGAGTGTAGTGCAGGTTGTGTTTGCTTGTGAAGGTTGTGAGTGTAACTCAGATTGTGTTTGCTTGTGAAGGTTGTGAGTGTAGTGCAGGTTGTGTTTGCTTGTGAAGGTTGTGAGTATAACGCAGGTTGTGTTTGCTAGTGAAGGTTGTGAGTGTAACGCAGGTTGTGTTTGCTTGTGAAGGTTGTGAGTGTAACGCAGGTTGTGTTTGCTTGTGAAGGTTGTGAGTGTAACGCGGGTTGTGTTTGCTTGTGAAGGTTGTGAGTGTAACGCGGGTTGTGTTTGCTTGTGAAGGTTGTGAGTGTAACGCAGGTTGTGTTTGCTTGTGAAGGTTGTGAGTGTAACGCGGGTTGTGTTTGCTTGTGAAGGTTGTGAGTGTAACGCAGGTTGTGTTTGCTTGTGAAGGTTGTGAGTGTGACGCAGGTTGTGTTTGCTTGTGAAGGTTGCGAGTGTAACGCGGGTTGTGTTTGCTTGTGAAGGTTGTGAGTGTAATGCGGGTTGTGTTTGCTTGTGAAGGTTGTGAGTGTAACGCGGGTTATGTTTGCTTGTGAAGGTTGTGAGTGTAACGCAGGTTGTGTTTGCTTGTGAAGGTTGTGAGTGTAACGCGGGTTGTGTTTGCTTGTGAAGGTTGTGAGTGTAACGCAGGTTGTGTTTGCTTGTGAAGGTTGTGAGTGTGACGCAGGTTGTGTTTGCTTGTGAAGGTTGCGAGTGTAACGCGGGTTGTGTTTGCTTGTGAAGGTTGTGAGTGTAACGCAGGTTGTGTTTGCTTGTGAAGGTTGTGAGTGTAGTGCAGGTTGTGTTTTGCTAGTGAAGGTTGTGAGTGTAACGCAGGTTGTGTTTGCTTGTGAAGGTTGTGAGTGTAACGCAGGTTGTGTTTGCTTGTGAAGGTTGTGAGTGTAGTGCAGGTTGTGTTTGCTTGTGAAGGTTGTGAGTGTAACGCGGGTTGTGTTTGCTTGTGAAGGTTGTGAGTGTAACGCAGGTTGTGTTTGCTTGTGAAGGTTGCGAGTGTAACGCAGGTTGTGTTTGCTTGTGAAGGTTGTGAGTGTAACCCAGGTTGTTAGCTTGTGAAGGTTGTGAGTGTAACGCAGGTTGTGTTTGCTTGTGAAGGTTGTGAGTGTAACCCAGGTTGTTTGCTTGTGAAGGTTGAGATTGTAACGCAGGTTGTGTTTGCTTGTGAAGGTTGTGAGTGCAACCCAGCTCCAGGCGTCACGGTGCCGCAGGGACCTTCACTCGGCGTGGCTGCGGCAGCGGCAGCAGCTGAGGGCGCTGGAACAGGAAGTGAAGTCTCAGGAGTCTTTGCTGAAGGAGGAGGCCCTGCACGGGAAGATGGGGCTGCGCTACAAATGCGCGCTGGCTGAACTGCAGGCCGGACTCTGGTGGACGCGCGACGAGCTGCAGAGGGAGCGGCAGGCGTCCATGGAGTTGCTTCGACGGCACTTTGTCAACCTGCGGGCTTCCCGGGGTCGATGACTGCGTGGAGATTGTCCGTTGGTAACGTTGTAAGTAAGCGCACGTTAACGTGAAGACGTGTCCCTCGGTCACAGGTAAGTCAGCGGTTCCGGTCGCGTCACGTGGACAGGTTGGTAAAACGCAATGTTTAATTTTAACAGGGCTTATCGTTGTAATAATCTCAAACGAGTGTTGGCGGAGCTCACAAATTGTCGTGAAACGCCCCGTTGCGGTGGCACGGCATTGTGGTGTCGTGCGATGTTGGTGCGGTGTTGTGTAATGGTGTCGGGCGGTGTGCTTCGTGGTGTGGGTACAGTCTGATAGGGTTTCGGTGTGACGGTGTACCGCATAGAGTTGGGTATTTAGATGACCCCGGAATGTGCCCCATCTCGCAAGTGAAGCAGGCCTCGGCCTGGATCTTGGGCAGACGTCCACCACACATGGGCGTGCTATAGGCTGTTGGGCTGACCTTGTGGGTGGCAGTGTAGCAATAACCATTGTTGCACTCTACTCAAACACCTAGCAGTGTATTTCTTACCCGTGTAGTCAATTTTTCAAAGGTAATTTTTTAAATATTTCAACCACTTTATTTCAGAAAAAGACGTTAACAGGAGACCCAAGCGTGCCACTTTTCCCATGATTCCCCATTACGACTCGTTCCACACTCTGCCTCCCCTTAACCTCCATTAGCCCATTCTATTTCAAGCAGCAGCAACAGCAGAAATGATGCAATTCAAGAAACGACGCATTCAGAGATGAGAACGAGCGCATGTTTGGTTTTGTAGCGAGCGAGATGATGAAACTCGAGCTACAGTTAAATTGTCGATTTAAAGCTTTCGTGACTGCAAGGATAATAAATTTATAAAATAACACAAGAATATTCTCACGACGTTTCGGCCACAACACAAGCGGCCTTCATCAGGTGAAGGGACGAGACTGTCTGGAGGACAGTGCTGGAGCGAACACGTGTTCGCTCCAGCGCTGTCCTCGTGTTCACTGCAGCGCTGTCCTCCAGACAGTCTCGTCCCTTCACCTGATGAAGGCCGCTTGTGTTGTGGCCAAAACGTCGTTATTTTATTTTATCAATGTATTATTTTATTCTCATTCTACGTGGTGGTGACTTTACCGAAAGGACCAAAGAAGATCGAGCAGCTACGGTTGTTACTTTCAGGTGGCGGCGTCAAACCCCCCCCCCCCCCCCCCGACGGGTGACATTCACTTCTTGTTGAGACGGTGGGAACTCGCCACCTCTTGCTCATTGTGTCCCACCCCTTCCCGTCCCGCTGTTGGCGATGGAGACATCGGCATGCTTGCACAACGAGGAGAAAGGAAGATTGTCCAACACTATGAGACCTCCTTTGCCAGTAACAAGATATAATAATAGGTTTTACCCATTTAACTGGCACAAAAAACTGACACCTTTATTCAAGGCATCATGTCTGCAATAACCACAACACAAGCAGTCAAAATGCAAACAAAAAAGACAACTCTGATAATAATATTCACTGTCCTTGAATTTGATTGGTCCACACCCGAGACGGCTTTCTTTAGAGCCTAGTCTCCACTGGTGTTGTACAGCTTTTGGCGTCTTCTGGTCCAACATCAGTGGAGACTAGGCTCTAAGAAAAGCCGTCTCAGGTGTGGACCAATCAAATTCAAGGACAGTGCCAATATTATTATCAGAGTTGTCTTTTTGTTTGCATTTTGACTGCTTGTGTTGTGGTTATTGCAGACATGATGCCTTGTATAAAGGTGTCAGTTTTTTGTGCCAGTTAAAAGGGTAAAACCTATTACTATTGTCCAACACGCGCACCGGGGCCAGTTACGGCTTGCAGCTACGTCCTGAGGGTGTTAGTCATGGACCTGCTGTGTCAGGTGGGATGTGTGAACAATAGAATATTGTTAGACCACTACTACTACTTGTGGGTTCTTTCAGTCACCTTAAAGGGAAATAATACAATAATAAAAATACAACTTTATAAAATATAATATTTTATTACTTTATAAAACGTAATAAAATATTATTTTATTTTGTTTTATTTTTATTATTTTATAAAACGATAAAAATATTATTTTATTTTGTTTTAACTTTATTATTTCCCTTCTACGTAAAAAATAAAAATAAAACATAATAAAATATTATTTTATCTTGTTTTCTTTTTATTAATTTATAAAACAATAAAAATATTTTATTTTGTTTTAATTTTATTATTTCCCTTCTACATAAGTAATACAAATAAAAAATAATAAAATATTATTATTTTATTATTTCCCTTCTACATAAGTAATACATATAAAACAATAAAAGATGATTTAGTTTTTATTATTTTATTAATTCCCTTCTATGTAAATAATACAAATAAAACATAATAAAATATTTTTATTTTATTATTTCCCTTCTACGTGGTGACTTTACCGAAATAATCCAAGAAGATGAATCCCTGCAGTCACGAAAACGATTTAATCGATAAGTTGTGAGACTTGTGTAGACCTTGGCAGTCGAGCTTGGGTGAAGTCCAGTAAAGTGAACATGGATGGGATTTGACAGGGTAGGCTGAGTAAAAGTTGTCAATAGGTAACTTGAGACTGCACGTGTGGCATAGACTCTGACCCTAGGATTCAACGCACAACACGCTCGTATTTTTGTTCAGAAAAACAAAATATGCATTAAATTTTGATTTAAAGCTTTTGTGACTGCAGGCATTCATATTCTTGGTTCTTTCGGTAAAGTCACCACGTAGAAGGGAAACAATAAAATGATAAAAATCTAAAACAATACAATTATTATTCTTGGTTCTTTGGGTAAAGTCACCACCACGTAGAAGGGAAACAATAAAATGATAAAAATATAAAACAATACAATTCTCACGACGTTTCGACTGCAAGACAAGAAGCAATCATCATCAGGTGTGAAAACCACAGCAAGAACAATTTGAAATTTTCTTGCTGTGGTTTTCAAAATTTATTGCTGTGGTTTTCACACCTGATGATGATTGCTTGTGTTGCAGTCTAAACGTCGTGATACATTTTATTGTTTTATATTTTTATTATTTTATTGTTTCCCTTCTACGTGGTGACTTTATCGAAAGAACCAAGAATAAAAATACGCATTGTAAATAATTTCTGTCGATGTTGAGTCAAAGTCTAGGCCCCAGCCAAAGTGTAATGACAAGCTGCCACAGGGCATAACGTCACGAGGTATGATGATGCAGTGCGGTTGGTTCACGACGTTTCCCCCATCGCTGCTGTTTGCTCATTGTGGGAGGTCGTTATGGTACCGATGACATCCGACAGTGCCACAATTTCTGCACTCACAGACAAGGACATCAAAAGACACAGAACCAGAGCCACGCGTACAAACAAAGAACACAACAACAACAACCGCCATTCGCCACTAAGTGGCGGTGACGTCACCACGGCGCTTGTGCCAGGCTATGTGCACGTTGAGGCCACGTGAAGTGAAACCACAAAGGACATCCATAGACGCACACGGTCACACATTTGCACACTGCACGTTTGATGTCACGCCAAAAAAAAATTGTTATTTCTAACATTCTTTGTACTGAAAAACTGTATAATACATACACATTGAATGTATTGTCAAAAAGTGTCACTCATCGGAGAGTTAACCTGTATTATGGACATTTCTTTGCTGATGAAAAACTTCTCCTTTGAAAAGGCGTTCATTACAAATTGACAGTTTTTTGCAGCTGTTAAGACATTGTGCATATGTGGGATAAATAAATCTACGTCCTTTGTGCCAAACCATCAACTGGTGTCTTACCCCCCCCCCCCCCCCCCCCCTTGGCTAGAAATTATTTTCACGCCCTAAGATGTCGAGACATGCACGGTCAGGGTAGAGGGCGACGCGGTGCGTGTCTCAGCATCTGTCAGCGTCTCTCAGGATCGATGCATGGACAGGGTAGAGGGCGACGCGGTGCGTGTCTCAGCATCTGTCAGCGTCTCTCAGGATCGATGCACGGACAGGGTAGAGGGCGACGCAGTGCGTGTCTCAGCATCTGCCAGCGTCTCTCAGGATCGATGCACGGTCAGGGTAGAGGGCGACGCGGTGCGTGTCTCAGCATCTGCCAGCGTCTCTCAGGATTGATGCACGGACAGGGTAGAGGGCGACGCGGTACGTGTCTCAGCATCTGTCAGCATCTCTCAGGATCGCTCCGCACCGTCCTGGAGTCGGGAAACACCAAACTTGGGAACGGGTGGCACTGCCCATTGTTTAACAAAAAAAATCTTTAATTTTACGACTGAAGTGAAAAGGATTGTACGTAAACAATCGCCAGGGGCAGCCGGGGCTGCCGTTCGGGGCCCTGGATTTTGAGTGGTCCACAAAACATCTGCTTTATACCGGTTAACAATTCTGTTGCGCGAGCAGGTCAGCGGTGGCCAATGCGTAGATCGTGATTCATGGGTGGATCGCAAAATATTTTTTGTTTGTGGATCTCGGGATAAGTCGGCACATTACGCTGTCATAAGCAGACGGAAATTGTCATGATGGCTGATGGCCCATAAAAAAGTTCCCAAGAATCCACGCTTTAAAACAGCATAACGTCTATCAATATATGGTGCGAGTACTTGGTATGCCCATGCATGTGGAGTATATTACCGTACTGGGTTAAATCCATCAGGGTAATTGTCGGCCATGGCTGTCCCGCTTGATGCCCACCTCCAAGCCGATGGATCGTGCCTTTGCTCGCTAGACTTGACCCCAATCATCGACCCGTAACTGCCTCCCGAACGAGCCAGAATCCAGAACCGGCTGTGGCCGCTGCTGACAGACCGTCGCCTTCAGCACCCTCATAGCGGCTAGCTTTTAGCGTCGACAGAAAACCGGCACGGCGACGACCGGCCTCTCCGCTGCTGCCTTTCACGCTCCTTGGCATCGCGGCCTGCTGCTGAAGTCCGTTCCACCGTGAAGCTGACCGACGCGATGTTTCCTACGTGTGGAGGGAAAAACCTGGGCCCTGTGCCGCACGGACGACGCGCGGCGATTTAGCCGACCGCACCTCCGGTTAGCGCGGTTGGCTACGTACGGTGCGAAAGAAGTTCAACGTGCGTGCGTACAAGTTTGTCTCCGTCAACGCACGTTTTTAAGCCGCGTCTAACGTGACAAAGGGTTATTTTAGGTTGACAGGTTTACTTTATTACACACCCGGGGGGAAACCCCAGTTGAGACCACAGCTGGTGATAATGCAGGCAAGTTCAGACACGAACGCACAGTCGCAAATCACAAATTCCCACGAAAGTCCGCGAGCTCTGCCCGAGTAATTTTCGGCGTCATCATTTCACGCGGGCCGCATGGCCCACTTCGCCAACGGCGGGGGGCTCCAGCCACTCTGAGCGGGGCCCGACCCTCGGAAAGCCTCGTGGCTTCACGGCGAAGATGCGCGTTTGCTAACGGCGTCTGTCGCTTATGTCAACTCACGGATCCGCGTTTTTCAACGTTCAAAAAAGTGAATGCGGAAAAATCTCGAAAGCGACGTAAAAAAACTAAATTTTGATTTAAAGCTTTCGTGACTGCAGTAATTCATATTCTTAGCTCTTTCGGTAAAGTCACGTTGAAGGGAAACAATAAAATAATAAAATATACATAAAACAATACAAATTCTCACGACGTTTCCACCATAACACAAACGACACACCTGATGACGACCGTTTGTGTTATGGTCGAAACATCGTGAGAATTTTTTATTGTTTTAGATATATTATATATATTTTATTGTTTCCCTTCAACGTGACTTTACCGAAAGAGCTAAAAAAACGAAAGCTTTGGGGGGGGGGGGGCGGGGGTAACACCAGCTAACCCCAAACATGCATTGAACCTTCAATTCTGATCACTTCTCCGCCGTGATGGCGAGGAGGGGGGCGGAAGGCAGGGGTCGAGCCAGTGGCCCGGGGGAGAAACCTGAGCTGGGCTTGGCCTTCTCAGGAACGGATCTGCACAGCGTGGGTCTGATTGCTTCAGGCCCGGTAGAAATGCAGCTCATCATTTTATTGTTACTACTACTACTGCTGCACTTGTGTTCACTGAGTGCCGTGTGACTTGCATAGGAAGATCCTGCCAAGTTGTAATAATAAGAGGGTTTTTCCCCTTTTTTTCTGGCAACAAAACTGAAACCTTTTTACAAGGATTCATGTCACTGCATTAACCACAATACCTGCAGTCAAAATGCAAACAAAAAACACACTATGATAATATATGATGCATTGTCCTTGAAACTGATTGGTCCACACCAAGTGACGGCTTTCTTTTTGAGCCTCGACCCAATCGGTGCTCGACCAGATGACGCCAGAAGGCGTCACACAGCTCAAAGACAATGCCACTATCAAAGTAATGAGGGCTCGGGGTGAGCATCTACATCATGACCTCCTTTGCCAAGTTCTATGCCGTAGGGGGCGATGATCGCTGCGTCTATTCCGACCAAGTGATTTGCGGGGCCATGACGCCAATGGGACACAATGGCCTCCTCTTGCGAACGATGTCGCGGGATTTGACCGTCACAAGGTGTAGCGATGGCACATAGTAATAATACGTCCACAGTAATATAACCAGGGTGGCCCCCGCTGGATTTGAACCGCGAACCTCTGCACCGAGCGGCGAGCGTGTTACCGCTGGGCCATGGCGCCACCCAGAATGACATCGGTGTTTCACTCGCAATGCGACACGCAGCAGTCGTGACGCACACCCTCTGTCTCGACTGGTTCTGATGTGGTGGCAAAGGGCGCAGTCGCGGCGTAGAGAATAGCACACGATGAGCACGGAGGACGATGACCATTGTGACGTCGCACCGTAAAATACGATATCAGATAGCAAAAAATGCGCACCGTGATGTCACTGACGATTACTTTTTCGCGAAATTAAATTGATAGATAAATAGATCAAATATCTTGAAGCGCTTTACATCTCTTCTAGATTTGAAGCTTTCGTGACTGCAAGGATCCACACTCTTTGGTTCTATTCGGTAAAGTCACGTAGGTGACTTACATCGTGCGCCAATGGATATTTCGGATAACAAACAAAAAAGTTGAAATGCGCAACGAGGGAAAGAGCATTGGAACGTGAGAGATGGCAGCGGACGCAGCAAATGGTGGCCGTGCGCAGCCTGGCGCGTGGAGTTGTGGGGGCGTACGCCTCACCTGGTGAGCGGGGCCGCTGCGCAGGTGCTGCTCGCTGCAAGAGCACGTGCACCTGTGGACGGAGCCCTCCTCCGTGCCCGGGCCAGGTGCACGTCGCCGTCCTTGCACGTGCGCTCATGAGTGCAAGCGCACGCAGAGATGAACGCGCGCAGGTGAGCGCGTCCGTGCGTACACACAGACGCGCAGGTGAGCGTGTACACGCGTACACGCAGACGCTTCAATGTGCGGGCCGCTCGCTTGCCTCGCTTGGATTCGTCGACGGTAGGGCTCGTCAACGAAATGTCCGGTCGCATAACCGGCATGAGGAGGAGAGTGATGGTGAGGCGCGGTGGCCTCAGTGGTGATGATGACCACTGGATGTTAACTGCCTCGCCTCGTACACAAGCGGTCGCGGGTTGGACCCCAACCCTGACGACGCCTGCTGCTGCTGCTGTATGCTTGGAGTTTGCGGTGTCTCTCTCTCTCTCCCTGTGGTCGCGTGGATTTTTCTCCGGGTCCTCTGGTTTTTCCCTCCGTATTTAGGATCAACGTCACCGCGCGTTTAAGAGTATTTGGCTGCTATAAATTTCCACACTCAGTGGGCCTTACGTGGTAAACAAAAAACAAATTTAAATAGTAGTTTAATAGTTTAGTTATTGAACTGGATTCAATTAGGCATGCGTACTCTGAGGATGGAAGTCGACGCACGTTCCACGAGCCAGCCTCCAAATGAGCGCCTCATCCTCATCCTTACGTTCCCTGCTTCAGCCTCGTCAGATCTGACGCGCGTGTGTGTGTGCGTGTTAGACATTAGGTTTTACTGCGCGTTACAACACAACTGAAAAGACCGTTGCTCAACTGACGGCGATAATTCCACACGCGCACACGCCGCACGATACCGCCGTGTGTGTGTGTGTCCGCGTCTCACCCTGGCAGTCAAGGCCTCTGCGGACGGCCTAGCGGGTGACACGACCGTCAGCTGAGATGGATGCGAGGGTCTCCCCACGGTCCTCCTCCCCACCTCCTCCTTGCTCGAGCCTCACCCCCTGCACCTGCACCACTGCACACATGTGTTTGCCTGACTCGCTGAGAGAAGGCATCCAAATGCACACGTGAGTTCAGCCTCATGGAATCAAGCAACGTTTCTTTAAAGAGATTTGAAGCGTTCGTGACTGCAGGGATCCATACTCTTTGGTTCTATTCAGTAAAGTTACGTGGGTAAAAAAATAAAGCAATAAAAATCACGACGTTTCGGCCACAACACAAGTGGCCTTCATCAGGTGAAGGGACCGGACTGTCCAGAGGACCTGATGAAGGCCGCTTGTGTTTTGGCCGAAACGTCGTGATTTTTTTATTGTTTTATTTTTTTACCTACGTGACTTTACCGAATGGAACCAAAGAACGTTTCTATTTGTTCACAGTTTGGGTCTTGCTCCCTCAGTATTGCCACGGTGGAGAGATGTTAACCCCCTCGCCTGGTATGTCAAAGGTCGTGGGTTCGATCCCAATCCTGATGCACTACACATAATTGGAATTTCCATGTTTTCCCCGTGGTCGCGTGAAATTCTCACCAGGACCTCCGGTTTTCCCCTCCGCATTTGGAAACACGCGTTTAGAGTATTTGGCTGCGATAAACTCCCACCTTAGAAGCCACTTTGTCGAGCTGTATGTGTGGCCAGGTTGCTTCTGTAAAAGAGCTACGTAGCTCAGTGGGACTCACCCGGTAAAATAAACAATAGTTTAGTTTAGCGTTCTTCCCGTGTGCTATTGGCAGCAATGCCTTGAGACACAGGATCATGTAAGAGAATGTTAGAGCAGTGCACCCCATGTGTCATGGAATAGTTGCAGAATTTATATTTTTACAGGACTTTTACCAAAGAAACCTTCGTGTGCCCTTTTTACCTTTACACAGTAGGGGGCGCACTTTCTATGCATTGCAATGGGATTGTTGCATGGCAGTCAAACCGAAGATTTACATTCGTAAGAGCTGCAATCTTGATAAATCGAGTGCAAAACCGAAATAAACTGCGTGGTTTTTTTTTTGTCAACGAGGTCTCCTGCTACTCGATCGGAAGCACGTATTTAGATCGGGGAAGATTTTACTCACCACAATCGTGCCATCATCAGGGCATTCACCTTGAACATGAACATTCGCCCTGTTTGCGATTCGAGGTTGCGATTGCACTCAACACATTTTTTTTAAGCCTCTGAATGTCGCGCCTCTAGTGGCAGCAGGGGTCACGTGACCAACTGACATACAACGAATGTGATTTATAGAAAAAATCGATTTTCACACACACACGTTAATGGATGAATCGTTTACACCCCCAGTAATATGTTGATGCATTCAGGAAAACCTCCTTGAGTCTCAAGAATATGTTCAAGAGCCAGGCCGTGCATTGGGATGTGATGCCATTCACACGTTCAGCAATTCGCATGAGAAGTAATCCTTGAAGTCTCAGTTGGCGCCAGTGGTGTATGTGGAGTTTACAGTGGCTGCATAATTTACAAGAACTAATAACATGCAGTATGTAACCATGATAATAATTTTCAGCCGTTTGTAAATTCCCTGATGGATGAAAGCCTCCCCATGGCGTGTTCGATTAGCGCGGTTGGCTACGTACGGTGCGAATAGAAGTTCATCACACGTACGTACAGTTCTGGGGGTGTGTTTGACCATACTTCACCACAATGGTCAGTAAGGGCTGGTAAAGGCGGAGGACCAGTTAGCCGTGGCAGCGAATCCGAGTCTGGTCACCGGGTAAAAAATTCAGTACGTCAACCAGTGCCCCACCGCTCCACCACGGCGTATGTATGAGTGAAAAAGCAATTGCTTCTTACGTGCAGAATTCAAAACAATAATGACATCCACAGTCCTATTCCACTGTTACAGTTTGTTAGGAAAGAAAAACTGAAATCGTGCTGAGGCATTAAGCTGCCAACAACTACGCCTGCCATTCGCCACTGCGCAGCGGTGATGTCACCACGACGCTTGTGCCAAGCTACGTGCACTTTAAGGCCACGTTAAGCAACCGGGCATTGTGGCGCATCCCTGTGGTTTTGAAGCACGGTTGGTGGATCGCAGATTTGTTAAATGCCCAAATCTGCCCGACTGCAAGGTGGCCAAAAGAAAGCTGTGCAGCAAATTGGCTTCTTGAATCGATCTGCGTGCCACTTAAGAGTGAAATCCCATCATCCGCTCGAGTTTTTTTTTCTCTGGGTTACTCCGTCTCCCTCCCGCACGCAGAGCAGTGCCTTTAACAACACGGAATTATATTCTTGGTTCTTTCGGTAAAGTCACGAGGACAGCCCTGTCCTGTCACGAGGACAACGCTCTCCTCATGACAGCATGGTCCCTTCACCTGATGAAGGCCACTTGTGTTGTGGCCGAAACGTCGTGATTTTTTGTTGTTGTTTTATTTTTTTACCTACGTGACTTTACCGAATAGAACCAAAGAGTTTGGCAGGGCTTTCCTGAAAAAGTATTCGCGCCCAAGTTATACGCTCCTGGGTAAACAAGCGTCAAATTAAAGTAACTGCGTAGGTATTCAGATCTGTAAGACACTCAAGCTGCCTTGCGCCCCGCAATGCGCTGTGAGCTCTTTGTCACGACGAGTGCAGCAGACACATCGCAGGGAAGCCTTCATTCAGCTGCGGATTCAATGTGGCGGGCAGATGGCAGTGCCACGTGACACGTTTTGCGATGACAGTTTTTTCGCAACGTCAC
Source organism: Petromyzon marinus (assembly GCF_048934315.1). Classification (NCBI taxonomy): domain Eukaryota; kingdom Metazoa; phylum Chordata; class Hyperoartia; order Petromyzontiformes; family Petromyzontidae; genus Petromyzon; species Petromyzon marinus. The sequence continues at coordinate 1,717,602 of NW_027422996.1, read as the reverse complement.
TTTTATTCGTAGCTTCGCTTTTATCTTGCGCCTTTTTAAAACTTGTTTCGGTCTCGGTGCGGATGGAGATTGCGCAATAGTTATTCAGCCACAGTTCGCTCAGCCTGTGCCCGCCGTAATGCTGCAAACACGTGCTGACAGTTACACGGACAGTAACAGAAGGGGCAAATTAACTACGGAAGTTGATTACATAATAGAATCGCCACGTCATATACCCATGAAAACGTGTTACACAGCATTAATTTCACGGATAATAGAATGTTTGCTTGCTTCATTAACCATTGGGTTTGTTATTTCATAAACGTTTCGTCAGGAAATGCGATGTTTTAGAACAAAATATACGCGCAAAGATAATCACCGAATGACTACCGTCATGAAAACGGAACTTATATTGTCGCGATACATCGCAGCATCGCCAGGTCACGGCGACTCTAGGTTTGACCAAATGAGCAGCTCGTCATTTGCGTGACTTTCACGTTAATTGCCCTGTGCCACGGAGCTCCAGTGTTTAGTTTGGCAATGGCCACCCTGCTCACTGCTCTGATTGCGTGTCTATTGGAGAATGTGTCCGTGCCTACGTACACACGGCTGTGGCTTATGGCCAACATCGGTGAGGAACGCCTGAAGTGGTCCTAGGCCTCCCGTGGGGTCTACTCGGCCTTGAGCGCGGTGCCTTGGTCGTCCTTTGTGTCGGCATCGGCACTGGGAAGACAAATGCGGCCGTGGTCTTGGCTAAACTCTTCCCTCGTGCACAGTGCTGGCCTCCGTAGGTGCTGGCTCACAGCACTTGGCCCCGACAGGCTGCTAAAGACCTTATAGGGGGGGGGTCTTTGTGCGTCATTCTACAATTATCAGTCTGAAGATAATCTGATGTTGCAACTTATGACTTTACTTATATATTTATGTGCATGCAATTTTTGTTCCATTTCTCATGTGGGAGTAAATTTCTCTCCGATTTTTTAAAATTTGTTTCCAAGCTGTAGTTTTTTTAATTTTAGCTTTTGTTAATTTTCTTGACGCAGACTGTGTCCTGCTCTCGTGAGTTCTCATTTGGTTCAACGAAGTAAACTCTGCGTGCATGTGTGTGTACGTACGTGTGTGCACGCACAAGCGTGTGTGTGTGCGCACTGCGCGTGTATGTGCGCACTGCGCGTGCCATGCATGTGTGCGTGTGCATGCACGCACAAGCGTGTGTGTATGTGCGCACTGCGCGTGCCATGCATGTGTGCGCACGTGTGCGGCGCTGGCCACAACACCACCCCCGTGCGCCGTGCCCACCTTCATTGCCGTTCTCCAGCAAGCGCTTGCCTTAACACTCCGTGTAGAATACATGGGGAATATTTGTCTTTGCGTGTTCCTCCAGGGTCTGTTCAGCAATACTGATGTTCTGCTCAAGCCCAGCGGCCTCCTGGTTCTGCAAGGGGTACGTTCGCTACCGAGCGTGACCGAGCGCTAACGCATTTGCTGTTTTTGTTGCAGAGGTCCATCGTTTAAACCACCCCCGCCCCTCCCCTCCCCCATGCAGCCACCCTGGTTAATACTGCGGGTGTATAGACCATAGATGTGCACCGCCTGCTTCACAGTGGAAGGCAAAGATCCCGTGACGTCGTTCTAAACAAGAGTAGGGCCGCGTGCTCGCCGCACGCTGCAAATCAGAGAATTGCCGGCAAATTACTCAAATCGGAATGACGCGTTGTGGGCACCGCTCCAGTGGCAGACTTCTGCCGCAGGTCACCCGTGCAGACTCATCCTGATCGCTTGGTGTTCTCAGCAGGTTCATCAAAGAGACGCTCGCCAACAGCGGTTTTCACTCCTCACGCAGCAGCCTTAGTTCTCACCGGGTTAAACAAGAGCAGAGGCGCTCATGGCTGTTTGAACTCCTCCTCACGCAGCCTTAACGCAAGTGAACGGGATTGTCTTCCCGCAGAGCAACGCGGATCTTGACGCCGTCTTGCGTGAGAGGTGAACCGAGTCCCGCTCCGCCGCACTTTATTTCTGCCGATTCTGCTCGCGGTTCAGCAAAGCTTTCGTTCACCCAGCAGAGCCATCAACATCCTGACCAACGCCACGGCTGGTGGGTTCAGAGCTTCTGGGTACCGGGGGTTGTAGTTGAGGAGTGTCACACGGTGGTTGTTGTTGTTGTTGTTTGACCATACCTCACCATGCTGGTGGGTGATTGATAAGGGAGCACATTGTCTCGCCTCTGGCCGAGTACGCGACCGGTATGGGTGCCGCTATCCACTGTCTACCATCTTTGGTCTTCCAAGGCTCTTGGCCACGCCTAGGCTGTACTCCGTTGAATATTTTTTTTAATATTTTAATTTATGCATGCAGAATGGACCTTGTTGAAATAACGGGGTTAAAATTGTACTCCACGATTGGCGGGTGGACTGATGGCACGGCGGTCGACATACTGCGGTTTAGACCTGTCAACCCGAGTTCCATTCCAGGCCATGGCTAACATCGGTGGCAAGTGATATCAGAACCGGTCCTGGGCCTCACTCCGTCAATCCCGCACTGGCCAGTAGTGTGGCGAAGATGGGCAAACAACCATAATACACATACTGTGGCAATGGCTTCGTCTAGCAGTGGCGTAAAATTACTATAGTTATTGAATAAAATATCTGAATGTCAATCTAGTGGCAATCCTTATTTGGGCAAAGCTACGCCCAGTGACTGCGGTTCATTAACAGAGACACAGAGAGAGACACAGATAGAGAGAGACACACAGCAACAACACAGAGAGAGACACAGATAGAAACACACAGCAACAACACAGAGACACAGAGAGAGACACACAGATAGAGAGACACAGCAACAACACAGAGACACAGAGAGAGGCACACCACAGAGACACAGATAGAGAGAGACACAGCAATAACACAGAGACACAGATAGAGAGAGACACACAGCAACAACACAGAGACACAAAGAGAGAGACACAGCAACAACACAGATAGAGAAAGAGACACAGCAACAACACAGAGACACAGAGAGAGACACAGATAGAGAGAGACACACAGCAACAACACAGAGACACAGAGAGAGACACAGCAACACAGATAGAGAGACACAGCAACAACACAGATAGAGACACACAGCAACAACACAGAGACACAGATAGAGAGAGACACAGCAACAACACAGAGACACAGAGAGAGACACAGCAACACAGATAGAGAGAGAGACACAGCAACAACACCGATAGAGACACACAGCAACAACACAGAGACACAGAGAGAGACACAGCAACAACACAGATAGAGAGAGAGACACAGCAACAACACAGAGACACAGAGAGAGAGACACAGCAACAACACAGATAGAGAGACACAGCAACAACACAGAGACACAGAGAGAGACACAGCAACACCACAGATAGAGAGAGAGACACAGCAACAACACAAAGACACAGAGAGACACAGCAACAACACAGATAGAGAGAGACACAGCAACAACACGGAGACACAGAGAGAGAGACACAGCAACAACACAGAGACACAGATAAAGACACAGCAACAACACAGAGACACAGAGAGAGAGAGACACAGCACAGAGACACAGAGAGAGACACAGCAACGACACAGATAGAGAGAGACACAGCAACAACACAGAGACACAGAGAGAGAGACAACACAGAGACGCACTTTGGCTGCTGAAGTCAAAACTGCGGAAATGAAGGACGCGCGGTACGGGAGGTGGATGGGGGAGAGAGTCGGGGTAGGGGGAGAGAGAGATGGGGAGAGATGGGGGAGCGCTGAACGAGAGAGAGGGGGGTTATCTACTCACTTCCAGCGGAGATTTTACATTCTCCATCGCTACAACGGCAGATAAAAAAAAATTTCGTCAACTGAGAAGCGGAGGAGCAGATTCCACCACCACCACCGTCACCACCACCACCACCGCTGCTGTGCGTGTGGGGGTGTAACGTGTCAGTATTTAAATGTCTTAACCCAGCCACGTGCTGTGTTCAAAGTGCCTAGCTGGTGTGTCACGTGTCAGAATTTAAATGTCTTAGCCCAGCCACGTGCTGTGTTCAAAGTGCCTAGCGAGTGTGTCACGTGTCAGTATTTAAATGTCTTAGCCCAGCCACGTACTGTGTTCAAAGTGCCTAGCGGGTGTCACGTGTCAGTATTTGAATGTCTTAGCCCAGCCACGTGCTGTGTTCAAAGTACCTAGCTGGTGTGTCACGTGTCAGTATTTAAATGTCTTAGCCCAGCCACGTGCCTCCACTTAGCACCTTAATTAATTGAGTGGTTAATTGCTTTAGCCAGGTGTGGTGGTGTGTATATAAAATCTCCTCTTGAAATCACGCGATACCCTCCACCCCATTATTTTGGCCAAGTGTAAGAAATACAATTTTAAGACTTAAAACTTTCATGACTGCAGGAATTCATTTTCTTGGTGTTGGGATCGAAACGTCGTAGTTAATTTTATTTCCTTTGAAACCTTTATCCGTGACTTTACCGAATGACCCAAAGTCGCGTGACGTCATTTATGGACGTCCCCTTAATTATTATTTTTGTATAGAGGATTTTACCACGGTCAAGTCGTGCGTGAATGAAATGATCATTATTGCTGGGTTCCCAATCACTCCGTGTTCACACCTCGTTCACACCTCGTCACGCTGTGTGTGTGTTACACCTCGTCACACACTGTGTGATCACACCTCGTTACAATGTGTGTTCACACCTCGTCACACTGTGTGTGTGTTCACACCTCGTCACACTGTGTGTGTTCACACCTCGTTACAATGTGTGTGTTCACACCTCGTCACACTGTGTTCACACCTCGTCACACTGTGTGTGTGTTCACACCTCGTCACACTGTGTGTGTGTTCACACCTCGTCACACTGTGTGTGTGTTCACACCTCGTCACACACTGTGATCACACCTCGTTACAATGTGTGTTCACAGCTCGTCACACTGTGTGTGTGTTACACCTCGTCACACTGTGTGTGTTCACACCTCGTCACACTGTGTGTGTGTTACACCTCGTCACACTGTGTGTGTTACACCTCGTCACACTGTGTGTGTTCACACCTCATCACACTGTGTGTGTTCACACCTCGTCACACTATGTGTTCACACCTCGTCACGCTGTGTGTGTGTTCACACCTCGTCACACTGTGTGTGTTCACACCTCGTCACACTGTGTGTGTTCACACCTCGTCACACTGTGTGTGTGTTCACACCTCGTCACACTGTGTGTGTTCACACCTCGTCACACTGTGTGTGTTCACACCTCGTCACGCTTTGTGTGTTCACACCTCGTCACGCTGTGTGTGTTCACACCTCGTCACACTGTGTGTGCGTGTTCACACCTCGTCACACTGTGTGTGTGTTCACACCTCGTCACACTGTGTTCACACCTCGTCACACTGTGTGTGTGTTCACACCTCGTCACACTGTGTGTGTGTTCACACCTCGTCACACTGTGTGTGTGTTCACACCTCGTCACACACTGTGTGATCACACATCGTTACAATGTGTGTTCACAGCTCGTCACACTGTGTGTGTGTTACACCTCGTCACACTGTGTGTGTTCACACCTCGTCACACTGTGTGTGTGTTCACACCTCGTCACACACTGTGTGATCACACCTCGTTACAATGTGTGTTCACAGCTCGTCACACTGTGTGTGTGTTACACCTCGTCACACTGTGTGTGTTCACACCTCGTCACACTGTGTGTGTGTTACACCTCGTCACACTGTGTGTGTTACACCTCGTCACACTGTGTGTGTTCACACCTCGTCACACTGTGTGTGTTCACACCTCGTCACACTATGTGTTCACACCTCGTCACGCTGTGTGTGTGTTCACACCTCGTCACACTGTGTGTGTTCACACCTCGTCACGCTGTGTGTGTTCACACCTCGTCACACTGTGTGTGCGTGTTCACACCTCGTCACACTGTGTGTGTGTTCACACCTCGTCACGGTGTGTGTTCACACCTCGTCACACGCTGTGTGTGTTCACACCTCATCACACACTGTGTGTGTTCACACCTCGTCACACTGTGCGTGTTCACACCTCATCACACACTGTGCGTGTTCACACCTCGTCACGCTGTGTGTGTTCACACCTCGTCACGCTGTGTGTGTTCACACCTCGTCACGCTGTGTGTGTTCACACCTCGTCACACTGTGTGTGTTCACACCTCGTCACGCTTTGTGTGTTCACACCTCGTCACGCTGTGTGTGTTCACACCTCGTCACACTGTGTGTGCGTGTTCACACCTCGTCACACTGTGTGTGTGTTCACACCTCGTCACGGTGTGTGTTCACACCTCGTCACACGCTGTGTGTGTTCACACCTCATCACACACTGTGTGTGTTCACACCTCGTCACACTGTGCGTGTTCACACCTCATCACACACTGTGCGTGTTCACACCTCGTCACGCTGTGTGTGTTCACACCTCGTCACGCTGTGTGTGTTCACACCTCGTCACGCTGTGCTTGTTCACACCTCGTCACGCTGTGTGTGTTCACACCTCGTCACACTGTGTGTGTGTTCACACCTCGTCACGCTGTGTGTGTTCACACCTCGTCACACTGTGTGTTCACACCTCGTCACGCTGTGTGTGTTCACACCTCGTCACGCTGTGTGTGTGTTCACACCTCGTCACGCTGTGTGTGTTCACACCTCGTCACACTGTGTGTTCACACCTCGTCACGCTGTGTGTGTTCACACCTCGTCACGCTGTGTGTGTGTTCACACCTCGTCACGCTGTGTGTGTTCACACCTCGTCACGCTGTGTGTTCACACCTCGTCACACTGTGTGTGTGTTCACACCTCGTCATGCTGTGTGTGTTCACACCTCGTCACGCTGTGTGTGTGTTCACACCTCGTCACGCTGTGTGTGTTCACACCTCGTCACACGCTGTGTGTGTTCACACCTCGTGACACTGTGTGTGTCCACACCTCGTCACACTGTGTGTTCACACCTCGTCACACTGTGTGTGTTCACACCTCGTCACACTGTGTGTGCGTGTTCACACCTCGTCACGCTGTGTGTGTGTTCACACCTCGTCACGCTGTGCATGTTCACACCTCGTCACGCTGTGCATGTTCACACCTCGTCACGCTGTGCATGTTCACACCTCGTCATGCTGTGTGTGTTCACACCTCGTCACGCTGTGTGTGTGTGTTCACACCTCGTCACGCTGTGTGTGTTCACACCTCGTCACAGGCTGTGTGTGTTCACACCTCGTCACACTGTGTGTGTCCACACCTCGTCACACTGTGTGTTCACACCTCGTCACACTGTGTGTGTTCACACCTCGTCACACTGTGTGTGCGTGTTCACACCTCGTCATGCTGTGTGTGTGTTCACACCGTCCGTGATGTTCACACCTCGTCACGCTGTGCATGTTCACACCTCGTCACGCTGTGTGTTCACACCTCGTCACGCTTTGTGTGTTCACACCTCGTCACGCTGTGTGTGTTAACACCTCGTCACGGTGTGTGTTCACACCTCTTCACACGCTGTGTGTGTTCACACCTCGTCACACACTGTGTGTGTTCACACCTCGTCACACTGTGCGTGTTCCCACCTCATCACACACTGTGCGTGTTCACACCTCGTCACGCTGTGTGTGTTCACACCTCGTCACGCTGTGCTTGTTCACACCTCGTCACGCTGTGTGTGTTCACACCTCGTCACACTGTGTGTGTTCACACCTCGTCACACTGTGTGTGCGTGTTCACACCTCGTCACGCTGTGTGTGTGTTCACACCTCGTCACGCTGTGCATGTTCACACCTCGTCACGCTGTGTGTGTGTTCACACCTCGTCACGCTGTGTGTGTTCACACCTCGTCACACTGTGTGTGTTCACACCTCGTCATGCTGTGTGTTCACACCTCGTCACACTGTGTGTGTGTTCACACCTCGTCACGCTGTGTGTGTTCACACCTCGTCACGCTGTGTGTGTTCACACCTCGTCACATTGTGTGTGTGTTCACACCTCGTCATGCTGTGTGTGATCACACCTCGTCACACGCTGTGTGTGTTCACACCTCGTCACACTGTGTGTGATCACACCTCGTCACACGCTGTGCTTGTTCACACCTCGTCACGCTGTGTGTGTGTTCACACCTCGTCACACTGTGTGTTCACACCTCGTCACACTGTGTGTGTGTTCACACCTCGTCACACTGTGTGTGTGTTCACACCTCGTCACACTGTGTGTGTGTTCACACCTCGTCACGCTGTGTGTGTTTTCACACCTCGTCACGCTGTGTGTGTGTTCACACCTCGTCACGCTGTGTGTGTTCACACCTCGTCACGCTGTGTGTGTTCACACCTCGTCACGCTGTGTGTGTGTTCACACCTCGTCACACTGTGTGTGATCACACCTCGTCACACGCTGTGTGTGTGTGTTCACACCTCGTCACACTGTGTGTTCACACCTCGTCACACTGTGTGTTCACACCTCGTCACACTGTGTGTTCACACCTCGTCACACTGTGTGTGTTCACACCTCGTCACGCTGTGTGTGTTCACACCTCGTCACGCTGTGTGTGTGACGAGGTGTTCTGGCTGTGGTGGGTGAGGCAGGGCGGGGCCAGGCACACACAAACACAAAGATTCCCCACTGTGTAGCCTGTAACAGACTGTAGGGGCAAGTGTTGTTAGCGAGTAGCAGCACCTATGAGGGCTACCGGCACTGTGGCACACGAGGGGGTGGGTGGTCAGCACCACGCCCGGCCGCCTTTGTCTCCCTCCTGGCGATGTTTACTACACACCGCACCAGGTACTCATTTGAGGTGCGGTGGGTGGTGGTCATGGTGGCGGTAGCGGTGGTGGCAGTGGTGGTGGTGTTGGTGGTGGTGGTGGTGCCGGTGGTGGTGGTGGTGGCGGTGGTGGCGGTGGTGGTGGTGGTAGTGGCGGTGGTGGTGGTGGCCGTGGTGGTGGTGGTGGTGGCGGTGGTGGTGGTCGTGGTGGCGGTGTTGGTGGTGGTGGTGGCGGTGGTGGTGGTGGCGGTGGTGGTGGCAGTGGTGGCAGTGGTGGTGGCAGTGGTGGTGGCAGTGGTGGTGGTGGCGGTGGTGGCAGTGGTGGTGGTGGTGGCAGTGGTGGTGGTGGCAGTGGTGGCAGTGGTGGTGGCAGTGGTGGTGGCAGTGGTGGTGGTGGCAGTGGTGGTGGTGGCAGTGGTGGTGGTGGTGGCAGTGGTGGTGGTGGCGGTGGTGGTGGCGGTGGTGGCAGTGGTGGTGGCGGTGGTGGTGGCGGTGGTCATGGTGGTGGTGGTGGCAGTGGCGGTGGTGGCAGTGGTGGTGGTGGTGGCGGTGGTGGCAGTGGCGGTGGTGGCAGTGGTGATGGTGGTGGTGGCAGTGGTGGTGGTGGCAGTGGTGGTGGTGCGTGTTCACACACTAGGGGGCAGTGGGGGTGGTCTGACTTAGTCCACTAGGGGGCAGTGGGGTGGTGTCTGACTTAGTCCACTAGGGGGCAGTGGGGGTGGTGTCTGACTTAGTCCACTAGGGGGCAGTGGGGTGGTGTCTGACTTAGTCCACTAGGGGGCAGTGGGGGTGGTGTCTGACTTAGTCCACTAGGGGGCGGTGGGGGTGGTGTCTGACTTAGTCCACTAGGGGGCAGTGGGGGTGGTGTCTGACTTAGTCCACTAGGGGGCAGTGGGGGTGGTGTCTGACTTAGTCCACTAGGGGGCGGTGGGGCGCCACCCCACCAGGCAGCTGGACATGAGAATGTTTTTTCATTTAAAAAAAGACTTTGCTATAGGTAACATTTTGAGTAGTTCGTATAAGAAACCGCCGCTGCAACGCCGCGCGGTCTGATTTGTGCCTCGTGGGAGGTCTCGAGACCTTTCGCCGTGGGGTTTATATCTTGCAGAACTAACGGACAACCTGAAGTGGCATCACCCTGTGTTTGGGCCGAAACGTCGTGAGAATTTTATTGTTATTTTATTATTTTATCAATTTATTATTTTATTCTCATTCTACGTGGTGGTGACTTTACCGAAAGAACCAAAGAAGATGAATCCTTGCAGTCACGAAAGCTTTAAATCGGAATTTAATGTTTGTGTTTTTTAATCACGAGTATGTTTGTTCTGTTCTGTATGTACATGGACACAGTTCAACATTCAAAGCATCACAAGGGACAATATCCTCTAAATGCGATGGGTTTTATTCCGCTGTTTGGCCACTACTTAGACCACTTCGAGTCGCACCTTGGCACAGCAATGAGCAATGTCACCCGATTCTACCAAATGCGGTGTCCAACGTTTTGGCCCACGTGCCGTCGTCAGGTGCCGCCAGCCCACGTGACCGTCTGTTGTGACGAGAATGTCGACCCGACTGTCGGTGGCACTCACTGACGCCCCGTGCCCCTGCTGGACGTCTTTGGGGGGAAAAATTAATGATTGGGTGAGTGAGTGGGTGAGTGGATGGGTGAGTGAGCGGGTGAGCGGGTGGAGTAAGCGGGTGAGTGAGTGGTGGGTGGGTGAGTGGGTGAGTGAGTGGGTGGGTGAGTGGGTGAGTGGGTGGGTTGGGTAAGTGAGTGGGTGAGTGGATGGGTGAGTGAGCGGGTGAGTGAGCGGGTGAGTGAGCGGGTGAGTGGTTGGGTGAGTGAGTGGATGGCTGAGTGAGCGGGTGAGTTAGTGAGTGGGTGAGCGGGTGAGTTAGTGAGTGGAACTCGAGCCCGCCCGCCCGCCTGCCCGCCCACACGCCCGCACGCACGACCCTCCCCTGTATGTCCAGTGTGTCCGGCCTTCCACCCCGCTGGCCGGCGCGCCGTTGAATTTGGCCGCTCGTCGCTCGTCGACTCGATGGGCTACGAGGTCACGGAGAGGGAGGAGGAGGAGAAACAGAGAAGGGCGGGCGGGCGGCGAAGAGAAAGGAAGATAGCGCGTGAGTCTGTGACGCGGGTCGCTCCACGCGCAGCGAGCAAGCGCGGAGACACAGAGAGACACGAAGAGACACGCGGAGACACGGAGAGACGCGGAGAGACACGGAGAGACAGGGAGAGACGCGGAGAGACACGGAGAGATGTGGAGAGACAAGGACACGGAGAGATACGCAGAGAGACACGCGGAGATACAGAGAGACACGGAGAGACACAGAGAGACACGGAGAGACACGGGACGGCCTTGAGGGTTTTATTGGTGATTCTTGGTCCTTTCGATGAAGTAACGGTAGATAGAAAATAAAAAATAACGCGGCAAAAATTAGATAGTAAAAATGTTAAATAATCACTGGGAAAATAACATAAGCCAAAAAAGCCCACGACGTTTCGATGGCAACACGAGCGGCCTTCATCAGGCGGAGAGAATAGTTGTTGTTAGTGTGAGAGCTGTACAGAGCAGCACACGAGGCGTGGCGGGGTTGGGGGGCGACGTTGGGGGGCGGTGAGGAACGGCAGACGCCGGATTAACCCACTCACCGGCACGGCGACGGCCTCACCACTGGCACACACACAGAGAGAACAGCTCACCACTGACACACAGAGAGAACAGCTCACCCCTGGCACACAGAGAGAACAGCTCACCACTAGCACACAGAGAACAGCTCACCACTGGCACACAGAGAGAGAACAACTCACAACTAGCACACACAGAGAACAGCTCACCACTGGCACAGCGATAGAACAGCTCACTACTGGTACACAGAGAGAACAGCTCACCACTGGCACACACAGAGAACAGCTCATCACTGGCACACAGAGAGAACAGCTCACCACTGACACACAGAAAGAACAGCTCACTACTGGCACACACAGAGAGAGAGAACAGCTCACCACTGGCACAGAGAGAACAGCTCACCACTGGCACACACAAAGAGAACAGCTCACCACTGGCACAGAGAGAACAGCTCACCACTGGGACACAGAGAGAGAACAGCTCACCACTGACACACAGAGAGAACAGCTCACCACTGGCACACAGAGAGAACAGCTCACCACTGGCACACACAGAGAGAACAGCTCACCACTGGCACAGAGAGAGAACAGCTCACCACTGCCACACAGAGAGAACAGCTCACCACTGGCACACAGAGAGAGAACAGCTTACCACTGGCACACAGAGAGAACAGCTCACCACTGGCACACAGAGAGAATAGCTCACCACTAGCCCACAAAGTTGCTCACCACTGCCAACCCAGCCAAAAGTGGACAGATTCCACCACATCTAGTCCTGGTGCTACCCCACACACAAAGACCCCCAGTGTAGCGAGCAGCACCTACGAAGGCCGGCACAGAACAAGAGGGGGTGGGTGGTCGGCACCACGCCCGGCTGCCTTTGTCTCCCTCGAGGCCGATGTATACACACTGCACCAGGTTACTCATGTAAGGCTAAGTCGACCTAGGGGGTTGCCCGGGACCGGATGACAACAAATCATCGCCGGTGCCGGTGGCCGTGAGCGGGAAGTGAACTGTGGGTCGCCGGGTTCGCAGTGCAGCGTGGCGCTAACCGCTGCGCCACCGCTCCGCACCTCCGGTTAGCGCACGGCCGGCTACGTACAAGGAACGAAACTGGTGGACTGCTCCACAAGTCTGGCTGTCGACCTGATGAAGCCGGTTGTAATTACTGGCGAAACGTCACGGCACTCGGATTGTAAATGTTGTGGCTTGGCTCTGCCCCTCCCCCAGTAGGGATGTGGAATCTCCACCACCGACTGTGCACCCCACACACCACTTGTTTTGAGCGTTGACACGGAATACATTTTTTTGCAAATTTCCGCGTAAAAATTTAATGACGTCAACTAAAACAACGAAACGAATAGACGACTGTGCACAATCAAACACGCGCACAACCGGTGACGAATTTTGCCACGTTCTGTTGACGTTGACAACCCTTGCTCGTCGGCTACGTCCGGTGGTTGGCGGGTCTTTCACGACGCGTTTAAATATTCACGCCGTCTAACCCCCAAAACACCTCCGTTGCGGATGATATCGGTCGTGAAAGCCTCCTAAAGGAACCCGTTGACTTTGACCCACCGCCGTGACCCACCGTGTTCTGGGTTCAACACGAAAGGAAAAAGCGTCACTGTGTGTGACGCCCAGAGGCTTCGCCCGAGGCAAGGCCGGTGAACTTCCAGACCACAAGAGGCAACTCACCCCCCCAGCCTCCCCCCTTCTCTATTCAATGCGGGTTCCTCCCACCCCCTCAGCTCGACACGAAACTCCACAGCAACACGGCAAGTTGCAGAACATGCACCGTCACCACCGTCACGGTGTAGAACGTGACACTGTCACTGTGTACACCGTCACCACCGTCACGGTGTACAACGTGCACCGTCACCGTGTAGAACGTGCACCGTCACCACCGTCAAGGTGTACAACGTGCACCGTCACCGTGTAGAACGTGCACCGTCACCACCATCACCGTGTACAACGTGCACTGTCACGGTGTAGAGCGTGACACCGTCACGGTGTAGAACGTGCACCGTCACCACCGTCACGGTGTAGAACGTGCACCGTCACCACCGTCACGGTGTAGAGCGTGCACCATCACCACCGTCACGGTGTACAACGTGCACCGTCACCGTGTACAACGTGTCCCGTCGCTACGCGCCTGTTATACCGCGGAATGCGGCGCCGTTGCCGGGAGCGTGCCGACCACCGCCGCCCGCTTGCGATGCCGCGCCGAGCGAGCGAATCGACGGGGCTCAACGTTGGACTCGCGAACCAAATTTTGGGCTCGCCAACAAAGCGACTTCAGGAACGGCCCCTCTGGAACCCAAACTCGCTTGCGAGCGGACGGAGTCACCCGCGACAAGCCAATTGCAGCCTCGCGAAGGCCGGAAACCCCCTCGCCGTGCCCCGCCCACCCCAACAGGCCACGCCCCCCTCGTCTGCCGCACGGCGGTTTGGCTCGCGATAAGCCGCGGGGTTAAATTGTGCAATTTTTTTATTTATTTTTTAAAGCAAAAATCGACAGATTTTAAGATTCGATTCTCTAATCCGGAACCCCCCCGACACTGAACAAACCTTTCGCCCAACTCGCTCGCCCGCCCGCCCTGCCGATTCCACCATCGACCGATCACGCGTCGGGGTGGAGGGGAGGCGGGCGAGAGAGGCGCGCGGCACGTTCGCCGCTGGGAGCTACGCGCTGACAAAATTGAAATCGTGATCGCACGTCTAACCGGAACCGCCACCACCCCCACCGCTACCCACTCTCCCTCTCTCTCTCTCCGGATTACCGTTCGGCGATTCGCGGCGGCGACGACGTTCGCCGCCTGACGCGTCGTTCCGCCTTCGTTTGAAACGTCGCTTTCGTTACCGGGTCCGCGACGCGACGCCAACGGAGGGCTCCCGACGCCGCCGATTCAATCGGGCTTCGGGGGTCTCTCGCTCGCCGTCCCACAAGCCCCCCCCACCCCCGCCCCCCCCCCCTCCGAGAACCGGGAGCGAGCCGAGAGTCGCCGCCGCACGACGGAACGGCGACGCTCTCACGGGCCGCTCTCCCCCCCCCTCGCGCCGGAGGAGGCCCCGGCCCCCGCGCGGCCCTCCGCTCGCCCGTGGGGCGACCCGCCCAGGGCCCGGCGGAGCGCCGGGAGGCCGTCGGGGGGCGCCGGTGCCGGGAGGCCGACGGAGGTGCCGGTGCCGGGCGGGTCGCGGGTCGCGGGCGTGGGCGGGCGGCACATCGACACGGGGGGGCAGTCGTCAATCCTGCGGTGGGAGGTGAGGGAGGTGAGGGAGGTGAGGGAGGTGAGGGAGGTGAGGGAGGTGAGGGAGGTGAGGGAGGGAGGTGAGGGAGGTGAGGTGAGGGAGGGAGGTGAGGGAGGTGAGGTGAGGTGAGGAGGTGAGGGAGGTGAGGGAGGTGAGGGAGGGAGGTGAGGGAGGTGAGGTGAGGGAGGTGAGGGAGGTGAGGGAGGGAGGTGAGGTGAGGGAGGGGAGGTGAGGGAGGTGAGGTGAGGTGAGGGAGGGGAGGTGAGGGAGGTGAGGGAGGTGAGGGAGGGAGGTGAGGTGAGGGAGGTGAGGGAGGGGAGGTGAGAGAGGTGAGGTGAGGGAGGGAGGGAGGTGAGGTGAGGTGAGGGAGGTGAGGGAGGTGAGGGAGGGAGGTGAGGGAGGTGAGGGAGGTGAGGGAGGGAGGTGAGGGAGGTGAGGGAGGTGAGAGAGGGAGGTGAGGGAGGTGAGGGAGGGAGGTGAGAGAGGTGAGGGAGGAGGTGAGGGAGGTGAGGGAGGGAGGTGAGGGAGGTGAGGGAGGTGAGGTGAAGAAGGGGGGGAGGTGAGGTGAGGGAGGTGAGGTGAGGGAGGTGAGGGAGGAAGGTGAGGTGAGGGAGGTGAGAGAGGGAGGTGAGGGAGGTGAGGAAGGTGAGAGAGGGAGGTGAGGGGGTGAGGGAGGTGAGGGAGGGAGGTGAGGGAGGTGAGGGAGGTGAGGGAGGGAGGTGAGGTGAGGGAGGGGAGGTGAGCGAGGTGAGGGAGGTGAGGTGAGGGAGGGGAGGTGAGGGAGGTGAGGGAGGAGAGGGAAGGTGAGGGAGGTGAGGGAGGGAGGTGATGGGAGGTGAGGTGAGGTGAGGGAGGGGAGGTGAGGGATGGTGAGGGAGGGAGGGAGGGAGGCGAGGTGAGGGAGGGAGGGGAGGGAGGTGAGGGAGGGAGGTGAGGGAGGTGAGGGAGGTGAGGTGAGGGAGGTGAGTGAGGTGAGGGAGGTGAGGGAGAGAGGGAGGTGAGGTGAGGTGAGGGAGGTTAAGGTGAGGGAGGAGAGGGGAGGTGAGGGAGGGAGGTGAGGGAGGTGAGGGAGGTGATGGGAGGTGAGGTGAGGGAGGTGAGGGAGGTGAGGGAGGGAGGTGAGGTGAGGGAGGTGAGAAAGGGAGGTGAGGGAGGTGAGGTGAGGGAGGTGAGTGAGGTGAGGGAGGTGAGGGAGAGAGGGAGGTGAGGGTGAGGTGAGGGAGGTAAGGTGAGGGAGGTGAGGGAGGTAAGGGAGGGAGGTGAGGGAGGTGAGGGAGGGAGGGAGGGAGGTGAGGGAGGTGAGGGAGGTGAGGTGAGGGAGGTGAGGTGAGGAGGTGAGGGAGGTGAGGTGAGGGAGGTGAGAAAGGGAGGTGAGGGAGGTGAGGGAGGGAGGTGAGGGAGGTGAGGGAGGGAGGTGAGGTGAGGGAGGTGAGAAAGGGAGGTGAGGGAGGTGAGGGAGGTGAGGGAGGGAGGTGAGGTGAGGGAGGTGAGGTGCGGGAGGTGAGTGAGGTGAGGGAGGTGAGGGAGAGAGGGAGGTGAGGTGAGGTGAGGGAGGTAAGGTGAGGGAGCTGAAGGAGGTGAGGGAGGGAGGTGAGGGAGGTGAGGTGAGGTGAGGGAGGTGAGGGAGGTGAGGGAGGTGAGGGAGGGAGGGAGGTGAGGGAGGTGAAGGAGGTGAGGTGAGAGAGGGAGGTGAGGGAGGTGAGGGAGAGAGGTGAGGGAGGTGAGGGAGGGAGGTGAGGGAGGTGAGGGAGGTGAGGGAGATGAGGGAGGGAGGTGAGGGAGGTGAGGTGAGGTGAGGGAGGTGAGGGAGGTGAGGGAGGGAGGTGAGGGAGGTGAGAGAGGTGAGGGAGGTGAGGGAGGTGAGAGAGGGAGGTGAGGTGAGGGAGGTGAGGGAGGTGAAGGAGGTGAGGTGAGAGAGGGAGGTGAGGGAGGTGAGGGAGAGAGGGAGGGAGTTAGCATATAATTTAGCATTGAAATGGCTGAGTGATTAGCTTGTGACTGGTCACAGAAATAGCTATGTTAAAAGTTAAAGCATACACATCCGCAGAGGCACCCCTTGACAAAGGAATTAGCATAGAATTTAGCATTGAAATAGCTAAGTTAAAGCATACACATCCGCAGAGGCACCCCTTGACAAAGGAATTAGCATAGAATTTAGCATTGAAATAGCTGAGTGATTAGCTTGTAACTGGTCACAGAAATAGCTATGTTAAAGTCAGAGCATACACATTCACCGAGGCACTTAGTACAAATCAAACAGGAGAATTTAGCATTGAAATAACTAGGCGAATTTCGCATTGAAATAACTGAGTGATTAGCTAGTGACTGGTCACAGAAATGGCTATGTTGAAGTCAATGCCTACACATCTGAGCTATTCAAAGTACTATATAGTGAACCAATAAAAAACTAAAATATAAATTACCTTAATGTTATCAATAAACTCTATATTCTCCAATCAGCTAAGCTACCAACAATAAGTCGTTATATATCACAATGCTATATGGCGAAAAAATGGGTGGATTCTTACCCTCAACTTTAGCAACACGGATAGCTACGGGCCCCGTTCAGACGGACGAGTTCATCCATGGTCGGAACAGAGGAGGGGGAGAGAGACAGCTGCGAGGCGCTATTATACTCTATGTTGTAAACAATACCATTAACCGTGGTGTGAGAGGTATTAAGAGTCAAGGCTGGCGAAAGAGCTGCGGTCTGAAGGTCATCGTAAAATACAATTAATTAAGAACAGAAATGGTTTAAAACATCTTTCCAATGGTTACTAAGCCAGAATCCATCCTCTCGGTTGAAATTGTCTCTGTGCTTGTATATGTGAATGGCCTCATGAACGAATCTCTCATGGTAGCCGGTTGGTTTGCAAAGAACCTCCGTCTTGGAGAAGTCAATGTCATGTGAGCCCACTGAATTATAACAGTGATCTTCCACGGCAGAGGAGTTCGTTCTATCGTGTTTCAAGTCTGCTTTATGTTCGCGGATGCGGTCCGAGATATGTCGTTTGGTTTCTCCAATGTAGCTACTACCACAGAGCCACTTTAGTTTGTAAACGCCCGGGTACTGTATGTCTGGAACAGCACCTTTCACAGATGGAATTAAATCACGGATTTTATGTTCTGTGTTGAATCGGACCTGGATCTTGTGTTTATTCAGGATTTTGGAGCTCTTTTTAGTGACCCCTGCAATGTAGGGTAAGGTGATGGTTTTGAGTGGCTCCACAAGAGGATCCTACTTCATGACTGGAGTGATGGCTTTGCGGATTGTGTAGTCGGAGTAACCATTAGCCCTGAGAGCCTGGTGTACGTGCTTGAGTTCACTGGTAATGTGTTCCTGGTCGGCAATGCATTGGGCTCTATGGTATAGAGTCTTGATGAGGGAGTTCTTCTGGGATGGATGGTGGTGGGAATCCGGTTTCAAGTAAGCATCTGTATGGGTAGCTTTCCTGTAGACAGAGTGGCTCATTGAACCATCATGTCTTATTTTAATTAAGACATCCAAAAAGGGTAGTTTGCCATCTTTTTCGACCTCCATGGTAAATCTGATGGCTGGGTGTATGGAATTGATGTGGTCGCGGAATTGGTCTAGAGCAGGCTGGCCATGTGGCCAGATGACAAAGGTGTCATCAACGTACCTCTTCCATAAGGTCGTGCGTAGAGTGGCAGTCTGGATGGCGTCAGTTTCAAATTTTTCCATGAATACGTTGGCTACAACCGGAGATAGGGGGGAGCCCATTGGGGTGCCCTCAGTTTGTTTGTTGAAAGCTCCATTCCAGGTGAAGTATGTGTTGGTTAAGCAATGTCTCACCAGGGGGGGTACATCAGTTTGCAGTCCTTGATGAACCAGGTCTTCAATGATAGCGATGGTGTCAGGTACCGGGACTTTGGTGAACAAGGACACCACATCAAAACTGACAAGCAGGTCGTCTGGGGACAGGGAAATGCCTTTGATTGTCGATACCAGGTGAGTAGAATTTAGTACCGCAGAGGTGGTTTTTCCAGTGAAAGGTCGCAGTATATCAGCAAGAAAACGTGCCAGTTTGTAGGTGGGGGAGTTGATAGTAGAGACGATGGGACGAAGGGGTGTATCTTCTTTGTGTATCTTTGGAAGGCCATATAATCTTGGTGGTCTGGCAGCAGAGGGTTTCAACGAGAACTGTTTGATCTCATCAATTAATGCTGTTGAATCAGAGATGATTTTGTTCGTTTTGGTGACCAGGCTGTTGGTGGGATCTCTTTTTATTTTTGTATAGCTGCCATCGTTGAGTAGTTCTTGAATTTTGTTGTTATATTCTGTTTTGTCCATGATGACAGTGGCATTGCCCTTGTCGGCTGAGAGGACGACAATATCATCCCTCTTTTTTAATTGAGATAATTCAAAACGTTCGTCTTTGCTGATATACTGCGACCTTTCACTGGTAAAACCACCTCTGCGGTACTAAACTCTACTCACCTGGTATTGACAATCAAAGGCATTTCCCTGTCCCCAGACGACCTGCTTGTCAGTTTTGATGTGGTGTCCTTGTTCACCAAAGTCCCGGTACCTGACACCATCGCTATCATTGAAGACCTGGTTCATCAAGGACTGCATACTGATGTACCCCCCCTGGTGAGACATTGCTTAACCAACACATACTTCACCTGGAATGGAACTTTCTACAAACAAACTGAGGGCACGCCAATGGGCTCCCCCCTATCTCCGGTTGTAGCCAACGAATTCATGGAAAAATTTGAAACTGACGCCATCCAGACTGCCACTCTACGCCCGACCTTATGGAAGAGGTACGTTGATGACACCTTTGTCATCTGGCCACATGGCCAGCCTGCTCTAGACCAATTCCGCGACCACATCAATTCCATACACCCAGCCATCAGATTTACCATGGAGGTCGAAAAAGATGGCAAACTACCCTTTTTGGATGTCTTAATTAAAAGGAGACATGATGGTTCAATGAGCCACTCTGTCTACAGGAAAGCTACCCATACAGATGCTTACTTGAAACCGGATTCCCACCACCATCCATCCCAGAAGAACTCCCTCATCAAGACTCTATACCATAGAGCCCAATGCATTTCCGACCAGGAACACATTACCAGTGAACTCAAGCACGTACACCAGGCTCTCAGGGCTAATGGTTACTCCGACTACACAATCCGCAAAGCCATCACTCCAGTCATGAAGAAGGATCCTCTTGTGGAGCCACTCAAAACCATCACCTTACCCTACATTGCAGGGGTCACTAAAAAGATCTCCAAAATCCTGAATAAACACAAGATCCAGGTCCGATTCAACACAGTACATAAAATCCGTGATTCAGTTCCATCTGTAAAAGGTGCTGTTCCAGACATACAGTACCCGGGCGTTTACAAACTAAAGTGGCTCTGTGGTAGTAGCTACATTGGAGAAACCAAACGACATATCTCGGACTGCATCCGCGAACATAAAGCAGACTTGAAACACGGTAGAACGAACTCCTCTGCCGTGGCAGATCACTGTTATAATTCAGTGGGCTCACATGACATTGACTCCTCCAAGACGGAGGTTCTTTGCAAACCAACCGGCTACCATGAGAGATTCGTTCATGAGGCCATTCACATATACAAGCACAGAGACAATTTCAACCGAGAAGATGGATTCTGGCTTAGTAACCATTGGAAAGATGTTTAAAACCATTTCTGTTCTTAATTAATTGTATTTTACGATGACCTTCAGACCGCAGCTCTTTCGTCAGCCTTGACTCTTAATACCTCTCACACCACGGTTAATGGTATGGTTTACAACATGGAGTATAATAGCGCCTCACAGCTGTCTCTCTCCCCCTCCTCTGTTCCGACCATGGATGAACTCGTCCGTCTGAACGGGACCCGTAGCTATCCGTGTTGCTAAAGTTGAGGGTAAGAATCCACCCATTTTTTCGCCATATAGCATTGTGATATATAACGACTTATTGTTGGTAGCTTAGCTGATTGGAGAATATAGAGTTTATTGATAACATTAAGGTAATTTATATTTTAGTTTTTTATTGGTTCACTATATAGTACTGTGAATAGCTCAGATGTGTAGGCCTTGACTTCAACATAGCCATTTCTGTGACCAGTCACTAGCTAATCACTCAGTTATTTCAATGCTAAATTCGCCTAGTTATTTCAATGCTAAATTCTCCTGTTTGATTTGTACTAAGTGCCTCGGTGAATGTGTATGCTCTGACTTTAACATAGCTATTTCTGTGACCAGTTACAAGCTAATCACTCAGCTATTTCAATGCTAAATTCTATGCTAATTCCTTTGTCAAGGGGTGCCTCTGCGGATGTGTATGCTTTAACTTTTAACATAGCCATTTCTGTGACCAGTCACAAGCTAATCACTCAGCCATTTCAATGCTAAATTATATGCTAATTCTTTTGTCAAGGCGCTTTGTTTCCTCTCACACAGCTTAAAGGTCGTGATCTGAACGTGGCTTTTTCACTCCAGCGCTGTCCTACCAGACAGTCTCGTCCCTTCACCTGATGAAGGCCGCTTGTGTTGTGGCCGAAACGTCGTGAGAATATTATTGCGTTATATCATTTGATCAATTTATTATTTTATTCTCATTCTACGTGACTTTACCGAAAGAACCAAAGAAGATGAATCCTTGCAGTTACGAAAGCTTTAAATCGAAATTTAGAGGGAGGGAGGTGAGGGAGGTGAGGGAGGTGAGGGAGGTGAGGGAGGTGAGGGAGAGAGGGAGGGAGGTGAGGGAGGGGATCAGACAAACGTCCATCTGTTAAAGTCACGACTGCTCAGAATCTCAGAATCAAGAATGTGTATTCAGGCTGTAGGAGGAAAGGAATCCGATGAGCTCTGAAGCTCTCTTTCACCGAGGTGCAGTGAGGGCAGGGGCTCAGCGAGTTGATGCTCACACACACACGGACGCTTCCACTTGCTGGAGTTTGTCCTCCGACTGTCACCGTCCGAGAATCTCAGGCAGATTCGGACCAACGCTGCTGCTGCAGCTGTGCGAGTGGGCGAGTGAGTCAGTGGGCGAGTGAGTCAGTGGGCGAGTGTGGTCAGTGGGCGAGTGAGTCAGTGGGCGAGTGGGTCAGTGGGTGAGTGAGTCAGTGGGTCAGTGGGCGAGTGGGTCAGTGGGCGAGTGGGTGAGTGGGTCAGTGGGCGAGTGGGCGAGTGGGTCAGTGGGCGAGTGGGTCAGTGGGTCAGTGGGCGAGTGGGTCAGTGGGCGAGTGGGTGAGTGGGTCAGTGGGCGAGTGGGTCAGTGGGCGAGTGGGCGAGTGAGTCAGTGGGCGAGTGAGTCAGTGGGCTAGTGGGTCAGTGGGCGAGTGGGCGAGTGGGTCAGTGGGCGAGTGGGTCAGTGGGCGAGTGGGTCAGAGGCCGAGTGGGCGAATGGGTCAGTGGGCGAGTGGGTGAGTGGGTCAGTGGGCGAGTGAGTCAGTGGGCGAGTGGGTCAGTGGGTCAGTGGGCGAGTGGGCGAGTGGGTCAGTGGGCGAGTGGGCGAGTGTGTCAGTGGGCGACTGAGTCAGTGGGCAAGTGGGCGAGTGGGCGAGTAGGCGAGTGGGCGAGTGGGTCAGTGGGCGAGTGAGTCAGTGGGTCAGTGGGCGAGTGGGTCAGTGGGCGAGTGAGTCAGTGGGTGAGTGAGTCAGTGGGCGAGTGGGTCAGTGGCCGAGCGAGCAGGTAAGCGAGCGGGTAAAGCAAGTGAGCGGGCGGCCCGGGCTAGCGGGCGGGCAAGCGAGCGAGCGGGTGGGCCCTCACCGGATGTCGTTGTGGCGGTAGTCTCGGTCCCACGCCGCCTTGCGCTTGAGCAGCGGGTACAGGACGAGGAAGCCGATGGCGGCGACGACGACGAGGAGGAGGAGCACGCCCATCACGGCGCCCGTCACGACGCCGGCGTTAGCGCTCGCTGCACACGACACGATCACCCACACACGCGTAACCTTCACAGACTGTAGGGGAAAGTGCTGTCTGTAACAGACTGTAGGGGCAAGTGCTGTCTCTAACAGACTGTAGGGGCAAGTGCTGTCTGTAACAGATTGTAGGGGTGAGTGCTGCCTGTAACAGACTGTAGGGGCAAGTGCTGTCTGTAACAGACTGTAGGGGAAAGTGCTGTCTGTAACAGACTGTAGGGGCAAGTGCTGTCTGTAACAGACTGTAGGGGAAAGTGCTGTCTGTAACAGACTGTCAGGGCGAGTGCTGTCTGTAACAGACTGTAGGGGAAAGTGCTGTCTGTAACAGACTGTAGGGGCAAGTGCTGTTAGCGAGCAGCAGTAGCTATGAAAGCCGGAACGGTACACGAGGGGGTGGGTGGCCAGCACCACGCCCGGCCGCCTTTGTCTCCCCAGTGGCGATGTTTACACACCGCACCAGGTACTCATTTGAGGCCGTGTCGACCGAGCGGAGGCCCAGGGACCGGTTCAGATAATGGTCACCGGCGGTGTTGGCCGTGAGCGGGAATCGAACCCCGGGTCGCCGGGTTCGTAGCACAGCCACACGCACACACACACATACGTACACACAACAACCGCCATTCGCCACTAAGTGGCGGTGACGTCACCACGACGCTTGTGCCAGGCTATGTGTACCCTGAGGCCACGTGAAGTGTCGAACGCCCGCTGGCAGGAGGTCACGGGGCAGACCCAGGTGCCACGGGTCGACTGACTGAGATGACTGCCTGATGCACCACCTGTGCCCCCTACTGTGCCAACCTGCTGTGCTTTAGCCACCCGGCGCTCCGCTCGTTGTTCTGAGCGTCGCTCCTCCGCCCTCCGTTGTTGTTGGAGGGCGACTGCCTCCAACTGCCCAGTAGCATCCTTCACGAGCCTCCTCCACAGAGGCCGATCTTGACACCGCTGGTACCAGTCATCGGCAAGTCCACTCAGCTCCACGTCCTCCTGTACCACATCACTCCATCTCTTCTCTAGCCCGTGCCGCGCCCGCTGAGCCCCCTCAATCCGGCCAAACAAAAGCTGTTTCGGCATGCGGTGGCTGGGCATGCGGGCTACATGACCCAGCCATCGCAGCCTTGCCTGCCGGAGGAGCTCACCGATGGGACCCTGCCCAGATCTTCGAAGGATTTGTGAGCTCCTCACACAATCCAGTCTGGTTAAACCCAGGATGGATCGTAGGCAGGCCAGCCTAAATGTTTCTAACAGGCGAAGATGTTCCATTAGGGGGATCCACGTTTCGCAAGCGTAGAGAAGGGAGGGAATGACCGTGGCCGAGAAGACCTGAAGCTTAGTGCGGAGCGACAGACCAGGTAGCTTCCACACAACGTTACGCAACCGATGAAAAGATATTGCCGCTCGACTGATTCGGAGTGAGACCTCTGCTGTTAAACTGGAGCCAGTCATAAGCACACTGCCCAGGTATGGGAAACTCTCCACTCTCTCCACAACTGCCCCATCACCGATTGGGAGTTGTGGGGGTGGAGTGTCCGATGGTACAAAATACCCAGGCAGGTGCTTAGTTTTGGTGGGGCTGATGGTAAGGCCCCACCTCTTAGCTCCAGTCTCAGCAGCAGCATATCCAACTCTTCCTCTGACTGAGCAGCTATTACCAAATCATCAGCATACATAACGTGGTTGAGCAATAGGGAGCCATCCCTTGACCGCACCCGGGCATCGATTAGCCTCCCATTATATCTGTACCATATGGAGATTCCCCCGGTACAGCTATTGAAGGCTTCACGAACTACGTGGTCAAAATAGATGTTAAATAATGTAGGAGCCAGAGGACATCCCTGTCGCACCCCAAGGTGTACAGGGAATGGCTCTGACTCCCGGCCACGTAGTTTTACCCGGGCCCGCTCACCATCATGAAGGTCCTTAATGATCGTGAGCAGAGGGTCAGGTACTCCAAAAGCACGAAGAATGACCCAGAGCCCAGGCCTACTGATGGTATCATAGGCCTTGACCAGGTCAATAAAGCAGAGATGTAGGTCTTGTTAGAATTCCCTACACCTCTGCTGTAGCAGACGGACAGAAAATATGGCATCTGTGCAGGACCGCCCTTTCCTGAAACCGCATTGGGGCTCCGCAAGCCTCTCCTCAGCGTGCCTGGCAAGGCGATGCTGAATAATCCTTGCCAGGACCTTTCCCGGCACACTGAGGAGTGAGATGCCCCTGTAGTTGTTACAGTCTGTGCGGTCCCCCTTCTTAAAAAGGGGGACCACCAGGGCATCCTTCCAATCCTGCGGAACCCGTCCAGTGGTCCAGACTGTTGTTATGATGTCATATAGGGCAGTCTGTGCACAAACGCCACCCTCCCTCAGCATTTCGCTTGGGAGATCATCTCTGCCCGCTGCCTTTCCTGGTCTCAGACTCCGGATCGCCTTCAATACTTCCTCAGCAGACGGCACCTCAGCCAGCCACTCACAGGGGGTGACTTCTTCCAATATTTGAGGCACCGTAGCCTCAGCAGGGTCATCCTCACTTTGTGCCACGATGTTTTCCTGGATGAGGGATTTTCCCTCCCCCAGGACCTCACAGAAATGCTCAGCAAATCTGCGAACCTGTTCCTGGGGGTCGGAGATTGGATCACCGTTTTTTCCCCTAATGATGGTAATAGGTGTGGCGCTGCAGGTTACTTTTTTGATGGAGTTAAATAGAGATTTGTGATCACGGGCCACTGAGGCAGACTCCATCTCCTCAGCAACCCGCGACCACCACCCATCCTTGCAGCGCCTCACGGCTCTCCGAACCTCCGAGCGAAGGCTGCGGTAAGCCTCCTCATTCTCTGACGTGGGATTCTGTAACCGATGACAGTGGGCCTGTCGCTTTTTCTCAACCATCCTGAACACCTCCTCTGTTAGGCAGGGTCTCTGGGGAGGTCTGGACCGCGTACCCAAAGCAGCCATTGCAGCTGCATGAGTCACAGTCCTAAACCTCGCCCATTTACCCTCGACATCAGGAGGAGTCGGGGACGATGCCAATCCCAGCCGCAAGCGATGATGAAATTCTCGCTTGCAACTTTCATCAGATAACTGAGACCAGGCCACTTTATGTTGGAATGGGGTCCTGGGTGTACACCCACCACCGGAGTGGAAGAATGGCAGGCGCATCTTACAGATGACTAGTCGATGGTCAGAGGGCAGTTCAGCTCCACAGTAGGTCCTGGTGTCAAGGACATGGGCTTGCATTCGCTGGTCCGTCACTATGTAGTCCAGCAGATGTTCTTGCTTGGACCCGGCATGCATCCATGATGTTGTGTGGATGCGCCGATGCCGGAACAGCGTGTTGGTAATTACAAGCCCATGGGCTGCACAAAAATCTAGCAGCCTCCTACCATTGTTATTGAGCTGATCTGGCCCATGCCCTCCAATCACTCCAGACCAGGTGCCAGTATCATGACCAACTCGGGCATTGAAGTCACCCAACATGATGACTATCCCGAGGGGCCACTTTAGCCAGCACCTGTGACAGGAGGTCATAGAGGCATCTGACTCATCGGCTTTGCCTGCATCCCTCCACGGATGTTCATCTTCGGTGGGGGCATAAGTAACCACGACCACCATTCCTCGCCTCCGGTTGATGGGAAGGCGAGCCCAAAGTAGCCTGGGGCTTACAGCTTCCCACACCTCACCGCCACGCTCCCACGCCCCCTTCATTCTTTTGTTCAAAAGAAGACCCACATCCTGTTGTTTGGCAGTCTGCTGCCCCGAGTAGAGGACTGTCCACCCCTCATGGTGGCAGGAGCTAGAGCCGGTCCACCGGACCTCCTGAATGCCGCATAGATCCAGGCGGTACCGGTCCAGCTCCCGACAGAGGAGTGGCAGCCTCTCCTCTGCAGTGAGCGTTCGAACATTCCACGTGGCCACCCGTAGTGGCTTTTCGTTGTTTCTGGAGTAGCCCCGAGGGTAGGTATTCAATCTCCTGGCTCCGCCAATTGGGGTTTGGCCAGGAGACGTCATAGACGCCTGGCCCCCCGGGGCCTCCGGCACAAGCTTATTAGTTACATATTTCAGTTTAATTCGTGGTTTCGTGGTAATTAATTGAAGGTGGAGGGGTTACCAGCCCCTCGCACCCGTCCAGAGCCCCCGTTTAGCCCCTGTGGTGGACACATATGCCATGAGGGGAGGAGCCAATCAAAATTGGATCTCCCCCCACAGCACTGTCCACGACAGAGTTGCCCGTCCGGCACCGCGAGGAAGTAGGGGGTTGTTTTGCCGGACCACGTACACACACACGCACACACACACACACACGCACACACACGCGTGGCGCCCGCGTGCGTAGCGAGAGGCAGACTCACGGCTCACGAGCGAGAGGGTCACGACGCACGACCGCCAGCCCACGCGGTTGCTGGCGTTGCACCGATAGGTCTCCGCGTGGCTCTCGCTCGCGTTGCTGATGCGCAGCGTTCCTCCTGCGTGCCGCACCAAGCGGGGAGAATCAACAAGCGGAGAGCTCACTCCTGTGGGTCTGTGTGTGGTGAGTCTGTGGGTCTGTGTGTGGTGAGTCTGTGGGTCTCTGTGTGGTGAGTCTGTGGGTCTCTGTGTGGTGAGTCTGTGGGTCTCTGTGTGGTGAGTCTGTGGGTCTCTGTGTGGTGAGTCTATGGGTCTCTGTGTGTGGTGAGTCTATGGGTCTCTGTGTGGTAAGTCTATGGGTCTCTGTGTGGTGAGTCTGTGGGCCTCTGTGTGATGAGTCTGTGGGCCTCTGTGTGGTGAGTCTATGGGTCTCTGTGTGGTGAGTCTGTGGGTCTCTGTGTGTGGTGAGTCTATGGGTCTCTGTGTGGTGAGTCTGTGGGTCTCTGTGTGGTGAGTCTGTGGGTCTCTGTGTGGTGAGTCTGTGGGTCTCTGTGTGGTGAGTCTATGGGTCTCTGTGTGTGGTGAGTCTATGGGTCTCTGTGTGGTGAGTCTGTGGGTCTCTGTGTGGTGAGTCTGTGGGTCTCTGTGTGGTGAGTCTGTGGGTCTCTGTGTGTGGTGAGTCTGTGGGTCTGTGTGTGGTGAGTCTGTGGGTCTCTGTGTGATGAGTCTGTGGGTCTCTGTGTGTGGTGAGTCTGTGGGTCTCTGTGTGGTGAGTCTGTGGGTCTCTGTGTGGTGAGTCTGTGGGTCTCTGTGTGGTGAGTCTGTGGGTCTCTGTGTGTGGTGAGTCTGTGGGTCTCTGTGTGGTGAGTCTGTGGGCCTCTGTGTGGTGAGTCTGTGGGTCTATGTGTGTGGTGAGTTTGTGAGTCTCTGTGTGGTGAGTCTATGAGTCTCTGTGTGGTGAGTCTGTGGGTCTCTGTGTGGTGAGTCTATGGGTCTCTGTGTGGTGAGTCTGTGGGTGTCTGTGTGGTGAGTCTGTGGGTCTCTGTGTGTGGTGAGTCTGTGGGTCTCTGTGTGTGATGAGTCTATGGGTCTCTGTGTGGTGAGTCTATGGGTCTCTGTGTGGTGAGTCTGTGGGTCTCTGTGTGTGGTGAGTTTGTGAGTCTATGTGTGGTGAGTCTGTGGGTCTCTGTGTGGTGAGTCTATGAGTCTCTGTGTGGTGAGTCTGTGGGTCTCTGTGTGGTGAGTCTATGGGTCTCTGTGTGGTGAGTCTGTGGGTGTCTGTGTGGTGAGTCTGTGGGTCTCTGTGTGTGGTGAGTCTGTGGGTCTCTGTGTGTGATGAGTCTATGGGTCTCTGTGTGGTGAGTCTATGGGTCTCTGTGTGGTGAGTCTGTGGGTCTCTGTGTGTGGTGAGTCTGTGGGTCTCTGTGTGGTGAGTCTATGGGTCTCTGTGTGGTGAGTCTGTGGGTCTCTGTGTGTGGTGAGTCTGTGGGTCTCTCTGTGAGTGAGTCTATGGGTCTCTGTGTGGTGAGTCTGTGGGTGTCTGTGTGGTGAGTCTGTGGGTCTCTGTGTGTGGTGAGTCTGTGGGTCTCTGTGTGTGATTAGTCTATGGGTCTCTGTGTGGTGAGTCTATGGGTCTCTGTGTGGTGAGTCTGTGGGTCTCTGTGTGTGGTGAGTCTGTGGGTCTCTGTGTGGTGAGTCTATGGGTCTCTGTGTGTTGAGTCTGTGGGTCTCTGTGTGTGGTGAGTCTATGGGTCTCTGTGTGGTGAGTCTGTGGGTCTCTGTGTGGTGAGTCTGTGGGTCTCTGTGTGGTGAGTCTATGGGTCTCTGTGTGTTGAGTCTGTGGGTCTCTGTGTGTGGTGAGTCTATGGGTCTCTGTGTGGTGAGTCTGTGGGTCTCTGTGTGGTGAGTCTGTGGGTCTCTGGGTGGTGAGTCTGTGGGTCTCTGTGTGTGGTGAGTCTGTGGGTCTGTGTGTGGTGAGTCTGTGGGTCGCTGTGTGTGGTGAGTCTATGGGTCTCTGTGTGATGAGTCTGTGGGTCTCTGTGTGGTGATTCTGTGGGTCTCTGTGTGGTGAGTCTGTGGGTCTCTGTGTGATGAGTCTGTGGGTCTCTGTGTGTGGTGAGTCTGTGGGTCTCTGTGTAGTGAGTCTGTGGGTCTCTGTGTGGTGAGTCTGTGGGTCTCTGTGTGGTGAGTCTGTGGGTCTCTGTGTGTGGTGAGTCTGTGGGTCTCTGTGTGGTGAGTCTGTGGGTCTCTGTGTGGTGAGTCTGTGGGTCTCTGTGTGTGGTGAGTTTGTGAGTCTCTGTGTGGTGAGTCTGTGGGTCTCTGTGTGGTGAGTCTATGAGTCTCTGTGTGGTGAGTCTGTGGGTGTCTGTGTGGTGAGTCTGTGGGTCTCTGTGTGTGGTGAGTATGTTGGTCTCTGTGTGTGATGAGTCTATGGGTCTCTGTGTGGTGAGTCTATGGGTCTCTGTGTGGTGAGTCTGTGGGTCTCTGTGTGTGATGAGTCTGTGGGTCTCTGTGTGGTGAGTCTATGGGTCTCTGTGTGGTGAGTCTGTGGGTCTCTTTGTGAGTCTATGGGTCTCTGTGTGTGGTGAGTCTGTGGGTCTCTGTGTGGTGAGTCTGTGGGTCTCTGTGTGATGATTCTATGGGTCTCTGTGTGGTGAGTCTGTGGGTCTCTGTGTGTGGTGAGTTTGTGAGTCTCTGTGTGGTGAGTCTGTGGGTCTCTGTGTGGTGAGTCTATGAGTCTCTGTGTGGTGAGTCTGTGGGTGTCTGTGTGGTGAGTCTGTGGGTCTCTGTGTGTGGTGAGTCTGTTGGTCTCTGTGTGTGATGAGTCTATGGGTCTCTGTGTGGTGAGTCTATGGGTCTCTGTGTGGTGAGTCTGTGGGTCTCTGTGTGTGGTGAGTCTGTGGGTCTCTGTGTGGTGAGTCTATGGGTCTCTGTGTGGTGAGTCTGTGGGTCTCTGTGTGTGGTGAGTCTGTGGGTCTCTGTGGGAGTGAGTCTGTGGGTCTCTGTGTGTGGTGAGTCTGTGGGTCTCTGTGTGGTGAGTCTGTGGGTCTCTTTGTGAGTCTATGGGTCTCTGTGTGTGGTGAGTCTGTGGGTCTCTGTGCGGTGAGTCTGTGGGTCTCTGTGTGATGATTCTATGGGTCTCTGTGTGGTGAGTCTGTGGGTCTCTGTGTGGTGAGTCTATGGGTCTCTGTGTGGTGAGTCTACGGGTCTCTGTGTGTGGTGAGTCTGTGGGTCTCTGTGTGGTGAGTCTGTGGGTCTCTGTGTGGTGAGTCTATGGGTCTCTGTGTGGTGAGTCTATGGGTCTCTGTGTGGTGAGTCTATGGGTCTCTGTGTGGTGAGTCTATGGGTCTCTGTGTGTGGTGAGTTTATGGGTCTCTGTGTGTGGTGAGTCTATGGGTCTCTGTGTGTGGTGAGTCTGTGGGTCTCTGTGTGGTGAGTCTGTGGGTCTCTGTGTGGTGAGTCTGTGGGTCTCTGTATGGTGAGTCTATGGGTCTCTATGTGTGGTGAGTCTATGGGTCTCTGTGTGATGAGTCTATGGGTCTCTGTGTGGTGAGTCTATGGGTCTCTGTGTGGTGAGTCTGTGGGTCTCTGTGTGTGGTGAGTCTGTGGGTCTCTGTGTGGTGAGTCTATGGGTCTCTGTGTGGTGAGTCTGTGGGTCTCTGTGTGGTGAGTCTATGGGTCTCTGTGTGGTGAGTCTATGGGTCTCTGTGTGGTGAGTCTATGGGTCTCTGTGTGGTGAGTCTATAAGTATCTGTGTGTGCTGAGTCTATGAGTCTCTGTGTGTGGTGAGTCTATGGGTCTCTGTGTGTGGTGAGTCTATGGGTCTCTGTGTGTGGAGAGTCTATGGGTCTCTGTGTGTGGTGAGTCTATGAGTCTCTGTGTGTGGTGAGTCTGTGGGTCTCTGTGTGTGGTGAGTCTATGGGTCTCTGTGTGTGGTGAGTCTATGGGTCTCTGTGTGTGGTGAGTCTATGGGTCTCTGTGTGTGGTAAGTCTATGGGTATCTGTGTGTGGTGAGACTATGGTCTCTGTGTGTGGTGAGTCTATGGGTCTCTGTGTGTGGTGAGTCTATGGGTCTCTGTGTGTGGTGAGTCTATGGGTCTCTGTGTGTGGTGAGTCTATGGGTCTCTGTGTGTGGTGAGTCTATGGGTCTCTGTGTGTGGTGAGTCTATGGGTCTCTGTGTGTGGTGAGTCTATGAGTCTCTGTGTGTGGTGAGTCTGTGGGTCTCTGTGTGTGGTGAGTCTATGGGTCTCTGTGTGTGGTGAGTCTATGGGTCTCTGTGTGTGGTGAGTCTATGGGTCTCTGTGTGGTGAGTCTGTGGGAGTCTCTGTGTGGTGAGTCTGTGGGTCTCTTTGTGAGTCTATGGGTCTCTGTGTGTGGAGAGTCTGTGGGTCTCTGTGTGGTGAGTCTGTGGGTCTCTGTGTGGTGAGTCTATGGGTCTCTATGTGGTGAGTCTGTGGGTCTCTGTGTGGTGAGTCTGTGGGTCTCTGTGTGGTGAGTCTGTGGGTCTCTGTGTGTGGTGAGTCTGTGGGTCTGTGTGTGGTGAGTCTGTGGGTCTGTGTGTGGTGAGTCTGTGGGTCTCTGTGTGTGGTGAGTCTATGGGTCTCTGTGTGGTGAGTCTGTGGGTCTCTGTGTGGTGAGTCTGTGGGTCTCTGTGTGGTGAGTCTGTGGGTCTCTGTGTGGTGAGTCTGTGGGTCTCTGTGTGTGGTGAGTCTGTGGGTCTCTGTGTGGTGAGTCTGTGGGTCTCTGTGTGGTGAGTCTGTGGGTCTCTGTGTGTGGTGAGTTTGTGAGTCTCTGTGTGGTGAGTCTGTGGGTCTCTGTGTGGTGAGTCTATGAGTCTCTGTGTGGTGAGTCTGTGGGTGTCTGTGTGGTGAGTCTGTGGGTCTCTGTGTGTGGTGAGTATGTTGGTCTCTGTGTGTGATGAGTCTATGGGTCTCTGTGTGGTGAGTCTATGGGTCTCTGTGTGGTGAGTCTGTGGGTCTCTGTGTGTGATGAGTCTGTGGGTCTCTGTGTGGTGAGTCTATGGGTCTCTGTGTGGTGAGTCTGTGGGTCTCTTTGTGAGTCTATGGGTCTCTGTGTGTGGTGAGTCTGTGGGTCTCTGTGTGGTGAGTCTGTGGGTCTCTGTGTGATGATTCTATGGGTCTCTGTGTGGTGAGTCTGTGGGTCTCTGTGTGTGGTGAGTTTGTGAGTCTCTGTGTGGTGAGTCTGTGGGTCTCTGTGTGGTGAGTCTATGAGTCTCTGTGTGGTGAGTCTGTGGGTGTCTGTGTGGTGAGTCTGTGGGTCTCTGTGTGTGGTGAGTCTGTTGATCTCTGTGTGTGATGAGTCTATGGGTCTCTGTGTGGTGAGTCTATGGGTCTCTGTGTGGTGAGTCTGTGGGTCTCTGTGTGTGGTGAGTCTGTGGGTCTCTGTGTGGTGAGTCTATGGGTCTCTGTGTGGTGAGTCTGTGGGTCTCTGTGTGTGGTGAGTCTGTGGGTCTCTGTGGGAGTGAGTCTGTGGGTCTCTGTGTGTGGTGAGTCTGTGGGTCTCTGTGTGGTGAGTCTGTGGGTCTCTTTGTGAGTCTATGGGTCTCTGTGTGTGGTGAGTCTGTGGGTCTCTGTGCGGTGAGTCTGTGGGTCTCTGTGTGATGATTCTATGGGTCTCTGTGTGGTGAGTCTGTGGGTCTCTGTGTGGTGAGTCTATGGGTCTCTGTGTGGTGAGTCTACGGGTCTCTGTGTGTGGTGAGTCTGTGGGTCTCTGTGTGGTGAGTCTATGGGTCTCTGTGTGGTGAGTCTATGGGTCTCTGTGTGGTGAGTCTATGGGTCTCTGTGTGGTGAGTCTATGGGTCTCTGTGTGGTGAGTCTATGGGTCTCTGTGTGTGGTGAGTTTATGGGTCTCTGTGTGTGGTGAGTCTATGGGTCTCTGTGTGTGGTGAGTCTGTGGGTCTCTGTGTGGTGAGTCTGTGGGTCTCTGTGTGGTGAGTCTGTGGGTCTCTGTATGGTGAGTCTATGGGTCTCTATGTGTGGTGAGTCTATGGGTCTCTGTGTGATGAGTCTATGGGTCTCTGTGTGGTGAGTCTATGGGTCTCTGTGTGGTGAGTCTGTGGGTCTCTGTGTGTGGTGAGTCTGTGGGTCTCTGTGTGGTGAGTCTATGGGTCTCTGTGTGGTGAGTCTGTGGGTCTCTGTGTGGTGAGTCTATGGGTCTCTGTGTGTGGTGAGTCTGTGGGTCTCTGTGGGAGTGAGTCTGTGGGTCTCTGTGTGTGGTGAGTCTGTGGGTCTCTGTGTGGTGAGTCTGTGGGTCTCTTTGTGAGTCTATGGGTCTCTGTGTGTGGTGAGTCTGTGGGTCTCTGTGCGGTGAGTCTGTGGGTCTCTGTGTGATGATTCTATGGGTCTCTGTGTGGTGAGTCTGTGGGTCTCTGTGTGGTGAGTCTATGGGTCTCTGTGTGGTGAGTCTACGGGTCTCTGTGTGTGGTGAGTCTGTGGGTCTCTGTGTGGTGAGTCTGTGGGTCTCTGTGTGGTGAGTCTATGGGTCTCTGTGTGGTGAGTCTATGGGTCTCTGTGTGGTGAGTCTATGGGTCTCTGTGTGGTGAGTCTATGGGTCTCTGTGTGTGGTGAGTTTATGGGTCTCTGTGTGTGGTGAGTCTATGGGTCTCTGTGTGTGGTGAGTCTGTGGGTCTCTGTGTGGTGAGTCTGTGGGTCTCTGTGTGGTGAGTCTGTGGGTCTCTGTATGGTGAGTCTATGGGTCTCTATGTGTGGTGAGTCTATGGGTCTCTGTGTGATGAGTCTATGGGTCTCTGTGTGGTGAGTCTATGGGTCTCTGTGTGGTGAGTCTGTGGGTCTCTGTGTGTGGTGAGTCTGTGGGTCTCTGTGTGGTGAGTCTATGGGTCTCTGTGTGGTGAGTCTGTGGGTCTCTGTGTGGTGAGTCTATGGGTCTCTGTGTGGTGAGTCTATGGGTCTCTGTGTGGTGAGTCTATGGGTCTCTGTGTGGTGAGTCTATAAGTATCTGTGTGTGCTGAGTCTATGAGTCTCTGTGTGTGGTGAGTCTATGGGTCTCTGTGTGTGGTGAGTCTATGGGTCTCTGTGTGTGGAGAGTCTATGGGTCTCTGTGTGTGGTGAGTCTATGAGTCTCTGTGTGTGGTGAGTCTGTGGGTCTCTGTGTGTGGTGAGTCTATGGGTCTCTGTGTGTGGTGAGTCTATGGGTCTCTGTGTGTGGTGAGTCTATGGGTCTCTGTGTGTGGTAAGTCTATGGGTATCTGTGTGTGGTGAGACTATGGTCTCTGTGTGTGGTGAGTCTATGGGTCTCTGTGTGTGGTGAGTCTATGGGTCTCTGTGTGTGGTGAGTCTATGGGTCTCTGTGTGTGGTGAGTCTATGGGTCTCTGTGTGTGGTGAGTCTATGGGTCTCTGTGTGTGGTGAGTCTATGGGTCTCTGTGTGTGGTGAGTCTATGAGTCTCTGTGTGTGGTGAGTCTGTGGGTCTCTGTGTGTGGTGAGTCTATGGGTCTCTGTGTGTGGTGAGTCTATGGGTCTCTGTGTGTGGTGAGTCTATGGGTCTCTGTGTGGTGAGTCTGTGGGAGTCTCTGTGTGGTGAGTCTGTGGGTCTCTTTGTGAGTCTATGGGTCTCTGTGTGTGGAGAGTCTGTGGGTCTCTGTGTGGTGAGTCTGTGGGTCTCTGTGTGGTGAGTCTATGGGTCTCTATGTGGTGAGTCTGTGGGTCTCTGTGTGGTGAGTCTGTGGGTCTCTGTGTGGTGAGTCTGTGGGTCTCTGTGTGTGGTGAGTCTGTGGGTCTGTGTGTGGTGAGTCTGTGGGTCTGTGTGTGGTGAGTCTGTGGGTCTCTGTGTGTGGTGAGTCTATGGGTCTCTGTGTGGTGAGTCTGTGGGTCTCTGTGTGGTGAGTCTGTGGGTCTCTGTGTGGTGAGTCTGTGGGTCTCTGTGTGGTGAGTCTGTGGGTCTCTGTGTGTGGTGAGTCTGTGGGTCTCTGTGTGGTGAGTCTGTGGGTCTCTGTGTGGTGAGTCTGTGGGTCTCTGTGTGTGGTGAGTTTGTGAGTCTCTGTGTGGTGAGTCTGTGGGTCTCTGTGTGGTGAGTCTATGAGTCTCTGTGTGGTGAGTCTGTGGGTGTCTGTGTGGTGAGTCTGTGGGTCTCTGTGTGTGGTGAGTATGTTGGTCTCTGTGTGTGATGAGTCTATGGGTCTCTGTGTGGTGAGTCTATGGGTCTCTGTGTGGTGAGTCTGTGGGTCTCTGTGTGTGATGAGTCTGTGGGTCTCTGTGTGGTGAGTCTATGGGTCTCTGTGTGGTGAGTCTGTGGGTCTCTTTGTGAGTCTATGGGTCTCTGTGTGTGGTGAGTCTGTGGGTCTCTGTGTGGTGAGTCTGTGGGTCTCTGTGTGATGATTCTATGGGTCTCTGTGTGGTGAGTCTGTGGGTCTCTGTGTGTGGTGAGTTTGTGAGTCTCTGTGTGGTGAGTCTGTGGGTCTCTGTGTGGTGAGTCTATGAGTCTCTGTGTGGTGAGTCTGTGGGTGTCTGTGTGGTGAGTCTGTGGGTCTCTGTGTGTGGTGAGTCTGTTGGTCTCTGTGTGTGATGAGTCTATGGGTCTCTGTGTGGTGAGTCTATGGGTCTCTGTGTGGTGAGTCTGTGGGTCTCTGTGTGTGGTGAGTCTGTGGGTCTCTGTGTGGTGAGTCTATGGGTCTCTGTGTGGTGAGTCTGTGGGTCTCTGTGTGTGGTGAGTCTGTGGGTCTCTTTGTGAGTCTATGGGTCTCTGTGTGTGGTGAGTCTGTGGGTCTCTGTGCGGTGAGTCTGTGGGTCTCTGTGTGATGATTCTATGGGTCTCTGTGTGGTGAGTCTGTGGGTCTCTGTGTGGTGAGTCTATGGGTCTCTGTGTGGTGAGTCTACGGGTCTCTGTGTGTGGTGAGTCTGTGGGTCTCTGTGTGGTGAGTCTGTGGGTCTCTGTGTGGTGAGTCTATGGGTCTCTGTGTGGTGAGTCTATGGGTCTCTGTGTGGTGAGTCTATGGGTCTCTGTGTGGTGAGTCTATGGGTCTCTGTGTGTGGTGAGTTTATGGGTCTCTGTGTGTGGTGAGTCTATGGGTCTCTGTGTGTGGTGAGTCTGTGGGTCTCTGTGTGGTGAGTCTGTGGGTCTCTGTGTGGTGAGTCTGTGGGTCTCTGTATGGTGAGTCTATGGGTCTCTATGTGTGGTGAGTCTATGGGTCTCTGTGTGATGAGTCTATGGGTCTCTGTGTGGTGAGTCTATGGGTCTCTGTGTGGTGAGTCTGTGGGTCTCTGTGTGTGGTGAGTCTGTGGGTCTCTGTGTTGTGAGTCTATGGGTCTCTGTGTGGTGAGTCTATGGGTCTCTGTGTGGTGAGTCTATGGGTCTCTGTGTGGTGAGTCTATAAGTATCTGTGTGTGGTGAGTCTATGGGTCTCTGTGTGGTGAGTCTGTGGGTCTCTGTGTTGTGAGTCTATGGGTCTCTGTGTGGTGAGTCTATGGGTCTCTGTGTGGTGAGTCTATGGGTCTCTGTGTGGTGAGTCTATAAGTATCTGTGTGTGGTGAGTCTATGGGTCTCTGTGTGTGGAGAGTCTATGGGTCTCTGTGTGTGGTGAGTCTATGAGTCTCTGTGTGTGGTGAGTCTGTGGGTCTCTGTGTGTGGTGAGTCTATGGGTCTCTGTGTGTGGTGAGTCTATGGGTCTCTGTGTGTGGTGAGTCTATGGGTCTCTGTGTGTGGTAAGTCTATGGGTATCTGTGTGTGGTGAGACTATGGTCTCTGTGTGTGGTGAGTCTATGGGTCTCTGTGTGTGGTGAGTCTATGGGTCTCTGTGTGTGGTGAGTCTATGGGTCTCTGTGTGTGGTGAGTCTATGGGTCTCTGTGTGTGGTGAGTCTATGGGTCTCTGTGTGTGGTGAGTCTATGGGTCTCTGTGTGTGGTGAGTCTATGAGTCTCTGTGTGTGGTGAGTCTGTGGGTCTCTGTGTGTGGTGAGTCTATGGGTCTCTGTGTGTGGTGAGTCTATGGGTCTCTGTGTGTGGTGAGTCTATGGGTCTCTGTGTGGTGAGTCTGTGGGACTCTCTGTGTGGTGAGTCTGTGGGTCTCTTTGTGAGTCTATGGGTCTCTGTGTGTGGAGAGTCTGTGGGTCTCTGTGTGGTGAGTCTGTGGGTCTCTGTGTGGTGAGTCTATGGGTCTCTGTGTGGTGAGTCTGTGGGTCTCTGTGTGGTGAGTCTGTGGGTCTCTGTGTGGTGAGTCTGTGGGTCTCTGTGTGTGGTGAGTCTGTGGGTCTGTGTGTGGTGAGTCTGTGGGTCTGTGTGTGGTGAGTCTGTGGGTCTCTGTGTGTGGTGAGTCTATGGGTCTCTGTGTGGTGAGTCTGTGGGTCTCTGTGTGGTGAGTCTGTGGGTCTCTGTGTGGTGAGTCTGTGGGTCTCTGTGTGGTGAGTCTGTGGGTCTCTGTGTGTGGTGAGTCTGTTGGTCTCTGTGTGTGATGAGTCTATGGGTCTCTGTGTGGTGAGTCTATGGGTCTCTGTGTGGTGAGTCTGTGGGTCTCTGTGTGTGGTGAGTCTGTGGGTCTCTGTGTGGTGAGTCTATGGGTCTCTGTGTGGTGAGTCTGTGGGTCTCTGTGTGTGGTGAGTCTGTGGGTCTCTGTGTGAGTGAGTCTGTGGGTCTCTGTGTGTGGTGAGTCTGTGGGTCTCTGTGTGGTGAGTCTGTGGGTCTCTTTGTGAGTCTATGCGTCTCTGTGTGTGGTTAGTCTGTGGGTCTCTGTGTGGTGAGTCTGTGGGTCTCTGTGTGATGATTCTATGGGTCTCTGTGTGGTGAGTCTCTGTGTGGTGAGTCTATGGGTCTCTGTGTGGTGAGTCTATGGGTCTCTGTGTGTGGTGAGTCTGTGGGTCTCTGTGTGGTGAGTCTGTGGGTCTCTGTGTGGTGAGTCTATGGGTCTCTGTGTGGTGAGTCTATGGGTCTCTGTGTGGTGAGTCTATGGGTCTCTGTGTGGTGAGTCTATGGGTCTCTGTGTGTGGTGAGTTTATGGGTCTCTGTGTGTGGTGAGTCTATGGGTCTCTGTGTGTGGTGAGTCTGTGGGTCTCTGTGTGGTGGGTCTCTGTGTGGTGAGTCTGTGGGTATCTGTGTGGTGAGTCTATGGGTCTCTGTGTGTGGTGAGTCTATGGGTCTCTGTGTGATGAGTCTATGGGTCTCTGTGTGGTGAGTCTATGGGTCTCTGTGTGGTGAGTCTGTGGGTCTCTGTGTGTGGTGAGTCTGTGGGTCTCTGTGTGGTGAGTCTATGGGTCTCTGTGTGGTGAGTCTGTGGGTCTCTGTGTGGTGAGTCTATGGGGCTCTGTGTGGTGAGTCTATGGGTCTCTGTGTGGTGAGTCTATGGGTCTCTGTGTGGTGAGTCTATGAGTATCTGTGTGTGCTGAGTCTATGAGTCTCTGTGTGGTGATGAGTCTATGAGTCTCTGTGTGCTGATTCTATGAGTCTCTGTGTGTGGTGAGTCTATAAGTATCTGTGTGTGGTGAGTCTATGGGTCTCTGTGTGTGGAGAGTCTATGGGTCTCTGTGTGTGGTGAGTCTATGAGTCTCTGTGTGTGGTGAGTCTGTGGGTCTCTGTGTGTGGTGAGTCTATGGGTCTCTGTGTGTGGTGAGTCTATGGGTCTCTGTGTGTGGTGAGTCTATGGGTCTCTGTGTGTGGTAAGTCTATGGGTATCTGTGTGTGGTGAGACTATGGTCTCTGTGTGTGGTGAGTCTATGGGTCTCTGTGTGTGGTGAGTCTATGGGTCTCTGTGTGTGGTGAGTCTATGGGTCTCTGTGTGTGGTGAGTCTATGGGTCTCTGTGTGTGGTGAGTCTATGGGTCTCTGTGTGTGGTGAGTCTATGGGTCTCTGTGTGTGGTGAGTCTATGAGTCTCTGTGTGTGGTGAGTCTGTGGGTCTCTGTGTGTGGTGAGTCTATGGGTCTCTGTGTGTGGTGAGTCTATGGGTCTCTGTGTGTGGTGAGTCTATGGGTCTCTGTGTGGTGAGTCTGTGGGACTCTCTGTGTGGTGAGTCTGTGGGTCTCTTTGTGAGTCTATGGGTCTCTGTGTGTGGAGAGTCTGTGGGTCTCTGTGTGGTGAGTCTGTGGGTCTCTGTGTGGTGAGTCTATGGGTCTCTGTGTGGTGAGTCTGTGGGTCTCTGTGTGGTGAGTCTGTGGGTCTCTGTGTGGTGAGTCTGTGGGTCTCTGTGTGTGGTGAGTCTGTGGGTCTGTGTGTGGTGAGTCTGTGGGTCTGTGTGTGGTGAGTCTGTGGGTCTCTGTGTGTGGTGAGTCTATGGGTCTCTGTGTGGTGAGTCTGTGGGTCTCTGTGTGGTGAGTCTGTGGGTCTCTGTGTGGTGAGTCTGTGGGTCTCTGTGTGGTGAGTCTGTGGGTCTCTGTGTGTGGTGAGTCTGTTGGTCTCTGTGTGTGATGAGTCTATGGGTCTCTGTGTGGTGAGTCTATGGGTCTCTGTGTGGTGAGTCTGTGGGTCTCTGTGTGTGGTGAGTCTGTGGGTCTCTGTGTGGTGAGTCTATGGGTCTCTGTGTGGTGAGTCTGTGGGTCTCTGTGTGTGGTGAGTCTGTGGGTCTCTGTGTGAGTGAGTCTGTGGGTCTCTGTGTGTGGTGAGTCTGTGGGTCTCTGTGTGGTGAGTCTGTGGGTCTCTTTGTGAGTCTATGCGTCTCTGTGTGTGGTTAGTCTGTGGGTCTCTGTGTGGTGAGTCTGTGGGTCTCTGTGTGATGATTCTATGGGTCTCTGTGTGGTGAGTCTCTGTGTGGTGAGTCTATGGGTCTCTGTGTGGTGAGTCTATGGGTCTCTGTGTGTGGTGAGTCTGTGGGTCTCTGTGTGGTGAGTCTGTGGGTCTCTGTGTGGTGAGTCTATGGGTCTCTGTGTGGTGAGTCTATGGGTCTCTGTGTGGTGAGTCTATGGGTCTCTGTGTGGTGAGTCTATGGGTCTCTGTGTGTGGTGAGTTTATGGGTCTCTGTGTGTGGTGAGTCTATGGGTCTCTGTGTGTGGTGAGTCTGTGGGTCTCTGTGTGGTGGGTCTCTGTGTGGTGAGTCTGTGGGTATCTGTGTGGTGAGTCTATGGGTCTCTGTGTGTGGTGAGTCTATGGGTCTCTGTGTGATGAGTCTATGGGTCTCTGTGTGGTGAGTCTATGGGTCTCTGTGTGGTGAGTCTGTGGGTCTCTGTGTGTGGTGAGTCTGTGGGTCTCTGTGTGGTGAGTCTATGGGTCTCTGTGTGGTGAGTCTGTGGGTCTCTGTGTGGTGAGTCTATGGGGCTCTGTGTGGTGAGTCTATGGGTCTCTGTGTGGTGAGTCTATGGGTCTCTGTGTGGTGAGTCTATGAGTATCTGTGTGTGCTGAGTCTATGAGTCTCTGTGTGGTGATGAGTCTATGAGTCTCTGTGTGCTGATTCTATGAGTCTCTGTGTGTGGTGAGTCTATGGGTCTCTGTGTGTGGTAAGTCTATGGGTCTCTGTGTGTGGTGAGACTATGGGTCTCTGTGTGTGGTGAGACTATGGGTCTCTGTGTGTGGTGAGTCTATGGGTCTCTGTGTGTGGTGAGTCTATGGGTCTCTGTGTGTGGTGAGTCTATGGGTCTCTGTGTGTGGTGAGTCTATGGGTCTCTGTGTGTGGTGAGTCTATGGGTCTCTGTGTGTGGTGAGTCTATGGGTCTCTGTGTGTGGTGAGTCTATGAGTCTCTGTGTGTGGTGAGTCTGTGGGTCTCTGTGTGTGGTGAGTCTATGGGTCTCTGTGTGTGGTGAGTCTGTGGGTCTCTGTGTGTGGTGAGTCTATGGGTCTCTGTGTGTGGTAAGTCTATGGGTCTCTGTGTGTGGTGAGACTATGGGTCTCTGTGTGTGGTGAGACTATGGGTCTCTGTGTGTGGTGAGTCTATGGGTCTCTGTGTGTGGTGAGTCTATGGGTCTCTGTGTGTGGTGAGTCTATGGGTCTCTGTGTGTGGTGAGTCTATGGGTCTCTGTGTGTGGTGAGTCTATGAGTCTCTGTGTGTGGTGAGTCTGTGGGTCTCTGTGTGTGGTGAGTCTATGGGTCTCTGTGTGTGGTGAGTCTGTGGGTCTCTGTGTGTGGTGAGTCTATGGGTCTATGTGTGTGGTAAGTCTATGGGTCTCTGTGTGTGGTGAGACTATGGGTCTCTGTGTGTGGTGAGTCTATGGGTCTCTGTGTGTGGTGAGTCTATGGGTCTCTGTGTGTGGTGAGTCTATGGGTCTCTGTGTGTGGTGAGTCTATGGGTCTCTGTGTGTGGTGAGTCTATGGGTCTCTGTGTGTGGTGAGTCTATGGGTCTCTGTGTGTGGTGAGTCTATGAGTCTCTGTGTGTGGTGAGTCTGTGGGTCTCTGTGTGTGGTGAGTCTATGGGTCTCTGTGTGTGGTGAGTCTATGGGTCTCTGTGTGGTGAGTCTGTGGGACTCTCTGTGTGGTGAGTCTGTGGGTCTCTTTGTGAGTCTATGGGTCTCTGTGTGTGGAGAGTCTGTGGGTCTGTGTGGTGAGTCTGTGGGTCTCTGTGTGGTGAGTCTATGGGTCTCTGTGTGTGGTGAGTCTATGGGTCTCTGTGTGGTGAGTCTGTGGGTCTCTGTGTGGTGAGTCTGTGGGTCTCTGTGTGGTGAGTCTGTGGGTCTCTGTGTGTGGTGAGTCTGTGGGTCTGTGTGTGGTGAGTCTGTTGATCTCTGTGTGTGATGAGTCTATGGGTCTCTGTGTGTGGTGAGTCTGTGGGTCTCTGTGTGGTGAGTCTGTGGGTCTCTGTGTGGTGAGTCTGTGGGTCTCTGTATGGTGAGTCTATGGGTCTCTATGTGTGGTGAGTCTATGGGTCTCTGTGTGATGAGTCTATGGGTCTCTGTGTGGTGAGTCTATGGGTCTCTGTGTGGTGAGTCTGTGGGTCTCTGTGTGTGGTGAGTCTGTGGGTCTCTGTGTGGTGAGTCTATGGGTCTCTGTGTGGTGAGTCTGTGGGTCTCTGTGTGGTGAGTCTATGGGTCTCTGTGTGGTGAGTCTATGGGTCTCTGTGTGGTGAGTCTATGGGTCTCTGTGTGGTGAGTCTATAAGTATCTGTGTGTGCTGAGTCTATGAGTCTCTGTGTGTGGTGAGTCTATGGGTCTCTGTGTGTGGTGAGTCTATGGGTCTCTGTGTGTGGAGAGTCTATGGGTCTCTGTGTGTGGTGAGTCTATGAGTCTCTGTGTGTGGTGAGTCTGTGGGTCTCTGTGTGTGGTGAGTCTATGGGTCTCTGTGTGTGGTGAGTCTATGGGTCTCTGTGTGTGGTGAGTCTATGGGTCTCTGTGTGTGGTAAGTCTATGGGTATCTGTGTGTGGTGAGACTATGGTCTCTGTGTGTGGTGAGTCTATGGGTCTCTGTGTGTGGTGAGTCTATGGGTCTCTGTGTGTGGTGAGTCTATGGGTCTCTGTGTGTGGTGAGTCTATGGGTCTCTGTGTGTGGTGAGTCTATGGGTCTCTGTGTGTGGTGAGTCTATGGGTCTCTGTGTGTGGTGAGTCTATGAGTCTCTGTGTGTGGTGAGTCTGTGGGTCTCTGTGTGTGGTGAGTCTATGGGTCTCTGTGTGTGGTGAGTCTATGGGTCTCTGTGTGTGGTGAGTCTATGGGTCTCTGTGTGGTGAGTCTGTGGGAGTCTCTGTGTGGTGAGTCTGTGGGTCTCTTTGTGAGTCTATGGGTCTCTGTGTGTGGAGAGTCTGTGGGTCTCTGTGTGGTGAGTCTGTGGGTCTCTGTGTGGTGAGTCTATGGGTCTCTATGTGGTGAGTCTGTGGGTCTCTGTGTGGTGAGTCTGTGGGTCTCTGTGTGGTGAGTCTGTGGGTCTCTGTGTGTGGTGAGTCTGTGGGTCTGTGTGTGGTGAGTCTGTGGGTCTGTGTGTGGTGAGTCTGTGGGTCTCTGTGTGTGGTGAGTCTATGGGTCTCTGTGTGGTGAGTCTGTGGGTCTCTGTGTGGTGAGTCTGTGGGTCTCTGTGTGGTGAGTCTGTGGGTCTCTGTGTGGTGAGTCTGTGGGTCTCTGTGTGTGGTGAGTCTGTGGGTCTCTGTGTGGTGAGTCTGTGGGTCTCTGTGTGGTGAGTCTGTGGGTCTCTGTGTGTGGTGAGTTTGTGAGTCTCTGTGTGGTGAGTCTGTGGGTCTCTGTGTGGTGAGTCTATGAGTCTCTGTGTGGTGAGTCTGTGGGTGTCTGTGTGGTGAGTCTGTGGGTCTCTGTGTGTGGTGAGTATGTTGGTCTCTGTGTGTGATGAGTCTATGGGTCTCTGTGTGGTGAGTCTATGGGTCTCTGTGTGGTGAGTCTGTGGGTCTCTGTGTGTGATGAGTCTGTGGGTCTCTGTGTGGTGAGTCTATGG
Source organism: Petromyzon marinus (assembly GCF_048934315.1). Classification (NCBI taxonomy): domain Eukaryota; kingdom Metazoa; phylum Chordata; class Hyperoartia; order Petromyzontiformes; family Petromyzontidae; genus Petromyzon; species Petromyzon marinus. The sequence goes on along the minus strand of NW_027422996.1, from coordinate 1,674,479 downwards.
GTCTCTGTGTGGTGAGTCTGTGGGTCTCTTTGTGAGTCTATGGGTCTCTGTGTGTGGTGAGTCTGTGGGTCTCTGTGTGGTGAGTCTGTGGGTCTCTGTGTGATGATTCTATGGGTCTCTGTGTGGTGAGTCTGTGGGTCTCTGTGTGTGGTGAGTTTGTGAGTCTCTGTGTGGTGAGTCTGTGGGTCTCTGTGTGGTGAGTCTATGAGTCTCTGTGTGGTGAGTCTGTGGGTGTCTGTGTGGTGAGTCTGTGGGTCTCTGTGTGTGGTGAGTCTGTTGGTCTCTGTGTGTGATGAGTCTATGGGTCTCTGTGTGGTGAGTCTATGGGTCTCTGTGTGGTGAGTCTGTGGGTCTCTGTGTGTGGTGAGTCTGTGGGTCTCTGTGTGGTGAGTCTATGGGTCTCTGTGTGGTGAGTCTGTGGGTCTCTGTGTGTGGTGAGTCTGTGGGTCTCTTTGTGAGTCTATGGGTCTCTGTGTGTGGTGAGTCTGTGGGTCTCTGTGCGGTGAGTCTGTGGGTCTCTGTGTGATGATTCTATGGGTCTCTGTGTGGTGAGTCTGTGGGTCTCTGTGTGGTGAGTCTATGGGTCTCTGTGTGGTGAGTCTACGGGTCTCTGTGTGTGGTGAGTCTGTGGGTCTCTGTGTGGTGAGTCTGTGGGTCTCTGTGTGGTGAGTCTATGGGTCTCTGTGTGGTGAGTCTATGGGTCTCTGTGTGGTGAGTCTATGGGTCTCTGTGTGGTGAGTCTATGGGTCTCTGTGTGTGGTGAGTTTATGGGTCTCTGTGTGTGGTGAGTCTATGGGTCTCTGTGTGTGGTGAGTCTGTGGGTCTCTGTGTGGTGAGTCTGTGGGTCTCTGTGTGGTGAGTCTGTGGGTCTCTGTATGGTGAGTCTATGGGTCTCTATGTGTGGTGAGTCTATGGGTCTCTGTGTGATGAGTCTATGGGTCTCTGTGTGGTGAGTCTATGGGTCTCTGTGTGGTGAGTCTGTGGGTCTCTGTGTGTGGTGAGTCTGTGGGTCTCTGTGTTGTGAGTCTATGGGTCTCTGTGTGGTGAGTCTATGGGTCTCTGTGTGGTGAGTCTATGGGTCTCTGTGTGGTGAGTCTATAAGTATCTGTGTGTGGTGAGTCTATGGGTCTCTGTGTGGTGAGTCTGTGGGTCTCTGTGTTGTGAGTCTATGGGTCTCTGTGTGGTGAGTCTATGGGTCTCTGTGTGGTGAGTCTATGGGTCTCTGTGTGGTGAGTCTATAAGTATCTGTGTGTGGTGAGTCTATGGGTCTCTGTGTGTGGTGAGTCTATGGGTCTCTGTGTGTGGTAAGTCTATGGGTATCTGTGTGTGGTGAGACTATGGTCTCTGTGTGTGGTGAGTCTATGGGTCTCTGTGTGTGGTGAGTCTATGGGTCTCTGTGTGTGGTGAGTCTATGGGTCTCTGTGTGTGGTGAGTCTATGGGTCTCTGTGTGTGGTGAGTCTATGGGTCTCTGTGTGTGGTGAGTCTATGGGTCTCTGTGTGTGGTGAGTCTATGAGTCTCTGTGTGTGGTGAGTCTGTGGGTCTCTGTGTGTGGTGAGTCTATGGGTCTCTGTGTGTGGTGAGTCTATGGGTCTCTGTGTGTGGTGAGTCTATGGGTCTCTGTGTGGTGAGTCTGTGGGACTCTCTGTGTGGTGAGTCTGTGGGTCTCTTTGTGAGTCTATGGGTCTCTGTGTGTGGAGAGTCTGTGGGTCTCTGTGTGGTGAGTCTGTGGGTCTCTGTGTGGTGAGTCTATGGGTCTCTGTGTGGTGAGTCTGTGGGTCTGTGTGTGGTGAGTCTGTGGGTCTGTGTGTGGTGAGTCTGTGGGTCTCTGTGTGTGGTGAGTCTATGGTTCTCTGTGTGGTGAGTCTGTGGGTCTCTGTGTGGTGAGTCTGTGGGTCTCTGTGTGGTGAGTCTGTGGGTCTCTGTGTGGTGAGTCTGTGGGTCTCTGTGTGTGGTGAGTCTGTTGGTCTCTGTGTGTGATGAGTCTATGGGTCTCTGTGTGGTGAGTCTATGGGTCTCTGTGTGGTGAGTCTGTGGGTCTCTGTGTGTGGTGAGTCTGTGGGTCTCTGTGTGGTGAGTCTATGGGTCTCTGTGTGGTGAGTCTGTGGGTCTCTGTGTGTGGTGAGTCTGTGGGTCTCTGTGTGAGTGAGTCTGTGGGTCTCTGTGTGTGGTGAGTCTGTGGGTCTCTGTGTGGTGAGTCTGTGGGTCTCTTTGTGAGTCTATGCGTCTCTGTGTGTGGTTAGTCTGTGGGTCTCTGTGTGGTGAGTCTGTGGGTCTCTGTGTGATGATTCTATGGGTCTCTGTGTGGTGAGTCTCTGTGTGGTGAGTCTATGGGTCTCTGTGTGGTGAGTCTATGGGTCTCTGTGTGTGGTGAGTCTGTGGGTCTCTGTGTGGTGAGTCTGTGGGTCTCTGTGTGGTGAGTCTATGGGTCTCTGTGTGGTGAGTCTATGGGTCTCTGTGTGGTGAGTCTATGGGTCTCTGTGTGGTGAGTCTATGGGTCTCTGTGTGTGGTGAGTTTATGGGTCTCTGTGTGTGGTGAGTCTATGGGTCTCTGTGTGTGGTGAGTCTGTGGGTCTCTGTGTGGTGGGTCTCTGTGTGGTGAGTCTGTGGGTCTCTGTGTGGTGAGTCTATGGGTCTCTGTGTGTGGTGAGTCTATGGGTCTCTGTGTGATGAGTCTATGGGTCTCTGTGTGGTGAGTCTATGGGTCTCTGTGTGGTGAGTCTGTGGGTCTCTGTGTGTGGTGAGTCTGTGGGTCTCTGTGTGGTGAGTCTATGGGTCTCTGTGTGGTGAGTCTGTGGGTCTCTGTGTGGTGAGTCTATGGGGCTCTGTGTGGTGAGTCTATGGGTCTCTGTGTGGTGAGTCTATGGGTCTCTGTGTGGTGAGTCTATGAGTATCTGTGTGTGCTGAGTCTATGAGTCTCTGTGTGGTGATGAGTCTATGAGTCTCTGTGTGCTGATTCTATGAGTCTCTGTGTGTGGTGAGTCTATGGGTCTCTGTGTGTGGTAAGTCTATGGGTCTCTGTGTGTGGTGAGACTATGGGTCTCTGTGTGTGGTGAGACTATGGGTCTCTGTGTGTGGTGAGTCTATGGGTCTCTGTGTGTGGTGAGTCTATGGGTCTCTGTGTGTGGTGAGTCTATGGGTCTCTGTGTGTGGTGAGTCTATGGGTCTCTGTGTGTGGTGAGTCTATGGGTCTCTGTGTGTGGTGAGTCTATGGGTCTCTGTGTGTGGTGAGTCTATGAGTCTCTGTGTGTGGTGAGTCTGTGGGTCTCTGTGTGTGGTGAGTCTATGGGTCTCTGTGTGTGGTGAGTCTGTGGGTCTCTGTGTGTGGTGAGTCTATGGGTCTCTGTGTGTGGTAAGTCTATGGGTCTCTGTGTGTGGTGAGACTATGGGTCTCTGTGTGTGGTGAGACTATGGGTCTCTGTGGGTGGTGAGTCTATGGGTCTCTGTGTGTGGTGAGTCTATGGGTCTCTGTGTGTGGTGAGTCTATGGGTCTCTGTGTGTGGTGAGTCTATGGGTTTCTGTGTGTGGTGAGTCTGTGGGTCTCTGTGTGTGGTGAGTCTATGGGTCTCTGTGTGTGGTGAGTCTGTGGGTCTCTGTGTGTGGTGAGTCTATGGGTCTCTGTGTGTGGTAAGTCTATGGGTCTCTGTGTGTGGTGAGACTATGGGTCTCTGTGTGTGTTGAGTCTATGGGTCTCTGTGTGTGGTGAGTCTATGGGTCTCTGTGTGTGGTGAGTCTATGGGTCTCTGTGTGTGGTGAGTCTATGGGTCTCTGTGTGTGGTGAGTCTATGGGTCTCTGTGTGTGGTGAGTCTATGGGTCTCTGTGTGTGGTGAGTCTATGAGTCTCTGTGTGTGGTGAGTCTGTGGGTCTCTGTGTGTGGTGAGTCTATGGGTCTCTGTGTGTGGTGAGTCTATGGGTCTCTGTGTGGTGAGTCTGTGGGACTCTCTGTGTGGTGAGTCTGTGGGTCTCTTTGTGAGTCTATGGGTCTCTGTGTGTGGAGAGTCTGTGGGTCTGTGTGGTGAGTCTGTGGGTCTCTGTGTGGTGAGTCTATGGGTCTCTGTGTGTGGTGAGTCTATGGGTCTCTGTGTGGTGAGTCTGTGGGTCTCTGTGTGGTGAGTCTGTGGGTCTCTGTGTGGTGAGTCTGTGGGTCTCTGTGTGTGGTGAGTCTGTGGGTCTGTGTGTGGTGAGTCTGTGGGTCTCTGTGTGTGGTGAGTCTATGGGTCTCTGTGTGGTGAGTCTGTGGGTCTCTGTGTGGTGAGTCTGTGGGTCTCTGTGTGGTGAGTCTGTGGGTCTCTGTGTGATGAGTCTGTGGGTCTCTGTGTGTGGTGAGTCTGTGGGCTCTGTGTAGTGAGTCTGTGGGTCTCTGTGTGGTGAGTCTGTGGGTCTCTGTGTGGTGAGTCTGTGGGTCTCTGTGTGTGGTGAGTCTGTGGGTCTCTGTGTGGTGAGTCTGTGGGTCTCTGTGTGTGGTGAGTTTGTGAGTCTCTGTGTGGTGAGTCTGTGGGTCTCTGTGTGGTGAGTCTATGAGTCTCTGTGTGGTGAGTCTGTGGGTGTCTGTGTGGTGAGTCTGTGGGTCTCTGTGTGTGGTGAGTCTGTTGGTCTCTGTGTGTGATGAGTCTATGGGTCTCTGTGTGGTGAGTCTGTGGGTCTCTGTGTGGTGAGTCTATGGGTCTCTGTGTGGTGAGTCTACGGGTCTCTGTGTGTGGTGAGTCTGTGGGTCTCTGTGTGGTGAGTCTGTGGGTCTCTGTGTGTGGTGAGTCTGTGGGTCTCTGTGTGAGTGAGTCTGTGGGTCTCTGTGTGTGGTGAGTCTGTGGGTCTCTGTGTGGTGAGTCTGTGGGTCTCTTTGTGAGTCTATGGGTCTCTGTGTGTGGTGAGTCTGTGGGTCTCTGTGTGGTGAGTCTGTGGGTCTCTGTGTGATGATTCTATGGGTCACTGTGTGGTGAGTCTGTGGGTCTCTGTGTGGTGAGTCTATGGGTCTCTGTGTGGTGAGTCTATGGGTCTCTGTGTGTGGTGAGTCTGTGGGTCTCTGTGTGGTGAGTCTGTGGGTCTCTGTGTGGTGAGTCTATGGGTCTCTGTGTGGTGAGTCTATGGGTCTCTGTGTGGTGAGTCTATGGGTCTCTGTGTGGTGAGTCTATGGGTCTCTGTGTGTGGTGAGTTTATGGGTCTCTGTGTGTGGTGAGTCTATGGGTCTCTGTGTGTGGTGAGTCTGTGGGTCTCTGTGTGGTGAGTCTGTGGGTCTCTGTGTGGTGAGTCTGTGGGTCTCTGTGTGGTGAGTCTATGGGTCTCTGTGTGTGGTGAGTCTATGGGTCTCTGTGTGATGAGTCTATGGGTCTCTGTGTGGTGAGTCTATGGGTCTCTGTGTGGTGAGTCTGTGGGTCTCTGTGTGTGGTGAGTCTGTGGGTCTCTGTGTGGTGAGTCTATGGGTCTCTGTGTGGTGAGTCTATGGGGCTCTGTGTGGTGAGTCTATGGGTCTCTGTGTGGTGAGTCTATGGGTCTCTGTGTGGTGAGTCTATGAGTATCTTTGTGTGCTGAGTCTATGAGTCTCTGTGTGGTGATGAGTCTATGAGTCTCTGTGTGCTGATTCTATGAGTCTCTGTGTGTGGTGAGTCTATGGGTCTCTGTGTGTGGTGAGTCTATGGGTCTCTGTGTGTGGTGAGACTATGGGTCTCTGTGTGTGGTGAGTCTATGGGTCTCTGTGTGTGGTGAGTCTATGGGTCTCTGTGTGTGGTGAGTCTATGGGTCTCTGTGTGTGGTGAGTCTATGGGTCTCTGTGTGTGGTGAGTCTATGAGTCTCTGTGTGTGGTGAGTCTGTGGGTCTCTGTGTGTGGTGAGTCTATGGGTCTCTGTGTGAGTAGTCTATGGGTCTCTGTGTGAGTAGTCTATGGGTCTCTGTGTGAGTAGTCTATGGGTCTCTGTGTGAGTAGTCTATGGGTCTCTGTGTGAGTAGTCTATGGGTCTCTGTGTGAGTAGTCTATGGGTCTCTGTGTGGTGAGTCTATGGGTCTCTGTGTGTGGTGAGTCTGTGGGTCTCTGTGTGGTGAGTCTGTGGGTCTCTGTGTGGTGAGTCTATGGGTCTCTGTGTGGTGAGTCTATGGGTCTCTGTGTGGTGAGTCTATGGGTCTCTGTGTGTGGTGAGTCTATGGGTCTCTGTGTGTGGTGAGTCTATGAGTCTCTGTGTGTGGTGAGTCTGTGGGTCTCTGTGTGTGGTGAGTCTATGGGTCTCTGTGTGGTGAGTCTGTGGGTCTCTGTGTGATGATTCTATGGGTCACTGTGTGGTGAGTCTGTGGGTCTCTGTGTGGTGAGTCTATGGGTCTCTGTGTGGTGAGTCTATGGGTCTCTGTGTGTGGTGAGTCTGTGGGTTTCTGTGTGGTGAGTCTGTGGGTCTCTGTGTGGTGAGTCTATGGGTCTCTGTGTGGTGAGTCTATGGGTCTCTGTGTGGTGAGTCTATGGGTCTCTGTGTGGTGAGTCTATGGGTCTCTGTGTGTGGTGAGTTTATGGGTCTCTGTGTGTGGTGAGTCTATGGGTCTCTGTGTGTGGTGAGTCTGTGGGTCTCTGTGTGGTGAGTCTGTGGGTCTCTGTGTGGTGAGTCTGTGGGTCTCTGTGTGGTGAGTCTATGGGTCTCTGTGTGTGGTGAGTCTATGGGTCTCTGTGTGATGAGTCTATGGGTCTCTGTGTGGTGAGTCTATGGGTCTCTGTGTGGTGAGTCTGTGGGTCTCTGTGTGTGGTGAGTCTGTGGGTCTCTGTGTGGTGAGTCTATGGGTCTCTGTGTGGTGAGTCTATGGGGCTCTGTGTGGTGAGTCTATGGGTCTCTGTGTGGTGAGTCTATGGGTCTCTGTGTGGTGAGTCTATGAGTATCTGTGTGTGCTGAGTCTATGAGTCTCTGTGTGGTGATGAGTCTATGAGTCTCTGTGTGATGATTCTATGAGTCTCTGTGTGTGGTGAGGCTATGGGTCTCTGTGTGTGGTGAGTCTATGGGTCTCTGTGTGTGGTGAGACTATGGGTCTCTGTGTGTGGTGAGTCTATGGGTCTCTGTGTGTGGTGAGTCTATGGGTCTCTGTGTGTGGTGAGTCTATGGGTCTCTGTGTGTGGTGAGTCTATGGGTCTCTGTGTGTGGTGAGTCTATGAGTCTCTGTGTGTGGTGAGTCTGTGGGTCTCTGTGTGTGGTGAGGCTATGGGTCTCTGTGTGTGGTGAGTCTATGGGTCTCTGTGTGGTGAGTCTGTGGGACTCTCTGTGTGGTGAGTCTATGGGTCTCTGTGTGGTGAGTCTATGGGTCTCTATGTGTGTTGAGTCTGTGGGTCTCATCATCATCATCATAGTCATCATCGTCGTCATCGTCGTCATCGTCGTCATCGTCCTCGTCACGTTCCTCGCGCCGTCTGAGGTGCCACCCACCCAGCACGGACGGTGAGGGACCCTCCTCCCCGCCGGCCTTGCTCCACCGATATCTGATGGGCGACGTCCCCTCCGTGGACAGGCACTGCAGCGACAGCTCCTCGCCCTGCTGCAGCGAACCGTTCACCACGCAGCTGGGCTGGGACGGCTTCACTGTGCCAGGTGGGACAGTGGGGGGTGGGGGTGGGGCAGCAGGAGAAAGGGCTCACAACAGGCCCAAGTCCTCTCTGTTGCGCTCCGTTTGGCGCCTGTGGCCACGTGACGAAACAAGATCAACGTGCGCACGTAACACTCGTAGACACCCACGGGCACCCAGACACCCACGGGCACCCACAGAGAGCCGCAGACACAGAGACACCCACAGAGACCCACAGAGACACTCACAGAGACCCACAGAGACTCACAGAGACCCACAGACACCCACAGAGACCCACAGACACAGAGACACTCACAGAGACCCACAGAGACACCCACAGAGACCCACAGAGACCCACAGAGACTCACAGAGACCCACAGAGACCCGCAGACACAGAGACACTCACAGAGACTCACAAAGACCCACAGACACAGAGACACAGAGACACTCACAGAGACTCACAGAGACCCACAGACACCCAGACCCACAGAGACCCACAGACACAGAGACACCCACAGAGACGCACAGACACCCAGACCCACAGAGACCCACAGAGACCCGCAGACACAGAGACACCCACAGAGACCCACAGAGACTCACAGAGACCCAGAGACCCGCAGACACAGAGACCCACAGAGACCCACAGAGACCCACAGACACCCAGACCCACAGAGACCCACAGAGACCCACAGACACCCAGACCCACAGAGACCCACAGAGACCCACAGACGCCCAGACCCACAGAGACCCGCAGACACAAAGACTCACAGAGACCCACAGAGACCCGCAGACACAGAGACACCCACAGAGACTCACAGAGACCCACAGAGACGTGCAGACACAGAGACACCCATAGAGACCCACAGAGACCCACAGACACCCAGACCCACAGAGACCCACAGAGACCCACAGACACCCAGACCCACAGAGACCCGCAGACACAGAGACACTCACAGAGACCCAGAGACCCACAGACACAGAGACCCACAGAGACCCACAGAGACCCACAGAGACCCGCAGACACAGAGACACTCACAGAGACTCACAGAGACCCACAGACACAGAGACACTCACAGAGACTCACAGAGACCCACAGACACCCACAAAGACCCAGAGACCCGCAGACACAGAGACACCCACAGAGACCTGCAGAGACCCACAGACACCCAGACCCACAGAGACCCACAGACACAGAGACACCCACAGAGACCCACAGACACCCAGACCAACAGAGACCCACAGAGACCCGCAGACACAGAGACCCACAGAGACTCACAGAGACCCAGAGACCCGCAGACACAGAGACCCACAGAGACCCACAGAGACCCACAGACACCCAGACCCACAGAGACCCACAGACACCCAGAGACCCACAGAGACCCACAGACGCCCAGACCCACAGAGACCCGCAGACACAGAGACCCACAGAGACCCACAGAGACCCACAGACAACCAGACCCACAGAGAACCACAGAGACCCACAGACACCCAGAGACCCACAGAGACCCACAGACGCCCAGACCCACAGAGACCCGCAGACACAGAGACTCACAGAGACCCACAGAGACCCGCAGACACAGAGAGACTCACAGAGACCCAGAGACCCACAGACACAGAGACCCAGAGAGACCCACAGAGACTCACAGAGACCCGCAGACACAGAGACACTCACAGAGACCCACAGAGACCCACAGAGACCTGCAGACACAGAGACACCCACAGAGACCCAGAGACCTGCAGACACACAGACACCCACAGAGACCCAGAGACCCGCAGACACAGAGACACCCACAGAGACCTGCAGAGACCCACAGACACCCAGACCCACAGAGACCCACAGACACAGAGACACCCACAGAGACCCACAGACACCCAGACCCACAGAGACCCACAGAGACCCGCAGACACAGAGACACCCACAGAGACCCACAGAGACTCACAGAGACCCAGAGACCCGCAGACACAGAGACCCACAGAGACCCACAGAGACCCACAGACACCCAGACCCACAGAGACCCACAGAGACCCACAGACGCCCAGACCCACAGAGACCCGCAGACACAGAGACTCACAGAGACCCACAGAGACCCGCAGACACAGAGACACCCACAGAGACTCACAGAGACCCACAGAGACGTGCAGACACAGAGACACCCATAGAGACGCACAGAGACCCACAGACACCCAGACCCACAGAGACCCACAGAGACCCACAGACACCCAGACCCACAGAGACCCGCAGACACAGAGACACTCACAGAGACCCAGAGACCCACAGACACAGAGATCCACAGAGACCCACAGAGACCCGCAGACACAGAGACACTCACAGAGACTCACAGAGACCCACAGACACAGAGACACTCACAGAGACTCACAGAGACCCACAGACACCCACAAAGACCCAGAGACCCGCAGACACAGAGACACCCACAGAGACCTGCAGAGACCCACAGACACCCAGACCCACAGAGACCCACAGACACAGAGACACCCACAGAGACCCACAGACACCCAGACCCACAGAGACCCACAGACACAGAGACACCCACAGAGACCCACAGACACCCAGACCAACAGAGACCTACAGAGACCCGCAGACACAGAGACCCACAGAGACTCACAGAGACCCAGAGACCCGCAGACACAGAGACCCACAGAGACCCACAGAGACCCACAGACACCCAGACCCACAGAGACCCACAGACACCCAGAGACCCACAGAGACCCACAGACGCCCAGACCCACAGAGACCCGCAGACAACCAGACCCACAGAGACCCACAGAGACCCACAGAGACCCACAGACAACCAGACCCACAGAGACCCACAGAGACCCACAGAGACCCACAGACAACCAGACCCACAGAGAACCACAGAGACCCACAGACACCCAGAGACCCACAGAGACCCACAGACGCCCAGACCCACAGAGACACGCAGACACAGAGACTCACAGAGACCCACAGAGACCCGCAGACACAGAGAGACTCACAGAGACCCAGAGACTCACAGACACAGAGACCCAGAGAGACCCACAGAGACTCACAGAGACCCGCAGACACAGAGACACTCACAGAGACCCACAGAGACCCACAGAGACCCACAGAGACCTGCAGACACAGAGACACCCACAGAGACCCAGAGACCCGCAGACACACAGACACCCACAGAGACCCAGAGACCCGCAGACACAGAGACACCCACAGAGACCTGCAGAGACCCACAGACACCCAGACCCACAGAGACCCACAGACACAGAGACACCCACAGAGACCCACAGACACCCAGACCCACAGAGACCCACAGAGACCCACAGACACAGAGACACCCACAGAGACCCACAGAGACTCACAGAGACCCAGAGACCCGCAGACACAGAGACCCACAGAGACCCACAGAGACCCACAGACACCCAGACCCACAGAGACCCACAGAGACCCACAGACGCCCAGACCCACAGAGACCCGCAGACACAGAGACTCACAGAGACCCACAGAGACCCGCAGACACAGAGACACCCACAGAGACTCACAGAGACCCACAGAGACGTGCAGACACAGAGACACCCATAGAGACGCACAGAGACCCACAGACACCCAGACCCACAGAGACCCACAGAGACCCACAGACACCCAGACCCACAGAGACCCGCAGACACAGAGAGACTCACAGAGACCCAGAGACCCACAGACACAGAGACCCAGAGAGACCCACAGAGACTCACAGAGACCCGCAGACACAGAGACACTCACAGAGACCCACAGAGACCCACAGAGACCCACAGAGACCCGCAGACACAGAGACACTCACAGAGACCCAGAGACCCACAGACACAGAGATCCACAGAGACCCACAGAGACCCGCAGACACAGAGACACTCACAGAGACTCACAGAGACCCACAGACACAGAGACACTCACAGAGACTCACAGAGACCCACAGACACCCACAAAGACCCAGAGACCCGCAGACACAGAGACACCCACAGAGACCTGCAGAGACCCACAGACACCCAGACCCACAGAGACCCACAGACACAGAGACACCCACAGAGACCCACAGACACCCAGACCCACAGAGACCCACAGAGACCTGCAGACACAGAGACACCCACAGAGACCCACAGAGACTCACAGAGACCCAGAGACCCGCAGACACAGAGACCCACAGAGACCCACAGAGACCCACAGACACCCAGACCCACAGAGACCCACAGAGACCCACAGACGCCCAGACCCACAGAGACCCGCAGACACAGAGACTCACAGAGACCCACAGAGACCCGCAGACACAGAGACACCCACAGAGACTCACAGAGACCCACAGAGACGTGCAGACACAGAGACACCCATAGAGACGCACAGAGACCCACAGACACCCAGACCCACAGAGACCCACAGAGACCCACAGACACCCAGACCCACAGAGACCCGCAGACACAGAGACACTCACAGAGACCCAGAGACCCACAGACACAGAGATCCACAGAGACCCACAGAGACCCGCAGACACAGAGACACTCACAGAGACTCACAGAGACCCACAGACACAGAGACACTCACAGAGACTCACAGAGACCCACAGACACCCACAAAGACCCAGAGACCCGCAGACACAGAGACACCCACAGAGACCTGCAGAGACCCACAGACACCCAGACCCACAGAGACCCACAGACACAGAGACACCCACAGAGACCCACAGACACCCAGACCAACAGAGACCCACAGAGACCCGCAGACACAGAGACCCACAGAGACTCACAGAGACACAGAGACCCGCAGACACAGAGACCCACAGAGACCCACAGACACCCAGACCCACAGAGACCCACAGAGACCCAGAGACACCCAGAGACCCACAGAGACCCACAGAGACCCACAGAGACCCACAGACACCCAGACCCACAGAGACCCACAGAGACCCAGAGACACCCAGAGACCCACAGAGACCCACAGACGCCCAGACCCACAGAGACCCGCAGACACAGAGACTCACAGAGACCCACAGAGACCCGCAGACACAGAGACACCCACAGAGACCCACAGAGACCCGCAGAGACCCACAGAGACTCACAGAGAACCACACAGACGTGTAGACACAGAGACACCCATAGAGACCCACAGAGACCCACAGACACCCAGACCCACAGAGACCCACAGAGACCCACAGACACCCAGACCCACAGAGACCCGCAGACACAGAGACACTCACAGAGACCCAGACACCCACAGACACAGAGACCCAGAGAGACCCACAGAGACTCACAGAGACCCGCAGACACAGAGACACTCACAGAGACCCACAGAGACCCACAGAGACCCACAGACACCCGCAGACACAGAGACACCCACAGAGACCCACAGAGACCCACAGACACAGAGAAACCCACAGAGACCCACAGAGACCCACAGAGACCCATAGAGACTCGCAGACACAGAGACACCCACAAAGACCCACAGAGACCCACAGAGACTCACAGAGACCCACAGAGACCCGCAGACACAGAGACACTCACAGAGACCCACAGACACAGAGACACCCACAGAGACCCACAGAGACCCACAGAGACTCACAGAGACACTCACAGAGACCCACAGAGACCCACAGAGACCCACAGAGACCCACAGAGACCCGCAGACACAGAGACCCACAGAGACCCACAGAGACCCGCAGACACAGAGACCCACAGAGACCCACAGAGACCCACAGACACAGAGACACTCACAGAGACTCACAGAGACCCACAGAGACCCGCAGACACAGAGACCCACAGAGACCAACAGAGACCCACAGACACAGAGACACCCACAGAGACCCACAGCACGGTTGGCTACTTTACGGCGCGAAACAAGTTCAACGTGCACACGTACACTCGTAGACACCCACAGACACCCAGACCCACAGAGACCCACACGTACACGCACGCACACGTGTGTGTGCGTGCGTGCACGTATGTCTACATGTGTGCGTGTACGTGCGTACGTGCGTGCAAGTGCGTGTACGTGCGTGTACGTGCGTGTGTGCGTGTGTGTACGTGCATGTGTGTACGTGTGTGTACGTGCGTGTGCGTGCGTGCATGTGCGTGCGTGTACATGCGTGTACGTGCATGTGTGTGCGTGCGTGCACGTGCGTGTATGTGCGTGTGCACGCGTGTACGTGTGTGTGTGTACGTGCGTGTGTGTACGTGTGTGTACGGGTGCGAGGGGCTGGTAACCCCTCCACCTTCAATTAATTACCACTAAACCACGAGTTAAACTGAAATATGTAACTAATAAGCTTGTGCCGGAGGCCCCGGGGGACCAGGCGTCTATGACGTCTCCTGGCCAAACCCCAATTGGCGGAGCCAGGAGATTGAATATCTACCCTCGGGGCTCCTCCAGAAACAACGAAAAGCCACTACGGGTGGCCACGTGGAATGTTCGAACGCTCACTGCGGAGGAGAGGCTGCCACTCCTCTGTCGGGAGCTGGAACGGTACCGCCTGGATCTGTGTGGCATTCAGGAGGTCCGGTGGACCGGCTCTGGCTCCTGCCACCATGAGGGGTGGACCGTCCTCTACTCGGGGCAGCAGACTGCCAAACAACAGGGTGTGGCTCTTCTTTTGAACAAAAGAATGAGGGGGCGTGGGAGCGTAGCGGTGAGGTGTGAGAAGCTGTAAGTCGCAGGCTACTTTGGGCTCGCCTTCCCATCAACCGGAGGCGAGGAATGGTGGTCGTTGTTACTTATGCCCCCACCAAAGATGAACATCCGTGGAGGGATGCAGGCAAAGCCGATGAGTCAGATGCCTTCTATGACCTCCTGTCACAGGTGCTGGCTAAAGTGGCCCCTCGGGATAGAGTTAACATGTTGGGTGACTTCAATGCCCGAGTTGGTCATGATACTGGCACCTGGTCTGGAGTGATTGGAGGGCATGGGCCAGATCAGCTCAATAACAACGGTAGGAGGCTGCTAGATTTTTGTGCAGCCCATGGGCTTGTAATTACCAACACGCTGTTCCGGCATAGGCGCATCCACACAACATCATGGATGCATGCCGGGTCCAAGCAAGAACATCTGCTGGACTACATAGTGACGGACCAGCGGATGCGAGCCCATGTCCTTGACACCAGGACCTACCGTGGAGCTGATCTGCCCTCTGACCATCGACTAGTCATCTGTAAGATGTGCCTGCCATTCTTCCACTCCGGTGGTGGGTGTATACCCAGGACCCCATTCCAACCTAAAGTGGCCTGGTCTCAGTTATCTGATGAAAGTTGCAAGCGAGAATTTCATCATCGCTTGCGGCTGGGATTGGCATCGTCCTCCACTCCTCCTGATGTCGAGGGTAAATGGGCGAGGTTTAGGACTGTGACTCATGCAGCTGCAATGGCTGCTTTGGGTACGCGGTCCAGACCTCCCCATAGACCCTGGCTGACAGAGGAGGTGTTCAGGATGGTTGAGAAAAAGCGACAGGCCCACTGTCATCGGCTACAGAATCCCACGTCAGAGAATGTGGAGGCTTACCGCAGCCTTCGCTCGGAGGTTCGGAGAGCCGTGAGGCGCTGCAAGGATGGGTGGTAGTCGCGGGTTGCTGAGGAGATTGAGTCTGCCTCAGTGGCCCGTGATCACAAATCTCTATTTAACTCCATCAAAAAAGTAATTTGCAGCGCCACACCTATTACCATCATTAGGGGAAAAAACGGTGACCCAATCTCCGACCCCCAGAAACAGGTTTGCAGGTTTTCTGAGCATTTCTGTGAGGTCCTGGGGGAGGGAAAATCCCTCAGCCAGGAAAACATCGTGGCACAAAGTGAGGATGACCCTGCTGAGGCTGCGGTGCCTCAAATATTGGAAGAAGTCACCCCCTGTGAGTGGCTGGCTGAGGTGCCATATGTTGAGGAAGTACTGAAGGCGATCCGGAGTCTGAGACCAGAAAAGGCAGCGGGCAGAGATGATCTCCCAAGCGAAATGCTGAGGGAGGGCGGCGTTTGTGCACAGACTGCCCTATATGACATCATAACAACAGTCTGGACCACTGGATGGGTTCCGCAGGATTGGAAGGATGCCCTGGTGGTCCCCCTTTTTAAGAAGGGGGACCGCACAGACTGTAACAACTACAGGGGCATCTCACTCCTCAGTGTGCCGGGAAAGGTCCTGGCAAGGATTATTCAACATCGCCTTGCCAGGCATGCTGAGGAGAGGCTTGCGGAGCCCCAATGCGGTTTCAGGAAAGGGCGGTCCTGCACAGATGCCATATTTTCTGTCCGTCTGCTACAGCAGAGGTGTAGGGAATTCCAACAAGACCTACATCTCTGCTTTATTGACCTGGTCAAGGCCTATGATACCATCAGTAGGCCTGGGCTCTGGGTTGTTCTTCGTGCTTTTGGAGTACCTGACCCTCTGCTCACGATCATTAAGGACCTTCATGATGGTGAGCGGGCCCGGGTAAAACTACGTGGCCGGGAGTCAGAGCCATTCCCTGTTAACCTTGGGGTGTGACAGGGATGTCCTCTGGCTCCCACATTATTTAACATCTACTTTGACCACGTAGTTCGTGAAGCCTTCAATAGCTGTACCGGGGGAATCTCCATATGGTACAGATATAATGGGAGGCTGATCGACGCCCGGGTGCGGTCAAGGGATGGCTCCCTATTGCTCAACCATGTTATGTATGCTGATGATTTGGTAATAACTGCTCATTCAGAGGAGGAGTTGGAAACGCTGCTGCTGAGACTGGAGCGTGCCACTAAGAGGTGGGGCCTTACCATCAGCCCCACCAAAACTAAGCACCTGCCTGGGTATTTTGTACCATCGGACACTCCGCCCCCAAAACTCCCAATCGGTGATGGGGCAGTTGTGGAGAGAGTGGAGAGTTTCCCATACCTGGGCAGTGTGCTTATGACTGGCTCCAGTTTAACAGCAGAGGTCTCACTCCGAATCAGTCGAGCGGCAATATCTTTTCATCGGTTGCGTAACGCTGTGTGGAAGCTACCTGGTCTGTCGCTCCGCACTAAGCTTCAGGTCTTCTCGGCCACGGTCATTCCCTCCCTTCTCTACGCTTGCGAAACGTGGACCCCCCTAATGGAACATCTTCGCCGGTTAGAAACATTTATGCTGGCCTGCCTACGATCCATCCTGGGTTTAACCAGAATGGATTGTGTGAGAAGCTCACAAATCCTTGAAAGATCTGGGCAAGGTCCCATCGGTGAGCTCCTCCGGCGGGGAAGGCTGCGATGGCTGGGTCATGTAGCCCGCATGCCCAGCCACCGCATGCCGAAACAGCTTTTGTTTGGCCGGATTGAGGGGGCTACGCGGGCACGGCACGGGCTAGAGAAGAGATGGAGTGATGTGGTACAGGAGGACGTGGAGCTGAGTGGACTTGCCGATGACTGGTACCAGCGGTGTCAAGATCGGCCTCTGTGGAGGAGGCTCGTGAAGGACGCTACTGGGCAGTTGGAGGCAGTCACCCTCCAACAACAACGGAGGGCGGAGGAGCGACGCTCACAACAACGAGCGGAGCGCCGGGTGGCTAAAGCACAGCAGGTTGCCACAGTCAGTCGACCCGTGGCACCTGGGTCTGCCCCGTGACCTCCTGCCAGCGGGCGTTCGACACTTCACGTGGCCTCAGGGTGCACATAGCCTGGCACAAGCGTCGTGGTGACGTCACCGCCACTTAGTGGCGAATGGCGGTTGTTGTTGTTGTACGTGCGTGCGTGCATGTACGTGCGTGTGTGTGCGTGCGTGTGTGTACGTGCGTGCGTGTACGTGTGTGTACGTGCGTGTGCGTGCGTGCATGTGCGCGTGCGTGCGTGTACGTGCGTGTGCGTGTACGTGTGTACGTGCGTGCGTGCGTGTGCGTGCGTGTGTGTACGTGCGTGTGCGTGCGTGTACGTGTGTACGTGCGTGTGCGTGCGTGTGCGTGCATGTGTGTACGTGCGTGTGCGTGCGTATACGTGTGTGTACGTGCATGCGTGTGTGTACGTGTGTGTGCGTGCGTGTACGTGTGTGTAAGTGCGTACCTGCGTGTGCGTACGTGCGTGTGCGCGTGCGTGCGTTCGTTACCCAGCACGGTGAGCCTGATGGTCTCCAGCTTGATGAAAGTGCCGAACTTCACCTTGCACGTGTAGACGCCGGCGTCGCTCGCCCGCAGCCCGGCGATCTGCAGCGACGCGTCCCTCCGCGTCGCGTTGCGGGCGAATCGCACGCGGGACGCGAAGTCCGGGTAGATGTGCCCCTCGCCCCCGGCGAACGTGGCAACCTGAGGGCAGGGGGGTGGGAGACGGACAAAAAGGGCTCCGCCATCGCCACCGCCGCCGCCGTGAGGCTATCCGCACGTACCTACACGGAGACAATTTCAACCGAGGAGATGGATTCTGGGCTTAGCAATCGTCGGAAGGATTTGACAAACCATTTGGGGTCTTAATTGATTGTTCACGCTTACGGTTACCAAGAGAGATTCGTTCATGAGGCTATCCGCACGTACAAACACGGAGACAATTTCAACCGAGGAGATGGATTCTGGGCTTAGCAATCATTGGAAGGATTTGATCAACCATTTGGGGTCTTAATTGCTTGTTCACCCTTACGGTTACCAAGAGAGATTCGTTCATGAGGCTATCCGCACGTACAAACACGGAGACAATTTCAACCGAGGAGATGGATTCTGGGCTTAGCAATCGTTGGAAGGATTTGACAAACCATTTGGGGTCTTAATTGATTGTTCACGCTTACGGTTACCAAGAGAGATTCGTTCATGAGGCTATCCGCACGTACAAACACGGAGACAATTTCAACCGAGGAGATGGATTCTGGGCTTAGCAATCATTGGAAGGATTTGATCAACCATTTGGGGTCTTAATTGCTTGTTCACCCTTACGGTTACCAAGAGAGATTCGTTCATGAGGCTATCCGCACGTACAAACACGGAGACAATTTCAACCGAGGAGATGGATTCTGGGCTTAGCAATCGTTGGAAGGATTTGATAAACCATTTGGGGTCTTAATTGATTGTTCACGCTTACGGTTACCAAGAGAGATTCGTTCATGAGGCTATCCGCATATACAAACACGGAGACAATTTCAACCGAGAAGATGGATTCTGGGCTTAGCAATCGTTGGAAGGATTTGATAAACCATTTCGGGTCTTAATTGATTGTTCACGCTTACGGTTACCAAGAGAGTTTCGTTCATGAGGCTATCCGCACGTACAAACACGGAGACAATTTCAACCGAGGAGATGGATTCTGGGCTGAGCAATCGTTGGAAGGATTTGATAAACCATTTGGGGTCTTAATTGATTGTTCACGATTACGGCTACCAAGAGAGATTCGTTCATGAGGCTATCCGCATATACAAACACGGAGACAATTTCAACCGAGGAGATGGATTCTGGGCTTAGCAATCGTTGGAAGGATTTGCTAAACCATTTCGGGTCTTGATTGATTGTTCACGCTTACGGTGACTTTCAGACCGCATCCATTATTTTCGTCTCCCCCCTCCTCTTTTCCGAACATAGATGGACTCGTCCATCTGAACAAACTTCCAAATCGCTCTCCGTGGTGCTGACGTTAAAAAAAACCCGCCATTTTTATTCAAATTGTTCTTGCTGTGGTTTTCACACCTGACGATGATTGCTTCTTGTGTTGCAGTTGAAACGTCGTGAGAATTTTATTGTTTTATATTTTTATTATTTTATTGTTTCCCTTCTACGTGGCGGTGACTTTACCGAAAGAACCAAGAATAAGACCCTATAGTTCAGTGGGCTTTACCAGGTTTAAATTTACATTTATTTTTATACTGTTCAATTGATTTGTTTTCCTATACGTTGCACTCCTGACACGTGTTCTTGTAGCCGTTTGTTGTTGGAACGTTCTGACCCACCCCATCTGTGAACAAAGAGCTTTACAGCTCATCGGATTCCTCCTGCAGTGTATATACATATTCCGATTCTGTTTCGATTTAAAGCTTTCGTGACTGCAGGGATTCACATTCTTGGTTCTTTCGGTAAAGTCACCGCCACGTAGACTGGAAATAAAATAATGAAGTCAAGTAATAATGCAATTCTCACGATGTTTCGGCCACAACACAAGTGGCCTTCTTCAGGTGAAGAAACAGGGCTATCAAGAAGACGGAGCTTGAATGAACGCTGTTAAGCAAGGACCACGTCTTTTGAAGCTGTGTGGACGGAATTTTGATTTAAAGCTTTCATGACTGCAGTGATTCATATTGTTAGCTCTTTCGGTAAAGTCACGTTGAAGGGAAACAATAAAATAATCAAATATATATAAAACAACAATTTTTTTATTGTTTTATATATTTTATTATTTTAATATATTTTATTATTTTATTGTTGCCCTTCAACGTGACTTTACCGAAAGAGCTAAGAATATGTGTGGGCAGAGTTGAATTAGCATGTTACCATCCCACCTCCCTCTCCGGAGGTGAGGCTGGTAACATGCTAATTCAACTTCGCCCACACAGCTTCAAAAGACGCGGTCCTTGCCTGACAGCGTTCATTCAAGTTCCGTCTTCTTGATAGCCCTGTTTCTTCACCTGAAGAAGGCCCACTTGTGTTGTGGCCGAAACGTCGTGAGAATCGCATTATTATTATTTTATTTCATTATTTTATTTCCAGTCTATGTGGCGGTGACTTTACCGAAAGAACCAAGAAGGTGAATTCTGATTCTGTACGAGCCTGTGAGGGCGGCTTCTGTGTAGGAGCCTGTGGGGGCGGCTTCTGTGTAGGAGCCTGTGGGGGCGGCTTCTGTGTAGGAGCCTGTGGGGGCGGCTTCTGTGTAGGAGCCTGCTGGTGCCTGTGTAGGAGCCTGTGGGGGCGGCTTCTGTGTAGGATCCTACGGGCGCCTGTGTAGGAGCCTGCTGGTGTCTGTGTAGGAGCCTGCTGGTGCCTGTGTAGGAGCCTGCTGGTGTGTGTGTAGGAGCCTGCTGGTGTCTGTGTAGGAGCCTGCTGGTGTCTGTGTAGGATCCTGCTGGTGTGTGTGTAGGAGCCTGTTGGTGCCTGTGTAGGAGCCTGCTGGTGTCTGTGTAGGAGCCTGCTGGTGTGTGTGTAGGAGCCTGCTGGTGCCTGTGTAGGAGCCTGCTGGTGTGTGTGTAGGAGCCTGCTGGTGCCTGTGTAGGAGCCTGCTGGTGCCTGTGTAGGAGCCTGTTGGTGCCTGTGTAGGAGCCTGCTGGTGTCTGTGTAGGAGCCTGCTGGTGTGTGTGTAGGAGCCTGCTGGTGCCTGTGTAGGAGCCTGCTGGTGCCTGTGTAGGAGCCTGTTGGTGCCTGTGTAGGAGCCTGTTGGTGTCTGTGTAGGAGCCTGCTGGTGCGTGTGTAGGAGCCTGTTGGTGCCTGTGTAGGAGCCTGCTGGTGTCTGTGTAGGAGCCTGCTGGTGTGTGTGTAGGAGCCTGCTGGTGTCTGTGTAGGAGCCTGCTGGTGTCTGTGTAGGAGCCTGCTGGTGTCTGTGTAGGAGCCTACTGGTGTCTGTGTAGGAGCCTGCTGGTGCCTGTGTAGGAGCCTGCTGGTGCCTGTGTAGGAGCCTGCTGGTGCCTGTGTAGGAGCCTGCGGACTTCTACGTAGGAGCTACGGGCGTCTCTGAGTAGGAGCCCAAGGGAGTCTCTGAGTAGGAGCTACAGGCGTCTCTGCGTGTCCGATGGGCGTCTCTGAGTAGGAGCTACGGGGGTCTCTGAGTAGGAGCTACGGGCGTCTCTGAATAGGAGCCCAAGGGAGTCTCTGCGTAGGAGCTACGGGCGTCTCTGAGTAGGAGCTACAGGCGTCTTTGAGTAGGAGCTACAGGCATCTCTGAGTACGAGCTACAGGCGTCTCTGAGTAGGAGCTAAGGGCGTCTCTGAGTAGGAGCTACGGGCGTCTCTGAGTAGGAGCTACGGGCGTCTCTGAGTAGGAGCTACAGGCGTCTCTGAGTAGGAGCTACAGGCGTCTCTGAGTAGGAGCTATGGGCGTCTCTGTGTAGGAGCTACAGGCGTCTCTGAGTAGGAGCTACGGGCGTCTCTGAGTAGCAGCTACGGGCGTCTCTGAGTAGGAGCTACGGGCGTCTCTGAGCAGGAGCTACAGGCGTCTCTGAGTAGGAGCTACGGGCGTCTCTGAGTAGGAGCTACAGGCGTCTCTGAGTAGGAGCTACGGGCGTCTCTGAGTAGGAGCTACGGGCGTCTCTGAGTAGAAGCTACAGGCATCTCTGAGTAGCGATGTGCATCTCTGTATCCCTCTCTCTTCCTCACGTAGATGTTCGTAGTGGGCATCTGCAGGAACCACTCCACGTCCAGGACCTCGGTGTCCGTGGGGTCGCCCGTCCAGGTGCAGCCCAGCACCACCGTCTCCCCCTGCACTTTCTCCATCCACGAGACGGCTGCAAAGAGGGGGGAAAGGGGGTGGTGGTGGTGGTGGTGACACGGTTGTGAAGTAATATCTTCAAGTAGACTCACACAGAGACCCGTAGACTCACACAGAGACCTGTAGACTCATACGGAGTCCCATAGACTCACAGAGACCCATAGACTTTACACAGATACCCGTAGACTCACACATATACCCATAGACTCACACAGAGACCCATAGACTCACACAAATACCCGTAGACTCACACAGACACCCGTAGACTCACACAGACACCCGTAGACTTACACAGAGACCTGTAGACTCACACGGAGACCCATAGACTCACAGAGACCCATAGACTTTACACAGATACCCGTAGACTCACACATATACCCATAGACTCACAGACACCCGTAGACTCACACAGATACCCGTAGACTCACACAGAGACCCGTAGACTCACACAGAGACCCGTAGACTCACACATAGACCCATAGACTCACACAGAGACCCGTAGACTCACACAGAGACCCGTAGACTCACACAGAGACCCGTAGACTCACACAGAGACCCGTAGACTCACACAGATACCCGTAGACTCACACAGAGACCCGTAGACTCACACAGAGACCCGTAGACTCACACAGATGCCCGTAGACTCACACAGAGACCCATAGACTCACACGGAGACCCAAAGACTCACAGAGAGCCATAGACTTTACACAGATACCCGTAGATTCATACAGAGAACCGTAGACTCACACAGAGACCCGTAGACTCAAACAGAGACACGTAGACTCACACAGATACCCGTAGACTCACACAGATGCCCGTAGACTCACACAGAGACCCATAGACTCACACAGAGACCCGTAGACTCACACAGATACCCGCAGACTCACACAGAGACCCATACCCAGAGAATTACACGGGGACCGATAAGATTTTATCGTGGCCTCTTGCGTTTTCACCCGCTTGAAACAAAATCAGCTAAGGTGACCCACTCCTGGGCGGAGGGGTACGTCTATATGCACGCTGAACTTCTTTCGCACAACCGTAACGTAGCCAACCGTGCGAATTGGAAGTGCGGGGGAAGGACAAAAAAACTAAACGTTAAAAGCAGATTGTTGTTGTGGTGGTGGTGGTGGCTAGACTCTCGTTGCGAAAGCTCCCTCCTCGCGGTGGCCATGAACAACACAGAGCTGCCTCTGAGCTGCCTGCTTCTTCAAGTGACTCTCTGTGGTTCACTGGGAACGGAACCCGCGGAAGTGGACATCACAGAGCTGCCTCTGAGCTGCCTGCTTCTTCAAGTGACTCTCTGTGGTTCACTGGGAACGGAACCCGCGGAAGTGGACATCACACATTGAAGTATCACCTATGAAGTGTCACCTATGAAGTGTCACCTATGAAGTGTCACCTATGAAGTGTCACCTATGAAGCGTCACCTATGAAGTGTCACCTATGAGTATCACCTATGAAGCGTCACCTATGAAGTGTCACCTATGAAGTGTCACCTATGAAGTGTCACCTATGAAGCGTCACCTATGAAGTGTCACCTATGAAGTGTCACCTATGAAGTGTCACCTATGAAGTGTCACCTATGAGTATCACCTATGAAGCGTCACCTATGAGTGTCACCTATGAAGTGTCACCTATGAAGTGTCACCTATGAAGTATCACCTATGAAGTGTCACCTATGAAGTGTCACCTATGAAGTATCACCTATGAAGTATCACCTATGAAGTATCACCTATGAAGTGTCACCTATGAAGTATCACCTATGAAGTGTCACCTATGAAGTATCACCTATGAAGTGTCACCTATGAAGTATCACCTATGAAGTATCACCTGTGGTATCACCTGTGGTATCACCTATGAAGTGTCACCTATGAAGTGTCACCTATGAAGTGTCACCTATGAAGCGTCACCTATGAGTGTCACCTATGAAGTGTCACCTATGAAGTGTCACCTATGAAGTATCACCTATGAAGTGTCACCTATGAAGTGTCACCTATGAAGTATCACCTATGAAGTATCAACTATGAAGTGTCACCTATGAAGTGTCACCTATGAAGTATAACCTATGAAGTGTCACCTATGAAGTGTCACCTATAAAGTGTCACCTATGACGTGTCACCTATGAAGTGTCACCTATGAGTATCACCTATGAAGTGTCACCTATGAAGTATAACCTATGAAGTGTCACCTATGAAGTGTCACCTATGAAGTATAACCTATGAAGTGTCACCTATGAAGTGTCACCTATGAAGTGTCACCTATGACGTGTCACCTATGACGTGTCACCTATGAGTATCACCTATGAAGTGTCACCTATGAAGTATAACCTATGAAGTGTCACCTATGAAGTGTCACCTATGAAGTGTAACCTATGAAGTGTCACCTATGAAGTGTCACCTATGACGTGTCACCTATAACGTGTCACCTATGAGTATCACCTATGAAGTGTCACCTATGAAGTGTCACCTATGAAGTGTCACCTATGAAGTATCACCTATGATGTATCACCTATGAAGTGTCACCTATGAAGTGTCACCTATGAAGTATCACCTATGAAGTATCACCTATGAAGTGTCACCTATGAAGTGTCACCTATGAAGTATCACCTATGAAGTATCACCTATGAAGTGTCACCTATGAAGTGTCACCTATGACGTGTCACCTATGAAGTGTCACCTATGAGTATCACCTATGAAGTGTCACCTATGAAGTATAACCTATGAAGTGTCACCTATGAAGTGTCACCTATGAAGTATAACCTATGAAGTGTCACCTATGAAGTGTCACCTATGAAGTGTCACCTATGACGTGTCACCTATGACGTGTCACCTATGAGTATCACCTATGAAGTGTCACCTATGAAGTATAACCTATGAAGTGTCACCTATGAAGTGTCACCTATGAAGTGTCACCTATGAAGTGTCACCTATGACGTGTCACCTATGACGTGTCACCTATGAGTATCACCTATGAAGTGTCACCTATGAAGTGTCACCTATGAAGTGTCACCTATGAAGTGTCACCTATGAAGTATCACCTATGATGTATCACCTATGAATTGTCACCTATGAAGTGTCACCTATGAAGTATCACCTATGAAGTATCACCTATGAAGTGTCACCTATGAAGTGTCACCTATGAAGTATCACCTATGAAGTATCACCTATGAAGTGTCAACTATGAAGTATCACCTATGAAGTATCACCTATGAAGTATCACCTATGAAGTGTCACCTATGAAGTATCACCTATGAAGTATCACCTATGAAGTGTCACCTATGAAGTATCACCTATGAAGTGTCACCTATGAAGTATCACCTATGAAGTGTCCCCTATGAAGTATCACCTATGAAGTGTCACCTATGAAGTATCACCTATGAAGTATCACCTGTGGTGTCACCTATGAAGTGTCACCTATGAAGTGTCACCTATGAAGTGTCACCTATGAAGCGTCACCTATGAGTGTCACCTATGAAGTGTCACCTATGAAGTGTCACCTATAAAGTGTCACCTATGACGTGTCACCTATGAAGTGTCACCTATGAGTATCACCTATGAAGTGTCACCTATGAAGTATAACCTATGAAGTGTCACCTATGAAGTGTCACCTATGAAGTATAACCTATGAAGTGTCACCTATGAAGTGTCACCTATGAAGTGTCACCTATGACGTGTCACCTATGAAGTGTCACCTATGAAGTGTCACCTATGAAGTGTCACCTATGAAGTATCACCTATGAAGTATCACCTATGAAGTGTCACCTATGAAGTGTCACCTATGAAGTATCACCTATGAAGTGTCACCTATGAAGTGTCACCTATGACGTGTCACCTATGAAGTGTCACCTATGAGTATCACCTATGAAGTGTCACCTATGAAGTATAACCTATGAAGTGTCACCTATGAAGTGTCACCTATGAAGTATAACCTATGAAGTGTCACCTATGAAGTGTCACCTATGAAGTGTCACCTATGACGTGTCACCTATGACGTGTCACCTATGAGTATCACCTATGAAGTGTCACCTATGAAGTATAACCTATGAAGTGTCACCTATGAAGTGTCACCTATGAAGTATCACCTATGAAGTATCACCTATGAAGTGTCACCTATGAAGTGTCACCTATGACGTGTCACCTATGAAGTGTCACCTATGAGTATCACCTATGAAGTGTCACCTATGAAGTATAACCTATGAAGTGTCACCTATGAAGTGTCACCTATGAAGTATAACCTATGAAGTGTCACCTATGAAGTGTCACCTATGAAGTGTCACCTATGACGTGTCACCTATGACGTGTCACCTATGAGTATCACCTATGAAGTGTCACCTATGAAGTATAACCTATGAAGTGTCACCTATGAAGTGTCACCTATGAAGTGTCACCTATGAAGTGTCACCTATGACGTGTCACCTATGACGTGTCACCTATGAGTATCACCTATGAAGTGTCACCTATGAAGTGTCACCTATGAAGTGTCACCTATGAAGTGTCACCTATGAAGTATCACCTATGATGTATCACCTATGAATTGTCACCTATGAAGTGTCACCTATGAAGTATCACCTATGAAGTATCACCTATGAAGTGTCACCTATGAAGTGTCACCTATGAAGTATCACCTATGAAGTATCACCTATGAAGTGTCAACTATGAAGTGTCACCTATGAAGTATCACCTATGAAGTATCACCTATGAAGTATCACCTATGAAGTGTCACCTATGAAGTATCACCTATGAAGTATCACCTATGAAGTGTCACCTATGAAGTATCACCTATGAAGTGTCACCTATGAAGTATCACCTATGAAGTGTCCCCTATGAAGTATCACCTATGAAGTGTCACCTATGAAGTATCACCTATGAAGTATCACCTGTGGTGTCACCTATGAAGTGTCACCTATGAAGTGTCACCTATGAAGTGTCACCTATGAAGCGTCACCTATGAGTGTCACCTATGAAGTGTCACCTATGAAGTGTCACCTATAAAGTGTCACCTATGACGTGTCACCTATGAAGTGTCACCTATGAGTATCACCTATGAAGTGTCACCTATGAAGTATAACCTATGAAGTGTCACCTATGAAGTGTCACCTATGAAGTATAACCTATGAAGTGTCACCTATGAAGTGTCACCTATGAAGTGTCACCTATGACGTGTCACCTATGAAGTGTCACCTATGAAGTGTCACCTATGAAGTGTCACCTATGAAGTATCACCTATGAAGTATCACCTATGAAGTGTCACCTATGAAGTGTCACCTATGAAGTATCACCTATGAAGTGTCACCTATGAAGTGTCACCTATGACGTGTCACCTATGAAGTGTCACCTATGAGTATCACCTATGAAGTGTCACCTATGAAGTATAACCTATGAAGTGTCACCTATGAAGTGTCACCTATGAAGTATAACCTATGAAGTGTCACCTATGAAGTGTCACCTATGAAGTGTCACCTATGACGTGTCACCTATGACGTGTCACCTATGAGTATCACCTATGAAGTGTCACCTATGAAGTATAACCTATGAAGTGTCACCTATGAAGTGTCACCTATGAAGTGTCACCTATGAAGTGTCACCTATGACGTGTCACCTATGACGTGTCACCTATGAGTATCACCTATGAAGTGTCACCTATGAAGTGTCACCTATGAAGTGTCACCTATGAAGTGTCACCTATGAAGTATCACCTATGATGTATCACCTATGAAGTGTCACCTATGAAGTGTCACCTATGAAGTATCACCTATGAAGTATCACCTATGAAGTGTCACCTATGAAGTGTCACCTATGAAGTATCACCTATGAAGTATCACCTATGAAGTGTCACCTATGAAGTATCACCTATGAAGTATCACCTATGAAGTGTCAACTATGAAGTGTCACCTATGAAGTATCACCTATGAAGTATCACCTATGAAGTGTCACCTATGAAGTATCACCTATGAAGTGTCACCTATGAAGTATCACCTATGAAGTGTCACCTATGAAGTATCACCTATGAAGTGTCACCTATGAAGTATCACCTATGAAGTATCACCTGTGGTATCACCTATGAAGTGTCACCTATGAAGTGTCACCTATGAAGTGTCACCTATGAAGTGTCACCTATGAAGCGTCACCTATGAGTGTCACCTATGAAGTGTCACCTATGAAGTGTCACCTATAAAGTGTCACCTATGACGTGTCACCTATGAAGTGTCACCTATGAAGTGTCACCTATGAAGTATCACCTATGAAGTATCACCTATGAAGTGTCACCTATGAAGTGTCACCTATGAAGTATCACCTATGAAGTATCACCTATGAAGTGTCAACTATGAAGTGTCACCTATGAAGTATCACCTATGAAGTATCACCTATGAAGTGTCACCTATGAAGTATCACCTATGAAGTGTCACCTATGAAGTATCACCTATGAAGTGTCACCTATGAAGTATCACCTATGAAGTGTCACCTATGAAGTATCACCTATGAAGTATCACCTGTGGTATCACCTATGAAGTGTCACCTATGAAGTGTCACCTATGAAGTGTCACCTATGAAGTGTCACCTATGAAGCGTCACCTATGAGTGTCACCTATGAAGTGTCACCTATGAAGTGTCACCTATAAAGTGTCACCTATGACGTGTCACCTATGAAGTGTCACCTATGAGTATCACCTATGAAGTGTCACCTATGAAGTATAACCTATGAAGTGTCACCTATGAAGTGTCACCTATGAAGTATAACCTATGAAGTGTCACCTATGAAGTGTCACCTATGAAGTGTCACCTATGACGTGTCACCTATGAAGTGTCACCTATGAAGTGTCACCTATGAAGTGTCACCTATGAAGTGTCACCTATGATGAAGGTCTGACACGCGAGGGAGACTGTGTCCAGGAAAGACAAAGCTCCCCCGTGTAGCCTTCAACAGGCTGTAGGGGCAAGTGCTGCTAGCGAGTCAGCAGCAGCAGCAGCTGCTACAACATGTGACACAGCACCACGCCCGGCCGCCTTTGTCTCCCTCCCTCCCCCCCCCAGTGGCGACGTTCAACCCAGTCGCTAACCACTGCGCCACCGCTCCCCGTTACCGCACCAGCCTCGTGTGCCAGGCTAGGTTCACTTTGAGACATCGAACACCCCCTCACAGATCCGCACCGCCCGCACCGCCCCCGCCCACCACCGTTATCAACGCCGCTCGTGCCAGGCTAGGTGCACTTGGGAAAACAGAACAAACTTACCCAAACAAACACACACACAAACACAAAGCCTCGCCAATAAGACGGCACGACCAGCGAGACAGCCGCCGACTCACCGCTCATAGCGATCGCAGTCACCTGCAGCAGCAGCAGCGGCAGCAGCAGCGGCAGCAGCAGCGCAGAGCGAGACACCGCCATAGCCGCCATCTTGTCTTCTCCTCGTCTCTCTCGCGCCCTGACGTCACGCATCACGTGGGCGAGGGGCGGAGCTCCGGTGGATTCACCCCCCCCACACGCAACCCCCACCCACGAAACTACCCCCACCCACGCCCACGCCCCTCACCCCATTCACCCAACCCACTCTCTCCCACCCCTACGCTCTCAACACGTCACGTGGGTGAGGGGCGGAGCTCCGGTGGATTCACCCCCCACCCCCTCCTCACGCAACCCCCACCCACGAAACTACCCCCACCCACCCACCCACGGCCACGCCCCTCACCCCATTCACCCAACCCCCTCTCTCTCTCCCCCACTCCGCTCTCAACACGTCACGTGGGCGAGGGGTGGAGCTCCGGTAGACTCCCCCGCCCCAACCACGCCCCTCTTTACAAGGACCCTCCCCCTTCCCTAAGACCTCGGCAAGGTTAAAGGTCAAAAGCAACGAGCCGACTTTTGCCCGATCTTTGACCCTTACCGTCATTCACCATCATCATTACCATCATCACCATCATCGTCATCATCATCACCATCACCGTCAACATCATCATTACCATCATCACCGTTATCATCATCACCGTCATCATCACCGTCACCATCATCACCATCATCACCACCGTCATCGTCACTGTCACCGTCACCATCATCACCGTCATCATTACCATCATCACCATCACCGTCAACATCATCATTACCATCATCACCATCACCGTCAACATCATCATTACCATCATCACCGTCATCATCATTACCATCATCACCATCACCACCATCACCGTCATCATCACCGTCGTCACCATCATCACCGTCATCATCACCATCACCATCAACCTCATCACCGTCATCATCACCATCACCGTCATCATCATCACCGTCATCACCGTCATCACCATCACCGTCATCATCACCATCACTGTCATCACCACCGTCACCATCATCATCACCGTAATCATCATCATCACCATCATCATCACCGTCATCATCACCATCATCATTACCATCACCATCATCACCGTCACCATCATCACCATCATCACCGTCGTCACCGTCATCATCACCATCACCGTCATCGTCACCGGTGGACCAAGCAACTCTCCTCACGTGACCCCTCAACAACAATGGACTACACCCACGGGCGGAGTTTTGGGGTGGGGTGGGGGGCAATGCCCCCCCTAACCTGCACACCTTCATCAATGTATGTTCAGTAGTTTACAAGTTAGGGGCGGGGGGGGTGGAAGTTTTATTAAATGGACCCGCGATTCCGAACGCGAGGGACAAAGCAAACTGGAACCCAACTGTGCTTCCATTCCGCTGCATCTTGCATAGAGAGCGATGTAAAATAATCCACCGCATTCTCCTGTTCAAACTCGACAAGTACTTATTAAATTATTACACAAACCCCCTGCCACTAACTACCACCCCCCCACCCCCCCCCCCCCCTCGGTAAATATGAAAATCAAACGCTGCCTATGAATACGACGCAAATCCTGATGCAGGTTTGTGTCTCTAGATCATCGGGCGTTCTTCATCACCCCCAGGGGGAATGCGAGATGCCCTCTCTGGGCGTGCGAGACGACACGGCCAGACGTTTCTTTAGAAGGCAAATCGGAAACACAATTCAGGCGTGGGCACGTTGGCGTTGCAGCTCTTTCTTACGTCTCAACGAGAGCATCGTGGGGGTGGGGAGTGTTTGAGGAAGGGAGGGGGAGCGGTTGTCGTGCATGGAGCGACCGGTGACGGTGCTTTAGTAGCAATGTGGAATTTCCACAGACCAATTCAGGACCTCATATTCTTGGTTCTTTCGGTAAAGTCACCGCGTAGAAGGGAAACAATAAAATTATAAAAATTAAATCACGACGTTTCGACAGCAACACAAGCAATCATCATCAGGTGTGAAAACCACAGCAAGAACCATTTGAAAAAAAAAACGCCACTTTTTTCAAATTTTCTTGCCGTGGTTTTTCACACCTGATGATGATTGCTTCTTGTGTTGCAGTCGAAACGTGGTGATTTAATTGTATTGTTTTATATTTTTATTATTTTATTGTTTCCCTTCTACGTGCTGGTGACTTTACCGAAAGAACCAAGAATATGAATCCCTGCAGTCACGAAAGCTTTAAATAAAAAATTCAATTCAGGAGCGTGAACAGGGAAGAGGCGGTGACGGAGCTCAGCGCTCGCTTGAGGCTCAGTCTCTGAAACGAGACGCTACGTCGAGTTACTGCAGACACACGGTCGGTATGAAAAACATCACCAACGTTTATTCAACTCGCCATAGTACAGCACGCTACGCACGGTCACACGGCAGCGGTCACACGGCAGCGGGGGAAATGAACAACCTTCTCTGGTTCTTTCGGTAAAGTCACCACCACGTAGAATGAGAATAAAATAATAAAATAACACGATGAAATTCTCGCGACGTTTCGGCCACAACGCAAGCGGCCTTCTTCAGGTGAAAGGAACAAACCTGTCGGGACGACGGAGCCTCTTCTCTGTTCAGAGCTACATTGAAGCTCTGTCGTCCCGGCAGGTTTGTTCCTTTCACCTGAAGAAGGCCGCTTGCGTTGTGGCCGAAACGTCGTGATAATTTTATTGTGTTATTTTATTATTTTATTCTCATTCTACGTGGTGGTGACTTTACCGAAAGAACCAAAGAAGATGAATCCTTGCAGTCACGAAAGCTTCAAGTCGAAATTTAAAATGAACAACGGTTCACAGCAACGCAACGCGTCCTCACGCAAGCACCCTCCTGAAGCGCGCGTCCCGAGACTCGGGCGAGGCTTTCCCGGGAAATCGACGACGCATCATCATCATCAGAAGAACGGTTAGCGCGCCGTCCTCTGAACCCGCTGACCCGACCTTCATTGCCGGCCGCGGTTAACTTAAATGGCAAGCGATGTCCGGATCGGTCCCCTTCAGCAACCCGCGCCGACCGGCACGGTGAAGTATGGCCTCGCAACCCCCCCATTACATATTCTTAGCTCTTTCGGTAAAGTCACCACTGGCACAAAAACTGACACCTTTATTCAAGGCATCATGTTTGCAATAACCACAACACAAGCAGTCAAAATGCAAACAAACAAAAAAGACAACTCTGATAATGATATTGGCACTGTCCTTGAATTTGATTGGTCCACACCCGAGACAGCTTTTCTTAGAGCCCTTTAGTCTCCGCTGGTGTTGGACCTTTTGGCGTCTTCTGGTCCAACACCAATGGAGACTAGGCTCTAAGAAAAGCCGTCTCGGGTGTGGACCAATCAAATTCAAGGACAGTGCCAATATTATTATTATCAGAGTTGTCTTTTTTGTTTGCATTTTGACTGCTTGTGTTGTGGTTATTGCAAACACGATGCCTTGAATAAAGGTGTCAGTTTTTGTGCCAGTTAAAAGGGTAAAACCTATTCCTATATCTTGTTACTGGCAAAGGAGGTCTCATAATGAGAATGATTCTGCGAGGCCGTTGGCGATGGAGGTTAAGCCCATCGGCTCGCCGTCAACTCGCCGCGCGCTCGCGCCGAAAGGCGAGCCGTGTCCGCGAAGAACCAACGCCGGCTGAAGCCGCGATCGGACCGCGGGAGTGGAACCCGTGGTCCTCGGTGGTCCCCCAGTCCCCGACGGAGCTCAGCCACTCGTGGACGCCCGCCCGAGGTACACGCAACAACCTCCTTCCCGACGTGCGACACGCGACTCCGTCACGATCGCGCCGCAGAAACCCCACCGTGGATTTCGTGGTGGTTTCCGTGCCGTTCCCGCCCACCCCCCCCCCCCCCCCCCAAACATTTTTATATCATTAGAACGTAAAACAACGTAAACAACGCATTATAATAATAATCTAATTATACGATGTGCATGGGCATCGTTGGGTATTCAAGAAAAGAACGAGGTTTTTGTAACGGATGCACCGGGGCTTCCCAAACTTGTCTCCGTTGTCTTGTGGCACTGGGCGGAGTCGGGATGCCCTCCGGATGTCTGCACTTTGACGCCGTTTGCAAAACCTTAAAGGGAAAAGAACCCCGCCACAAAGAACAAGGAATGAAGATCCGAAGGCCGGCGGTCCCTCCCCACCCACCGGCGGTCCCTCCCCACCACCCATCGGCAGTCCCTCCCCACCCTCCGCCGGTCTCTCCCCACCACCCACCGGCGGTCTCTCCCCACCCACCGGCGGTCTCTCCCCACCACCCACCGGCGGTCTCTCCCCACCCACCGGTGGTCCCTCCCCACCCACCGGCGGTCTCTCCCCACCACCCACCGGCGGTCTCTCCCCACCACCCACCGGCGGTCTCTCCCCACCACCCACCGGCGGTCCCTCCCCACCACCCATCGGCGGTCTCTCCCCGCCCACCGGCGGTCTCTCCCCACCACCCACCGGCGGTCTCTCCCCACCACCCACCGGCGGTCTCTCCCCACCACCCACCGGCGGTCTCTCCCCACCACCCACCGGCGGTCCCTCCCCACCACCCATCGGCGGTCCCTCCCCACCCACCGGCGGTCCCTCCCCACCCATCGGCGGTCCCTCCCCACCCACCGGCAGTCCCTCCCCACCCACCGGCGGTCCCTCCCCACCCACCGGCGGTCCCTCCCCACCCACCGGCGGTCTCTCCCCACCCACCGGCGGTCCCTCCCCACCCACCGGCGGTCTCTCCCCACCCTTTCTCATCGTCTTCATCGGCCAAACCTCCACTTCCTCCCCCTCTCCTGCCGGGAAAACAACAACAACATGATAATTGTTTTTTTTTACCCTTTTATCTGACAACAAAACTGACACCTTTTTTAACAAGGAGTCATGTTTACATTGACCACAATACCTGCGGTCGGAACGCAAACACAAAACAACAACTCTGATAATGTATGTGGCACTGTACTTGAAATTGATTGGTCCACACCCGAGACAGCTTTCTTTAGAGCCTCGTGCATACATTATCAGAGTTGTTGTTTTTTGGTTGCTTTCCGACCGCAGGTATTGTGGTCAATGTAAACATGACTCCTTGTAAAAAAGGTGTCAGTTTTGTTGCCAGATAAAAGGCTAAAAAAACAATTATCATATTTTGTTACTGGCAAATGAGGTTTCCAATGGAACAACAACAACAATTACCATCGTCATCGTTGCCTGTAGATGGTTGTTGCCTTCAATGCCGTTGCAAAGTACCTTCGTCTTAGAGAAATCAATGTCATGTGAGCCCACCGCATTAAAACAATGATTAGCACACGGCCGAGGTATTGGTCCTACCGTGTTTCAGATCTGACTTATGGTCACGAGAACGGTCCGAGACACGTCGCTTAGTTTCCCCAATGTAACGACAGCTTAGTTTGTAGACGCTGGGGTATTGCATGTCAGGGATCACATCCTTCACAGATGCGATCAGATCACGAATTTTACGTGCTGTGTTAATTCGAACCTGCATTTTGTGTTTGCTCATTGTTTTTTAATTATTTTTGGTGACCTCTTGCTATGGCAAGGTGATGTTTTTGAATTGGGTCCTCAGACGGTTATTTCCCAACGGTTGGGGTGATAGCTTTACGGATTGTGTAGTCTGAATATCCATTCATCTTGAGAGCTTGGTGTACGTGTTCAAGTTCACTGGCTCGGTGATGACGGTCGGAAATACATCCAGCTCCATAGTGTAGAGCTTTGATGAGGGAATTCTTCTGGGAAGGATGGTGGTGGGAGTCAGGTTTTAGATAAGCATCCGTATGGGTGGCTTTCCTGTAGACAGAGTGTCCCATTGAGCCATCTGGTCTCCTTTCGATTAAAACATCCAAGAAGGGTAGCTTGCCATCCTTTTCCACTTCCATTGTGAATTTGATGTCTGGGTGTATGGAGAGTTGATGCGGTTGAGGAATCTGTTCAGAGCTGGTCGGCCATGTGGCCAGATGACGAATTTGTCATCCACGTACCGCAAGGATGGACGTAGGGTGGATGCCTGGACGGCATCCGTCTCAAAGTTGTCCATGCAAAACATTGGCTAGGATTGGAGATAAGGGAGAACCCATTGGGGTACCTTCAACTTGTTTGCAGAATGTTCCATTCCAGGTGAAGTAAGTGTTGGTGAGGCAGTGTGTCACCAGGGCCGGTACATCAGCATTCAGCCCTTGTTGGACCAAATCTCCAATGCTTGCAATTGTGTCAGGCACAGGAACTTTGATAAACAAAGAGACTACATCAAATCTATCGCGGCGGTGGTGTTGGGAATGGTGATGGTGGAGCTGCTGGTGGTGGTGGTGGTGTTGGGAATGGTGATGGTGGAGCTGCTGGTGGTGGTGGTGGTGGGGGTGGTGGTGTTGGGAATGGTGATAGTGGAGCTGCTGGTGGTGGTGGCGGTGGCTACCTGCACTCGGCAGAGACGGCGTGACTCATCAGCAGGCACTCGGGAACCAGGATTGGGACGCTCCGTCGCTCCCTCGCTGGAGGAAAGAGAACGAGAAGATCACGCGCAGGGTGGGAAGATAAACTCAACAACGCACGGAACTCCTTTGACGCTTCCCGAAATACAACAGCAGCAGCAGCAAGCAGCATCGTCAGGTCTGTTGATGTTTCTGGTTGTTGTTGTCGTAGTTACCGGTGAAATGTCACCAGGTACTCGAATTGTAAAACGTTGTAGTGGATTTACTCTCCAACACACAACCAGTTAGTACTGAACTAGTATACTACACTATAGACTACACGATACACTACACTATATACTACACTATAGACTACACTATACACCACACTGTATACTACACTATAGACTACACTATAAACTAAACTATAGACTACACTATACACTACACTGTATACTACACTACGCTATAAACTACACTATAATTGTAAATGTTGTAGTGGGTTTACTCTCCAACACACAACCAGTTAGTGTTGAACTAGTATACTACATTATACACTACACTATACATTAAACTGTATACTACACTACACTATAAACTACACTATAATTGTAAATGTTGTAGTGGATTTACTCTCCAACACACATCCAGTTAGTAATGAATTAGTATACTACACTATAGACTACGCCATACACTACACTGTACAGTACACTATAGACTACACTATACACTGTATACTACACTACACTATAATTTGATTTGAAGCTTTCGTAACTGCAGGGATTACTCTTTGGTTTTTTCGATAAAGTCACGTATAAATAAGAAATAATGAAATAACATAATAGCGTACGACGTTTCGGTTGCAACACAAGCAAACATCATCAGGTACAGAAGAGCTAAATTTACAAGACAGGGGAGACACATAACCTCAGATGTATATACAAACACCCAAGTAGGGGGAACTGACACAGATACAACAGGGGACACAGAGAGAGAAGCATACCAGACAAACAGGGTTTAGCAAAATTTTTGGAAACCATATAAAGCAACACAGACAAATGTTGTGTGCTGCAGCGCCCTGCTTTGCTCCGTGCATGCCTCGTGCTGATTTTGTCCCATTGTCACTCAGCCTTGCCTTCTCTGCCTGTTTGGGGCGGCTTTGCTGTGTCCTTGTCTCTGTGCTGGCTCGCTCCACTTGGTTGTCTGTGTGTGTGTGTCTGTATTTTGAGTCCGGCAAAACAACCCCCTACCTCCTCGCGGTGCCGGACGGGCAACTCTGTCGTGGACAGTGCTGTGGGGGGAGATCCAATTTTGATTGGTTCCTCCCCTCATGGCATATGTTTCCACCACAGGGGCTAAACGGGGGCTCTGGACGGGTGCGAGGGGCTGGTAACCCCTCCACCTTCAATTAATTACCACGAAACCACGAATTAAACTGAAATATGTAACTAATAAGCTTGTGCCGGAGGCCCCGGGGGGCCAGGCGTCTATGACGTCTCCTGGCCAAACCCCAATTGGCGGAGCCAATACCTACCCTCGGGGCTACTCCAGAAACAACGAAAAGCCACTACGGGTGGCCATGTGGAATGTTCGAACGCTCACTGCAGAGGAGAGGCTGCCACTCCTCTGTCGGGAGCTGGACCGGTACCACCTGGATCTATGCGGCATTCAGGAGGTCCGGTGGACCGGCTCTGGCTCCTGCCACCATGAGGGGTGGACAGTCCTCTACTCGGGGCAGCAGACTGCCAAACAACAGGGTGTGGGTCTTCTTTTGAACAAAAGAATGAAGGGGGCGTGGGAGCGTGGCGGTGAGGTGTGGGAAGCTGTAAGCCCCAGGCTACTTTGGGCTCGCCTTCCCATCAACCGGAGGCGAGGAATGGTGGTCGTGGTTACTTATGCCCCCACCGAAGATGAACATCCGTGGAGGGATGCAGGCAAAGCCGATGAGTCAGATGCCTTCTATGACCTCCTGTCACAGGTGCTGGCTAAAGTGGCCCCTCGGGATAGAGTCATCATGTTGGGTGACTTCAATGCCCGAGTTGGTCATGATACTGGCACCTGGTCTGGAGTGATTGGAGGGCATGGGCCAGATCAGCTCAATAACAACGGTAGGAGGCTGCTAGATTTTTGTGCAGCCCATGGGCTTGTAATTACCAACATGCTGTTCGGGCATCGGCGCATCCATACAACATCATGGATGCATGCCGGGTCCAAGCAAGAACATCTGCTGGACTACATAGTGACGGACCAGCGAATGCGAGCCCATGTCCTTGACACCAGGACCTACCGTGGAGCTGATCTGCCCTCTGACCATCGACTAGTCATCTGTAAGATGCGCCTGCCATTCTTCCACTCCGGTGGTGGGTGTACACCCAGGACCCCATTCCAACATAAAGTGGCCTGGTCTCAGTTATCTGATGAAAGTTGCAAGCGAGAATTTCATCATCGCTTGCGGCTGGGATTGGCATCGTCCCCGACTCCTCCTGATGTCGAGGGTAAATGGGCGAGGTTTAGGACTGTGACTCATGCAGCTGCAATGGCTGCTTTGGGTACGCGGTCCAGACCTCCCCAGAGACCCTGGCTGACAGAGGAGGTGTTCAGGATGGTTGAGAAAAAGCGACAGGCCCACTGTCATCGGCTACAGAATCCCACGTCAGAGAATGAGGAGGCTTACCG
The DNA here is from genome assembly GCF_048934315.1 of Petromyzon marinus. Classification (NCBI taxonomy): domain Eukaryota; kingdom Metazoa; phylum Chordata; class Hyperoartia; order Petromyzontiformes; family Petromyzontidae; genus Petromyzon; species Petromyzon marinus. The sequence continues at coordinate 1,636,228 of NW_027422996.1, read as the reverse complement.
CAGCCTTCGCTCGGAGGTTCGGAGAGCCGTGAGGCGCTGCAAGGATGGGTGGTGGTCGCGGGTTGCTGAGGAGATGGAGTCTGCCTCAGTGGCCCGTGATCACAAATCTCTATTTAACTCCATCAAAAAAGTAACCTGCAGCGCCACACCTATTACCATCATTAGGGGAAAAAACGGTGATCCAATCTCCGACCCCCAGGAACAGGTTCGCAGATTTGCTGAGCATTTCTGTGAGGTCCTGGGGGAGGGAAAATCCCTCAGCCAGGAAAACATCGTGGCACAAAGTGAGGATGACCCTGCTGAGGCTGCAGTGCCAGAAGAAGAAGAAGAGGGGGCTAAGCGGGCGCGGCACGGGCTAGAGAAGAGATGGAGTGATGTGGTACAGGAGGACGTGGAGCTGAGTGGACTTGCCGATGACTGGTACCAGCGGTGTCAAGATCGGCCTCTGTGGAGGAGGCTCGTGAAGGATGCTACTGGGCAGTTGGAGGCAGTCGCCCTCCAACAACAACGGAGGGCGGAGGAGCGACGCTCAGAACAACGAGCGGAGCGCCGGGTGGCTAAAGCACAGCAGGTTGGCACAGTAGGGGGCACAGGTGGTGCATCAGCCAGTCATCTCAGTCAGTCGACCCGTGGCACCTGGGTCTGCCCAGTGACCTCCTGCCAGCGGGCGTTCGACACTTCACGTGGCCTCACGGTGCACATAGCCTGGCACAAGCGTCGTGGTGACGTCACCGCCACTTAGTGGCGAATGGCGGTTGTTGTTGTATTTTGAGTTTCATACTTTACTTGCAATTTAGCAATCTTTTGAAATAGCGTGATCAACCGGACTATGCGTTAATTGTGTTTTGACCGACCGACTGTGTTGCTTTACATGGTTTCCAAAAATTTTGCTAAACCCTGTTTGTCTGGTATGCTTCTCTCTCTGTGTCCCCTGTTGTATCTGTGTTAGTTCCCCCTACTTGGGTGTCTGTGTATACATCTGAGGTTATGTGTCTCCCGTCTCGTAAATTTAGCTCTTCTGTACCTGATGATGGCTGCTTGTGTTGCAACCGAAACGTCGTACGCTATTATGTTATTTCATTATTTCTTATTTATATGTGACTTTACCGAAAAAAACAAAGAGTACACTATAATTGTAAATGTTGTAGTGGATTTACTCTCCAACACACAACCAGTTAGTGTTGAACTAGTATACTACTTTATACACTACACTATACATTAAACTGTATACTACGCTACACTATAAACTACACTATAATTGTAAATGTTGCAGTAGGTTTACGCTCCAACACACAACGAGTTAGTGTTGAACAAGTATACTACACTATACACTACACTATACATTACACTATAAACTACACTATAATTGTAAATGTTGTAGTGGGTTCACGCTCCAACACACAAACGGTATGTGATGAACTCGTATACTACACTATAGACTACACTATACACTACACTGTATACTACACTATAGACTACACTGCATACTACACTGTACACTACACTATACACTACACTGTACAGTACACTATAGACTACACGATAAACGAGTAACTACTTAGCACGTTTTGTTTATGTGACACAAACCTTACTAATTGGCTGTGTCAGGTGATGGCGGGTTTAACGACAGAGCATTTATATTTACACGATCTCACCCAAACAAACTCTACTATGGACAGGATCAAAATCTCGTGTTTAGAAAGACAGAGAGAGACGCAGACTTCAAATGTACAGCAGACATCAGGGTCAGACCCATGACCTCCTGCATACCGGGCGAGGTAGTTAACATCTCATAGCCACCGTGATGATGAGAGACACCACAAATTCAAAATACAGAACAGGTGGCGGGCTTCAGCGCACCTTGCAGACGAACGCGGCGACGACGGCAGCAGCCCCGGCCACCAAGCCCAGCGCTGTCAACGTCGCCACCGCCACCGCCTCCACCACCGCCGCCACCAGCCACGTCCCCTTCGTGGGCGAGGGGAGCGGCGCGGTCGCTGTGGGGTCGGAGGCGGCGTCGCCACTGCGCCGCCGCGGGGCTGACAGAGAACCGGGGCGGCGACGGAGAAGGGGCTCGGTGAGACCGGCACGCGGCGCCACCGGCTCAACGCGGCTTCGCGTTTTGTTCGTTCGCTGTTGTTGCTGCACCCGACCTGAGAGCCGCGCGGCTCGCAGGGCCGCGCCCGATAAAATGAAATGAAAAAAAAAACTTGAAACTTCGCCTGCGGCAAGGCAGGCAGGAGGATCAATCGCTAAAAAGTGGCACTGCCTGGACACGGCTCACCGGGGGGAGGGGGGGGGCATCTTCACCGTTATCACTCTAACCCCGCACGCTCTCTTCTAAGGGCGTCGACAACAACAACAACACGGCGCTTGTCGCCAGGCTCGGCGCACTTGAAGACTGGCGGTAGGTCACGGGGACAGACCCAGCAGCAGGCGCCGTGGGGTCGACCGATGTGCACCAGACGTGCGACGTTATCACGCAGGACGCTCAAGGGTATCAAAGGCGTAGCCTCGACAGACGGTTAGGTCAAGTGCCGCTAGCGAGCAGCGGCAATGGAAGCTGGCACGCCACACCAGGGTGGGTGTCCAGCACCACGCCTGCCCGGCTCGCCTTTGTCTCCCCAGCGGCGGTGTTTACAAACCGCACCGGGGAACTCGTTTCAGGCCGACGCCGGATCAAATCACCGTCACCGGCGTTGGCCGCGAACGGGAATTGAACTCGGGCCGCCAGATTCGTAGCAGCAGCAGCGTAGCGCTAACCGCCAACGCAGCTGCTCCCCGCTCGGGCCGTCGCACGGGATGACACCAGCTTCATCCCTCGGGCCCGCGTGAATCGTGCTACACGAGAATTCTCCCCTCGCGCGCACGCCACCGGTACACTGCAGGCAGGCCTCCCTCAGTGCTCGAGGTGCGGCCCCCTGGGAAAAGTGAGCGCTAAAGGAATCCTCGTTAAAGGGGGGCGGTGGGGGGAGTCATTATGCTAGCGTGTATAGATGCTAAACGCGATATCAGAATTTACAAATATAATTTATATTTCGATTTAAAGCTTTCGTGACTGCAAGGATTCATCTTCTTTGGTTCTTTCGGTAAAGTCACCACGTAGAATGAGAATTAAATATTATTGTGTTATTTTATTTTATCAATTTATTATTTTATTCTCAATCTGCGTGACTTTACCAAAAGAACCAAAGAAGATAATTTATATTATTATAATAATTGATCACAGGGACTCCCTACTTACGAATGTCCTACTAGGAACTTTCAGAGATACGAACAAACCGGGTACCCGTGTGTCCGGTCGCCTAATTTGGACCGAGAGTCCCAAGCTCAACAGACGGCGGCAGTGGCGTCTGCAACATCTTCAGGACGTGACGAATGGAAAGGGGTAAAAAAAGCAGCCTCTTCTTTTCGTCATCATCGTGAGACCGCCAAAAATGTTCCCGTAGATATATAAAACCAACCCACACTCTTTGGTTCTATTCGGTAAAGTCACGTAGGTAAAAATAAAATAGCAAAAAATCACGACGTTTCGACCGCAACGCGAGCGATCATCATCAGGTGTGAAAACCACAGCAAAAGACATTTGGAAAAAAAAGTGTCTAATGGCGGTAGTTTAGGCATTGTGAGCCAGATTGAGGCGTCGATATGGATTGGTGATGTAGAAAAGATGGTCCCGGCGTTGGTTTCAAGTTCACTGGCGGTGCCTTGTTTATTGGGGACGGATTATTTTAAGAGGATGCCCCTTTGGATTTTAATTGACCGGGGTTGGGTGGAGTTACCGTTGAGGTTTTTGGAGTCCCCTTCAAATCTAGAATAAAACCAACCCACACCCACCCACCCATCTTTTGCCAAGTGGCCTTTTGTGATCGGACGGTCCCCCCCCAAACGCCGCTCGCTCCGTTCACCTGCGACCGTCACGTTCAGCGTCGCCTCCCGTGCCACCGCAACGTCCTCCGCGTTGCACCGCCCGCAGACCACCATGCACCCAATCACGGGGCCGAGGCCCGCGGAGACGCGCCGGAGCCTCACGGAGCAGTCGCCCTTCGCCACGTCGCCCACGAGCGCGGCCACCCCGACGCCGACGACGTCGACGCCCGAGTTGTAGATCTGCGGACGAGAAAAAAGGAAAGGCCGCGATCCGGTGTTGCCGCCCGCCCGCCCGCCCGCCCGTCTCCGGCCCGTCTCTCCCGAGCGTCCCACAGCGGCTCCCGGCGACTCGCGCAGCGTTCCCAGACTCCGGTGCGGAGGAGGCGGCGAAGTTTCGCGATGCACGACTTTTTTATTTTGTTTGATTCCTGCAGCGTACGAATTCGGCCGCGATTTGATTGATGCCCGATTGGCTGTGGCCCCGCCGTCATCCGCTTAAGTGGGCGGAGCCTTCTGCTGGGCAGGGGCAGTAAAGTGTTATCATTCGGCATGCGCGTCTCGTCAGTGACATGTAAATATTCTTTGGGTCTTCCGGTAAAAGTCACGCAGATAGGTTCAAATAAAATGAACCTATCTACGTGACTTTGCCGAAAGAAGGGAAATAATAAAATAATAAAACATAATAACATTATTAGGTTTTATTTTTATAATTTTATTGTTTCCCTTCTACGTGGTGACTTTACCGAAAGAACCAAGAAGATGAATCCCTGCAGTCACGAAAACTTGAAATCGAAATTTTAGCGAAAGACCCAAAGAATATGAACTCGTGAAGTCACGAAAGCCTTAAGTCTAGTAATGTATAACTTATATTAGTGGTTTCTGGCATAGAGATCCACAGAAACTGGTTAAAGTTGTGGATTATCCGTGACTTTGAATTATCCACGGCCGTCTTCCCGATCTGTAAGTGCGGATAATCAAAGAGTCCACTTTATTTGTTTGGAACATCGCACGCTCTTTCCTTGTGCACGTGGGGCTTTATCCCTTGGGTGTGCCAGTTTCATTCAATAGGAAGCCGTTCAATTACGAAATTAGGCAAACTTCTTAAAACGAGATCCTTATTTAAAACAACAAAAAAGTGGCACTCGACGAGACGTTAGCTGGGTCGTTGAGTGACACCGTCACTCCTCCGGAGCAAAACAAACACGCGCAAATAACGCGCCGCCGGTTAAACAAAAACCGCGGCGTGTCAATGCCAGCGGCGACACGGACGGGGGAGTCAGGTCGTTCAAAGTTAGAGCCGGGATGAGGTCCGCCCATCACCTGGATGACGTCGCCAATGGGCGTGTTCTTCGAGTAGAACGCGGGCAACACGGACCACTTGACGATGACGTGATTCGGGTCGGTCGGCGGCGGTGAGAAAGAGCAGTTGATGGTCAAGCTCACCCCCTCCGTCGCGTCCAGCCTCTCCGGCAGGGAGAGCCGGAGCTTTGCTGCGAACGTTACATCTGCACGGGAAGAGAGGAGAAAGAGAGTTTAACACGTAGTAGGCTTTCGCGACCAATATTATTCACAATAAAGGTTGTTTTTGGGTTAGATCGCGTTATTTATAAATGTGTCGTAACCCTCCACCACCCGACACGGCCAATCAGCAAAAAAAAGTGTCACGTTGACAAAAGACAAATAGTTCACTACTTTAGCCCCACACCGGTGGTGTTGAAGAGTGAATCCACAACATTTACAGTTTGAGTATTATTAAATAATACATATTACAATTCCTTATAGGGGAAACACATGCTAATTAACGGATTACTAACGTAGCATATAATCACTAACACACATTACAACTAATTACTAATCTACAACTCATTACTAATCATAACCAATGGCTGATTACCAATCGATTATATAATTACAATTCCCCCCCTGCCTCTCATCACTGCACCTGATATGAGTTAAATGATGACGTCACCCTGCTGCTCTATTTAAGACCGGGAGCAAGCGAGGGCTTTACCATTCTGGCAAATTGCCCGATGATGCTGGATGTATTTACCAGCGAAACGTCGTACTCAAACTGTAAATGTGGATTCACTCTTTAACACACCGGTGGGCTAAAGTAGTGAATTATTTGTCTTTTGTCAACGTGACACTTTTTTTTGCTGATTGGCCGTGTCGGGTGGTGGAGGGTTACGACACATTTATAAATAACGCGATCTAACCCAAAAACCTTTATTATGAATAATATTGGTCGCGAAAGCCTACGTGTTAAACTAATCAAAGAGGAGTTGTGTTAAGATGTTCCAACACCAAATAGACACCTTTTGCAGGGAACCAAGTCTGAAAATGACCACACATACGGTACGTGTGGTGACCATGCAAACAACCTCTGATAATATATGCAGTGCTTTAATAATAATAACGTAACTATATTCTTGGTTCTTTCGGTAAAGTCAAGTAGAAGGGAAACAATAAAATAATAAATACATTGCTTGCCGTGGTTTTTCACACCTGATGATGATTGCTTGTGTTGCAGTCTAAACATCGTGATAATTTTATTGTTTTATATATATATTATTATTTTATTGTTTCCCTTCTACGTGGTGACTTTACCGAAAGAAGCAAGAATATGAATCCCTGCAGTCACGAAAGCTTTAAATAAAAAAAGTAACGTGACTATAATCTTATATGCATTGTCTTTGAGAAACCGATTGGTCTACACCAGAGACAGCCTTGTTCTTAATGGCCTAGCCTCACCATTGTCAGACCAGGGAACGCCAACAACAGTACAAAGACAATGCGCTATTTCTAGATTTGAAGATTTCGTGACTGCAAGGATTCATACTCTTTGGTTTTTTCGGGAAAGTCACGTGGGTAAAAAAAAATCAATAAAATAAATGAAAACAACTAAATTAAATCATTTAATTTAATTAAATCATTTAATTTAGTTGTTTAATTCAGCTGTTATCATTTAGATTCTAGATTTTTTTTTTACCTACGTGACTTTACCGAAAAAACCAAAGAGTACAATGCACTATATATATTTTTTTTATCAGACCATGTCTGTTTGCATGTTCACCACAAGTACGTGTAGCTGATGCAGTAATTGATTCCTTGACAAAGTTATCTATTTGGTATTTGAACATAATAACATGTTTTCTTGGTCATTTCGGTAAAGTCACATAGAAGGGAATTTTATTGTTTTATATTGTTATTATTTTATTGTTTCCCTTCTACATGGTGACTTTACCGAAAGAACCAAGAATATGAATCCCTGCAGTCCCGAAAGCTTTAAATCAAAATATAATAACATCTGTTTTCTTGGTCAAAAGGGTCAAATCTATTCTTATATTTAATACTTTGATACTGGTGAAAAGGTATCCCATGATAGAGCTGCTCACCCCGAGCTATGAATGCTCCGATACGTGTGGCATTCTCCTGTAGCTCGCCATTGCTCAAGCGCAGGCCCTGGGCTGTTTATTTGTTCAATGCACAGAACACTGGCGATTCCAGCCACCCTATTAGCCTCTCCAAATGATGAACTCTGCTGATAACAGCGATGTCGGAAACCTGCTGCCACAACTACGGATTATACGATGGCGGTGCTGACGCGTCTACGGATGACGACGACGATGACGACGCTAGACAAGACGATGCCGAACAACGGCGTCAATGACGATTACCGTCACGGTGACGCTTGCTGGATGCTGCCGCTGCGGTTTCTTGTTCGTGTTATTGTTTCGTTGCGGTTGCAACCCGATTCAAGAGCCGCATGGCTCACAGGGCTCTAACCAATAAGCGAACTGGACTGGTCGGTGTTCACGGTGGTTGTTACCTCGGACCGCGACGGAGGCCAGAAGGAGCACCGCTAGACACCGCGGCAACATGGCGTGGCCGGCGCGTTCTTGCTGCCGCTGGTGTAGCTGGTACACCACCACCGTCCCCTTCTCCTCCCGCCGTGAACCCTATGTATGTTGCGTATTAAAACACAATGCATTTCACACCATTAGATTATTGATTAAGACAATGCACACACCACTACAATGACATTATACAATACAAATAAGTTAACATCTCTAACCTGCAATAAGTCGATCAGACACCATCCTTCCACCGCGCTTCATATTTTAGACCTTAATAATTCACAGTATTTTATAGCATTGAAATGGACGTTCACATTCAGCTCTGAGGCGGCGACCATTGGTTCTTGTACCTCGTCAACAACACCAGCGTTATCGACTGTTACATCACAGCAACATCGCACTCTCCTCACCAAAACGCATTTACAGTGGACGACCGCTTTGGAATACGTTGAATTTGGTCCACGTCGTGTATTTGACGAGAGAAAAAATGTCTTGGGATACGTCTTGCTTGGGGTACGATGCGCTTGCTGCAACTTGTATGGGTCGGGATGAGTCACCGCGTAGAGTAGAGCCCGTTCACGACTTAAACAAAGCGCCGCTCCTCAGTCTGCCTGTCCAGTAGATCTCGTTCAGTGCGCAACCCTTTTGCTACAACTCTCCGTGAATTTCCACGTGGTGTTTTTTGTCATTTTAACGTTAATTTTTTTTGTCAATTCATTCAAGAAGGTTAGTGAGGAAAGCCAAGCTGCGAAGAAAATGGCGAGGATCACTGTCGACGTGAAATAAGAGATCGTAGAAAAAAGTATGACAGCGGCGTGCGCGTCACTGATCTTGCGGTGGCATCGCGTATATGCCGAGAGCAACAATTTAGACGATGGTGAAGAAAACATAACGAAGCCATCGAATCAGCTAACGTTGCAAAAGGGGGTGAAATTTATATCAAACACAAAGATCACGGACATCAGAGCAAGTAGAAACATTGTCTTCTTTGGTTCTTTCGGTAAAGTCACGTAGAATGAGAATAAAATAACAAATTGATAAAATAAAATAAAATAACACAATAATATTCTCACGACGTTTCGGCCACAACACAAGCGGCCTTCATCAGGTGAAGGGACGAGACTGTCTGGTAGGACAGCGCTGGAGTGAAAGAGCCACGTTCAGATCACGGCCTTTAAGCTGTGTGAGAGGAACAAAGCGCCTTGACAAAGGAATTAGCATATAATTTAGCATTGAAATGGCTGAATGATTAGCTTGTGACTGGTCACAGAAATAGCATACACATCCGCAGAGGCACCCCTTGACAATGGAATTAGCATAGAATTTAGCATTGAAATAGCTAAGTTAAAGCATACACATCCGCAGAGGCACCCCTTGACAATAGAATTAGCATAGAATTTAGCATTGAAATAGCTGAGTGATTAGCTTGTAACTGCTCACAGAAATAGCTACGTTAAAGTCAGACCATACACATTCACCGAGGCACTTAGTACAAATCAAACAGGAGAATTTAGCATTGAAATAACTAGGCGAATTTAGCATTGAAATAACTGAGTGATTAGCTAGTGACTGGTCACAGAAATGACTATGTTGAAGTCAAGGCCTACACATCTGAGCTATTCACATTACTATATAGTGAACCAATAAACAACTAAAACATAAATTACCTAAATGTTATCAATAAACTCTATATTCTCCAATCAGCTAAGCTACCAACAATAAGTCGTTATATATCACAATGCTATATGGCGAAAAAATGGGTGGATTCTTACCCTCAACTTTAGCACCACGGATAGCTACGGGCCCCGTTCAGACGGACGAGTTCGTCCATGGTCGGAACAGAGGAGGGGGAGAGAGACAGCTGCGAGGCCCTAGTATACTCCATGTTGTAAAACCATACCATTAACCGTGGTGTGACAGGTATTAAGAGGCAATGCTGGCGAAAGAGCTGCGGTCTGAAGGTCATCGTAAAAATACAATTAATAAGAACAGAAATGATTTAAAACATCTTTCCAGTGGTTACTAAGCCAGAATCCATCTTCTCGGTTGAAATTGTCTCTGTGCTTGTATATGTGAATGGCCTCATGAACGAATCTCTCATGGTAGCCGGTTGGTTTGCAAAGAACCTCCGTCTTGGAGAAGTCAATGTCATGTGAGCCCACTGAATTATAACAGTGATCTGCCACGGCAGAGGAGTTCGTCCTACCGTGTTTCAAGTCTGCTTTATGTTCGCGGATGCGGTCCGAGATATGTCTTTTGGTTTCTCCAATGTAGCTACTACCACAGAGGCACTTTAGTTTGTAAACGCCCGGGTACTGTATGTCTGGAACAGCATCTTTTACAGATGGAACTGAATCACGGATTTTATGTACTGTGTTGAATCGGACCTGGATCTTGTGTTTATTCAGGATTTTGGAGATCTTTTTTAGTGACCCCTGCAATGTAGGGTAAGGTGATGGTTTTGAGTGGCTCCACAAGAGGATCCTTCTTCATGACTGGAGTGATGGCTTTGCGGATTGTGTAGCCGGAGTAGCCATTAGCCCTGAGAGCCTGGTGTACGTGCTTGAGTTCACTGATAATGTGTTCCTGGTCGGAAATGCATTGGGCTCTATGGCATAGAGTCTTGATGAGGGAGTTCTTCTGGGATGGATGGTGGTGGGAATCCGGTTTCAAGTAAGCATCTGTATGGGTAGCTTTCCTGTAGACAGAGTGGCTCATTGAACCATCATGTCTCCTTTTAATTAAGACATCCAAAAAGGGTAGTTTGCCATCTTTTTCGACCTCCATGGTAAATCTGATGGCTGGGTGTATGGAATTGATGTGGTCGCGGAATTGGTCTAGAGCAGGCTGGCCATGTGGCCAGATGACAAAGGTGTCATCAACGTACCTCTTCCATAAGGTCGGGCGTAGAGTGGCAGTCTGGATGGCGTCAGTTTCAAATTTTTCCATGAATACGTTGGCTACAACCGGAGATAGGAGGGAGCCCATTGGGGTGCCCTCAGTTTGTTTGTAGAAAGTTCCATTCCAGGTGAAGTATGTGTTGGTTAAGCAATGTCTCACCAGGGGGGGTACATCAGTATGCAGTCCTTGATGAACCAGGTCTTCAATGATAGCGATGGTGTCAGGTACCGGGACTTTGGTGAACAAGGACACCACATCAAAACTGACAAGCAGGTCGTTTGGGGACAGGGAAATGCCTTTGATTGTCGATACCAGGTGAGTAGAATTTAGTACCGCAGAGGTGGTTTTTCCAGTGAAAGGTCGCAGTATATCAGCAAGAAAACGTGCCAGTTTGTAGGTGGGGGAGTTGATAGTAGAGACGATGGGACGAAGGGGTGTATCTTCTTTGTGTATCTTTGGAAGCCCATATAATCTTGGTGGTCTGGCAGCAGAGGGTTTCAACGAGAACTGTTTGATCTCATCAATTAATGCTGTTGAATCAGAGATGATTTTGTTCGTTTTGGTGACCAGGCTGTTGGTGGGATCTCTTTTTATTTTTGTATAGCTGCCATCGTCGAGTAGTTCTTGAATTTTGTTGTTATATTCTGTTTTGTCCATGATGACAGTGGCATTGCCTTTGTCGGCTGAGAGGACGACAATATCATCCCTCTTTTTTAATTGAGATAATTCAAAACGTTCGTCTTTGCTGATGTTGCTGGGTGGCAACTTAGCGTTTTTGAGGGTTGCAGCGATTTCAGATCTTGCTACGCTGCAGAGATGTGACTCAAGCCCTTGAGTGCAACGTCGACATGGGCAATGATATCATTAACCGGTAAGTGTCTCGGTGTGACAGCAAAGTTTAGACCTTTAGCTAAAACGGATTTCAGACCATCTGAAATTATTATTGTGTTATTTTATTTTATCAATTTATTATTTTATTCTCATTCTATGTGACTTTACCGAAAGAACCAAAGAAGATGAATCATTGCAGTCACGAAAGCTTTAAATCGAAATTTAACCGCCTCTACGGGGAGGGATTCCACACATCCTTAAGATCATTCAAAAGACTCCGGGATAAGAAGGCTCAACTAAATTTTGATTTAAAGCTTTCGTGACTGCAGTAATTCATATTCTTAGTTTTTTCGGTAAAGTCACGTTGAAGAGAAACAACAAAATAACAAAATATATATAAAACAATAAAAAATTCTCACGACGTTTCGACCATAACTCAAACGGTCATCATCAGGTGTGTCGGTTTGCATAAATTTATTTTGAAAACGGCATATTTATTTATTTATATAAAATAACGTTTGCGTCACGCGCAACGATTGGCTGTTTGCCAGGACTAGTCCATCTATTTTTTGAAAAGAGGAGGGGGGAGACGAAATTTGTTTTTATGTATGCTGTCTGAAAGCCACTGTAAGCGTGAACAATCAATCAAGAACTGAAATGATTTATCAAATCTTTCCAATGATTGCTAAGATAGAATCCATCTTCTCGGTTGAAATTGTCTCTGTGTTTGTATATGTGGATAGCCTCATGAACGAATCTCTCATGGAAGCCAGATGGCTTACAAAGAACCTCCGTCTTGGAAAAGTCAATGGCATGTGAGCCTACTGAATTAGAACAATGATCTGCTACGGCCGAGGTGTTGGTCCTACCGTGTTTAAGGTCTGCTTTATGTTCACGAATGCGGTCCGAGATATGGCGTTTGGTTTCTCCAATGTAACTACTACCACAGAGGCAACTTAGTTTGTAGACACCAGGGTATTGTATGTCCGGAATCACATCTTTTACAGACGGAACCAGATCACGGATTTTATGTAATGTGTTGAAACGGACCTGGATCTTGTGTTTATTCAAGATTTTGGAGATCTTTTTTGTGATCCCAGCAATGTAGGGTAAAGTGATGGTTTTGAAAGGCTCCTCAAGAGGGTTCTTCTTCATGGTTTGAGTGATAGCTTGCGGATTGTATAGTCGGAGCAACCATTAGCCCTAAGAGCTTGGTGTACGTGCTTGAGTTCACTGCTTATGTGTTCCTGGTTGGATATGCATTGGGCTCTATGATACAGAGTCTTGATGAGAGAATTCTTCTGTGATGGATGGTGGTGGGAATCCGGTTTCAGATAAGCATCCGTATGGGTAGCTTTCCTGTAGACAGAGTGGCAAGATACCTTTTTTACAGGAAAGCTACCCATACGGATGCTTATCTGAAACCGGATTCCCACCACCATCCATCACAGAAGAATTCTCTCATCAAGACTCTGTATCATAGAGCCCAATGCATATCCGACCAGGAACACATAAGCAGTGAACTCAAGCACGTACATTGGAGAAACCAAACGCCATATCTCGGACCGCATTCGTGAACATAAAGCAGACCTTAAACACGGTAGGACCAACACCTCGGCCGTAGCAGATCATTGTTCTAATTCAGTAGGCTCACATGCCATTGACTTTTCCAAGACGGAGGTTCTTTGTAAGCCATCTGGCTTCCATGAGAGATTCGTTCATGAGGCTATCCACATATACAAACACAGAGACAATTTCAACCGAGAAGATGGATTCTATCTTAGCAATCATTGGAAAGATTTGATAAATCATTTCAGTTCTTGATTGATTGTTCACGCTTACAGTGGCTTTCAGACAGCATACATAAAAACAAATTTCGTCTCCCCCCTCCTCTTTTCAAAAAATAGATGGACTAGTCCTGGCAAACAGCCAATCGTTGCGCGTGACGCAAACGTTATTTTTATATAAATAAATAAATATGCCGTTTTCAAAATAAATTTATGCAAACCGACACACCTGATGATGACCGTTTGAGTTATGGTCGAAACGTCGTGAGAATTTTTTATTGTTTTATATATATTTTGTTATTTTGTTGTTTCTCTTCAACGTGACTTTACCGAAAAAACTAAGAATAAGGCTCAACTAATCGAGTCTCTCACCTTTCTGAAGAGATGCCGCGACTCTAAGGTAATACCAACCGCATTTACACTAACCTCTGCTGTTGCAACTTCTCTCAATGCAAAACGAATTCTAGCTAGAACTAGCTTCGCTCTTATCTGGGAAAAAATCAGACTTACATGCACCGAACTCGATCAGTTAGACAAGACACTCTACAAATCACACTTAAAATTGACAGCAACAATGTCTACATCGGATTGGGAACATGTAGACAATATGACTACCTCTTCGGCTGCCACTATGTCGAACAAATGTAGGGACAATTTGATTTCCAAATTCAATCACCTCTCCAGCAAAAAATCGGATCCACACACCGAAAAGATAGACGTCAACAAAGTCGTAATTAATCGCAGTAACAGTTCCATTTCTGATGGTCTGAAATCCGTTTTAGCTAAAGGTCTAAACTTTGCTGTCACACCGAGACACTTACCGGTTAATGATATCATTGCCCATGTCGACGTTGCACTCAAGGGCTTGAGTCACATCTCTGCAGACGTAGCAAGATCTGAAATCGCTGCAACCCTCAAAAACGCTAAGTTGCCACCCAGCAACATCAGCAAAGACGAACGTTTTGAATTATCTCAATTAAAAAAGAGGGATGATATTGTCGTCCTCTCAGCCGACAAAGGCAATGCCACTGTCATCATGGACAAAACAGAATATAACAACAAAATTCAAGAACTACTCGACGATGGCAGCTATACAAAAATAAAAAGAGATCCCACCAACAGCCTGGTCACCAAAACGAACAAAATCATCTCTGATTCAACAGCATTAATTGATGAGATCAAACAGTTCTCGTTGAAACCCTCTGCTGCCAGACCACCAAGATTATATGGCCTTCCAAAGATACACAAAGAAGATACACCCCTTCGTCCCATCGTCTCTACTATCAACTCCCCCACCTACAAACTGGCACGTTTTCTTGCTGATATACTGCGACCTTTCACTGGAAAAACCACCTCTGCGGTACTAAATTCTACTCACCTGGTATCGACAATCAAAGGCATTTCCCTGTCCCCAAACGACCTGCTTGTCAGTTTTGATGTGGTGTCCTTGTTCACCAAAGTCCCGGTACCTGACACCATCGCTATCATTGAAGACCTGGTTCATCAAGGACTGCATACTGATGTACCCCCCCTGGTGAGACATTGCTTAACCAACACATACTTCACCTGGAATGGAACTTTCTACAAACAAACTGAGGGCACCCCAATGGGCTCCCCCCTATCTCCGGTTGTAGCCAACGTATTCATGGAAAAATTTGAAACTGACGCCATCCAGACTGCCACTCTACGCCCGACCTTATGGAAGAGGTACGTTGATGACACCTTTGTCATCTGGCCACATGGCCAGCCTGCTCTAGACCAATTCCGCAACCACATCAATTCCATACACCCAGCCATCAGATTTACCATGGAGGTCGAAAAAGATGGCAAACTACCCTTTTTGGATGTCTTAATTAAAAGGAGACATGATGGTTCAATGAGCCACTCTGTCTACAGGAAAGCTACCCATACAGATGCTTACTTGAAACCGGATTCCCACCACCATCCATCCCAGAAGAACTCCCTCATCAAGACTCTATACCATAGAGCCCAATGCATTTCCGACCAGGAACACATTACCAGTGAACTCAAGCAGGTACACCAGGCTCTCAGGGCTAATGGCTACTCCGACTACACAATCCGCAAAGCCATCACTCCAGTCATGAAGAAGGATCCTCTTGTGGAGCCACTCAAAACTATTACCTTACCCTACATTGCAGGGGTCACTAAAAAAGATCTCCAAAATCCTGAATAAACACAAGATCCAGGTCCGATTCAACACAGTACATAAAATCCGTGATTTAGTTCCATCTGTAAAAGATGCTGTTCCAGACATACAGTACCCGGGCGTTTACAAACTAAAGTGCCTCTGTGGTAGTAGCTACATTGGAGAAACCAAAAGACATATCTCGGACCGCATCCGCGAACATAAAGCAGACTTGAAACACGGTAGGACGAACTCCTCTGCCGTGGCAGATCACTGTTATAATTCAGTGGGCTCACATGACATTGACTTCTCCAAGACAGAGGTTCTTTGCAAACCAACCGGCTACCATGAGAGATTCGTTCATGAGGCCATTCACATATACAAGCACAGAGACAATTTCAACCGAGAAGATGGATTCTGGCTTAGTAACCACTGGAAAGATGTTTTAAATCATTTCTGTTCTTAATTAATTGTATTTTTACGATGACCTTCAGACCGCAGCTCTTTCGCCAGCATTGCCTCTTAATACCTCTCACACCACGGTTAATGGTATGGTTTTACAACATGGAGTATACTAGGGCCTCGCAGCTGTCTCTCTCCCCCTCCTCTGTTCCGACCATGGACGAACTCGTCCGTCTGAACGGGGCCCGTAGCTATCCGTGGTGCTAAAGTTGAGGCTTAAAGGCCGTGATCTGAACGTGGCTCTTTCACTCCAGCGCTGTCCTACCAGACAGTCTCGTCCCTTCACCTGATGAAGGCCGCTTGTGTTGTGGCCGAAACGTCGTGAGAATATTATTGTGTTATTTTATTTTATCAATTTATTATTTTATTCTTATTCTACGTGACTTTACCGAAAGAACCAAAGAAGATGAATCATTGCAGTCACGAAAGCTTTAAATCGAAATATTTGTCTTTGTTGTGTGTATGAGATGCATGTGTGTGTGTATATGGGAAGCGGTAGTGCAGCGGTGAGCGTGCTGCACTACGAACCTGGCGACCTGAGTGATTCCCACTCACGGCCAACACCAGCGACGATGATCTGAACCAGTCCTGGGCTTCCCCTGGGTCGACTCAGTTTAAAACCTAGTAGGCTTTTGCGACCAATATCATCCATAATAAAGGGACCTTTTTTTGGGTTAGATTGCGTAAATATAAATGTGTCGTTAAACCCGCCACCACCTGACACAGCCAATTAGTAAGGTTTGTCACGTAAACAAAACGTGCCAATTAGTTACTGCTTCAGCACACTGGTTGTGTATTGGATAGTAAACCCAGAACATTTACCATTAGAGTATGACGTTTCACTGATTATTACAACCAGCTTCATCAGGCGATTTGCCATAATTGTGAAGAAGTATTCCTGTTTCCGTCTTTGAAGTCAACTCAGCCTTAAATGAGTACTTGGTGCAGGGTGTGAACATCGCCACTTGGGAGACAAATGCGGCCAGGCGTGGTGTTTGGCCACCCACCCCATCGTGTGCTGGGCCGGCCTTCATAGGTGTTGGCTCCCAGTGATTGCCCCGAGTCTGTTAAGGCTATACGGGGGTCTTTGTCTTTGTGTGTATGAGATGCATGCGAGTGTGTGTGTATGAGATGTGTGTGTGTATGAGATGTGTGTGTGTGTGTATGAGATGTGTGTGTATATGAGATGCATGTGTATATGAGATGCGTGTGTGTGTATGAGATGCATGTGTGTGTATGAGATGCGTGGGTGTGTATGAGATGTGTGTGTGTATGAGATGTGTGTGTGTGTATGAGATGCGTGTGTGTATGAGATGCGTGTGTGTGTGTATGAGATGTGTGTGTATGAGATGCACTGCTGTATAATAATGTACTACTCACTACTGAGTACACAGACAGTCCCCACTGTGTTCACAGCTACCACCCCAATGCACGCATAAACTCAACTCAGTCATTAAAAATGTTAAGTTATGTTTAGCAAACAATAGTCATTGCAACGTTATACTTGAATCTAATAACAAGTTTAAGGCACTGCTGTATAATAATGTACTTGTCACTACTAACCACACAGTACCCACTGTGTTCACAGCTACCACCCCAACGCACACATAAACTCAACACACACTCACACAGTGCGCTAACCACTGCACCGCCGCTCCCCACACACACACAGTGCGCTAACCACTGCACCACCGCTCCCCACACACACACAGTGCGCTAACCACTGCACCACCGCTCCCCACGTCCACCACAACCTGGCACCCGATGATGTATCGATCGGCTCGGCTTACCGTGGCTGCTGCGCCAAGTCACCTGCAGAGAAAATCGATTCAAATTTCGATTAACTATTCTCGCGCCGATTCCTAATGGGATAACATTAGGAATCGATTATAATAGAATTACGGATGTATGAGTCGATTTCAATTGGGACAACATGGGAACCGATTTATTTGTGGCTTAGGCTAATAAAATCGATTTGCATTGGGATAACATGGGAATCAACAGTGGTCTAAAATGAACCTTCATTAATCGATTCCTACTGTGTAGACGTGGGAATCGACCACGTTAGACGATCACGTGTGTGGGCGTGGTCTCTCAACGTCAATCAACCAGGTAGGGCGTTGACTGGTGGAGAGTTTGGGATCTGATTGATTGATTGATTGCTTCTGTGGACAGGTGTCTTTTATACAGGTAACGAGCTGAGATTAGGAGCACTCCCTCTAAGAGTGTGCTCCTAATCTCAGCTCGTTACCTGTATAAAAGACACCTGGGAGCCAGAAATCTTTCTGATTGAGAGGGAGTCAAATACTTATTTCCCTCATTAAAATGCAAATCAATTTATAGCATTTTTGACATGCATTTTTCTGGATTTTGTTGTTGTTATTCTATCTCTCACTGTTCAAATAAACCTACCATTAAAATTATATTTCTTAAAATTATATTTCTTAAAATTATATTTCTTAAAATTATATTTCTTTGTCAGTGGGCAAACGTACAAAATCAGCAGGGGATCAAATACTTTTTTTCCCTCACTGTAAACCCCAATGATCCGATCGAAATGAGGGATTTTGATCGGATCATTGGGGGGCCACGTGTCACCACCACCCCCCCCCCCCCCAAACAGTCATGAGCAGCACCTCCCCACACGCCCTGCCACCGAGAAAAATGTTTCACGTACGAGTGAAACTGATATTTTCATTCTCAGCTGGAATTTAGCCAAATGCAATACGCTTGAGAAACCTGGTTTAAAATCACAAGCAAGTTGCCTGAATTTCAAACCCATGGTCTCAGCGGTACAGCTCGGTGCTCTTGACAGGCTGAGCCAACCGGTCACTTCATCGCAAGCAACCGGAAGCATCAAGGTTGTCAATGCCGTGTGCGTCGTCCTAATGGGGAGCGGCAGTGTGGTGGCTTGCAATGCTGTGTTGCGAACCCAGTGAACAGAGTTCAATTCCTCCCCACTCACGACCAATAATGGTGCCGAATATTTAAACCGCTTTCCATGGGTCGGTATGGCTTTAAATGAGTACCTGGTGCAGTGTGATCGTGGTGGTGGTTGTGATGGTGGTGATGATCATGGTTGTGATGATGGTGGTGATGGTGTCTCTATGGGTCTCTGTGAGTCCCTGAGCCTCTATGGGTGTCTACGAGTCTCAGTCACTCTGGGTCTATATGGGTCTCTATGAGTCTCTACGGGTCTGTACGGGTCTCTGTGTGTCCCTGTGGGTCTCTATGAGTCTCTGTGTCTGTTGGTCTCTGTGTATCTCAGTGTGTCTCTGTGGGTGTCTCTGGGTCTCTGTGTGTCTCTGTCGGTCTCTCTGAGTCTCTGTGGGTCTCTGTGTGTCTCTGTCAGTCTCTATGTTTCCCTGTGGGTCTCTGTGGGTCTCTGGTGGCCGGACCTGCTGTTGGCCACCCACTGCTCGTGTGCTGTGCCAGCCTTCATAGACGCTGTTACTCGCCAACAGCAATTGCCTCAACAGTCTGTTATTCAAGTTTCATTTCAAGTTTTCATGTATTAGGTATAGCCCTGTGACATGGGAATCAATAGTGGTCACCCACCTAAGTTCATTATAAATGTGGGAGCATTATACGCATTAGTTCGCTATCACGACATACAGTACCCTGGTGTCTACAAACTAAGTTGCCTCTGTGGTAGTAGTTACATTGGAGAAACCAAACGCCATGTCTCGGACCGCATTCGTGAACACAAAGCAGACCTTAAACACGGTAGGACCAACACCTCGGCCATGGCAGATCACTGTTATAATTCAGTAGGCTCACATGACATTGACTTCTCCAAGACAGAGGTTCTTTGCAATCCATCTGGCTACCATGAGAGATTTGTTCATGAGGCTATCCACATATAGAAACACAGAGACACTTTCAACCGAGAAAATGGACTCTGGCTTAGCAATCATTGGAAGGATTTGATAAACCATTTCAGGTCTTAATTGATTGTTCACGCTTACGGTGGCTTTCAGACAGCATAAATTAATTTTTCGTCTCCCCCCTCCTCTTTTCAGAACATAGATGGACTCTTGATTTAAAGCTTTCGTGACTGCAGTAATTCATATTCTTAGCTCTTTCGGTAAAGTCACGTTGAAGGGAAACAATAAAACAATAAAATATATATATAAAACACAATATATATTTTAATATTCTTAGTTTTTTCGGTAAAGTCACGTTGAAGGGAAACAACAAAATAACAAAATATATATAAAACAATAAAAAAATCTCACGACGTTTCGACCATAACTCAAACGGTCATCATAATTTATAAATAAATGTGCCGTTTAAAAATAAATTTATGCAAACCAACACACCTGATGATGACCGTTTGAGTTATGGTCGAAACGTCGTGAGAATTTTTTATTGTTTTATATATATTTTGTTATTTTGTTGTTTCTCTTCAACGTGACTTTACCGAAAAAACTAAGAATATGAATTACTGCAGTCACGAAAGCTTTAGATCAAAATATATTTTATTGTTTCCCTTCAACGTGACTTTACCGAAAGAGCTAAGAATATGAATTACTGCAGTAAGGAAAGCTTTAAATCAAAACATCAACAGGCTGATGTGCCACATCTCCTCCTTCAAGAAGTCTCACAGCCCTGCGATGTTGTGTCCACACAACCCAAACTACGGAGTGCCTGGTGGTAAACCGCTGTGCTGTAGCCTGCGCCCCTCCAGTGGAGGAGGAACAGTAAAACCTCGCTGATGCTCTCCTGAAGCACTCCTGTGCGCAACAATCATTGAGACTAGTTGCACGTGCATCGATTGTAAAACCCCGTTCCGTTTCAGGAAGTGGGGACAGTTGGTGCCGTGTGCTCGTTTCACGTCGGGGTGCCACTAAAGGCGCAGGTCCCACTCCTGAGTGATCGGTTACGCGACGCTCTTTTGCACGAATAATCAATCTCTTGCAATTTTATTTAATTATTTAAATCTTTCGTGACTGCGGCGATTCATGTTCTTTGTTCTTTCGGTAAAGTCACCACGTAGAAGGGAAACAATAAAATAATAAAAAAATATATAAAACAATAAAATTCTTACGACGTTTCGACCGCAACACAAGCAATCATCGTCAGGTGTGAAAACCACAGCAGGAACATTTAACTCGTAATCTCGTAGTCACTTACATGTTAATATCGCCTGATGATGTCACTTACATGTTAATATCGCCTGATGATGTCACTTCCCTCTTAATGTCGCCTAATGATGTCACTTCCCTCTTAATGTTGACTGATGATGTCACTTCCCTCTTAATGTCGCCTGATGATGTCACTTACCTCTTAATGTCGCCTAATGATGTCACTTCCCTGTTAATATCGCCTGATGATGTCACTTCACTCTTAATATCGTCTGATGATGTCACTTCCCTCTTAATGTCGCCTGATGATGTCACTTCCCTCTTATTGTTGCCTATTGATGTCACTTCTCTCTCAATGTCACCTGATGATGTCACTTCCGTCTAAATGTCGCCTGATGTCACTTCCTTCTTAATGTCGCCTGATGATGTCACTTCCTGCTAAATGTCACCTCATGATGTCACTTCCCTCTTAATGTCACCTGATGATGTCACTTCCCTCGCATTCAATGCAAACATGTCCAGGGCCCCGAGCCCCCCACCTCCGTCTGAAATGTCCAATGCGCCCATCGCAGAAAGCTGGTGCTACACACAGGTAACTTGTTCCCCTGTGGCCAATCACATTCAACGGGTCTCCGTCTTGTGCCGGTCAAAGTATGCGCATGGCTAATGCATTTAACTTTTACACGTTTTTTGTTCATCGCAAAGCCATCCAAAATGGTTTCATAATTATGTGTAAGTGCAATTATGGATTATCATTGTACAGGCTATTTTTGTACATCAGATTGCAAAGTTCATAGAATTGCACTAACAACATTATACTAGATAATTGTCTCTGATTTTGACTGGTAGTGTATTTTTACAAAAGGGGCAGCAGTTTTTATAAAATAAAAAAAATAAAAAGGCCTTTTATTGCACACTCTAATCTATGACATGTTGAGACTTGTTGTGTTAACGCTGTGCAGTAATGAACATGCAAGGTAATCCCAGAACACTAATAAGACCCTTTCATGTACAGTAATGTTTCTTTCCTTATAGGCAGTTTGTGTTTTTGAGCACAATATTCAGATGTGTGGGTGAAATACTTGAGGGTTTGTCAATGGTCATGTATTTATGGTAATGAATGAGCTTTATAGCTGTTATGTGCTCGTGTATTTCAGGTTAAGGTTGTAAAGTTCTCTTATATGTGGACCATCAACAATTTCAGCTTCTGTCGTGAAGAAATGGGCCAAGTTCTCAAGAGTTCTACATTTTCAGCAGGCACCAATGATACATTGAAATGGTACAGTAAATTCTGGCTATTTTATGACATTAAAAAAATCACAATGCTCACGGAGGTGCTTTACTAGAACAATTTTGCATAGTGCATGTTTTAGTTCATACTATATTGTTTTAGCAATGTAGTCTGCGCGTACATACACACCTAATATGTCTTGTTTATATGTTCAATCAGGTGCCTACGCATACACCCCAAGGGTCTTGACGAAGAGAGTAAAGATTACCTATCGTTGTACTTGTTATTGGTCAGCTGTCCCAAGAGTGAAGTCTACGCCAAGTTCAAGGTTTCTATTCTTAATGCCAAGGGAGAGGAAACCAAGGCTATGGGTGAAACTACTTGTATTTAAGTATCAATTCACGTCATATGTGTATTTGGTAACAGGATTATATCATAATCAGCCATTATTTATCGACTGCTTGAAACATTGTATAAACCTTACGAACACCATCCCTCATCCTTCACATGAGCTGATCTAATATCTCCTTGTCTACGTTTGACATCGTCTTGGGCATGTACTCTACTTTTCTTCCTATTCGACCACTAGTCTCATCCATCAACCATCCCATTTAGCGATGTGTCCTGTCCAAGCCCAATCTATATTTACAACAGTCAATATGTTGTCTCTAATTTGCCGTTTTGATTTGACCAACGTGTTCCTCTTTCAGTTTCTCACTGTAATTCTCAACATACTTCTCTCCACGCTTTGTGTACTTTTTGGTTTTGTTCCATTTGTCAGTGTTTCTATTTGTAATCAGTGTTTCATAGTAGGTAATATGCACTAGATTGGAATCTTTCATCCTGTAGCACATTGCAACTTTTCATTATCAAATTCATATTCCAAAAGTGCTCTTGATCCTGTTCCACCTTCAGAAGTTGCCATTATGCATATTTTTTGTGTTTTCCATGATATTGACCCTCCAATAATTATTTTATTTTGCTTAGTGTACCTGGACATTGTCATTCACGGACATTTCTTTTCCTAGTTTTACAATCTTCACCATGTGTTATTCCATTGTAATTTATCAAGTGACGGCTTTATTTTTCTGCTTGCACTCACTGTTTATTACAACTTCATTATTTTTGTTTGTATTCTCATCCATTTTTTTATTCATTTCTGGTGGTTTTACAAAGGTTGGCATTTTCATCCCATTTCACACTTCTCCTTTACCTTGCTTTAGTGGTTCATATTGTTTGTTTTATAATTGCCTTATTACTTTCAGGATACTCTTTCAATGCGCGATAACTATTTTAAGTGATGACATCCATACATTTACTGTGCTTTGCTAAGGCTATTAACATGTTTCTGAGAGTCTAAATCTATCTTTTTGTTTTAAACTTTCATGTTTTTTTCTTATTATTTGCTTTGGTGTTGTCTTTGGTAATGTTAACATGTAACTCACGTCACACAACCATGTTTACAAAGACAAGCATTATTAATACACAAACACATTCAACTAATCCATATGAACTATATCTTCATACACTTAAATCCAGGTCTGATTTTCATCTACCTTGAAGTTAAAAGCTAAACTGAACTATTTTTATTTTACCAGGCAAGGCCCACTGAACTACAGTGTGGGAAAAAAGTATTTGATGCCCTGCTGATTTTGTACGTTTGCCCACTAACAAAGAAATGATCAGTCTATAATTTTAATGGTAGGTTTATTTCAACAGTGAGAGACAGAATAACTACAACAAAATCCAGAAAAACGCATGTCAAAAATTGTATAAATTGATTGGCATTTTAATGAGGGAAATAAGTATTTGACTCACTCTCAATCGGAAAGATTTCTGGCTCCCAGGTGTCGTTTATACAGGTAACGAGCTGAGATTAGGAGCACACTCTTAAAGGGAGTGCTCCTAATCTCAGCTTACCTGTATAACAGACACCTTTCCACAGAAGCAATCAATCAGATTCCAAACTCTCCACCATGGCCAAGACCAAAGAGCTCTCCAAGGATGTCAGGGACAAGATTGTAGACCTACACAAGGCTGGAATGGGCTACAAGACCATTGCCAAGCAGCTTGGTGAGAAGGTGACAACAGTTGGTGCGATTATTCGCAAATGGAAGAAACACAAAAGAACTGTCAATCTCCCTCAGTTTGGGGCCCCATGCAAGATCTCACCTCGTGGGGTTGCAATGATCATGAGAACGGTGAGGAATCAGCCCAGAACTACACGGGAGGATCTTGTCAATGATCTCAAGGCAGCTGGGACCATAGTCACCAAGAAAACAATTGGTAACACACTACGCCGTGAAGGACTGAAATCCTGCAGCGCCCGCAAGGTCCCCCTGCAAAACAAAGTACATATACATGCCTGTCTGAAGCTTGCCAATGAACATCTGAGTGATTCAGAGGACAACTGGGTGAAAGTGTTGTGGTCAGATGAGACCAAAA
This sequence comes from Petromyzon marinus, assembly GCF_048934315.1. Classification (NCBI taxonomy): domain Eukaryota; kingdom Metazoa; phylum Chordata; class Hyperoartia; order Petromyzontiformes; family Petromyzontidae; genus Petromyzon; species Petromyzon marinus. The sequence goes on along the minus strand of NW_027422996.1, from coordinate 1,611,611 downwards.
TGGACCTCTTTGGCATCAACTCAACTCGCCGTGTTTGGAGGAGGAGGAATGCTGCCTATGACCCCAAGAACACCATCCCCACCGTCAAACATGGAGGTGGAAACATTAGCTTTGGGGGTGTTTTTCTGCTAAGGGGACGGGACAACTTCACCGCATCAAAGGGAAAATGGACGGGGCCATGTACCGTCAAATCTTGGGTGAGAACCTCCTTCCCTCAGCCAGGGCATTGAAAATGGGTCCTGTATGGGTATCCCAGCATGACAATAACCTAAAACACACGGCCAAGGCAACAAAGGAGTGGCTCAAGAAAAAGCACATTAAGGTCCTGGAGTGGCCTAGCCAGTCTCCAGACCTTAATCCCATAGAAAATATGTGGAGGGAGCTGAAGGTTCGAGTTGCCAAACATCAGCCTCGAAACCTTAATGACTTGGAGAAGATCTGCAAAGAGGAGTGGGACAAAATCCCTCCTGAGATGTGTGCAAACCAGGTGGCCAACTACAAGAAACGTCTGACCTCTGTGATTGCCAACAAGGGTTTTGCCACCAAGTACTAGGTCATGTTTTGCAGAGGGGTCAAATACTTATTTCCCTCATTAAAATGCAAATCAATTTATAACGTTTTTGACATGCGTTTTTCTGAATTTTGTTGTTTTTCTGTCTCTCACTGTTCAAATAAACCTACCATTAAAATGATAGACTGATCATTTCTTTGTCAGTGGGCAAACGTACAAAATCAGCAGGGACTCAAATACTTTTTTCCCTCACTGTACATAGCTCTTTTTCAGAAGTGCCCCGGCCACAAACGATAGCTTAACGAGATGGCTTATTGTGTGGAAATGTATAGCAGCCAAATACTCTGGATTTTTATAAATATGGAGGGAAAAACCGGAAGATCTGGATAAAAATACATGCAACCACAAGGAGAACATGCAGATTCCAAATATACAGGCATCAGGGTTGAGATCGAACCCATGACCTATATACCAGGCGAGGTAGTTGACTGCCACCGTGGCGCAGGGCTTTAGAATACATTGCTGTCTTTACACTTTGAAAATAGAATAATTTTTTTTTCCCATTACATGAAATTACCACCGTTTATTGTAAGAACTGGTGAGTATTGTTTGAAATCTATTTTTTTACAGAGAGCCCGCGAGCATACCGCTTTTTCCAAGGAAAAGACTGGGGATTTAAAAAATGCATTCGAAGAGATTTTTTGCTTGATGAATCTAATAGCTTGCTTCCAGATAACAAACTGACACTCTTTGGTGAAGTAAGTATGACATGCTGCAGCTAATGTGTAATTTTCTATTTTAGTCATTACAATTGCACAGTTGGAGTCAATATTCTACTTAATTGAAGATTGTAATAATTACTTTCCCTGTTCCATACAAGGAAATTGTTAACATGAGTTTTACAAGCACGTTTTTCCTCCACTGGTGCTAGAGTTAACATAGCACAACAATTAAATAATCAAGCGTAATTTTTTTTAGGTTTTCTCCCTCTGGATAGTGTTTATATTTAAACCTTGACATTTTTATAAACTAGAATGTCAGGTATTACATAAAGTGTTTTGTTTAAATGTCGCCACATGAATTCCTTTTCCTATTCTCGGACATCAGCCAGTTTGATGTAAATGTTTCTTGTCCTTAGGGGGGTCCTTTTAATCAGCCAGATTTATATTTTTTACCTTTAAAATACTTTACAAAATACAAGCATTTTTGATAATGAAAGGAAGCACATCAAGAAGGGCTGTTCACTTCCTCTGTTATTGTGCAGAACCCATAATTAGGGGCCTCACTACCTGTTTAAACTGTTTATACAGTGTAAAATAACTTGACAAAAATATAGAATGACAATTGATTAATATGAAAAACATTTCACGGACCTCTATTTTGGCATTATTCACAACACTTGTTCTGATATAGGATGTCTGTGCAGATTTGCTTGCTTGATTGAACCAAAGCCTACATCTTCATGCAAAATGTGTAGTTAAGTGAGGATTTGTAAAAAAAAATCATCAAATGCCTTCTCAAAGCTGGTTGATGTCTATGCAGGTTAGTGTGGTGCAGGATTCCGTGAACATTTCTGGTCAATCCAGCATGAGTACATTGATAGTGCCAGATTGCCGGCTGGCAGTTGACTTCGGGGAGATCTGGGACAATTCCCGCTTCACTGACTGCCTGCTTCGTGTTGGTGGCCAGGAGTTTAAAGCACACAAGGCCGTATTGGCAGGTCTGTGCCACAACAAGCAACACATGCGTCGTTTAGTGTACAATAGAACCATATAATTAATGATACTGTAATTAGTTTGGGGTAATCAACTACAGCCATTTCCTGTTTTACACTGAATTTTATTAACTAACACTGGCAAATGCTTACGTCAATTGGTAATGCTTTTTGTTAAAGGATACATCAGTAAATATGTGTAATGAATTCAACTGAGTCACAGACGCACTTCTTCAACCGACACACGGGGTACTACCCCGTAACACATGAACAACCTATGGTGGTGGACCACCAGGCTATCTACACTAATTACACGGGAATTAGCTACGACGGACCGGACCCTGGCCGGGGTCCGGGTCCACGTGTTGGTGACTCTTGTAGGACGTAGATTCTTCAGGATGAACAACAGCAGCCGGTCCCTCTCAGGGACCCGGCTTTTATCCTCTGTGGCGGGGGTGGCTCCGCCCTTGGCCACGACCACCTTCTGGAATCCTCTAGCGGGTTCCCGGCCCTGACACGTGACCACCCCTAGCCCCCACCTGGGGGCCCTGTGTACACTTTACCGGTCACGTGTCCTTCGTGGTCAAGTGCCATGGCCCTTGGTAACCCCATTCCCATGGCCAGCACTCTCACACCCTATCCTGTAGGGGTCGGCACCCCACGCAGAGCGTGGTGCCACTCAGCACTGTCAGACAGCGCTCACCATGCCCCTCTCGGGCCGGTACTGCACCCACATCCACGTGGTGCCCGCGATGTTAATACATCGCACGCCGTGCCTCTCTATAGCCGGCATTACACAGTGACATTCGCGATGTCACTACATATATAAATGTAATATTGTATTGTGTGAGAGATGAACATATTTAATTAGCCTGTTGCTAAAGTTTTTATTCCGTTTTTATTTACTTCACTATATCGTTGTTGTGCAGGAATTCATTTTTCACAATGCAGTTATGGTGTAGGTTTTGAGCCTCTAATTTGGACATTTATTTGCGTCCATGTTTGACAAATCTGTAATGGATATGCCATATGAAATAAAATATGGATCTGGATTTTACCTCTTTTGTATCTAGATTATTTGATCTCTAGATATAACATCTAAATGTGTCTGTACCACATTCTGGTGTTTTTCCAATTCACTGTACAGTAAAACCTTGAATTGCGAGTAACTTGGTCTGCAAGTGTTTTGCAAGACGAGCAAATTTTTTTAATAAATATTAATTTGATAAACGAGTGAGGTTTTGCAATACGAGTAGTACGTATACGCTTTGCCTGCCGAGCGTCACGTGATCACAACTGATATACGAGTGCTTTGATATATGAGTGCTTTGGATTACAAACATGTTTCCGGAACAAATTATTCTCGCAATCCAAGGTTTTACTCTATTTGTTAACAGTTGCTTTACCTTTTTCAGGTCGGTCACTTGTTTTTAATGCTATGTTTGAACATGAAATGGAAGAGAGCAAAAAGGTATCTTTAAATGCAATCTTAATACAGCACATTAATACTGTGATCATACATTTCCAAGGTGCATTTGTCACAATGGATCGGTTGATAAGTATCTCTTGAGAGTGCTGTCAAATGTTGAACTATTACCCTAGTAACTCTTTTGGCGCATTGCACATTTATTATCAAAAAGTATTCATTCCGAGGGAATGTTAGATTGTATTTTATAGCTATTTTTTATACAACATTTCACAGAAGGCCATTGCATGTGTGTCAAGAATGGATTTATTACGCGCAATAAATAGTCATCGGCAAGTTGAATACAACTTGAATGGAGCCACTTTACATGTGTTGTGTAGATATAAAGGATGTTTATTTAATTTAATGCTATATTTTCGTCTCCCAATATATGCCGAAGTTAATTTGAATATATTGTGTTGCTACCTTGCAGAATCGAGTGGAGATTAATGATGTGGAGCCTGACGTGTTCAAGGAAATGATGAGTTTTGTCTATACGGGAAGGGCTCCAAACCTGGAGAAGATGGCTGATGAGCTGCTGGCCGCTGCTGATAAGGTTACACGCTTAAAATATTAACGTGAGATCGCACCACCTTGTGATGTATCGGTATGCAGTTGTAGGTCGCAAGTGAAATTAAAACAGCATTTAGGTATTTTCTAAAGCCCGTGTCACAAATAATATGAATAGCAAATGTATATGATGTAGACGTTCACATTAGTGCTTTCAGGTTTTGGAATTGATGTCCTGGGAGATGATTGAATTTTCAACAAAAAATATAAATTGTCATGCAATTTCACAATTGAATTGAATGTCAAACTGGTATTAGTCCATGCTAGAGGCTAGTACGTGTGCATTGAAGTGCATTCACATGCAGCATTTTTATCCTAAGTGCAACCATTTGGCTGTGTGTTCTTGTATTGAGGGTTTTTTGTTAATCACATTAACAATTGATACAATTAGTAATAAAATAAAGGGAAGTGTTTTAAAAGATTGTTTGATATGGCATGGCTGTATAGAAATAAATTGGAACAAATATACTTTTATTAAGGAAACGGATATCCTGCTGTTCCTGAAGATCTGCCAGATAATCAGTTAAGAGTCATTACTCTCCCTTCTGGAACATCATATTCAATAGTAATGAAATAAGAATACAAATCGTATAAAGTCGCATGTTCAAGCTTTGTTCATTAAAGTTTAATATTCTGCTAGAGTTGAAATATGGTGGCTTGCAGTTGCATTGTTTATCAGCTTAACAACCAAACTATTTAAGCTCTTGGAAAACAACATCTCACCTCCTTTGTAATTTGCATGACTTTGTAACCAATATAATAAAGTTTAGGACAAGGACCCCTAATTATAGTAGAGATCAATAAATACATGACTTAAAACATAAATATGCTGAAAGGTTGATGCCATGTTTTAAGAAAATTCTCAAACATTTGACTGCTATATACTGCGTTTATAAAGTAGTTCATGGGGTGAGGGAATGTTATACAAGCGAAATAGGTAGAGAAAATAGTGTTCTTAATACTGAAATTGCACTTTGTTTTTACTTTTCTCAAGTATGCATTAGAGAGGTTGAAGGTGATGTGCGAGGAGGCACTATGCACAAACTTGTCGGTGGAAAATGTTGTAGAGACTTTGATCTTGGCCGATTTGCACAGTGCAGAGCAGTTGAAGGCCCGGGCCATTGACTTCATAATAAACAGGCAAGTCTAGTGAGAGTGTGACTGTCACTGAGCTGCGTAACATTGATGATGTTACCTGGCAATTTGCATTACAGTCCCTTTTAATGGAGACTAACCGTTTGCCCCAATCCTTATAGACACTGCTTATTAGGAGCTCGCTTAACCCTGACTTGTACTTGCAGTCATGCGATGGACGTAATGGAGACGGCGGGCTGGAAGTCCATGGTTCTGTCTCGCCCTCACCTGGTTGCGGATGCTTTCCGTGCCTTGGCCACGGCCCAGTCTCCACAGCTGGGACCTCCATGCAAGCGTCTCAAACAGACTTAACGGTGGCAGGCAAAGAACATCTATGACCAGGAAAACTTTGGCTGCACGGTGCGGTTATTTACCTGTGGCCTCCATGCAAACAACCGTGAAGACTTTGCATCAGACTACCAACTTTCCTCTGCTTTGAAAATAATGTTAATTTAAGCAAATATGTTTACTTTCACAAAAAGGTGGCCAAATTCACTTTACCATGTAATATAGTGTTACATCTATACATCTACAACTCTATAAACAAGTATATATGTAGAAAAAGTGGAAAACTACAACCTAATAAACACCACGACATATCCCAATTGAGAGAGTGTAAAATAAAACGTTCGATGTGATTGTCCCTAGGTGGCAGGACAATTTGGTTCAATTGTTTAGTTAAGCAAAAACAGAATGGTCTAAAACCCTGCAATGTCTACCTTAACGTGAAGGATGAGTATTCGTCCAGTGTCTGTGTACTCAAGGTTACAGATAGTGGTATAGGGAACAACCAGTTCTGAAAGATAAGAATGTGCCAAGCCATATAAGGCCTTAATTCAAGAGGTAAACTTTTCAGATTGATTTTTCATTGCACAGACAGCTTATGCATTGACTAGAACAGGAGTACTATGATTGCGCGAGTTTGAAGACTGACAAAGATAATATTGCAGTCGTGTATCCTGCGTATAACAAAGCATGGATGGAGTGCTCGGTGTAAGAAAAGGCAAGGCACAGCATCAATTTGGCCATGTTACGCAGTTGATAACATTTCACTTTTTTGCTCGTATGGGCTTTCATGTATGACCCAAAGGTTTTTGACTTACAACAAAAGTAAATCTTATGTCCATCAATTTAGTAGTTTGTATTCACGGAAACAAGATGTGCTGTTTTCTAAGTTTTGTTTCGTATTATATTGTAATGATTTGTTTTTATTATGAATTTCATCTATTACCAACTCGTAGCATCATGTCAACCCAGAGTTTTACGTGATTGGAAGGACCATAATTTTTGCATCAGCGCTGTTTTACGTAACCTCTCACTTAAAATTAAATTGTACATAAAATTGCATAAGCTTTGAAGGATTACACACATAGATTTGGAAGCACAGATTTAAATAATATTCAAAGCTGCAGGATATAATATGAAAGTACAACAAATGAGCAGTGTCATGGATTTGAGTCGATTTTAAGAATATTACAATCTAATGCAATGTGTTGGGATATGAACAAATGCAAACGACGAGAATGTTGGAGTTTTTTTTACGTGTTAAACGTACAAAACAAGTTGGATAATACATGCAAAATTAAGGATAGCCAGTGTTGTAAGCAGTCTATTTATTTTGTTATTTGTTTAATATTTTAGTTTCGTCCTTATATATATTTGATGCTAAAGATGTATATGGTACATTGCACTCTACCTATTCAATTAAAAACTGATTAGGTGATTCGGGGAAGTTATTTGTTGTCATGGTGAGAGTTAAAGCATTGAAATCTGATTGGGGTTCTAATCTGCAGCAAGTCTATGCTGTCATAAGTGAGTGTGAGTGCGGTGGACTAATTGACCCCTGAAATGTATCAGGCAGTTACCGATAATGTACTCTTCAAATTGTTGCCTTGTATGACTTCCGAAATTGAAAACACTTTGCGCCAAATGTAAATGTTTATTGGAAAATGGATATACTGTAACTGCCAAAAAATATATATAATTGCAGAAATAATAATATGGTCTTTGTAAAAAGTGTGTGTTTTGAAAAAGTGTGATTGCATGCAAGACAGTTTTGGGTTCTTCCCACGAGTTTTTTTGCATATTCAGAGATGAAAATATGTTAATTGGTTAAATTAAAACATTTTGCTACAATTGTAATACAAAAATATAAACTTGAAGCTAGAAATGCGGTATAGTGCCCCAATGTTTGACCTTTTTATCTTTTTCCATTACAGATAATACTGTTTTGGATGTAATATAAATGTTTTGTAAGGGCCTTTTACAATGAATTGTCAGCAGATGATTGGAATTGCAAAATGAACCATTCTTGTATATTACGTGTTTTCTAAATTGATTTGCATTATAAATGGCAATATAAACCCTTTTCATGTGGTAAATATATTACCGTTATCTGATCTCTTCTAGAAATCAGTATTTGGATATAAGAAAAAAAGCTGCTTTTAGCTCTGCACCACTTATTCCACATTTTTTTCATTAAAATTGTTTTTGATGTTAATATTTTCATTCATGACATTTTGCAGTGTTACACTTTTTATTTTCGGTAAAGTCTCGTCGAAAGAAATTACTACACTTTACCCGAAAGAACCAAAGAGTCATTCCTGCAGTCACGAAAGCTTTGAATCTATTTTGCTGTGTATTTAAAAGTTGAAAAAACATGAATGTACCTGGAAATATGTCCAGTTTAAGTTGTCATGTTCTTTACTCTGGGAATGTTACAGATATGTGGATATGTCAAATTTCAATTGACACCCAACAACAACATTTTAACAAGTTGTATTTTGGAGCCTTGCCACTTTTATAGGCATGTTTACCATGTGTTGATAAACAGTTCACTGGAGAATTGTAATGTGTTCACTGTTCATCATTTACAGCGTTTTGTCAACCCACTGCTTAAACGAAGGCCTCACCACACCATGTCGGTCATTCTTCACCCACTGATGTTAACTGTGGCTGGGAATTTAACTGGTTGTTTCGTCAGTTTCCTAGTGCCATCACTCCATTCAATTACATCCTGTTTAATGTGTATAATTATAAGTGGCATTCTTACTCTTTGGTTCTATTCGGTAAAGTCACGTAGGTAAAAAAATTAAAACAACAAAAATCACGACGTTTCGGCCACAACACAAGCGGCCTTCATCAGGTGAAGGGACCAACCTGTCCAGCGGGCAGCGTTGGAGTGAAGAAAGCCAAGCGCTGGTCGCCTCCCTTTAAGCTGTGAGGGGGCAAACAGCAAACGCTCTGACAAAGGAAATTAGCATGAAACGCACCACTGACAAAGTTTGGAATTAGCACAAGATGATAATACACCACCCTGGGAGTTTGGAATACCACTATGCATGTTGTTGTTGCGTTGCAACAACAACATTCATAAATACAAACTGACAATTTCATCCTTGCAGTCACGAAAGCTTCAAATCTAGAAGTCGCATTCTATTTTTGGTGATCATACGTTCAGTATTTTCTGCTGAACTGAGTGTTGGATTTATTCATTTTAAATGTACTTTTTGCTTGGTTACATTTTGCTCAGGTAACAGCTCGCATTTGCGGTAACTGGTGCCATACATCAATGTCTTGTATGGCATTAGACACGTCTGTACGAACAGTGTTTTCATTAGCCTCCATTTATCAGTTAGGGGAACAACTAAGCTCGAAGGGGCAGTACGTGTCGTTCTGGTCACTCAACACGATGTGTACTGTTCACGGACCACTGAGAAAACGCGTTGCAACAACAACATGCATAAATACAAACTGACAATTTCAGCCAGTGCAGCAGCTTTATATAGCATGACCACATCGATTCAAGTTTCACAAACATCTTATTCGTATGTGCAGACGTGTAGCAACTACAATAATGTTTCTTTGAGGTGGTAGAGCCGGATGACTGCGTCAGCTGTAGCAGATTGTATCACTGTAATGCCTCCATTATGTTTGTGAATCGGGCATTGAATTGTTATATGTTTCATGGTTCTGGGTGAGCCCAGTCGCACACTGGAGAGTTTTTTCTATTTTCCTTTTTTGTGCATCGACCGGATGTTGTTTAGGGTAGCCCGTAAGCTTTACGGAAGATTGAAGCCAGGTACCTTTTACATCGGGTCTTTCATGAGGTGTTTGTGTCTTGTGGACTTCATTCGGATTTCCAAGAATCACGTTTGAATGTTGCCTTAAAGCTTTCGTGACTGCAGGAATTCACATTCTTGGGTCTTTCGGTAAAGTCACGTAGATAGGTTTAAATAAAATAACAAAAAAAAACTACGACGTTTCGATCACAGCACAAGCAATCGTCATCAGGAGAGCAATCTTATTATCCCTGAGATCAGGGCTAGGCCAGCCCTGAACAAGATCCGTTTACCATTGGGAGAAGTGACAACAGCAGATGTCAGTGTGAAGGCGATCGGTATTACCTTAGTGTCGCGGCATCTCTTCAGAAATGTGAGCGACTTGATCGAGTCGACGGATCTTGTTCAGGGCTGGCCTAGCCCTGATCTCAGAGATAATAAGATTGCTCTCCTGATGACGATTGCTTGTGTTGTGATCGAAACGTTGCAGTTTTTTTTGTAATTTTTTGTTATTTTTTTTGAACCTATCTACGTGACTTTACCGAAAGACCCAAGAATATCACGTTTGAAGTTACATTGTTGAAGGTTAAGCGCGTGGGTCCAAAAAGGCTTGCGTGACTCGAGTGCTGGTGAGGGACTGTATTGAGATCCGAATGGATGGGGAGACGTTCGTTTTTCCACGATTTGCTGTGCTTCCTGGACAGTTGCAGTATTGAGGCAAATGGATGGGGAAGTGATGCGTGGCAACTCGAGAAGCCAGGATTTTGGATCCTGCTTTAAGGTTCAAGTGCCACCGCATTGCATCGTTCAATTGGACATCAACAAGCCGGGTGTGTGCCGAGCTATTTATGGTCCATGCCGTTGCACAGAATACACAAGGACAATGGCTTATACCATAGCACCGGTGATAAATAAGAATTATCAAACAAGAACATGGAACAAAAGCTGAAAAGTATTTAGGAAAAAAGCCTGGAGCGGTGCATGCTGAGAGTTACTCTGGGATGGAAAGAGGAATGCAGATGTACTGACATCGCAGACATCGCTGTTTAATGCCGGCGCTAGAGGTGCACGGTGTGCGATGTACTCACATCGTGGACACCACGTATATAGTGACATCGTGGATGTCACTGTGTAATGCCGGCCCTAGAGAGGCACGGCGTGCGATGTACTCACATCGCGGACACCACTTGTATGCGGGTGTCGTGCTGGCCCTAGAGGGGCTCTGTGAGCGCTGAGTCATAGCGCTGAGTGACACCACGCTCAGGTGTGCATTGCCGACCCCTACAGGATGGGGTGTGAGAGTGTCAGCCATGGAATCGGGTTACTTTAGGCCATGGCACTCTGGTTGACCCTGGAGAACACGTGACTGGTAAAGTCTACACAGGGTCCCCGAGTGGGGGGCTAGGGGTGGTCACGTGTCGGGGCGAGATCCTGCTCGAGGATTCTAGAAGGTGGTCGTGGCCAAGGGTGCGGCCAGCCATGACCACGGAGGATATAAGCTGGGTCCCCAGAATTGCTGTTGTCATCCTGAAGATCTACATTCGACGTCCGTGAAGAGTCACCAACACGTGGACCTGGACCCAAGCTGGGGTCCTGTCCGTTGTAGCTACTCCCAGTGTAGTTACGGTGTAATTAGTGTAGTTAGCCTGGTGGTCACGTAGCTAGTTACGGTGTAATTAGTGTAGTTAGCCTGGTGGTTATGTAGCTAGTTACGGTGTAATTAGTGTCGTTAGCCTGGTGGTCACGTAGCTAGTTACGGTGTAATTAGTGTAGTTAGCCTGGTGGTTACGTAGCTAGTTACGGTGTAATTAGTGTAGTTAGCCTGGTGGTCACGTAGCTAGTTACGGTGTAATTATTGTAGTTAGCCTGGTGGTTACGTAGCTAGGTACGGTGTAATTAGTGTAGTTAGCCTGGTGGTTATGTAGCTAGTTACGTTGTAATTAGTGTAGTTAGCCTGGTGGACACGTAGCTAGTTATGGTGTAATTAGTGTTGTGATTCATAATAAAGGTTTTTGGGTTAGATCACGTTAGTTATAAATGTGTCGTAACCCTCCACCACCCGACACGGCCAATCAGCAAAAAAGTGTCACGTTGACAAAAACTACACACCTCTGTGTTGAAGGGTGAATCCACAACATTTACAGTTTGAATACGACGTTTCGCTGGTAATTACATCCAGCATCATCGGGCAATTCGCCAGAATGGTAAAGCCCTCACTTGCTCCCGGTCTTAAATAGAGCAGCAGTAGGGTGACGTCTTCATTTAACTCATCAGGTGCAGTAATTATATAATCGATTGGTGATCAGTGACAGCACCGTGACTACACGGGATGTCGCGCTTGGCCTGAGCAAAAGGCAGACGGCACAAAGAATGAAGACGCACAATATGACACTGTGATCTTGCGAGACGATTTCGTTTTGCGCGTGCGACAATCACCGCCATTCTGCTGGGTAAAATGTGTAGTACTCTTTGGTTCTATTGGGTAAAGTCACGTAGGTGAAAATAACATAACAAAAAATCACGACGTTTCGGCCACAACACAAGCGGCCTTCATCAGGTGAAGGGACGAGACTGTCTGGAGGACAGCGCTGACTTTACCCAATAGAACCAAAGAGTATGGATCCTAGCAGTCACGAAAGCTTTAAATCTAGAATTAAAATGTGTAGTCCAATCACTTGGCACTAAACATTTTATTTAAATGTGAAGACCTTTGTCGATCCACTGCTGGATAAATTCCTCCACCACGATGTTTCTGCCATGAGGGTTGTTTGACCATCATTCACCACATTGGTCAGTGTGGATTGGTGGACAGGTAGGTGCCCAGAATTAGTTCAGATATCACTCGCTAGTGATGTCATCCGTGATCAGTAATCAAACTTGAGTCGCTGCTGGGTTCATAGTGCATTGCGCTAACAATTGCACCGCTACTACACCTTAAACATTGAATGTCATCATTGACCACGATCAATCCACAGCTGGATGAAGACCTCCCGGTGCTATCCGTGTACCTGCTTGAGTCCCGAGTGGTTGGGGTCATCTGAGTGCAAGTGGTGTGTGGTTATCCACGTCGGGTGAGTTTTCTCACCAACCTGCATTGACCAGGGTATAATGACTAACGGTCACATATCTTTCCCACAATTTTAACGCATCTTGATACATTAACCAGAATCTGAAAATATGAAATATTCATCATTACGAGGAAATAAAACAGGAAGGAGACAGACTTCTAAACATGGATTTCTCTTTTCTTAGTTCTTTCGGTAAAGTCACGTTGAAGGGAAACAATAAAATAATCAAATATATAAAACAATAAAAATTCTCACGACGTTTCGACCATAACACAAACGGTCGTCATCAGGTGTGTCAGTTTGCATACACTTATTTATTTTTAAACGGTGTATTTAATTATTTATAAAAACGTTAGCGCCACGCGCAGTGATTTGGCAGTTTATTTAGAAGGACTAGTCCATCTATGTTCTGAAAAGAGGAGGGGGGAGACGAAAAATGTTAATGTATGCTGTCTGAAAGCCACTGTAAGCGTGAACAATCAATTAAGACCTGAAATGGTTTATCAAATCTTTCCAATGATTGCTAAGCCAGAATCCATCTTCTCGGTTGAAATTGTCTCTGTGCTTGTATATGTGGATAGCCTCATGAACGAATCTCTCATGGTAGCCAGATGGCTTACAAAGAACCTCTGTCTTGGAAAAGTCAATGTCATGTGAGCCTACTGAATTATAACAATGATCTGCCACGGCCGAGGTGTTGGTCCTACCGTGTTTAAGGTCTGCTTTGTGTTCACGAATGCGGTCCGAGACATGGCGTTTGGTTTCTCCAATGTAACTACTACCACAGAGGCAACTTAGTTTGTAGACACCAGGGTATTGTATGTCCGGAATCACATCTTTTACAGACGGAACCAGATCACGGATTTTATGTAATGTGTTGAAATGGACCTGGATCTTGTGTTTATTCAAGATTTTTGACATCTTTTTTGTGATACCCGCAATGTAGGGTAAAGTGATGGTTTTGAAAGGCTCCTCAAGAGGGTCCTTCTTCATGGTTTGAGTGATAGCTATGCGGATTGTATAGTCGGAGTAACCATTAGCCTTAAGAGCTTGGTGTACGTGCTTGAGTTCACTGTCTATGTGTTCCTGGTCGGATATGCATTGGGCTCTATGATACAGAGTCTTGATGAGAGAATTCTTCTGTGATGGATGGTGGTGGGAATCCGGTTTCAGATAAGCATCCGTATGGGTAGCTTTCCTGTAGACAGAGTGGCTCATTGAACCATCAGGTCTCTTTTTAATTAGGACATCCAAAAAAGGTAGCTTGCCATCTTTTTCGACTTCCATGGTAAATCTGATGGCTGGGTGTATGCAATTGATGTGGTCGAAGAATTGGTCTAGAGCAGCCCGGCCATGTGGCCAGATGACAAAAGTGTCATCCACGTACCTCTTCCATAAGGTTGGGCGCAGAGTGGCAGTCTGGATGGCGTCAGTCTCAAATTTCTCCATGAAAATGTTAGCTATAACCGGAGATAGGGGGGAGCCCATTGGGGTGCCCTCAGTTTGTTTGTAGAAAGTTCCATTCCAAGTGAAGTATGTATTGGTTAAACAGTGTCTCACCAGGGGGGGTACCTCAGTGTTTAGTCCTTGATGAACCAAGTCTTTAATTATTGCGATGGTGTCAGGTACAGAAACCTTGGTGAATAAGGAAACTACATCAAAACTGACAAGCAGGTCGTCTGGGGACAGGGAAATATCCTTGATTGTCGATACCAGGTGAGTAGAATTTTGTACCGCAGAGGTGGTTTTTCCAGTGAAAGGATGCAGGATTTCAGACAAAAAACGAGCCAGTTTGTAGGTGGGGGAGTTGATAGTAGAGACGATGGGACGAAGGGGTGTATCTACTTTATGTATTTTTGGTAAGCCGTATAATCTTAGTGGCCTGGCAGCAGAAGGTTTCAACGAAAACTGTTTAGATTGATCAATTAATGCAGTTGAATCAGAAATTATTTTGTTGGTTTGTGTGACGAGGCTGTTGGTGGGATCTCTTTTTATTTTTGTATAACTACCATCGTCGAGTAATTCTTTAATTTTGTTGTTGTATTCTATTTTATCCATGATGACAGTAGCATTGCCCTTGTCAGCTGAGAGGACTACAATATCATCCCTCTTTTTTTAATTTATATAATTCAAAACGCTCATCTTTGCTGAGGTTGCTAGCTGTCATCTTAGCGTTTTTGAAGGTTGCAGCTATTTCAGATCTTTTTTTGTCTGAAATCCTGCATCCTTTCACTGGAAAAACCACCTCTGCGGTACAAAATTCTACTCACCTGGTATCGACAATCAAGGGTATTTCCCTGTCCCCAGACGACCTGCTTGTCAGTTTTGATGTAGTTTCCTTATTCACCAAGGTTCCTGTACCTGACACCATCGCAATCATTGAAGACTTGGTTCATCAAGGACTAAACACTGAGGTACCCCCCCTGGTGAGACACTGTTTAACCAATACATACTTCACTTGGAATGGAACTTTCTACAAACAAACTGAGGGCACCCCAATGGGCTCCCCCCTATCTCCGGTTATAGCTAACATTTTCATGGAGAAATTTGAGACGCCATCCAGACTGCCACTCTGCGCCCAACCTTATGGAAGAGGTACGGGGATGACACTTTTGTCATCTGGCCACATGGCCGGCCTGCTCTAGACCAATTCTTCGACCACATTAATTCCATACACCCAGCCATCAGATTTACCATGGAAGTCGAAAAAGATGGCAAGCTACCTTTTTTGGATGTCCTAATTAAAAAGAGACCTGATGGTTCAATGAGCCACTCTGTCTACAGGAAAGCTACCCATACGGATGCTTATCTGAAACCGGATTCCCACCACCATCCATCACAGAAGAATTCTCTCATCAAGACTTTGTATCATAGAGCCCAATGCATATCCGACCAGGAACACATAGGCAGTGAACTCAAGCACGTACACCAAGCTCTTAACGCTAATGGTTACTCCGACTATACAATCCGCAAAGCTATCACTCAAACCATGAAGAAGGACCCTCTTGAGGAGCCTTTCAAAACCATCACTTTACCCTACATTGCGGGTATCACAAAAAAGATGTCAAAAATCTTGAATAAACACAAGATCCAGGTCCATTTCAACACATATAAAATCCGTGATCTGGTTCCGTCTGTAAAAGATGTGATTCCGGACATACAATACCCTGGTGTCTACAAACTAAGTTGCCTCTGTGGTAGTAGTTACATTGGAGAAACCAAACGCCATGTCTCGGACCGCATTCGTGAACACAAAGCAGACCTTTAACACGGTAGGACCAACACCTCGGCCGTGGCAGATCATTGTTATAATTCAGTAGGCTCACATGACATTGACTTTTCCAAGACAGAGGTTCTTTGTAAGCCATCTGGCTACCATGAGAGATTCGTTCATGAGGCTATCCACATATACAAGCACAGAGACAATTTCAACCGAGAAGATGGATTCTGGCTTAGCAATCATTGGAAATATTTGATAAACCATTTCAGGTCTTAATTGATTGTTCACGCTTACAGTGGCTTTCAAACAGCATACATTAAAATTTTTCGTCTCCCCCCTCCTCTTTTCAGAACATAGATGGACTAGTCCTTCTAAATAAACTGCTAAATTGCTGCGCGCGGCGCTAACGTTTTTATAAATAAATAAATACACCGTTTAAAAATAAATAAATTTATGCAAACCGACACACCTGATGACGACCGTTTGTGTTATGGTCGAAACGTCGTGAGAATTTTTATTGTTTTATATATATTTTATTATTTTATTGTTTCCCTTCAACGTGACTTTACCAAAAGAACTAAGAATATGAATTACTCCAGTCACGAAAGCTTTAAATCAAAATGGATTTCTCTGTGAGATGCAGTCATTTGATGCCACTATTTGTGATATCTCAGGGAACACGATGTGACAAATCAAGCATACCAGCTTATATGGAAGAATGTCTCGATTCCAGCTCTCAAATCAACAGATAGACACGATGCTTATATAAATAACCACATTGTACAGCTTACCGACCTGCCAAGGAGTTAACCAGTTCTTTCGATGTCCTCTAGTACACAGGTAACTATAGGCTACAACAGGTGTTTCGTAAAGCCAGTAGATACACCTTTCTGCGGCCCACTTTTCAACTCCCACAAAATCAGCAGCCTGCAATACAATGCAGCGATACGGTCCAATTTACACTTCAATGGCGACTAATGGGAGATGCGAATGGACCGTGGAAGACTGGCCCACAAACTTCAGTTTGAGAATGCAGAGGACTAGAGGGAAAAATGCCAAGGAATCCCAATCGGATACCCCCCCAATCTCTCTCTACGAAGAGTTGACGGCGGGGATTTGAGAGGCGGCAGCAGCAGCAGCAGATGGTGGCCGTACGCTTGTGGCAGCGAAGCCCCGAGTAGCCGTCCCTGCAGGTGCACACGCCAGGGAGCCGCGCAGCGCCCGCCGTTGACGCAGCCATCTCGGCACAGCGCTGTTCGGGGGGCATCGCCAGAGGCGCACGGGAGGAGGAGCCTTTAGCCGTCGGCAGAATCCTTGCATCGGGTAGAGCGGCCCCAGACATCGTCGTCGTCGTTGTCGTCGGCCGCCAAGTGATCGGAGTGGCGATGATGACGCATTGGCGAATGTTCGTGCGTGTGTATGTGGTCACAACGGTGACTTCCTGGGCCTCAATCATGTCGGTGCAGATTTAAATGAGTACCTGGTGTGCTGTGGATACAACGTCAGCATTGGGGCGACAAAAGTGGCTTTGGGGCCGTCCATAAATGACGTCACGCGATTTTGGACGATTTTTGACCCCCCCCCCTCGTCATTGTCACAAATGTCTGACCCCCCCCCCAAAAAAAAGATAAAACATGCTTCAAATCGCTTAAAACTATTGTCATTGTAGTGCGTATTTATTGTGCCGCTGCACTCTGATGTTGTAGGAGAAAACATTTATTAACAAGTCTATTTAATTAAGTGGAACGTGTTGTCTATATTTATTTAAAGTTGCGCATTTTGATGTGACGTCACATTTCTCACCCCCCCCCCTCGTCACGCATCGTCACAAATGTCTGACCCCCCCCCCAGGTGCGTGACGTCATTTATGGACGGCCCCTTTGGCGTGGTGTTGGCCACACCACCTACTCATGTAGCCATGCCAACCTTAATGGGCAATGTTATTGCTAACAGTGTTTATCCCAACAACGCTGTATGAGAGACCGCTGTTAATGATGGTGGGTTTCTAGCCACCAGTCTGAAATATCCCCTTGTGATTCAAATACGTTGACGGTAGGCTTACCTTCTTCATGTGAAGACACGACAAATGGAATTGATGTACTGACGGTCAGAGTTATATATTTTGTTTACTGCAATCCCGTTTTTCCTCATTTGGCAGACCA
Source organism: Petromyzon marinus (assembly GCF_048934315.1). Lineage (NCBI taxonomy): Eukaryota > Metazoa > Chordata > Hyperoartia > Petromyzontiformes > Petromyzontidae > Petromyzon > Petromyzon marinus. Next base: position 1,593,706 of record NW_027422996.1, on the reverse strand, counting down.
TGAACAAATTACATACTAAGTGTTAAACGTCATTACACGTGGAACCATGTTAAAGGATGTGCAGCACACACTGCAGTGTTGATCGACAATGGAGTAGAAACACTTTCACGTGAACACAGCGTGAACACACTTTTTAAGAATAAGGGTTTCCAGCAATGAGCCATAGGTGGTTGTCACATGCAAAGGATCTTGCCTTATTGACCTTGTTATCACTTTCCATTGCTAAACACACACACACACCTGCAGACCTCTTAATCTGCCACATATAATCGCTCATTATTTGGTTGAAAAATCTTAATATATTGAGATCAGCAGAGCTTGGGCAATTTATGAATGCGCCCGCTCACCTCGCGCAGGCTGCTGTCTCTTCCAGCTCGTCTGTAGTTCCACGGCGATTGTGAGGCGTAATTTGCATGAACGACGCAGTATGTAAAACTAAACATTGATGGTTTTTTATGAAATGCAGATGGCACAAACTCCCCCAAAAAATTATGAAATGCGCACACGTGTCGCTGAATGGTAAGATAAAGGAAATACATACCGATGGTGCATCGCGCACCCATGTATCCCTTGGAACAAGCACACCGGTTACTGTTCAAGCGGGTACCTCCATTGTAGCACGGTGGATAGCAGAGGGCTACACACAAAACAAAAGACAGAATTTGAAACATGTTTTTTTATATATATAATAACAATGATCATTTGAATCCCTTTGTCAATCCAGTGCTGGATGAAGGCATCCACATGCATGTCGGTCATTAAGGTTATTTGACCATACTTCACCACGCTGGTCAGTGTGGGATGGTAAATGGGGGAAGTCCCAGCGACGATGAATAAATATGTAACTCTCCACTGATGTGAGTCACGGCTGCGAATTCAACTCAGATTTCTGGGTTCATGTGTATGTTCATCATTTTCATCAGCCATAATCCACTCCCAAAACCGTTGGCATCTCTCATGGTCCTGGGATGTAGCGATCCATTTAGCACCACGTAAGAACAGGACGCCTTCTTGATTCGATAATTACTCGATACAAGACGTACACAAGCTGAAGAATCAGACTGGCGAACGAGAGGCACAATTGAAATAAATACATCGTGACACGGTTGGCATAGATGAGGTGAGAAGGAAAGGAGAGCACCCCATACCTCTGTAAAGGAGTTCCCGACGACTCACTCGGAGGCTAAGGTAAGGTAGGGGCTTCTGCCAAGGTTTTATTACAAATCTTTAACAATACACAGGGGTGAACAACTCCCCAGGGGTTAGGGGTCCCGGGCTAGGTCCTGACACAGCCGGCTGCCCTGTGCTGTCTCCTCTGCCCCGGCCGTGGGATCAACCAACACGGCCGAGCGAGGAACACAGCCACGTCTAGCCTGGCACTGTGCTCTCCCCTATCCCTACCCTTTTGCCCCTGGCTCCCCGTTTCACCCTTCTCAGACCCTACTCTCCAGCTACGACCCCTCTTACGTCCCGGGGTCCCCTTTTTATCCTTCAGGAGCCGTGATGTCACTCTGCTGCCCCGAGCGCATGACGTCACGTCATCGCCCTGGACAGCACAAGTGATGCCACTTCCCCATTCTACTCCTCTACATTACCCCCCCCCTGTGAAAAAAACAGCCGACCCGGCTGCAAGAAAACCCCAACCTTAGGACAGCACAGCATCCCAGGCATCACAATAACAACAACCAAATGAACGGGAAAAAAAAAGTAAGACAGCTTCTTCCGGCCGGCAGTGCCGAGCGGGCGCCGGGGCTGGGTCCGACGAATGGCCGCCCAGGCCATCACTGGAACCGCATCCCCCTTGAACGGGTATGCGCTGCTGGCCCGCTTCCCCGTGTGGCGTCCGCCGCCGGTGCAGGTGGGCTGTTCGCAGGCAACAGGCCCACCGCCGTAGCCTCCGGTGGCCGGGGGGTCCCCGCCGCCGCTACTTGGAAGGGCCCTGGAGGCACACAAACAGGGCGAACGCCGCCCCTGTCAACAGGACCCGGCCGGACAGGCACGACGGACGCATCACCCGCCGGCCGCCCCGGAGTTGGGGGTGGATCCCCCAGGGTAGATGGAATATAGCGTTTGAGCTGGGACGGGTGCACTATCCACCGCCGGCGTCCGAACCGAATCCGGACACACTGCGGCCGGGGGACTTCCACGACCTCAACGGGACCCTGCCAAGGGCGGTGCAATTTGGCAGATGTGCCAACCGGGACCTGGGGACAATGCAGCCACGCTTTCTGGCCTGCTACCCACGGGAGGCCCGCTGCCTGGTGTTTGGGCAGCCGCTCATTAGCCACCTGCCGGCCGGCGGAATTCTCGACAGCGGCCTGCCGTGCCTCGCGCAGCCGGTCAAGCGCAACTTTCAAAGGGACCGGCACAGCCGACCCCTTCCTGAAGGATCCCACGTCCAGTCGGACGTGCACCGGGGGCTCCGGCTCCCTCCCGTACATTAAATAAGAAGGCGAAAATCCCGTTGAGGCATGAGGAGCCAACCGATACGCTGCCAAAGACCCCCGGGACGAACAGGTCCCAGTCCGATTGAGACGTGTTCACATGGTGGCACAGCATGGAAGTGAGGGTGCGGTTCAAGCGCTCTACCATCCCGTCCGATTGGGGGTGGTAGGGCGAGGTGCGGATTTTCTTGGTGCCAAGGAGGTCACACACCTCCTTGAGCAGCTTAGATGAGAAATTCCGACGCGACCAACTGGGCCGCGACGTCCCCTGGGGCCTTGCAATGGCTAGAGCCCAGGGCGCAAGCACACCCGCCGCCTGCCGGCAATCTGGACAAACCGTCCGCATTTCCATGCAGTGCCCCCTTTCTGTGGATTACGTCAAAGGGGTAATCCTGGAGCACCTCGAGCCAGCGGGACAGCTGACCCGAGGGCTGACCAATCCTCAGCGAATATTGCAGGGCCGCGTGGTCGGTTCGGACTGTAAACCGCCTACCGTACAAATAGGGCCTATACAATTGAACAAAAAAAGCTATGGCCAAAAGCTCCCTCCGAGTCACGCATTATCGCTGTTCCGTCGGAGACAGAACCCGACTGCCGTAGGCTACCACCCTCTCCACCCCGTCGACCACCTGGGCCAGGACTGCCGCAATGCCCATGTCGCTGGCATCGGTGTCAAGCAGAAAGGGCTTCGAGAAATCGGGGTACCCCAAGGGCGGCGCATCCGCCAAGGCCGTGCGAAGCGTCGCAAAAGCAGCCTCCTCCTCCGCGCCCCAGTAAAACCTTTGGCCTTTGGCAGAGAGGGCGTGCAGCGGCTTCGCAATCGTCGCAAAATCGCGGACAAACCGGCGATAGTACGATGCGAAGCCGACGAAGCTACGCACCTCCGCGACAGATGTGGGAGTCGGCCACGTCCGGACACAAGCCGTTTTCTCCGGGTCCGTGGCGACACCTGACGCACTAACAATGTGTCCCAAATATTTCACCGATGGTTGTAGCAAATGGCATTTCTGGGGTTTAAATTTCAAGCCCGCAGCGCACACTTTGGCGAACACAGCCTCGAGGCGTTGCAAGTGCTCGTCAAACGGACGCCCAAAAACAATAACGTCGTCCAAGTAGATTAAACAAGACTCCCACTGCAGCCCCGCCAAAACCATCTCCATGAGACGCTGGAAGGTGGCTGGGGCCGAATGAAAACCCATAGGAAGCTGATTGAACTCGAACAGCCCCTGGGGCGTGCGGAACGCTGTCTTGGGTCTAGAGGCTTCGTCCAGCGGCAATTGCCAGAAGCCGGAGAGCAAATCTAGAGTCGAAAAGAACCGCGCGCCCGAGAGGGCGTCCAGGGAATCATCCATGCGAGGCAATGGATATGCGTCAGCCACCGAGATCTTGTTCAATTTACGGAAATCAACACAGAACCGGAGACTCCCGTCCCGTTTCTTGACTAGCACAATGGGGACACCCCAAGGGCTAGTGGAAGGGGAGACGATGTCCGCCGCCAACATTTCGTCGACAGCCGAGCGGACATGCTCCTTTTCCGCAGGGCTAAAGCGGTGGGAATTAAGCCGAATAGGGGCTGAGTCGCCCGTATCTATGTGGTGTTCCAAAAGAGTAGTGCGACCCAGATCAAACTTACTTTGGCTAAACACATCGGTGAACCTCTCGATGAGTTCGCGGAGTTGCTGACGCTCCCCGGTGGACAACGAGGCATTCTCGTCGCACAACGTGGCGATCCACGATGCGTCAGAGTCCCCCGCACGCATCACGCCTGCCACGACTCCTCCATCCGGGGCAGCGCTCTCGGGTGGGGGAGCCGGGGTCGCGTGCGCCAGGACGGCACTGGCCGGGATTACGATCGGCGTGGGCTCCGAATTGAGGACCTGTAGAAAAAGGTCCTGGCCCCCCGACACGGCCGTTAAGGCGCCCACCAATTCCATCGTCCTTGAAAAGTAACTCGACGGAGACAGGAGGATACCTGTCTCCGTGGAGCCCCCTTTGAGCGGTCTGCGCAACCTAAGGGGTATGCTATAACTTGGCCCAATATGCCCAAACTGCTGCCGTTCGCGGCGACACAAGCCCCACGAACCGGCCCTAACGGACCGACGCTGTGGGGTAGGAGCTTGAAAATGGCCTCTGAAATAATGGTGGCAGACGCCCCCGTATCCACCAAGAGGCGAACTCGCACCCCCTGCATGCAACCCGCCAACGCTGAGGAGCCAGCAGCTGCCGCCACCATCCGATGTGCCAGCGTGTTCCAGTGGCGGGTCAGCCTGGGCCATCCAGTGGGTGACAATGGTGGTGCACCCGACCCCTTGAGGACACCCACCTGACGATGAACCCTAGCCCCGCTAGATGCATGAGATGAGGGGGGCGGCCGCGCGGGTGATGCGTCGCGACTCGCCTGGGGCCCTGGGCTCGATGCCGATGAAGGTCCGGGAGGAGTTGGAGCCCCTTTGCTGAAGGCCCCCGGGGCATTCCTACACCCCCGCTCAATGTGGCCCTGCTGACCACAGCGGAAGCAGGTCACCGTGGCAGTGTCCTGCGGGCGGGAAGGTCCAGGTTGCCCCCGCTGCTCCGGACGGCGACCACCCGCCCCCCTCCCGCGACGACCGGGCATCGCCAGGGCCGCGAGGGTGTCCACCCCCTGAGAGGCGGCCTCCTCTTCTGGTGCCGGGATCCCCGCGCACACCGCCATCCGGGGCTGTTGGCGGAGGGAGAGGTGCACCTGGATGTTTTCGGCCACCGCCAACGACGTGATCTGGTGATCGCTATTTATAGATAAAGCGATCCCCAGCTCACGTGCCAGGTCGAGTAGCCATTCCAGGACCATCGAGTCCAGCGCCCTGCCCTGTATATCAGGGTATGTGGCCTGTGCCAAGGCCAGGAGCGTGCAGCGGAAAACCAATGGAGATTCCCCCTCCTCCTGTCGCCGTAGTGAAAACTTCTGGCGTGTCCTGGACGGCGGCTCGAGTACATCGGCCATCCGGAGGTACACTGTCGGAAGCGTAGCCTTATCGGCCGGGGGAATAGACTTGAAGACCTGCATCTCCTTCTCATCTATCTCATCCATCAAGGTGCGGTGGCGCTGCGGCCCCCGTAGGCCACGCCGGAGACGCGGTGGTATAACACGGCCCCGCGGTGGCCCCTGTGGGTCACCCCGCAGGCGCGGCGACGGATCGATCTGCAGCCGCAGCCACAGCAACCTCCCGCGATGCGGCGAGGGGCGGCGGCGTTGCGGCCTCCCCGGGCCACGCCGTAGACGCGGCGAGGTGTGGAGGCGTCACAGCACCCGCGACCCACCTGTCCGCGGCGCCGTACGGAGCCGCGGTGCCGGCGTGCGTGCCTGCGGCGGCCTCCGCATCCGCGGCATCCTCCCGCGACGCGGCGTGGGCCACGTGGGCCACGCCGGAGACGCGGCGAGCAGCGGCCGCATTGCGGCCCCCCCGGGCCACGCCGTGGGCCACGCCGGAGACGCGGCGAGCAGCGGCCGCATTGCGGCCCCCCCGGGCCACGCCGTAGACGCGGCGAGGTGCGGAGGTGCAGGAGCGGCCGCCGCCAACCCCTCCGGCGCGGCGGGATGCGGAGGCGCACTAGCGCCCGTGACCCACCTTGAAGGCGCGACGAGGTGTGGGCCCGCGGCATCGCCAACGGCCAGCCCAGCGGCCCCGCCCGCGAAGAGGGCCGGCGGCGCTGCGGCCTCCGTGGGCCACGCCGCAGACGCGGCGAGGTGAGGAGGCGCAGTAGCACCTGCGAGCCACCTCGCAAATGCGGCGGCATATGGATCCGCGGCCCATCCCGCAATTGCGGCGGAATCCGCGGCCCGGCTCGCCGGTACGGCGAGGTTCGGAGCCGCGGCAGCGACATCCGCGGCAACCTCCGCGGGCAAGCTCGCAGCCACGGCGAGGCGCGGAGCCGCGGCGGCATCCGCAGCCGCATCCGCGGCCGCCACAGCCGCAACAATGGCAGCCGCTTCCGGCGTCGCAGCGGAAATGACGTCCGCTTGCGGCTCCCCCACCAACATGGCCGCCACTTCCGGCGGCGCATGAAAAATGGCGCCAACTTCCAAATTGGCGGGCGGCAAAGCGGCGGGAATCCGCCGGTGCCACGCGGAGTGTGGGCCGGGTGGGTGCGTCCGCGCTCCCACCTCTGTAAGGGCGGCGGTGAGCTGCTCGATCGCCCGCAGGAGCAGCTGCGACTGCTCCTCGGCATCGCCCCCCGCCACCGGCGGTGGTGCGCTGGGACCCCCAACCGCCGACACCACCTGCCCCGCCGAGTCCATCTCCATGGCGACGGACTGCCCCCGGGTCGCAGCCGGAGCCTCCCCGACATCGTCAGCACTCTCCCGGCGTCTCTCTGGTGGATTCTTACGCCGCCCGCCCGATTTAGGCATAGCGACGGCAGCGTAACCACTCCTGACACCAGTTGTAAAGGAGTTCCCGACAACTCACTCGGAGGCTAAGGTAAGGTAGGGGCTTCTGCCAAGGTTTTATTACAAATCTTTAACAATACACAGGGGTGAACAACTCCCCAGGGGTTAGGGGTCCCGGGCTAGGTCCCGACACAGCCGGCTGCCCTGTGCTGTCTCCTCTGCCCCGGCCGTGGGATCAACCAACACGGCCGAGCGAAGAGCACAGCCACGTCTAGCCTGGCACTGTGCTCTCCCCTATCCCTACCCTCTTGCCCCTGGCTCCCCGTTTCACCCTTCTCAGACCCTACTCTCCAGCTACGACCCCTCTTATGTCCCAGGGTCCCCTTTTTATCCTTCAGGAGCCGTGACGTCACTCTGCTGCCCCGAGCGCATGACGTCACGTCATCGCCCTGGACAGCACAAGTGATGCCACTTCCCCATTCTACTCCTCTACACCTCTGAAGAGTGGCATAACCTTTCCTATCATAGGGGCACAGCTGACAGTAATTCTAGAGGAATGGGATTATATTATTGCTGTCTCTGAGAATCGCACATCGTGTTTGATCGCTCTCATCGGATAGGGCGACCTGAAAAGCTGGTGGTGTACTTTCTCACTCTCGCTTGTGTACAATTACGGGTTACCAGAGCACAGAATGCAAGCTCACATTCACTCGGGTAAGATGGGCTGCAAGCACAGAGGCTAGATGTTAACTACCTCGCCTGGTATACAGGAGGTCGTTGGTTCGATCTCGACCCTGACGCCTGCTGCTGTATATTTGGATGTTCTCCCCTTGATCGTGTGGCTTTTTCTCCGAGTCCTCCGGTTTTTCCCTCCCCATTCAGAAGCATGCGTTTGGAGTATTTGGCTGCTAGAAATTTTCACGCGATAAGCCACTTCGTTGAGCTATCATTTGTGGCCAGGTCGCTTCTAAAAAAAAGAGCTTTACAGCTCAGTGGGCCCTGGTAAAATAAAAAAGTTTTAATTTTGTATGAGAGCGCAACATTCTCGTCGGCAATGGCATAAGACAGGAGGCGGCAGTGTATACGTGGTGCATCTGCGTTCGAGGCTTAGCCAATTTTCACAGCCTCAGATTAATCCACTGCTGGATGATGCCTTTCCCCATATTATATGGGTTGCTTGACCATACTGCACCACACTGGCCAATGCGGTTTGTTTGAAGGGGTCCAGATATCACTTCCAATTCATGTTATAGTCATTCCCTGTAATCGAACTTACAGTGAGGGAAAAAAGTATTTGATCCTCTGCTGATTTTGTACGTTTGCCCACTGACAAAGAAATGATCAGTCTATAATTTTCATGGTAGGTTTATTTGAACAGTGAGAGACAGAATAACAACAACAAAAATCCAGAAAAACGCATGTCAAAAATGTTATAAATTGATTTGCATTTTAATGAGGGAAATAAGTATTTGACCCCTCTGCATAACATGACTTAGTACTTGGTGGCAAAACCCAGGAGTGTCCCACTTTTGTAGAGGAAACCTTTACAGCAAAATCATCAAACACCCACCACCCCCACCACACTACCGTTCCCAAAGTCCGCCGAGTGGAAGGTCATGGCAACGCAAGAAAGTCCACTGATCTTTCACGAGGCCAGGACTCCCCACGCCCGTGTCTGAGGGTTCTAAGGTCAACTGTAGTTTAGATTAAAAAAATATCTGAATGCAACCGCAACTCACAAAATAACAAAATTAACCCAGAATGCACCAAATCTCGTCAGATCTTTGAAGCTCAACCGGGGAAGAGCCTGGGTTTAGTGCTTAATTTGAAGACTGTCTGGGAAAAGCAGACGTTTTAGGCCTTGCGCTGCAAGTTGGCCAACAGATGTCGTATGCACAGGTAATCTCCGAGTTACTCCGGTTTCCTCTCACGAGCCAAACAAGTTACAAAAGAATTGGTCGAACATCTGAACGCTGGAACTTCATGAATACAAAATCTCAGAAACAGTCAGGATTTCCTGAGTAAATGAACGGGAAAAAAAAGATTCTGACAGTATTATTATTATCACCCACGGGTGCGCATGTGAGGAGCGGGGCTTTAATTTCAACCACATCCCACACACGGCACACCACGTCCAGTACGCACTTCTCACACTACGGCCGTGGCTAAACAAAAAAAAAAATCACGTGTGCCTCCTCCGGTCTACCAGCGACCCAGAAAATATTCCATGAGAAATGTAAGGCCTCCTCGTGTGCGGGCGCGCCACGCGTGAAGACTGAATGGACTGCGGGGGGCTCTGGTCCTCTGGTTGTACGTGGAATGTACGGGGGGTGTGGTGGTTCGCCCAACTGGATGCGGACCGCTATAAATTCCGTGCACTGCACAAACCCCCGGTATAAAACCACGGCCTCTGCCGGACCACTGGGGGCAACCAGCGAGCTAAAAAGAGGTCAGAGTTGGAAAAGGTCCACCCCCCCCCCCTTCTTTCTCTCCCCCTCACTTGTGAAAATGACTGAACAATTTGTCCGATACAATGCCATTGTTTCGAAGAGATCAACCGGATTATCTTTCGTCTTGGCTACACAGCCATACGTGTGCGTGTATACATCCCCCGTTTGTCAATCCACTGCTGGATAAGGGCTCACGCCACCCAGCAGTCGGTAGTGAGGGGTTATCTGACCACACGTCAGTGTGTCTTGATAAAGGTCAGGGGGAGTACAGACACAAAATGGATTTAGCTGCACTGCCCGGAATGCCCACGACTACTGCACCTGTATTTTGTGCAAGGTGGTCGCCCATCCGAGCAGTATCCAGGCTCAAAACTTGCTCAGACGAGATTGGTGCGCGGTTAGGCCGCAGGCCATTAGGGGTCGCATGCAGACACTTATAGAACACAAATCGCATGTCATTGTGGTTTGCGTTGACAACACTGCACGTCGGCGTCACGAGCGACTAGTCGCCATGCTGTGGACCCTGGGCAATAATCATTGGCAAATAAAACAGATAAGTAGCTGGATATAAGCACACCTGCTATAAGCACAGTTCTTATATGGCAACACATTCTTACGTTACACTGGTGGCCTTGCTCTGTAAAGGGTGTGCTTATATCCAGATTCTACTGCAACTGGCGGGCGTGTTAGGAAAACTTGATAACCCACACAAGCAGCTCACCTTCGTGAGAGGTAGGGCTTTGTAAAAGAGAGTAAGGGGATGGAAGAGATGATGCGAGCGAATGTTTTAAGGCCACTGTGCGGAACATCTGTACGGGGAAAGTTGTATTGTCAAGTGATTCAAAGAAGTCACATGTGGGGTTAGAGAGAACAATAATAAGTGTGGGTTACCAGGTTATTCTGGGACACCCCTCGATTGTGGTGCAATTGCTAGAGACCCTACGACAGCACCGTCACATTTGATCATCAACCGCAACTAAATCATTATTAACATCTAAAGATTCCAGTAATAATAAGCGAATTAACATAACCATTCATGCCTCCCCAATCTAATTACAGTGGCGAGTAAGTTCACCGAGCGAGCGATGTCAATTATAATGATGTTCTAAAGCGTTTGGAGAGCTTAAAATTTAAAGAACGAGAGCAGAGTCTCGACATTTACGACTTGGAAAAATTGAAAAACCGCCATTTTAATGACAGGCCCCTCAAATGTAAGACCAAAACATTTTAGACTTGGGCGTCTTATTTTTTCACAAACTCAGACTTAATCAAGTTTGCATCTGGAGATGCTGAAGGGTGACACATTCCAAACATGACATCAGATTTTAAAATCCGAAAACTGCGATTTGCCCTCTTAAAAATTCCGTGGGCTAAAACTTGTGTGTGTGTGTTTGTCGTTTGCAAGCTTGGGTCCTGCGAAAGTATTGTCTGGAAGTGTTGAAGGATGTCAAATCCAAACATGACATCAGAATTTAAAAAATTCGGCATCCGCATTGTTGCTTAATTTCAGCCTAAGCCTGTTCAGGTTTGCGTGTGTACGTATAGACGGTGCTTTGAAGGGGGTTGGCAATCGAAACATGTCGCGTTTTTCAATAACTGAATTTTCGGGGGATTTCTTTTTGTAAGTGCGTGGCACACAGGGTGGTGCGCTGCTATGCAGGATTTTCAAATGGATACGCGCGACATTGACAGCATAATTGGAAATCACATCGACAAGCGCCATAGGGAATATCTTCTTTAACATTCATTTATATTTTTGTTATTTTTTCGATTTTTATATTTTACGTGCCGAAAGTTGTTTTTGTGCCAATTTTTATTTTGCTTCTCACCTGCGCCAAAAAAAAATACACTTAACGTGAAATATATTCGGGGAGGGGGGCGGGGGGGGGCAGGAAACTAAAGCAACACGACACAACAGTTCAAAGCTAGGCACACGTTGCACGCTGTACTGAAACTCTGCGTGAACTACATGTGAACTACATGTGAACTACATGTGAACTGTGAACGCCGTTTTGTCAACAGCGCTGGATGCAGCAACAATACGTTCCTAACGCACGAGCAGCTATGGCAGGGAGCAATGTTGGGATTAACCACAGGTTGTCGCCCCAGGAGGTAGCCGTGCAGAGGAACGCAAGCATCGTTTCCGGAGGATAGCTCTCCGCAGCTGGGCCGCTCGCGTCTCTCCTGTTTTGTTAAAAAATAAAGGCACTTTTGAAGGCGGAAAACTACACGCGTTACGCCAGTACTATCCTGTGCGCGCAGGTTATGCATGTAGGTAAATATTAGGCATGTACGAATAAGACTACCCCCCCCCACCACCCAGCAGTTCGACGTATCGTCATCACTCGGGCGCTGCGATAGATTCAAGATTAAACAATTTGGTTTTAATTACCAAATGTGGTGAACGCGGCACCTCGAGTGCCTGCGGTAGATTAGGTGACCGGAACAATTAGGTGGATTGCACGGATGGAATGCAAGTGGTTTCCCAGTAAAAGTGGAACATCTGGACCAGCGCAAGGGGTGAACGTTCGGCCAACGTTGGCCAAACGGTTTACTGGGCGATTCTAACGTTCACTATTTGCCACACGTGTTGCGAGCATACGGAATCGAGGATTCTGATCCGCTGCGTCGTTACTACGACCGATAAAAACACCGGTCCTGCAGTGGGTCACCATCGATGATGAAACTCGCATTTGTATTGTTTCACACTTTTTTTCGTTCTCGTCTCTACGGTTTTCGTTCACTCAACTTGGCCCGACTGCGATGCGTACGGTGTCGCTCGGACGTCGTTTGCATCACTTGTAAATAACAAATTCCCAAATGCACGATTAGATGCGAACGTTTGTGGGTGTAGGAATCGTTTGTTTACGGTCTATGCATCGCTACACGCCTAGTATTTGTGTATGCACACCCATACTTGTGTGTACAGATACGCTTATGCATGTAAAATACTATGGGTGATTTTCTGATTTAAAAAAAATTACTTGCTTGCATTTGTAACAATTATGGATCTTCTTATGGATTTTTGACCACTTACACGATGTCCTAATTTTTATGCGTTTTGGGGTTTTAACAAGTGATGTCATGTGGCAATTACCTCCTGTCAAGTGACACCACTCTTGGCGTGAAGGTGATGCCACCTGTTTGTGACATCACTTTTTCAGATCAATATAAAGAATATTTATTTATTTTGTCCCAAATTTTATGTCTCAGCCTGGATTGCGATATTTTTCAGATTAATCTGAAAATCTGGAACATCCCTAATAGTAATACATATACATCATAATTCTAACAGCATGCATTTAATGTCTCAATGTACACGTTTACTGTATAAGATTGTGAATGTACCTGTTACATGGGTGTCCACCAATCACTGAAGAAAATGGATTACAGTAGACTGCAGTCCTAGCTATGTTTATGAAATCACATAACCCATACACACTTGGTAATGTGAAGATTTCATCATCTGTGTCTCATGCCCTCCTCTCGACCGCCACATGTCGACCATCGCGTTGACACGCATCATATCGAGATTTAAAAGTCCCAGGTGTTTGCCAACATCACGTGCTTTTCTCGTGTGCTGCTATCGGCGACCACTCTAGAAAGATGGATGACCAACGGATGCAGTTATTTAGGAATTGGTGATTTTGCACAATGACCAAGGCGGAGACATTTTTGTGCACTCGGCACGCGCCTCTGTGCGTGCTGCCGACACGGATTCGCTCGAGGTTTTCGCAATCGTTAAATGCAAGCACGGTAAGGATTATTTTTGCTGCCAATATTTCAGCCAGGGGGACACGTTAAAGATCCCTTGGCGTAGTTCGCAAGAGTGGGACCACTGTGCGCTGGCGTCAGGGTCCACGTTTGGCGAAAATTACACCGCAAATTATCTCGATTGGATACATGGTGTTCATCACTCTCCCTACTGCCCATCCGAATGGCCCAGGTCAGTCTTCACATGAGACCATCCTGGTCTCTTGGGTTCTCATCTGCATGAACATAGCAAACTTGAAACTTGAACCGCACAGTTCAATTAGATGTATAATTACGATTATTTAATTATGGGTACATTCAAGGACAACACACCCTGTACAGGACAATGTGCTATACATACGAATATAATTATATGGGCCTAAGTAAGCAATGTCATATACCCATGCATGTGTTGCGTACACATACATGGGTATATGTTTGTACGTGTATTTACAGATGTATATATCTGCAAACATGTTCCTACGTTTATTATTAGTGGACTTACATATATATCTGTACATATGAATGCATGTGTCTATGTATGAATGTACACATGCATACATGCATGTATACATACATGCATGCATACACACATGACCTATGGGAAAAAAATGTATGTGTATGGAAATACGTATACGTGTCAATGTGCGCGCCATACAGACATATACCCATGCATGTGATGCGTACACATACATGGGTATATGTTTGTAAATGTATTTACAAATGTATAGATATGCTAACATGTTCCTATGTAAATTATTAGTGGACTTATATATTTATATCTGCACATATGAATGCATGTGTGTAGGTATGAATGTACACATGCATGTATACATCCATGCATACACACGTAACCTATGGAAAGCAAATGTACATGTGTATGGAAATATGTATAAATCCGCGTATGTACATATGCAACAAGGCAGTGGGTGACCAGTGCCTCCAGGTTGAGGAAACAACAGCTTCCACTTCAGGTTTGTTCAACCTCCGGTGACGTGAGATTGAGAGGCACGCGTACAGGCCTCGTGTCAATCCACTGCTGTATGAGGACGACCCCCACCCCACGTCGTGCTGCTCCGTTGGGGTCACGTGACCACAATTCACCGTGCCGGTCAGTGCGGGTTAAAGGCGGCCAAGAATGGACACGGGAGCATAGAAGCACAATACGACAATGGATTTTGTCTGTGACGGCCCTGTGCTTTCCCCGCCCGTCACTTGGCGCGTACAGGTGGATTCATTGAGAACTGGAACGTGAAAAAAAAGTCTGATGATGATGATGAAGCTCCTTTGCTAGGGACCAATTATACGGAGCAGTTTATCCCGGGAAGATATGTGCCCCTGTCCGGTTGGAGAAAGCGCCGATGTAACTGCTGCTCCGAATCTTATTCGTGCCTTCATCATGCTCGTTGATTAATCATGGAGGGACCCCTCTCTGTGGACTCCACAAATCTCCCACCTTCCTAAGTGCAAGTGATCGTCCAACCTTCAAACTTGCACCCATCAATGAGAACGCATCAACCCGGTACTCGGATCCCTCCACTGTGCTCTCAACCTAATTCCGACTCAACCGCAAGATGGAGGATCTTGAAGACGCCTTCAATGTCTTCAAGATCTTCCATGGGCTCTCAACGCTCCAACCTCTCCCCCCCCCCTCTAATCGCCTATAATATTATCTGCACACCAGCAACTAAGATCTCCCATCTTACTGCCCCCTGTTCAAGTCCAGACCAAAATCTTTCCTCGTCCTTCTTGTCTACGATCGTCGCAAGTCTCCGAAATGTTTCAAAGAAGAAAATGAATACTTTCCTGTTTTTGGGCGATTCCCAGCGATGCGGATTTAGACGGTCTCTCAATGCGCTTGGATCGTATTGCTGATGAAGCCAATGCCGTCGCATTCCAGTTACTCAACGAATCCACCGGACGCGCGCGCCATCGCCCGAGACTGGAAAACCCGAGGTGGCACTTGTGGCCTCCTCAACCTGAAGCCACGAAAAACCTCCCCTATGCATTAAGTGCCTGGCATGAGCAATTCACATTTTTCAGATTCCGTATTCAAAGATCGCACGTGTCCAAAACCAACGGCGCCACGATCAAGTTGAAACCGGTTCCTTGCGAAGCCTCGGGAGGTACCGGTGGGGCGAGTGGGAGGACGTGTCTCACGGTGGGCCCCCCCCCACCCCAAACTCCCCCTTCTCTCTCCTCGCCGTTCGCTCGATCTCCACCGCGGTTCTAGTTTCTGTACCGTGCCGCAACATCGGACCACAGCCTCTGCATGTCCTCCAGGCCCCTGGTCCAGAGCTCGTGTAGCTTCACCCAGCCGGTGCGCGCCGTTATCAGCAGGTAGTCGGCGTTCTGCGGGTATCGCAGGATCGTGTAGCGGGCCATGACCAGCGACTGGCAGAACCTGCGGGGAAAAGTAGACCATATTGTTGTTGTCGCCGTTGCTGTCGTGACGGTTAATATCGTTTGTTATTCAAGAGGGTTTTTGCTGCCGACTTGTTGATCGACTGGGATTTTAGTGTCCCCACCTCTGCTCTCACCTGCACGCCACCAGGAAGTAAACGGCCCTCCTCTCGTCCTCGGTGAGGGCCTGCACGCTCTCGTAGCCGGCTAGGACGTGACCCCCGGCCTCCATCGCCTCTCCGCTCTCCACCATCATGTACATGATGGCCATGGCCAGGTCGTACACGTGGTAGCCGAACATCATCGAGTTGAGGTCCACAATGCCGGAGACGCGGTGCCGCGGCACTCCCTCCGCCGACTTGGGCCCCTGCTGCTGCTGCTGCTCGCTTCCCACGGCCACCTCCTGCACCAGGATGTTGTCGTCATTGAAGTCACCGTGGATTATGCCTGCGGCGAGGGGGAACGTCGAATTTGATTTCGTCCGTTGTCTTTTATTGTTGACCGTCCTCCCCTCGTCGCCGTCGTCATCGTTCGTGCCCGTGCCGTTTTTATTCCGGCCGCACGATTGGTGTTGCGCAAGCCGCGTGTGCGAGTCTAAGAACGGCCCCCGCAGAGTCTCAGTGAATCACCGACTTCTCCTGCCTTCAAAGGCACAGAATTACAATAACCCACCAGCGTCGTACAACCCTGCACGGGGGCGAGATATGGAGCGGTGTGTAGTGGTATGCACACCGCATCACGAGCCCTTGATTCCCGGCCATGGAGAACATCACTGATATCTGAACCAGTCCTGGGATCCTACCTACCTCCTCACCGACCAGCATGGTGAAGGTGGCAAAACAACCCCCATGACCCTACACAGCCTGGGAATGCCTTCGTCCAGATAGTGCATTTACAAAGGGCTGTACATTATTATTATGAGTATATGTGTAACAAAAACTGTTGAACACAATTTAGCATCCATTGAAAAATGATTTGGTAGAAATTACAATTATGATTTATATACAGTAGCGTCTGAATGTCATATCCCTGTCATTTGATTTCACCTGTGATCAGTGTCTGTGCGAGTGTCCCCCATTACATGCATGCCCTGTAATGCATCTGTGTATGCTGGGTAAAAGTAATCACGTAAAGCACATTGCAAAGAAAATGCTTGCCACAAATGAATCACAATACCTTGCTGATCTCGTCAAGCAGCATAAACCATCACGCGAATTCGGGTGATCCTCGCAGCGGCTTGTGGCTAACCATCGAACAAACAAAGACAGTCACCGCATCGCGCGCTTTCAGATGCACTTCTGCGGCCGTCTGAAAAGCTCTTCTTTCCGATATTAGGAAGGCACTGGAGCTATGCACTTTTAAACCTAGATTGAACACTAATTTATTTTTGAACTGATTTTTTGTGTTTAGTTTGTTGTCCTTCCCCCGCACCTCCGATTAGCACGGTTGGCTACGTACGGTGCGAAAGAAGTTCAACGTATACACGTACGCGGCACCCGTCGTGGCTTCAAGGCCTCGTCGGTGGCCTGAAGCGCCCCTCGCCCCCTGAGGCATGGAGCTACGTCCCGGGTGAAGCTGCGAGGCGAGCGTACATCTGGTAAACTTGTGCAGGTTGGGTTGGATCTCCTCGCGGAACTTGGCGATGACCTCCCTGACCAAACCCTGGTTGGGGTCGCCGTCCAGAGTGAAGAGGTAGGACTCGAGCAGGTGGGTGTTTGACAGGTTCCAGATGAAATCGTCTCGTTGCAGGGAGTGCAGGAACGGGTGCTCAAACTATGCAGATGTTTAAAAATGAAGGCGGTAAGATGACAAAAAATGCAATACGAGATTAACATCGCATTGGCCAGTTGAGTACATATGTAAGTTAAAGGCAGCAAAACGTCAAGCTAGCAAAGGATAGTCTTCGTTTCAAAAAAGATGTTCTCCTTGACTTATTATTTTCTCTTTGTTTTTTTTCGGTAAAGTCACGTAGGTAAAACTATAAAATAAAAGAATGAATGAAAAAACAAGTACATTTTTTTCATCATCAGGTGTGAAAACCACAACAAGAATTTTTTTTTTTCAAATTTCCTTGTTGTGGTTTTCACACCTCATGACGATTGCTTGTGTTGCAGTCGAAACGTCGTGAGAATTTCATTGTTTTATATTTTTTATTATTTTATTGTTTCCCTTCTACGTGGTGGTGACTTTACCGAAAGCAACAAGAATATGAATCCCTGCAGTCTCACGTCACCTGTCAAGAGGCGCTCGTGCGCTCGTACCTGCTGCAGGGCTTGGTGGATGCTCGCTGCCAGCTTGCCCACCTGGTAGTACAGGCTGCCATCCGCCAGCACCCTGGACAGCGGCACGCCGGGCAGGTACGTGAGCAGCCGCACGTTGAACTCCTTCTCTCCTTCGCCGCAGTCTGAGAATTCACAGCAGGAGTCGCCACCGAGGTCAAGAGGTCACCATGGTTAGTGAAATCTCACCGTCGCTTCCTTTTGCTGGAACATAAAAAGCTGTTCGGAAGCTGATATCGGAACCTCCAAGGTCTGGCCAAAGTGTCAACTCACCACTTTGCGCCCTGTGTCCATTACCCACGTGCTATACTACACAGGGTCTCTTATGAATTGCTCAACTGATAGCCAAGGCTACTATTCTTTTTTTAGGAAATTAAGCGACAATTTGCTGCTCAGTATTAAATGGTTAATAACAATAATGAACGTGCTAAGTCCGATATATAACGCACATAAAATTCGTGTAGTCTTTAAAACGCCAATCTCTCAAGCAACTTGAATCGAGTATTTCTGTTCCCCCCCCCAAAAAATAGTAAATTGGAGTGATTTTTTCCTCATGACTTTCTTTCACGGTACTATTAACGCAGAAATTAATAACACGAACGCATTCCGAAATTCGCATTCCTATATAGCCTTGTTGTCTAAACCGCTGTAGCTAAATAAAGCATTTGAGAGGAATAATACCTCGCCACACCCATGCGTAAGGCATCCGCCAAAGTTGCAACGTGGCACGCAACCCTCACGCCTTAGCGCACGCTGGCCGGAACCGGGGGCAATTCGCCCAGGTTCGGGCCAGAATGGATACGTCAGCACCACGAGTCTAGCTGAATTCCCTGGGTTCAGCTTGAGCAAATTACTTAGGAGCAGGGTGAATGGGGGCCCCATCTGCATCAGGAGGCGACTTTTATCGCTCGTTCCATCACGTAAATATAAGGGTCAGCGGCATTCCGTGATCTTCGCATTCCAAACACGGCGTTGGGTGGCGATGTCAGCTCACGCGATGAACCCCAAGCCTGGGTTTAAAGGAGCGCTGCTAGCCCAGGCATTATAATCAGAATATGTACTTTTACTGGAGGAATCCGATGAGCTATGAAGCACTTTGCTTTACAAATGTTTAGCAGCCCAGTGTTGTCCCAACTACAGCCCGTGGGCCAAGCCCGAACCACCAAAATTAATTCATTCTGGTCTACAGGACAACTATCCCGCCACGCCTTACAAGAACTAATTAAGTACATGTCTCAGTCAGCAATACTCACTTGAAATTACACACGACAACCGTCGCCCCCGCGCCCTACCCCCAACTGAAAAGTTTGACAAGACCCTCCCGATACTCAGTGAGGCTCTGCTGTGAAAACAAGTGTAACGATGATGATTACAATAATAATATTAATAGAAGTGATGCGATGCAGGAGGTCGGAGTGGGTGTGGGGGAGAGATAAGCTCTGTATCGACATGTTTGCATTTCTCTAAATCTCTCCTCTTGCGGATAGATCTTTCTCCTATCTCTTCCATATAAATATATTTCTGATTAAATCTCTCTATGAATGAGTTAAATGATGACATCACCCTGCTGCTCTATTTAAGACCGGGAGCAAGTGAGGGCTTCACCATTCTGGCGAATTGCCCGATGATGCTGGATGTAATTACCAGCGAAACGTCGTACTCAAATATTGTAAATGTTGTGTATTCACTCATCACACCGGTGGGCTAAAGTAGTGAACTATTTTGTCTGTTGTCAACGTGACACATTTTTTACTGTTTGGCTGTGTCGGGTGGTGGAGGGTTACGACAAATTTATTAATAACGCGATCTCACCCAAAAACCTTTATCATGAATAAATCTCTCTCATATCTCTACATTATATTGCTTGTGACATCTCTCTCCCGTCTATGCTTGTTCATGTAATACATGGTTTTGGTTTGACGTGTTCCCCTTGTCAGCCAATCCGGAACTCGATGCAAAGAGTTTGACGTTTGCTTCTCTGTGCCATTAAAACGTCTCAGGGTCTCGTGGGAAGATAAGCAGAAACAAAAATTACGATTTAGGTTTCGTAAGTATGTTGAAATTCTTTCGCACCATACGTACGTAGCCAACCGTGCTCATCGGAGGTGTGGGGAGGTGGAACACACTGTGCAGTTGGCGAATAGCGGCGTCGGTGAACTGTACAAACATTATATCTACCAACCTGCAGGTCAGTAGATGAGAAAACAGCAAGTGTGCTTCTGATCTCTCACCACAGATGTTATCGTCTCGTCCGTGTGGCTTTGCTGTGAGCAGTCATTCCAGTTTCATCCCACACACCAAACATTGTTTTTTTTTATATACATGAAGAATTTACAAAATATCACAATGTGGACCTTGGGCCAGTACCAACAAGCAGTGCGTTACATCCACCAACCTCACAAAAACTAAAAAGTATGATCCTTTTACATCACTTATCGTCAGTGGAGTGCGACCCAGTATTATACCACCGCCTCATGCTCGGATATTGATCGTTGTCTTTGCAAGTATAAACCAATGCTGTGTTCGTATGATTACTATCAGCCTATTACTAAATCACCTGGAATGTGCCCTATCATAAGATCTGAAAGCTAAGCAGGTTGAGCCTGGATTAGGGCTTCTACGGGTGACAATCGTGCATTAAACAGGCATCACAGGCTGCTGCGTGGTGCTACGTTGTGGGGGCCAGAGTTCAGTTGCAGCAAAATCAATTGTACTGCACTGTACATCTATTAAACTTGATTTGTCGCTTTCGTGACTGCAGGAATTACTCTTTGGTTTTTTCGGTAAAGTCACGTAGAAATAAGAAATAATAATAAAATTACATAATAGCATACGACGTTTCGATTGCAACGCAAGCAATCATCATCAGGCATAGAAGAGCTAAATTTAAGAGAGAGGAAACACAGAACCGCAGATATATATACAGACACCTAAGTAGAAGGGAGTTCACACAGAGACACAAAGAGAGACACAACGTACGGAGCACAGAGAGATAGGGTCTCTGTGCCGAGGCCTTAGCATGTAGGGGGAGACAAAGAGAGATGGAGACGCACATCAAGTAGAACAAGATTTAGTATTATGTACATCTCTTCTCCAATGTCTCTGCTCCCGGGACCCACGCAGGCGCAGCTCACCGATGCTCTCGAGCGACATGATCTTCCCGCTGACGTTGTCCACCACCTCCTGCATGGGGAAGCCCCTCTCCCGCAGGAACCCCATCATGGCCATCTGCACCTCGAGCAGCTGCGGCCGCTGGCTGTCCCGCGTGTTGGTGACCTTGAGCACGAACTGGCGACCGTCGCGCGCCAGCACGTGGTAGTTCTGGTCGACGTAGCTCGCCAGCGGGCTCACCCCCGCCACGCTCACCCCGTAGAGGCGCTCCACCAGCTTCGCCGCGTGGGACTCGCTGATGCACGGCTTCTCGTGCTCGTGGCCATCGTCCTGCGGCGCGGCTTGCATCGTCTTCAACGGACAAAACGAGGGCAATCGAAAAGCTTTTGGGTTTTGCAAGTGCACGTTGGCGTTCGCTCCATTCGTGCAGCGCGAGGCGCCTCCGATGAGCACGGTTGGCTACGTACGGTGCGAAACAAGCTCAGCGTACACACGAGGCTACACCCTGGAGGCGCTACGCTTCGCGGACAGTCCACAGTAGTTTTCACATTTACAGAGTTGTGCCGACACACGTGGCATACTACTTATTTAAATTACATCTCCGAGATCTTTAGCATCCGACTGTGAAGCAGACAGTGCGCAATATTTACAGTTCATACACCCACAGTATTAACCGGGGTGGTCGTGGGGCTCATACCACAAACATCTGCAACGCGCTACCGCTCGGCCATGAAGTCAATCGATCGATCAGCGATCAATAAACACGTCTCTTTGCTCGCATCACATTTAATAGCGACACATTTCACCAAACAGAAAAGCACCACTTAAACATGTCAGATATAAGATTCGTAATAACAGAGAATTCTCCTTGTGTATTTCAGTGGAAATACAGCCAGTGCCTGATAAAGTAGCATTACTGTAACTGGAATTTTAACAAGAACCGTGGGTTTATGCAGCATTGGGGAGCTGCAGCTATGGCCCACCGAGTAAACACCTTGTCCCGTAAGCACGAAATCACGTGTTCAAATTCCACTGGATGTGTAATTGTGTGAATAATAATCAGGGCTTAATCTGTCACTGAATATTTTCCGGGTCGCTGGTGCGGAGTGGAGTGGGCAGCACAGCCCCGGTAGCCACGGCGATAGTGAAAGGTACACACTGGACGTGGTGTGCCGGGTGTCAGCAGATTTTTCAGAGTCGCTGACACAGGGCAGCCCTGGCCGAAATTATCTCCATACAAATGTAAAAGGCAAAGTTGTGATTATGTGTGTCTGTTCAAAATGTTTAGCGTACTTCCCGACATGCAACAAACTTGAAATTTGCCATGTGGGTACTTTCCAGACTGTACACCACGCAAAAATTATTAAAATACACTTTTGTGTTTTATTCTGGGAGGAGGAGGGGGGGAGCTCAATAATGCACTTTTTTTGCACGGCAAGTGAGCTGTGACGTCAAATCTGTCACGTGACCCACGCATGTGGAAGCTTAACGCATTGTAGTGTAGTGGTTAGCGCACTGCGCTACGAACCCGGCAACCCGAGTTCAATTCTCGCTCACGGCCACCATCGGTGACGATTATTTCAACCGCTCCTGGGCCTCCCCTAGATCGACTCAGCCTCAAACGAGTAATTGCTGTGGTGTGTGAACATCGCCACTGGGGACACAAAGGCGGCCGGGCGTGGTGCTGTCACCCACCCCTTCGTCTGTATATATAAAAGCGAAATTTGTGAATATGTGTGTCTGTTCGAAATGTTTAGCATACTTCCTGACATGCAACAAACTTGAAATTTGCCATGTGGGTAGCTTCCAGACTGTAAACAATGCAAAAAGTATAAAATATACTCTTTGGTTCTATTGGGTAAAGTCACGTAGGTGAAAATAAAATAACAAAAAATCACGACGTTTCGGCCACAACACAAGCGGCCTTCATCAGGTGAAGGGACGAGACTGTCTGGAGGACAGCGCTGGAGTGAGAGAAGCCACGCTTAGATCACGACCTTTAAGCTGTATGAGAAGAAAAGACCAAGTGTCTTGACAAAGGAATTAGCATATAATTTAGCATTGAAATGGCTCATTGAAATAGCTAAGTTAAAGTATACACATCCGCAGAGGTACCCCTTGACAAAGGAATTAGCATAGAATTTAGCATTGAAATAGCTGAGTGATTAGCTTGTAACTGGTCACAGAAATAGCTATGTTAAAGTCAGAGCATATTTCACGTAAACAAAACGTGCCAATTAGTTACTTCTTCAGCACACTGGTGTATTGGATAGTAAACCCAGAACATTTACCATTAGAGTATGACGTTTCTCTGATTATTACAACCAGCTTCATCAGGCGATTTGCCATAATTGTGAAGAAGTATTTCTGTTTCCGTCTTTGAAGTCAACTCAGCCTTAAATGAGTACTTGGTGCAGGCTGTGAACATCGCCACTTGGGAGACAAATGCGGCCGGGCGTGGTGTTTGGCCACCCACCCCATCGTGTGCTGGGCCGGCCTTCATAGGTGTTGGCTCCCAGCCATTGCCCCGAGTCTGTTAAGGCTATACGGGGGTCTTTGTCTTTGTGTGTGTGTATGAGATGCGTGTGTGTGTATGAGATGTGTGTGTGTATGAGATGTGTGTGTGTGTATGAGATGTGTGTGTGTTTGAGATGTGTGTGTGTATGAGATGTGTGTGTATCAGATACATGTGTGTATGAGGTGTGTGTGTATGAGATGCGTGGGTGTGTATGAGATGTGTGTGTGTGTATGAGATGTGTGTGTGTATGAGATGCGTGTGTGTGTGTATGAGATGTGTGTGTGTGTATGAGATGTGTGTGCGCGCGCGTGTGTGTGTATGAGATGTGTGTGTGTATGAGATGCACTGCTTTATAATAATGAACTACTCACTACTGAGTACACAGACAGTCCCCACTGTGTTCACAGCTACCACCCCAACGCACGCATAAACTCAACTCAGTCATTAAAAATGTTAAGTTATGTTTAGCAAACAATAGTCATTGCAACGTTATACTTGAATCTAATAACAAGTTTAAGGCACTGCTGTATAATAATGTACTTGTCACTACTAACCACACAGTACCCACTGTGTTCACAGCTACCACCCCAACGCACACAAACTCAACACACACAGTGTGCTAACCACTGCACCACCGCTCCCCACACACGCAGTGCGCTAACCACTGCACCACCGCTCCCCACTACACACACAGTGCGCTAACCACTGCACCACCGCTCCCCACTACACACACAGTGCGCTAACCACTGCACCACCGCTCCCCACACACACACAGTGCGCTAACCACTGCACCACCGCTCCCCACACACACACAGTGCGCTAACCACTGCACCACCGCTCCCCCACACACACACAGTGCGCTAACCACTGCACCACCGCTCCCCACACACACACAGTGCGCTAACCACTGCACCACCGCTCCCCACGTCCACCACAACCTGGCACCCGATGATGTATCGATCGGCTCGGCTCACCGTGGTTGCTGCGCCAAGTCACCTGCAGAAAAAATCGATTTAAATTTCGATTAACTATACTCGCGCCGATTCCTAATGGGATAACATTAGGAATCGATTATAGTAGAGTTACGAATGTATGAGTCGATTTCCATTGGGATAACATGAGAATCGATTTATTTGTGGCTTAGGCTAATAAAATCGATTTGCATTGGGATAACATGGGAATCAACAGTGGTCTAAAATGAACCTTCATTAATCGATTCCGACTGTGTAGACGTGGGAATCGACCACGTTAGACGATCACGTGTGTGGGCGTGGTCTCTCAACGTCAATCAACCAGGTAGGGCGTTGACTGGTGGAGAGTTTGGGATCTGATTGATTGCTTCTGTGGACAGGTGACTTTTATACAGGTAACAAGCTGAGATTAGGAGCACTCCCTTTAAGAGTGTGCTCCTAATCTCAGCTCGTTACCTGTATAAAAGACACCTGGGAGCCAGAAATCTTTCTGATTGAGAGGGGGTCAAATACTTATTTCCCTCATTAAAATGCAAATCAATTTATAGCATTTTTGACATGCATTTTTCTGGATTTTGTTGTTGTTATTCTATCTCTCACTGTTCAAATAAACCTACCATTAAAATTATATTTCTTAAAATTATATTTCTTTGTCAGTGGGCAAACGTACAAAATCAGCAGGGGATCAAATACTTTTTTTCCCTCACTGTAAACCCCAATGATCCGATCGAAATGAGGGATTTTGATCGGATCATTGGGGGGCCACGTGTCACCACCACCCCCCCCCCAAACAGTCATGAGCAGCACCTCCCCACACGCCCTGCCACGGAGAAAAATGTTTCACGTACGAGAGTGAAACTGATATTTTCATTCTCAGCTGGAATTTAGCCAAATGCAATACGCTTGAGAAACCTGGTTTAAAATCACAAGCAAGTTGCCTGAATTTCAAACTCATGGTCTCAGCGGTACAGCTCGGTGCTCTTGGCAGGCTGAGCCAACCGGTCACTTCATCGCAAGCAACCGGAAGCATCAAGGTTGTCAATGCCGTGTGCGCCGTCCTAATGGGGAGCGGCAGTGTGGTGGCTTGCAACGCTGTGTTGCGAACCCAGTGAACAGAGTTCAATTCCTCCCCACTCACGACCAATAATGGTGCCGAATATTTAAACCGCTTTCCATGGGTCGGCATGGCTTTAAATGAGTACCTGGTGCAGTGTGATCGTGGTGGTGGTTGTGATGGTGGTGATGATCATGGTTGTGATGGTGGTGGTGATGGTGTCTCTATGGGTCTCTGTGAGTCCCTGAGCCTCTATGGGTGTCTACGAGTCTCAGTCACTCTGGGTCTATATGGGTCTCTATGAGTCTCTACGGGTCTCTACGGGTCTCTGTGTGTCCCTGTGGGTCTCTGTGAGTCTCTGTGTGTCTGTTGGTCTCTGTGTGTCTCTGTGGGTGTCTCTGGGTCTCTGTGTGTCTCTGTCGGTCTCTCTGAGTCTCTGTGGGTCTCTGTGTGTCTCTGTCAGTCTCTATGTGTCCCTGTGGGTCTCTGTGGGTCTCTGGTGGCCGGGCCTGCTCTTGGCCACCCACTGCTCGTGTGCTGTGCCAGCCTTCATAGACGCTGTTACTCGCCAACAGCAATTGCCTCAACAGTCTGTTATTTCAAGTTTCATTTCAAGTTTTCATGTATTAGGTATAGCCCTGTGACATGGGAATCAATAGTGGTCACCCACCTAAGTTCATTATAAATGTGGGAGCATTATACGCATTAGTTCGCTATCACGACATACAGTACCCTGGTGTCTACAAACTAAGTTGCCTCTGTGGTAGTAGTTACATTGTAGTTACATTGGTGAAACCAAACGCCATGTCTCGGACCGCATTCGTGAACACAAAGCACACCTTAAACACGGTAGGACCAACACCTCGGCCATGGCAGATCACTGTTATAATTCAGTAGGCTCACATGACATTGACTTCTCCAAGACAGAGGTTCTTTGCAATCCATCTGGCTACCATGAGAGATTTGTTCATGAGGCTATCCACATATACAAACACAGAGACAATTTCAACCGAGAAGATGGACTCTGGCTTAGCAATCATTGGAAGGATTTGATAAACCATTTCAGGTCTTAATTGATTGTTCACGCTTACGGTGGCTTTCAGACAGCATAAATTAATTTTTCGTCTCCCCCCTCCTCTTTTCAGAACATAGATGGACTCTTGATTTAAAGCTTTCGTGACTGCAGTAATTCATATTCTTAGCTCTTTCGGTAAAGTCACGTTGAAGGGAAACAATAAAACAATAAAATATATATAAAACACAATATATATTTTATTATTTTATTGTTTCCCTTCAACGTGACTTTACCGAAAGAGCTAAGAATATGAATTACTGCAGTGACGAAAGCTTTAAATCAAAACATTAACAGGCTGATGTGCCACATCTCCTCCTTCAAGAAGTCTCACAGCCCTGCGATGTTGTGTCCACACAACCCAAACTACGGAGTGCCTGGTGGTAAACCGCTGTGCTGTAGCCTGCGCCCCTCCAGTGGAGGAGGAACAGTAAAACCTCGCTGATGCTCTCCTGAAGCACTCCTGTGCGCAACAATCATTGAGACTAGTTGCACGTGCATCGATTGTAAAACCCCGTTCCGTTTCAGGAAGTGGGGACAGTTGGTGCCGTGTGCTCGTTTCACGTCGGGGTGCCACTAAAGGCGCAGGTCCCACTCCTGAGTGATCGGTTACGCGACGCTCTTTTGCACGAATAATCAATCTCTTGCAATTTTATTTAATTATTTAAATCTTCCGTGACTGCAGCGATTCATATTCTTTGTTCTTTCGGTAAAGTCACCACGTAGAAGGGAAACAATAAAATAATAAAAAATATAAAGCAATAAAATTCTTACGACGTTTCGACCGCAACACAAGCAATCATCGTCAGGTGTGAAAACCACAGCAAGAACATTTAACTCGTAATCTCGTAGTCACTTACATGTTAATATCGCCTGACGATGTCACTTCCCTCTTAATGTCGCCTGATGATGTCACTTCCTGCTTAATGTCACCTCATGATGTCACTTCCCTCTTAATGTCACCTGATGATGTCACTTCCCTCGCATGCAATGCAAACATGTCCAGGGCCCCGAGCCCCCCACCTCCGTCTGAAATGTCCAATGCGCCCATCGCAGAAAGCTGGTGCTACACACAGGTACTTGTTCCCCTGTGGCCAATCACATTCAACGGGTCTCCATCTTGTGCCGGTCAAAGTATGCGCATGGCTAATGCATTTAACTTTTACACGGTTTTTGTTCATCGCAAAGCCATCCAAAATGGTTTCATAATTATGTGTAAGTGCAATTATGGATTATCATTGTACAGGCTATTTTTGTACATCAGATTGCAAAGTTCATAGAATTGCACTAACAACATTATACTAGATAATTGTCTCTGATTTTGACTGGTAGTGTATTTATACAAAAGGGGCAGCAGTTTTTATCAAATAAAAAAAATAAAAAGGCCTTTTATTGCACACTCTAATCTATGACATGTTGAGACTTGTTGTGTTAACGCTGTGCAGTAATGCACATGCAAGGTAATCGCAGAACACTAATAAGACCCTTTCATTTACAGTAATGTTTCTTTCCTTATAGACAGTTTATGTTTTTTGAGCACAATATTCAGATGTGTGGGTGAAATACTTGAGGGTTTGTCAATGGTCATGTATTTATGGTAATGAATGAGCTTTATAGCTGTTATGTGCTCGTGTATTTCAGGTTAAGGTGGTAAAGTTCTCTTATATGTGGACCATCAACAATTTCAGCTTCTGTCGTAAAGAAATGGGCGAAGTTCTCAAGAGTTCTACATTTTCAGCAGGCACCAATGATACATTGAAATGGTACAGTAAATTCTGGCTATTTTATGACATTAAAAAATCACAATGCTCACGGAGGTGCTTTACTAGAACAATTTTGCATAGTGCATGTTTTAGTTCATACTATATTGTTTTAGTAATGTAGTCTGCGCGTACATACACACCTAATATGTCTTGTTTATATGTTCAATCAGGTGCCTACGCATACACCCCAAGGGTCTTGATGAAGAGAGTAAAGATTACCTATCGTTGTACTTGTTATTGGTCAGCTGTCCCAAGAATGAAGTCTACGCCAAGTTCAAGGTTTCTATTCTTAATGCCAAGGGAGAGGAAACCAAGGCTATGGGTGAAACTACTTGTATTTAAGTATCAATTCACGTCATATGTGTATTTGGTAACAGGATTATATCATAATCAGCCATTATTTATCGACTGCTTGAAACATTGTATAAACCTTCCGAACACCATCCCTCATCCTTCACATGAGCTGATCTAATATCTCCTTGTCTACGTTTGACATCGTCTTGGGCATGTACTCTACTTTTCTTCCTATTCGACCACTAGTCTCATCCATCAACCATCCCATTTAGCGATGTGTCCTGTCCAAGCCCAATCTATATTTACAACAGTGAATATGATGTCTCTAATTTGCCGTTTTGATTTGACCAACGTGTTCCTCTTTCAGTTTCTCACTGTAATTCTCAACATACTTCTCTCCACGCTTTGTGTACTTTTTAGTTTTGTTCCATTTGTCAGTGTTTCTATTTGTAATCAGTGTTTCATAGTAGGTAATATGCACTAGATTGGAATCTTTCATCCTGTAGCACATTGCAACTTTTCATTATCAAATTCATATTCCAAAAGTGCTCTTGATCCTGTTCCACCTTCAGAAGTTGCCATTATGCATATTTTTAGTGTTTTCCATGATATTGACCCTCCAATAATTATTTTATTTTGCTTAGTGTACCTGGACATTGTCATTCACGGACATTTCTTTTCCTAGTTTTACAATCTTCACCATGTGTTATTCCATTGTAATTTATCAAGTGACGGCTTTATTTTTTCTGCTTGCACTCACTGTTTATTACAACTTCATTATTTTTGTTTGTATTCTCATCCATTTTTGTATTCATTTCTGGTGGTTTTACAAAGGTTGGCATTTTCATCCCATTTCACACTTCTCTTTTACCTTGCTTTAGTGGTTCATATTGTTTGTTTTATAATTGCCTTATTACTTTCAGGATACTCTTTCAATGCGCGATAACTATTTTAAGTGATGACATACATACATTTACTGTGCTTTGCTAAGGCTATTAACATGTTTCTGAGAGTCTAAATCTATCTTTTTGTTTTAAACTTTCATGTTTTTTTCTTATTATTTGCTTTGGTGTTGTCTTTGGTAATGTTAACATGTAACTCACGTCACACAACCATGTTTACAAAGACAAGCATTATTAATACACAAACACATTCAACTAATCCATATGAACTATATCTTCATACACTTAAATCCAGGTCTGATTTTCATCTACCTTGAAGTTAAAAGCTAAACTGAACTATTTTTATTTTACCAGGCAAGGCCCACTGAGCTACAGTGTGGGAAAAAAGTATTTGATGCTCTGCTGATTTTGTACGTTTGCCCACTAACAAAGAAATGATCAGTCTATAATTTTAATGGTAGGTTTATTTCAACAGTGAGAGACAGAATAACAACAACAAAATCCAGAAAAACGCATGTCAAAAATTGTATAAATTGATTGGCATTTTAATGAGGGAAATAAGTATTTGACTCCCTCTCAATCAGAAAGATTTCTGGCTCCCAGGTATCGTTTATACAGGTAACGAGCTGAGATTAGGAGCACACTCTTAAAGGGAGTGCTCCTAATCTCAGCTTACCTGTATAACAGACACCTTTACACAGAAGCAATCAATCAGATTCCAAACTCTCCACCATGGCCAAGACCAAAGAGCTCTCCAAGGATGTCAGGGACAAGATTGTAGACCTACACAAGGCTGGAATGGGCTACAAGACCATTGCCAAGCAGCTTGGTGAGAAGGTGACAACAGTTGGTGCGATTATTCGCAAATGGAAGAAACACAAAAGAACTGTCAATCTCC
Source organism: Petromyzon marinus (assembly GCF_048934315.1). Lineage (NCBI taxonomy): Eukaryota > Metazoa > Chordata > Hyperoartia > Petromyzontiformes > Petromyzontidae > Petromyzon > Petromyzon marinus. Next base: position 1,563,428 of record NW_027422996.1, on the reverse strand, counting down.
CTCGGTCTGGGGCCCCATGCAAGATCTCACCTCGTGGGGTTGCAATGATCATGAGAACGGTGAGGAATCAGCACAGAACTACACGGGAGGATCTTGTCAATGATCTCAAGGCAGCTGGGACCATAGTCACCAAGAAAACAATTGGTAACACACTACGCCGTGAAGGACTGAAATCCTGCAGCGCCCGCAAGGTCCCCCTGCAAAACAAAGTACATATACATGCCTGTCTGAAGCTTGCCAATGAACATCTGAGTGATTCAGAGGACAACTGGGTGAAAGTGTTGTGGTCAGATGAGACCAAAATGGACCTCTTTGGCATCAACTCAACTCGTCGTGTTTGGAGGAGGAGGAGGAATGCTGCCTATGACCCCAAGAACACCATCCCCACTGTCAAACATGGAGGTGTAAACATTATGCTTTGGGGGTGTTTTTCTGCTAAGGGGACGGGACAACTTCACCGCATCAAAGGGAAAATGGACGGGGCCATGTACCGTCAAATCTTGGGTGAGAACCTCCTTCCCTCAGCCAGGGCATTGAAAATGGGTCCTGTATGGGTATTCCAGCATGACAATAACCCAAAACACATGGCCAAGGCAACAAAGGAGTGGCTCAAGAAGAAGCACATTAAGGTCCTGGGGTGGCCTAGCCAGTCTCCAGACCTTAATCCCATAGGAAATCTGGAGGGAGCTGAAAGTTCGAGTTGCCAAACGTCAGCCTCGAAATCTTAATGACTTGGAGAAGATCTGCAAAGAGGAGTGGGACAAAATCCCTCCTGAGATGTGTGCAAACCAGGTGGCCAACTACAAGAAACGTCTGACCTCTGTGATTGCCAACAAGGGTTTTGCCACCAAGTACTAGGTCATGTTTTGCAGAGGGGTCAAATACTTATTTCCCTCATTAAAATGCAAATCAATTTATAACATTTTTGACATGCGTTTTTCTGAATTTTGTTGTTTTTCTGTCTCTCACTGTTCAAATAAACCTACCATTAAAATGATAGACTGATCATTTCTTTGTCAGTGGGCAAACGTACAAAATCAGCAGGGAATCAAATACTTTTTTCCCTCACTGTACATAGCTCTTTTTCAGAAGTGCCCCGGCCACAAACGATAGCTTAACGAGATGGCTTATTGTGTGGAAATGTATAGCAGCCAAATACTCTGGATTTTTATAAATATGGAGGGAAAAACCGGAAGACCTGGATAAAAATACATGCAACCACAAGGAGAACATGCTGATTCCAAATATACAGGCATCAGGGTTGAGATCGAACCCATGACCTATATTCCAGGCGAGGTAGTTGACTGCCACCGTGGCGCAGGGCTTTAGAATACATTGCTGTCTTTACACTTTGAAAATAGAATTAAGTTTTTTTTTCCCATTACATGAAATTACCACAGTTTATTGTAAGAACTGGTGAGTATTGTTTGAAATCTTTTTTTACAGAGAGCCCGCGAGCATACCGCTTTTTCCAAGGAAAAGACTGGGGATTTAAAAAATTCATTCGAAGAAATTTTTTGCTTGATGAATCTAATAGCTTGCTTCCAGATAACAAACTGACACTCTTTGGTGAAGTAAGTATGACATGCTGCAGCTAATGTGTAATTTTCTATTTTAGTCATTACAATTGCACAGTTGGAGTCAATATTCTACTTAATTGAAGATTGTAATAATTACTTTCCCTGTTCCATACAAGGAAATTGTTAACATGAGTTTTACAAGCACGTTTTTCCTCCACTGGTGCTAGAGTTAACATAGCACAACAATTAAATAATCAAGCGTATTTTTTTAGATTTTCTCCCTCTGGATAGTGTTTATATTTAAACCTTGACATTTTTATAAACTAGAATGTCAGGTATTACATAAAGTGTTTTGTTTAAATGTCGCCACATGAATTCCTTTTCCTATTCTCGGACATCAGCCAGTTTGATGTAAATGTTTCTTGTCCTTAGGGGGGTCCTTTTAATCAGCCAGATTTATATTTTTTATCTTTAAAATACTTTACAAAATACAAGCATTTTTGATAATGAAAGGAAGCACATCAAGAAGGGCTGTTCACTTCCTCTGTTGTTGTGCAGAACCCATAATTAGGGGCCTCACTACCTGTTTAAACTGTTTATACAGTGTAAAATAACTTGACAAAAATATAGAATGAAAATTGATTAATATGAAAAACATTTCACGGACCTCTATTTTGGCATTATTCACAACACTTGTTCTGATATAGGATGTCTGTGCAGATTTGCTTGCTTGATTGAACCAAAGCCTACATCTTCATGCAAAATGTGTAGTTAAGTGAGGATTTGTAAAAAAAAATCATCAAATGCCTTCTCAAAGCTGGTTGATGTCTATGCAGGTTAGTGTGGTGCAGGATTCCGTGAACTTTTCTGGTCAATCCAGCATGAGTACATTGAAAGTGCCAGATTGCCGGCTGGCAGTTGACTTCGGGGAGATCTGGGACAATTCCCGCTTCACTGACTGCCTGCTTCGTGTTGGTGGCCAGGAGTTTAAAGCACACAAGGCCGTATTGGCAGGTCTGTGCCACAACAAGCAACACATGTGTCGTTTAGTGTACAATAGAACCATATAATTAATGATACTGTAATTAGTTTGGGGTAATCAACTACAGCCATTTCCTGTTTTACACTGAATTTTATTAACTAACACTGGCAAATGATTACGTCAATTTGTAATGCTTTTTGTTATAGGATACATCAGTAAATATGTGTAATGAATTCAACTGAGTCACAGACGCACTTCTTCAACCGACACACGGGGTACTACCCCTTAACACATGAACAACCTATGGTGGTGGACCACCAGGCTATCTACACTAATTACACGGGAATTAGCTACGACGGACCGGACCCTGGCCGGGGTCCGGGTCCACGTGTTGGTGACTCTTGTAGGACGTAGATTCTTCAGGATGAACAACAGCAGCCGGTCCCTCTCAGGGACCCGGCTTTTATCCTCTGTGGCGGGGGTGGCTCCGCCCTTGGCCACGACCACCTTCTGGAATCCTCTAGCGGGTTCCGGGCCCTGACACGTGACCACCCCTAGCCCCCACCTGGGGGCCCTGTGTACACTTTACCGATCACGTGTCCTTCGTGGTCAAGTGCCATGGCCCTTGGTAACCCCATTCCCATGGCCAGCACTCTCACACCCTATCCTGTAGGGGTCGGCACCCCACGCAGAGCGTGGTGCCACTCAGCACTGTCAGACAGCGCTCACCATGCCCCTCTCGGGCCGGTACTGCACCCACATCCACGTGGTGCCCGCGATGTTAATACATCGCATGCTGTGCCTCTCTATAGCCGGCATTACACAGTGACATTCGCGATGTCACTACATATATAAATGTAATATTGTATTGTGTGAGAGATACACATATTTAATTAGCCTGTTGCTAAAGTTTGTATTCCGTTTTTATTTACTTCACTATATCGTTGTTGTGCAGGAATTCATTTTTCACAATGCAGTTATGGTGTAGGTTTTGAGCCTCTAATTTGGACATTTATTTGCGTCCATGTTTGACAAATCTGTAATGGATATGCCATATGAAATAAAATATGGATCTGGATTTTACCTCATTTGATCTCTAGATATAACATCTAAATGTGTCTGTACCACATTCCGGTGTTTTTCCAATTCACTGTACAGTAAAACCTTGAATTGCGAGTAACTTGGTCTGCAAGTGTTTTGCAAGACGAGCAAAATTTTTTAATAAATATTAATTTGATAAACGAGTGAGGTTTTGCAATACGAGTAGTACGTATACGCTTTGTCTGCCGAGCGTCACGTGATCACAACTGATATACGAGTGCTTTGATATACGAGTGCTTTGGATTACAAACACGTTTCCGGAACAAATTATTCTCGCAATCCAAGGTTTTACTGTATTTGTTAACAGTTGCTTTACCTTTTTCAGGTCGGTCACTTGTTTTTAATGCTATGTTTGAACATGAAATGGAAGAGAGGAAAAAGGTATCTTTAAATGCAATCTTAATACAGCACATTAATACTGTGATCATACATTTCCAAGGTGCATTTATCACAATGGATCGGTTGATAAGTATCTCTTGAGAGTGCTGTCAAATGTTGAACTATTACCCTAGTAACTCTTTTGGCGCATTGCACATTTATTATCAAAAAGTATTCATTCCGAGGGAATGTTAGATTGTATTTTATAGCTATTTTTTATTCAACATTTCACAGAAGGCCATTGCATGTGTGTCAAGAATGGATTTATTACGTGCAATAAATAGTCATCGGCAAGTTGAATACAACTTGAATGGAGCCACTTTACATGTGTTGTGTAGATATAAAGGATTTTTATTTAATTTAATGCTATATTTTCGTCTCCCAATATATGCCGAAGTTAATTTGAATATATTGTCTTGCTACCTTGCAGAATCGAGTGGAGATTAATGATGTGGACCCTGACGTGTTCAAGGAAATGATGAGTTTTGTCTATACGGGAAGGGCTCCAAACCTGGAGAAGATGGCTGATGAGCTGCTGGCTGCTGCTGACAAGGTTACACGCTTAAAATATTAACATGAGATCGCACCACCTTGTGATGTATCGGTATGCAGTTGCAGGTCGCAAGTGAAATTAAAACAGCATTTAGGTCTTTTCTAAAGCCCGTGTCACAAATAATATGAATAGCAAATGTATATGATGTAGACGTTCACATTAGTGCTTTCAGGTTTTGGAATTGATGTCCTGGGAGATGATTGAATTTTCAACAAAAAATATAAATTGTCATGCAATTTCACAATTGAATTGAATGTCAAACTGGTATTAGTCCATGCTAGAGGCTAGTACGTGTGCATTGAAGTGCATTCACATGCAGCATTTTTATCCTAAGTGCAACCATTTGGCTGTGTGTTCTTGTATTGAGGGTTTTTTGTTAATCACATTAACAATTGATATAATTAGTAATAAAATAAAGGGAAGTGTTTTAAAAGATTGTTTGATGTGGCATGGCTGTATAGAAATAAATTGGAACAAATATACTTTTATTAAGGAAACGGATATCCTGCTGTTCCTGAAGAACTGCCAGATAATCAGTTAAGAGTCATTACTCTCCCTTCTGGAACATCATATTCAATAGTTCCTAAAGCGATTGTAATGAAATAAGAATACAAATCGTATAAAGTCGCATGTTCAAGCTTTGTTCATTAAAGTTTAATATTCTGCTAGAGTTGAAATACGGTGGCTTGCAGTTGCATTGTTTATCAGCTTAACAACCAAACTCTTGAAGCTCTTGGAAAACAACATCTCACCTCCTTTGTAATTTGCATGACTTTGTAACCAATATAATAAAGTTTAGGACAAGGACCCCTAATTATAGTAGAGATCAATAAATACATGACTTAAAACATAAATATGCTGAAAGGTTGATGCCATGTTTTAAGAAAATTCTCAAACATTTGACTGCTGTATACTGCGTTTATAAAGTAGTTCATGGGGTGAGGGAATGTTATACAAGCGAAATAGGTAGAGAAAATAGTGTTCTTAATACTGAAATTGCACTTTGTTTTTACTTTTCTCAAGTATGCATTAGAGAGGTTGAAGGTGATGTGCGAGGAGGCACTATGCACAAACTTGTCGGTGGAAAATGTTGCAGAGACTTTGATCTTGGCCGATTTGCACAGTGCAGAGCAGTTGAAGGCCCGGGCCATTGACTTCATAATAAACAGGCAAGTCTAGTGAGAGTGTGACTGTCACTGAGCTGCGTAAGATTGATGATGCTTACATGGCAATTTGCATTACAGTCCCTTTTAATGGAGACTAACCGTTTGCCCCAATCCTTATAGACACTGCTTATTAGGAGCTCGCTTAACCCTGACTTGTACTTGCAGTCATGCGATGGACGTAATGGAGACGGCGGGCTGGAAGTCCATGGTTCTGTCTCGCCCTCACCTGGTTGCGGATGCTTTCCGTGCCTTGGCCACGGCCCAGTCTCCACAGCTGGGACCTCCATGCAAGCGTCTCAAACAGACTTAACGGTGGCAGGCAAAGAACATCTATGGCCAAGAAAACTTGGGCTGCACGGTGCGGTTATTTACCTGTGGCCTCCATGCAAACAACCGTGAAGACTTTGCATCAGACTACCAACTTTCCTCTGCTTTGAAAATAATGTTAATTTAAGCAAATATGTTTACTTTCACAAAAAGGTGGCCAAATTAACTTTACCATGTAATATAGTGCTACATCTATACATCTACAACTCTATAAACAAGTACATATGTAGAAAAAATGGAAAACTACAACCTAATAAACACCACGACATATCCCAATTGAGAGAGTGTAAAATAAAATGTTCGATGTGATTGTCCCTATTTGGCAGGACAATTTGGTTCAACTGTTTAGTTAAGTAAAAACAGAATGGTCTAAAACCCTGCAATGTCTACCTTAACGTGAAGGATGAGTATTCGTCCAGTGTCTGTGTACTCAAGGTTACAGATAGTGGTATAGGGAACCAGTTGTGAAAGATAAGAATGTGCCAAGCCATATAAGGCCTTAATTCAAGAGGTAAACTTTTCAGATTGATTTTTCATTGCACAGACAGCTTATGCATTGACTAGAACAGTACTATGATTGCCGAGTTTGAAGACTGACAAAGATAATATTGCAGTCGTGTATCCTGCGTATAACGAAGCATGGATGGAGTGCTCGGTGTAAGAAAAGGCAAGGCACAGCATCAATTTGGCTATGTTAAGCAGTTGATAACATTTCACTTTTTTGCTTGTATGGGCTTTCATGTATGACCCAAAGATTTTTGACTTACAACAAAAGTAAATCTTATTTCCATCAATTTAGTAGTTTGTATTCACGGAAACAAGATGTGCTGTTTTCTAAATTTTGTTTCGTATTATATTGTAATGATTTGTTTTTATTATGAATTTCATCTATTACCAACTCGTAGCATCATGTCAACCCAGAGTTTTACGTGATTGGAAGGACCGTAATTTTTGCATCAGCGCTGTTTTACGTAACCTCCCATTTAAAATTAAATTGTACATAAAATTGCATAAGCTTTGAAGGATTACACACATAGATTTGGAAGCACCATTTAAATAATATTCAAAGCTGCAGGATATAATATGAAAGTACAACAAATGAGCAGTGTCATGGATTTGAGTCGATTTTAAGAATATTACAATCTAATGCAATGTGTTGGGATATGAACAAATGCAAACGACGAGAATGTTGGAGGTGCGGTGGACTAATTGAACCCTGAAATGTATCAGGCAGTTACCGATAATGTACTCTTCAAATTGTTGCCTTGTATGACTTCCGAAATTAAAAATACTTTGCGCCAAATGTAAATGTTTATTGGAAATGGACATACTGTAACTGCCAAAAATATATATAATTGCAGAAATAATAATATGGTCTTTGTAAAAAGTGTGTTTTGAAAAAGTGTGATTGCATGCAAGACAGTTTTGGGTTCTTCCCACGAGTTTTTTTGCATATTCAGAGATGAAAATATGTTAATTGGTTTAGTTTAAAAATTTTGCTACAATTGTAATACAAAATATAAACTTGAAGCTAGTAATGCGGTATAGTGCCCCAATGTTTGACCTTTTTTTCCATTACAGATAATACTGTTTTGGATGTAATATAAATGTTTTGTAAGGCCCTTTTACAATGAATTGTCAGCAGATGATTGGAATTGCAAAATGAACCATTCTTGTAAATTACGTGTTTTCTAAATTTATTTGCATTATAAATGGCAATATAAACCCTTTTCATATGGTAAATATATTACCGTTATCTGATCTCTTCTAGAAATCAGTATTTGGATGTAAGAAAAAAAAGCTGCTTTTAGCTCTGCACCACTTATTCCACATTTTTTTCATTAAAATTGTTTTTGATGTTAATATTTTCATTCATGACATTTTGCAGTGTTACACTTTTTTTTCGGTAAAGTCTCGTCGAAAGAAATCACTACACTTTACCCGAAAGAACCAAAGAGTCATTCCTGCAGTCACGAAAGCTTTGAATCTATTTTGCAGTGTATTTAAAAGTTGAATAAACATTAATGTACCTGAAAATATGTCCAGTTTAAGTTGTCATGTTCTTTACTCTGGGAATGTTACAGATATGTGGATATGTCAAATTTCAATTGACACCCAACAACATTTTAACAAGTTGTATTTTGGAGCCCTGCCACTTTTAAAGGCATGTTTACCATGTGTTGATAAACAGTTCACTGGAGAATTGTAATGTGTTCACTGTTCATCATTTACAGCGTTTTGTCAACCCATTGCTTAAACGAAGGCCTCACCACACCATGTCGGTCATTCTTCACCCACTGATGTTAACTGTGGCTGGGAATTGAACTGGTTGTTTCGTCAGTTTCCTAGTGCCACCACTCCATTCAATTACATCCTGTTTAATGTGTATAATTATAAGTGGCATTCTTACTCTTTGGTTCTATTCGGTAAAGTCACGTAGGTAATAACATTAAATAAACAAAAATAACGAAGTTTCGGCCACAACACAAGCGGCCTTCATCAGGTGAAGGGACCAACCTGTCCAGCGGGCAGCGTTGGAGTGAAGAAAGCCAAGCGCTGGTCGCCTCCCTTTAAGCTGTGAGGGGGCAAACAGCAAACGCTCTGACAAAGGAAATTAGCATGAAACGCACCACTGACAAAGCTTGGAAGTAGCACAAGATGATAATACACCACCCTGGGAGTTTGGAATACCACTATGCATGTTGTTGTTGCAACGCAACAACAACATGCATAAATACAAACTGACAATTTCATCCTTGCAGTCACGAAAGCTTCAAATCTAGAAGTCGCATTCTATTTTTGGTGATCATACGTTCAGTATTTTCTGCTGAACTGAGTGTTGGATTTATTCATTTTAAATGTACTTTTTGCTTGGTTACATTTTGCTCAGGTAACAGCTCGCATTTGCGGTAATTGGTGCCATACATCAATGTCTTGTCTGGCATTAGACACGTCTGTACGAACAGTGTTTTCATTTGCCTCCATTTATCAGTTAGGGGAACAACTAAGCTCGAAGGGGCAGTACGTGCCGTTCTGGTCACTCAACACGACGTGTACTGTTCACGGACCACTGAGAAAACGCGTTGCAACAACAATATGCATAATTACAAACTGACAATTTCAGCCAGTGCAGCAGCTTTATATAGCATGACCACATCGATTCAAGTTTCACAAACCTCTTATTCGTATGTGCAGACGTGTAGCAACTACAATAATGTTTCTTTGAGATGGTAGAGCCGGATGACTGCGTCAGCTGTAGCAGATTGTATCACTGTAATGCCTCCATTATGTTTGTGAATCGGGCATTGAATTGTTATATGTTCCATGGTTCTGGGTGACCCCAGTCGCACACTGGAGAGTTTTTTTTTTATTTTCCATTTTTGTGCATCGACCGGATGTTGTTTAGGGTAGCCCGTAAGCTTTACGGAAGATCGAAGCCAGGTACCTTTTACATCAGGTATTTCATGAGGTGTTTGTGTCTTGTGGACTTCATTCGGATTTCCAAGAATCACGCTTGAATGCTGACTTAAAGCTTTCGTGACTGCAGGAATTCACATTCTTGGGTCTTTCGGTAAAGTCACGTAGATAGGTTCAAAGAAAATAACAAAAAAACTACGTCGTTTCGATCACAGCACAAGCAATCATCATCAGGAGAGCAATCTTATTATCCCTGAGATCAGGGCTAGGCCAGCCCTGAACAAGATCCGTTTACCATTGGGAGAAGTGACAACAGCAGATGTCAGTGTGAAGGCGATCGGTATTACCTTAGTGTCGCGGCATCTCTTCAGAAATGTGAGTGACTTGATCGAGTCGACGGATCTTGTTCAGGGCTGGCCTAGCCCTGATCTCAGAGATAATAAGATTGCTCTCCTGATGACGATTGCTTGTGCTGTGATCGAAACGTAGTTTTTTTGTTATTTTCTTTGAACCTATCTACGTGACTTTACCGAAAGACCCAAGAATATCACGTTTTAAGTTACGTTGTTGAAGGTTAAGCGCGTGGGTCCAAAAAGGCTTGCTCGACTCGAGTGCTGGCGAGGGACTGTATTGAGATCCGAGTGGATGGGGAGACGTTCGTTTTTCCACGATTTGCTGTGCTTCCCGGACAGTTGCAGTATTGAGGCAAATGGATGGGGAAGTGATGCGTGGCAACTCGAGAAGCCAGGATTTTGGATCCTGCTTTAAGGTTCCAGTGCCACCGCATTGCATCGTTCAATTGGACATCAACAAGCCGGGTGTGTGCCGAGCTATTTATGGTCCATGCCGTTGCACAGAATACACAAGGACCATGGCTTATACCATAACACCGGTGATAAATAAGAATTATCAAACAAGAACATGGAACAAAAGCTGAACAGTATTTAGGAAAAAAGCGTGAAGCGGTGCATGCTGAGAGTTACTCTGGGATGGAAAGAGGAATGCAGATGTACTGACATCGCAGACGTCACTGTGTAATGCCGGCGCTAGAGGGGCACGGTGTGCGATGTACTCACATCGTGGACACCACGTATATAGTGACATCGTGGATGTCACTGTGTAATGCCGGCCCTAGAGAGGCACGGCGTGCGATGTACTCACATCGCGGACACCACTTGTATGCGGGTGTCGTGCTGGCCCTAGAGGGGCTCTGTGAGCGCTGAGTCATAGCGCTGAGTGACACCACGCTCAGGTGTGCATTGCCGACCCCTACAGGATGGGGTGTGAGAGTGTCAGCCATGGAATCGGGTTACTATAGGCCATGGCACTCTGGTTGACCCCGGAGAACACGTGACTGGTAAAGTCTACACAGGGTCCCCAAGTGGGGGGCTAGGGGTGGTCACGTGTCGGGGCGAGATCCTGCTCGAGGATTCTAGAAGGTGGTCGTGGCCAAGGGTGGGGCCAGCCACGACCACGGAGGATATAAGCTGGGTCCCCAGAGTTGCTGTTGTCATCCTGAAGATCTACATTCGACGTCCGTGAAGAGTCACCAACACGTGGACTTGGACCCAAGCTGGGGTCCTGTCCGTTGTAGCTACTCCCAGTGTAGTTACGGTGTAATTAGTGTAGTTAGCCTGGTGGTCACGTAGCTAGTTACGGTGTAATTAGTGTAGTTAGCCTGGTGGTCACGTAGCTAGTTACGGTGTAATTAGTGTAGTTAGCCTGGTGGTTACGTAGCTAGTTACGGTGTAATTAGTGTAGTTAGCCTGGTGGTTACGTAGCTAGTTACAGTGTAATTAGTGTAGTTAGCCTGGTGGTGACGTAGCTAGTTACGGTGTAATTAGTGTAGTTAGCCTGGTGGTCACGTAGCTAGTTACGGTGTAATTAGTGTAGTTAGCCTGGTGGTCACGTAGCTAGTTACGGTGTAATTAGTGTAGTTAGCCTGGTGGTTACGTAGCTAGTTACGGTGTAATTAGTGTAGTTAGCCTGGTGGTTACGTAGCTAGTTACTGTGTAATTAGTGTCGTTAGCCTGGTGGTCACGTAGCTAGTTACGGTGTAATTAGTGTAGTTAGCCTGGTGGTTACGTAGCTAGTTACGGTGTAATTAGTGTAGTTAGCCTGGTGGTTATGTAGCTAGTTACGGTTTAATTAGTGTAGTTAGCCTGGTGGTTATGTAGCTAGTTACGGTGTAATTAGTGTAGTTAGCCTGGTGGTCACGTAGCTAGTTATTGTGTAATTAGTGTCGTTATTCATAATAAAGGTTTTTGGGTTAGATCGCGTTATTTATAAATGTGTCGTAACCCTCCACCACCCGACACGGCCAATCAGCAAAAAAAGTGTCACGTTGACAAAAGAGTTTCACTACATCAGCCCACCGGTGTGTTGAAGAGTGAATCCACAACATTTACAGTTTGAATACGACGTTTCGCTGGTAATTACATCCAGCATCATCGGGCAATTCGCCAGAATGGTAAAGCCCTCACTTGCTCCCGGTCTTAAATAGAGCAGCAGCAGGGTGACGTCTTCATTTAACTCATTCAGGTGCAGTAATTATATAATCGATTGGTGATCAGTGACAGCACCGTGACTACACGGGATGTCGCGCTTGGCCTGAGCAAAAGGCAGACGGCACAAAGAATGAAGATGCACAATATGACACTGTGAACTTGCGAGACGATTTCGTTTTGCGCGTGCGACAATTACCGCCATTCTGCTGGGTAAAATGTGTAGTACTCTTTGGTTCTATTGGGTAAAGTCACGTAAGTGAAAATAACATAACAAAAAATCACGACGTTTCGGCCACAACACAAGCGGCCTTCATCAGGTGAAGGGACGAGACTGTCTGGAGGACAGCGCTGACTTTACCCAATAGAACCAAAGAGTATGGATCCTAGCAGTCACAAAAGCTTTAAATCTAGAATTAAAATGTGTAGTCCAATCACTTGGCACTAAACATTTTATTTAAATGTGAAGACCTTTGTCGATCCACTGCTGGATAAATTCCTCCACCACGATGTTTCTGCCATGGGGGTTGTTTGACCATCATTCACCACATTGGTCAGTGTGGATTGGTGAAGGACAGGTAGGTGCCCAGAATTAGTTCAGATATCACTCACTACTGATGTCATCTGTGATCAGTAATCAAACTTGAGTCGCTGCTGGGTTCATAGTGCATTGCGCTAACAATTGCACCGCTACTACACCTTAAACATTGAATGTCATCATTGACCACGATCAATCCACAGCTGGATGAAGACCTCCCGGTGCTATCCGTGTACCTGCTTGAGTCCCGAGTGGTTGGGGTCATCTGAGTGCAAGTGGTGTGTGGTTATCCACGTCGGGTGAGTTTCCTCACCAACCTGCATTGACCAGGGTATAATGACTAACGGTCACGTATCTTCCCCACAATTTTAACGCATCTTGATACATTAACCTGAATCTGAAAATTTGAAATATTCATCATTACGAGGAAATAAAACAGGAAAGAGACAGACTTCTAAACATGGATTTCTCTGTTAGATGCAGTCATTTGATGCCACTATTTGTGATATCTCAGGGAACACGATGTGACAAATCAAGCATACCAGCTTATATGGAAGAATGTCTCGATTCCAGCTCTCAAATCAACAGATAGACACTATGCTTATATAAATAACCACATTGTACAGCTTACCGACCTACCAAGGAGTTGACGCGTTCTTTCGCTGTCCTCTAGTACACAGGTAACTATAGGCTACAACAGGTGTTTCGTAAAGCCAGTAGATACACCTTTATGTGGCCCACTTTTCACTTCCCACAAAATCATCAGCCTGCAATACAATGCAGCGATACGGTCCAATTTACACTTCAATGGCGACTAATGGGAGATGCGAATGGACCGTGGAAGACTGGCCCGCAAATTTCAGTTTGAGAATGCAGAGGACTGGAGGGAAAAATGCCAAGGAAATCCCAATCGGATACCCCCCCCAATCTGTCTCTACGAAGAGTTGACGGCGGGGATTTGAGAGGCGGCAGCAGCAGCAGCAGATGGTGGCCGTACGCTTGTGGCAGCGAAGCCCCGAGTAGCCGTCCCTGCAGGTGCACACGCCAGGGAGCCGCGCAGCGCCCGCCGTTGACGCAGCCATCTCGGCACAGCGCTGTTCGGGGGGCATCGCCAGAGGCGCACGGGAGGAGGAGCCTTTAGCCGTCGGCAGAATCCTTGCATCGGGTAGAGCGGCCCCAGACATCGTCGTCGTCGTTGTCGTCGGCCGCCAAGTGATCGGAGTGGCGATGATGACGCATTGGCGAATGTCCGTGCGTGTGTATGTGGTCACAACGGTGACTTCCTGGGCCTCAATTATGTCGGCTCAGACTTAAATGAGTACCTGGTGTGCTGTGGATACAACGTCAGCATTGGGGCGACAAAAGCGGCTTTGGGGCCGTCCATAAATGACGTCACGCGATTTTGGACGATTTTTGACTCCCCCCCTCGTCATTGTCACAAATGTCTGACCCCCCCCCCAAAAAAAAGAGATAAAACATCTTCTTTGGTCTTGTAGGACAGCACTCCAGCGCTGTCCTACCAGACAGTCTAGTCCCTTCACCTGATGAAGGCCGCTTGTGTTGTGGCCGAAACGTCGTGAGAATATTATTGTGTTATTTTATTTTATCAATTTATTATTTTATTCTCATTCTACGTGACTTTACCGAAAGAACCAAAGAAGATGAATCATTGCAGTCACGAAAGCTTTAAATCGAAAGATAAAACATGCTTCAAATCGCTTTAAACTATTGTCATTGTAGTGCGTATTTATTGTGCCGCTGCACTCTGATGTTGTAGGAGAAAACATTTATTAACAAGTCTATTTAATTAAGTGGAGCGTGTTGTCTATATTCATTTAAAGTTGCGCATTTTGATGTGACGTCACATTTCTCACCCCCCCCCCCCTCGTCACGCATCGTCACAAATGTCTGACCCCCCGGCCCAGGTGCGTGACGTCATTTATGGACGGCCCCTTTGGCGTGGTGTTGGCCACACCACCTACTCGATACAAGACGTACACAAGCTGAAGAATCAGACTGGCGAACGAGAGGCACAATTGAAATAAATACATCGTGACACGGTTGGCATAGATGAGGTGAGAAGGAAAGGAGAGCACCCCATACCTCTGAAGAGTGGCATAACCTTTCCTATCATAGGAGCACAGCTGACAGTAATTCTAGAGGAATGGGATTATATTATTGCTGTCTCTGAGAATCGCACTTCGTGTTTGATCGCTCTCATCGGATAGGGCGACCTGAAAAACTGGCGGTGTACTTTCGGGTGTTCCAGAGCACAGAATGCAAGCTCACATTCACTCGGGTAAGATGGGCTGCAAGCACAGTGGCCAGATGTTAACTACCTCGCCTGGTATACAGGAGGTCGTTGGTTCGATCTCGACTGACGCCTGCTGCTGTATATTTGGATGTTCTCCCCTTGATCGTGTGGCTTTTTCTCCGAGTCCTCCGGTTTTTCCCTCCCAATTCAGAAGCATGCGTTTGGAGTATTTGGCTGCTAGAAATTTTCACACGATAAGCCACTTCGTTGAGCTATCATTTGTGGCCAGGTCGCTTCGAAAAAAAAAGAGCTTTATAGCTCAGTGGGCCCTGGTAAAATAAAAAATAGTTTTAATTTAGTATGAGAACGCAACATTCTCGTCGGCAATGGCATAAGACAGGAGGCGGCAGTGTATACGTGGTGCATCTGCGTTCGAGGCTTAGCCAATTTTCACAGCCTCAGATCAATCCACTGCTGGATGATGCCTTTCCCCATATTATATGGGTTGCTTGACCATACTGCACCACACTGGTCAATGCGGTTTGTTTGAAAAGGTCCAGATATCACTTCCAATTCATGTTATAGTCATTCCCTGTAATCGGACTTACAGTGAGGGAAAAAAGTATTTGATCCCCTGCTGATTTTGTACGTTTGCCCACTGACAAAGAAATGATCAGTCTATAATTTTCATGGTAGGTTTATTTGAACAGTGAGAGACAGAATAACAACAACAAAAATCCAGAAAAACGCATGTCAAAAATGTTATAAATTGATTTGCATTTTAATGAGGGAAATAAGTATTTGACCCCTCTGCAAAACATGACTTAGTACTTGGTGGCAAAACCCAGGAGTGTCCCACTTTTGTAGAGGAAACCTTTACAGCAAAATCATCAAACACCCACCACCCCCACCACACTACCGTTCCCAAAGTCCGCCGAGTGGAAGGTCATGGCAACGGAAGAAAGTCGACTGATCTTTCACGAGGCCAGGACTCCCCACGCCCATGTCTGAGGGTTCTAAGGTCAACTGTAGTTTAGATTAAAAAAATATCTGAATGCAACTGCAACTCACAAAATAACAAAATTAACCCAGAATGCACCAAATCTCGTCAGATCTTTGAAGCTCAACCGGGGAAGAGCCTGGGTTTAGTGCTTAATTTGAAGACTGTCTGGGAAAAGCAGACGTTTTAGGCCTTGCGCTGCAAGTTGGCCAACAGATGTCGGTGTACGGTGACGCTTTTTATATTCTTGGTTCTTTCGGTAAAGTCACGTAGCAGGGAAACAATAAAATAATAAAAATATAAAACATCTATGCAGTTGTCGAGTGTTACCCCCCCCCCACCACCTTTCGTATGCACAGGTAATCTCCGAGTTACTCCGGTTTCCTCTCACGAGCCAAACAAGCTACAAAGGAATTGGTCGAACATCTGAACGCTGGAACTTCATGAATACAAAATCTCAGAAACAGTCAGGATTTCCTGAGTAAATGAACGGGAAAAAAATATTCTGACAGTATTATTATTATCACCCACGGATGCGCATGTGAACGCCGTTTTGTCAACAGCGCTGGATGCAGCAACAATACGTTCCTAACCTGAAGCCACGAAAAACCTCCCCTATGCATTAAGTGCCTGCATGAGCAATTCACATTTTTCAGATTCCGTATTCAAAGATCGCACGTGTCCAAAACCAACAGCGCCACGTTCAAGTTGAAACCGGTTCCTTGCGAAGCCTCGGGAGGTACCGGTGGGGCGAGTGGGAGGACGTGTCTCACGGTGGGCCCCCCCCCACCCCAAACTCCCCCTTCTCTCTCCTCGCCGTCCGTCTCGATCTCCACCGCGGTTCTAGTTTCTGTACCGTGCCGCAACATCGGACCACAGCCTCTGCATGTCCTCCAGGCCCCTGGTCCAGAGCTCGCGTAGCTTCACCCAGCCGGTGCGCGCCGTTATCAGCAGGTAGTCGGCGTTCTGCGGGTATCGCAGGATCGTGTAGCGGGCCATGACCAGCGACTGGCAGAACCTGCGGGGAAAAGTAGACCATGTTGTTGTTGTCGCCGTTGCTGTCGTGACGGTTAATATCGTTTGTTATTCAAGAGGGTTTTTGCTGCCGACTTGTTGATCGGCTGGGATTTTAGCGTTCAGGAATTTCAGCCATAGTTGGATCAAGTCTCGTGGTCAGCAGCAGAAGTGCCAGCAGAAGGAAAGTCGCCGTCTTCATCTTCCTCGTCTCCAGCAGCAGTAGCAGCAGCGTGATCAGCAACATGATCGTAAACAACATCGCTATGAGTGTCTTTTCTATAATCATCATCACCGTCATCAGCAGCATCCGTAGAAGTGCTGTTAGCAACATCATGGTAATCAGCATTATTATGTCTTAACTGTTACTGATCCCCCCCGTTCACCAATACACATTAACCAGCATGGTGAAGTATGGTCAACCACCGCGACGATCGACATGGCATTGGCAAGACCTTCATCATTGGTCTGATGAAGAGCTTTAAATAAATAATAAAGGACTTTTTTTGCCGCACAATCATCGAGTTTATCGGATTCTCGCCAGACCTAGATTAATTCTCGTTACGCAACCGCCACAGGTTTTTGAAGCCAACGTTTCCCGATGCGGCAAACGGCGATCCGGGCAGACCCGACCCGACCTGCCCCGGCCCCCCTCCCCACCTCCGCTCTCACCTGCACGCCACCAGGAAGTAAACGGCCCTCCTCTCGTCCTCGGTGAGGGCCTGCACGCTCTCGTAGCCGGCCAGGACGTGACCCCCGGCCTCCATCGCCTCTCCGCTCTCCACCATCATGTACATGATGGCCATGGCCAGGTCGTACACGTGGTAGCCGAACATCATCGAGTTGAGGTCCACAATGCCGGAGACGCGGTGCCGCGGCGCTCCCTCCGCCGACTTGGGCCCCTGCTGCTGCTGCTGCTCGCTTCCCGCGGCCACCTCCTGCACCAGGATGTTGTCGTCATTGAAGTCACCGTGGATTATGCCTGCGGCGAGGGGGAAACGTCGAATTTGATTTCGTCCGTTGTCTTTTATTGTTGACCGTCCTCCCCTCGTCGCCGTCGTCATCGTTCGTGCCCGTGCCGTTTTTATTCCGGCCGCACGATTGGTGTTGCGCATGCCGCGTGTGCGGGTCTAAGAACGGCCCCCGCAGAGTCTCAGTGAATCACCGACTTCTCCTGCCTTCAAAGGCACAGTATTACAATAACCCACCAGCGTCGTACAACCCTGCACGGGGGCGAGATAGGGAGCGGTGTGTAGTGGTTTGCACACCACATCACGAGCCCTTGATTCCCGGCCATGGAGAACATCACTGATATCTGAACCAGTCCTGGGATCCTACCTACCTCCTCACCGACCAGCATGGTGAAGGTGGCAAAACAACCCCCATGACCCTACACAGCCTGGGAATGCCTTCGTCCAGATAGTGCATTGACAAAGGGCTGTACATTATTATTATGAGTATATGTGTAACAAAAACTGTTGAACACAATTTAGCATCCATTGAAAAATGATTTGGTAGAAATTACAATTATGATTTATATACAGTAGCGTCTGAATGTTATAACCCTGTCATTTGATTTCACCTGTGATCAGTGTCTGTGCGAGTGTCCCCCATTACATGCATGCCTTGTAATGCATCTGTGTATGCTGGGTAAAAGTAATCACGTGAAGCACATTGCAAAGAAAATGCTTGCCACAAATGAATCACAATACCTTGCTGATCTCGTCAAGTAGCATAAACCATCACGCGAATTCGGGTGATCCTCGCAGCGGCTTTTGGCTAACCATCGAACAAACAAAGACGGTCACCGCATCGCGCGCTTTCAGATGCACTTCTGCGGCCGTCTGAAAAGCTCTTCTTTCCGATATTAGGAAGGCACTGGAGCTATGTACTTTTAAACCTAGATTGAACACTAATTTATTTTTGAACTTATTTTTTGTGTTTAGTTTGTTGTCCTTTCCCCGCACCTCCGATTAGCACGGTTGGCTACGTACGGTGCAAAAGAAGTTCAATGTACACACGTACGCGGCACCCGTCGTGGCTTCAAGGCCTCGTCGGTGGCCTGAAGCGCCCCTCGCCCCCTGAGGCATGGAGCTACGTCCCGGGTGAAGCTGCGAGGCGAGCGTACATCTGGTAAACTTGTGCAGGTTGGGTTGGATCTCCTCGCGGAACTTGGCGATGACCTCCCTGACCAGACCCTGGTTGGGGTCGCCGTCCAGAGTGAAGAGGTAGGGCTCGAGCAGGTGGGTGTTTGACAGGTTCCAGATGAAATCGTCTCGTTGCAGGGAGTGCAGGAACGGGTGCTCAAACTATGCAGATGTTTAAAAACGAAGGTGGTAAGATGACAAAAAATGCAATACGAGATTAACATCGCATTGGCCAGTTGAGTACACATGTAAGTTAAAGGCAGCAAAACGTCAAGCTAGCAAAGGATAGTCTTCGTTTCAGAAAAGATGTTCTCCTTGACTTATTATTTTCTCTTCGGTTTTTTTCGGTAAAGTCACGTAGGTAAAACTATAAAATAAAAGAATAAATGAAAAAACAACTACATTTTTTTTCATTCTATCATTTTATAGTTTTACCTACGTGACTTTACCGAAAAAACTAAAGAGTATGAATCCTTGCAGTCACGAAAGCTAAAAATCTAGACTTATTATGCAGCTGAGGGTGGGGCTGCCCAAGTCCTGCGTGCGGCTGGCAAATGTTTGATTGGTATTTGTGAATAACAGGACACTTGAATGGATCTGAGAAGTAGTTTTGTGAGATCACCTTCTGTGGGCCATTCTCTAACCAGAGGTGATGCACAGAATGAGATGTTTTTTTCCATCTCATGACATGGCACCAATTAGCACAACTCATACAGCCCTTATCAAGGCACTGCCGTATTCAGCGTTGGTCATGTAGGGTGTTTGACCATACTTCGCCAAACTGGTCAGTGTAGGTTGGTGAAGGATAGAGGACAAGGGGGGGTGGGGGGGGGGGGCAGGACTGGTTCAGATATCACTTGCCACGAATGTTAGCCGTGGCCGGAAATAAAACTCAGGTGGCCGGGTTCGTAGCGCAGTGTGCGCACAACTGCGCCACCGCTCCAGCCCGACGCTTGGAATAAAATTTGGGGGGGGGAAACAACAAAAATACGTTGTTCATAATAAAGGTTTTTGGGTTAGATCGCGTTTATTTATAAATGTGTCGTAACCCTCCACCACCCGACACGGCCAATCAGCAAAAAAAAGTGTCACGTTGACAAAAAGACAAATAATTCACTACTTTAGCCCACCGGTGTGTTGAAGAGTGAATCCACATTTACAGTTTGAGTACGACGTTTCGCTGGTAAATACATCCAGCATCATCGGGCAATTCGCCAGAATGGTAAAGCCCTCGCTTGCTCCCGGTTTTATATAGAGCAGCAGGGTGACGTCATAACTTAACTCATATCAGGTGCAGTGATTAGAGGCGGAGGGGAGGGGGTATTGTAATTATATAATCGATTAGTAATCAGTCATTGGTTATGATTAGTAATGAGTTGTAGATTAGTAATTCTTTAAATCAAAATGTAATGTGTATTATTTAATAATACGCTTCCAGGCCGCACTAAGCCTGTAGCTGTCAGAGCGATCAAAGTTATTCTTGTTCCTCTCAATTTCAATGGATTCTCTAATTAGTCTTTGCCAGTAATAATTAGTTTTACACACCACTGCAACATTGTCAAAATCAATTGAGTGTCCTTGTTGACAAGCATGTTCTGCCACTGCCGACAGTTGTTTGAGATAATTTAATATTTCTCTGATGTTCTTTTAGTCTTACGCTGATATTACGTCCCGTCTGCCCAATGTAGCAGCTGCCACATAAACAATTAATCCGATATACACCTTCTGTTGATAGTTAGGTAATGCGTCTTTAGTGCAAGATACTAGTTTTTTTTATTTTGTGTACTGTACCAAATCTTACTGTAATGTTTTGCTTTTGCAAAACACGGGCTAATTTGTCAGTTACTCCTGAGATATATGGAATTTTTATTGTTTTAACAATCTGGTCGCTTTCAGCAGTATTGCTTTGCGATCGTGATTTGGCATTTAGTGCTCTGTTAATTTGAGCATTATTGTAGCCATTCTGTCTTAGTGCGTCTTTAACGTGTTTAATCTCTCTCACTAGACTCTCACCATCTGACACTGTTTTAGCCCGATGTATAAGCATCTTATCTGAGCTGGATGATGATGTGATTCTGCATTCAGATAGGCATCAGTGTGCATTTGATTTATGTAAACGCTGTGTTATTTTATACATCGGGCTAAAACAGTGTCAGATGGTGAGAGTCTAGTGAGAGAGATTAAACATGTTAAAGACGCACTACGACAGAATGGCTACAATAATGCTCAAATTAACAGAGCACTGAATGCCAAATCACGATCGCAAAGCAATACTGCTGAAAGCGACCAGATTGTTAAAACAATAAAAATTCCATATATCTCAGGAGTAACTGACAAATTAGCCCGTGTTTTGCAAAAGCAAAACATTACAGTAAGATTTGGTACAGTACACAAAATAAAAAAAACTAGTATCTGGGACTAAAGACGCATTATCTAAATTATCAACAGAAGGTGTATATCGGATTAATTGTTTATGTGGCAGCTGCTACATTGGACAGACGGGACGTAACATCAGCGTAAGACTAAAATAACATCAGAGAAATATTAAATTATCTCAAACACAACTGTCGGCAGTGGCAGAACATGCTTGTCAACAAGGACACTCAATTGATTTTGACAATGTTGCAGTGGTGTGTAAAACTAATTATTACTGGCAAAGACTAATTAGAGAATCCATTGAAATTGAGAGGAACAAGAATAACTTTAATCGCTCTGGCAGCTACAGGCTTAGTGCAGCCTGGAAGCATATTATTAAATAATACACATTACATTTTGATTTAAACAATTAATAATCTACAACTCATTACTAATCATAACCAATGACTGATTACTAATCGATTATATAATTACAATACCCCCCCCCTCCGCCTCTAATCACTGAACCTGATATGAGTTAAGTGATGACGTCACCCTGCTGCTCTATATAAAACCGGGAGCAAGCGAGGGCTTTACCATTCTGGCGAACTGCCCGATGATGCTGGATGTAATTACCAGTGAAACGTCGTACTCAAACTGTAAATGTGGATTCACTCTTCAACACACCGGTGGGCTAAAGTAGTGAATTATTTGTCTTTTTGTCAACGTGACACTTTTTTTGCTGATTGGCCGTGTCGGGTGGTGGAGGGTTACGACACATTTATAAATAAACGCGATCTAACCCAAAAACCTTTATTATGAATAATATTGGTCGCGAAAGCCTACATGTTAAACCAAAAATACGCCGCTTGAAAACCAGCCATTCGATCACTTGGAAGGACTCTCACGTTGCTAATTATGAACAGCTGCGTACGTTCCGAGCGAATGGGCTCGTTACGTCACATTACACTTGCTTACCGAGAGAAAAGGCTCGCCGAGACTCAAGAGTTTTTTTTTTTAAGATTGTCGCAGTAAGGGGTTGGGGAAACTATCGCTCCGCATTTCCCAATGAAGTAATTTGCGAGATTTCTTTTTTGGCTTTTTACTTTGGCGAATATTCTCATATTCTTGTTTCTTTTGGTAAAGTCACGTAGAAGGGAAACAATAAAATAATAAAAATATAAAACAATAGAATTTTCACGACGTTTCGACCGCAACACAAGCAATCATCATCAGGTGTGAAAACCACAGCAATATATATTTTTTCAAATTTCCTTGTTGTGGTTATCACACCTGATGACGATTGCTTGTGTTGCAGTCGAAACGTCGTGAGAATTTTATTGTTTTATATTTTTTATTATTTTATTGTTTCCCTTCTACGTGGTGACTTTACCGAAAGCAACAAGAATATGAATCCCTGCAGTCTCACGTCACCTGTCAAGAGGCCCTCGTGCGCTCGTACCTGCTGCAGGGCTTGGTGGATGCTCGCTGCCAGCTTGCCCACCTGGTAGTACAGGCTGCCATCCGCCAGCACCCTGGACAGCGGCACGCCGGGCAGGTACGTGAGCAGCCGCACGTTGAACTCCTTCTCTCCTTCGCCGCAGTCTGAGAATTCACAGCAGGAGTCGCCACCGAGGTCAAGAGGTCACCACGGTTAGTGAAATCTCACCGTCACTTCCTTTTGCTGGAACATAAAAAGCTGTTCGGAAACTGATATCGGAACCTCCAAGGTCTGGCCAAAGTGTCAACTCACCACTTTGCGCCCTGTGTTCATTACCCACGTGCTATACTACACAGGGTCTCTTATGAATTGCTCAACTGATAGCCAAGGCTACTATTCTTTTTTTAGGAAATTAAGTGACAATTTGCTGCTCAGCATTAAATGGTTAATAACAATAATGAACGTGCCAAGTCTGATATATAACGCACATAAAATTCGTGTAGTCTTTAAAACGCCAATCTCTCAAGCAACTTGAATCGAGTATTTCTGTTCCCCCCCCCCCCCCAAAAATAGTAAATTGGAGTGATTTTTTTCTCATGACTTTCTTTCACGGTACTATTAACGCAGAAATTAATAACACGAACGCATTCCGAAATTCGCATTCCTATATGGCCTTGTTGTCTAAACCGCTATAGCTAAATAAAGCATTTGAGAGGAATAATACCTCGCCACACCCATGCGTAAGGCGCCAAAGTTGCAACGTGGCACGCAACCCTCGTGCCTTAGCGCACGCTGACCGGAACCGGGGGCAATTCGCCCAGGTTCGGGCCAGAATGGATACGTCAGCACACGAGTCTAGCTGAATTCCCTGGGTTCAGCTTGAGCAAATTACTTAGGAGCAGGGTGAATGGGGGCCCATCTGCATCAGGAGGCGACTTTTATCGCTCGTTCCATCACGTAAATATAAGGGTCAGCGGCTTTCCGTGATCTTCGCATTCCAAACACGGCGTTGGGCGGTGATGTCATCTCACGCGATGAACCCCGAGCCTGGGTTTAAAGGAGCGCTGCTAGCCCAGGCATTATAATCAGAATATGTACTTTTACTGGAGGAATCCGATGAGCTATGAAGCACTTTGCTTTACAAATGTTTAGCAGCCCAGTGTTGTCCCAACTACAGCCTGTGGGCCAAGCCCGAACCACCAAAATTAATTCATTCTGGTCTACAGGACAACTATCCCGCCACGCCTTACAAGAACTAATTAAGTACATGTCTCAGTCAGCAATACTCACTTGAAATTACACACGACAACCGTCGCCCCCACGCCCGCCCCCCAACTGAAAAGTTTGACAAGACCCTCCCGATACTCAGTGAGGCTCTGCTGTGAAAACAAGTGTAACGATGATGATTACAATAATAATATTAATAGAAGTGATGCGATGCAGGAGGTCGGAGTGGGTGTGGGGGAGAGATAAGCTCTGTATCGACATGTTTGCATTTCTCTAAATCTCTCCTCTTGCGGATAGATCTTTCTCCTATCTCTTCCATATAAATATCATATTTCTGATTAAATCTCTCTCTGAATGAGTTAAATGATGACATCACCCTGCTGCTCTATTTAAGACCGGGAGCAAGTGAGGGCTTCACCATTCTGGCGAATTGCCCGATGATGCTGGATGTAATTACCAGCGAAACGTCGTATTCAAATATTGTAAATGTTGTGGATTCACTCTTCATCACACCGGTGGGCTAAAGTAGTGAACTATTTTGTCTGTTGTCAATGTGACACATTTTTTTACTGTTTGGCTGTGTCGGGTGGTGGAGGGTTATGACACATTTATAAATAACGCGATCTCACCCAAAAACCTTTATCATGAATAAATCTCTCTCATATCTCTACAATATATCGCTTGTGACATATCTTTCCCGTCTATGCTTGTTCATGTAATACATGGTTTTGGTTTGACGTGTTCCCCTTGTCAGCCAATCCGGAACTCGATGCAAAGAGTTTGACGTTTGCTTCTCAGGGTCTCGTGGGAAGATAAGCAGAAACCAAAATTACGATTTAGGTTTCGTAAGTATGTTGAAATTCTTTCGCACCATACGTACGTAGCCAACCGTGCTCATCGGAGGTGTGGGGAGGTAGAACACACTGTGCAGTTGGCGAATGGCGGCGTCGGTGAACTGTACGAACATTATATCTACCAACCTGCAGGTCAGTAGATGAGAAAACAGCAAGTGTGCTTCTGATCTCTCACCACAGATGTTATCGTCTCGTCCGTGTGGCTTTGCTGTGAGCAGTCATTCCAGTTTCATCCCACGCACCAAACATTGTTTTTTTATATACATGAAGAATTTACAAAATATCACAATGTGGACCTTGGGCCAGTACCAACAAGCAGTGCGTTACATCCACCAACCTCACAAAAACTAAAAAGTATGATCCTTTTACATCACTTATCGTCAGTGGAGTGCGACCCAGTATCATACCACCGCCTCATGCTCGGATATTGATCGTTGTCTTTGCAAGTATAAACCAATGCTGTGTTCGTATGATTACTATCAGCCTATGACTAAATCACCTGGAATGTGCCCTATCATAAGATCTGAAAGCTTAGCAGGTTGAGCCTGGATTAGGGCTTCTATGGGTGACAATCGTGCATTAAACAGGCATCACAGGCTGCTGCGTGGTGCTATGTTGTGGGGGCCACAGTTCAGTTGCAGCAAAATCAATTGTACTGCACTGTACATCTATTAAACTTGATTTGTCGCTTTCGTGACTGCAGGAATTACTCTTTGGTTTTTTCGGTAAAGTCACGTAGAAATAAGAAATAATAAAATTACATAATAGCATACGACGTTTCGATTGCAACGCAAGCAATCATCAGGCATAGAAGAGCTAAATTTAAGAGAGAGGAAACACAGAACCGCAGATATATATACAGACACCTAAGTGGAGGGAGTTCACACACAGACACAAAGAGAGACACAACGTACGGAGCACAGAGAGATAGGGTCTCTGTGCCGAGGCCTTAGCATGTAGGGGGAGACAAAGAGAGATGGACAAGCACATCAAATAGAACAAGATTTAGTATTATGTACATCTCTTCTCCAATGTCTCTGCTCCCGGGACCCACACAGGCGCAGCTCACCGATGCTCTCGAGCGACATGATCTTCCCGCTGACGTTGTCCACCACCTCCTGCATGGGGAAGCCCATCTCCCGCAGGAACCTCATCATAGCCATCTGCACCTCGAGCATCTGCGGCCGCTGGCTGTCCCGCGTGTTGGTGACCTTGAGCACGAACTGGCGACCGTCGCGCGCCAGCACGCGGTAGTTCTGGTCGACGTAGCTCGCCAGCGGGCTCACCCCCGCCACGCTCAGCCCGTAGAGGCGCTCCACCAGCTTCGCCGCGCGGGACTCGCTGATGCACGGCTTCTCGTGCTCGTGGCCATCGTCCTGCGGCGCAACTTGCATCGTCTTCAACGGACAAAACGAGGGCAATCGAAAAGTTTTTGGGTTTTGCAAGTGCACGTTGGCGTTCGCTCCATTCGTGCAGCGCGAGGCGCCTCCGATGAGCACGGTTGGCTACGTACGGTGCGAAACAAGCTCAGCGTACACACGAGGCTACACCCTGGAGGCGCTACGCTTCACGGACAGCCCACAGTAGTTGTCGCATTTACAGAGTTGTGCCGACACACGTGGCATACTACTTATTTAAATTACATCTCCGAGATCTTTAGCATCCGACTGTGAAGCAGACAGTGCGCAATATTTACAGTTCATACACCCACAGCGTTAACCGGGGCGGTCGTGGGACTCGTACCACAAACATCTGCAACGCGCTACCGCTCGGCCATGAAGTCAATCGATCGATCAGCGATCAATAAACACGTCTCTTTGCTCGCATCACATTTAATAGCAACACATTTCACCGAACAGAAAAGCACCACTTAAACATGTCAGATATAAGATTCGTAATAACAGAGAATTCTCCTTGTGTATTTCAGTGGAAATACAGCCAGTGCCTGATAAAGTAGCATTACTGTAACTGGAATTATAACAAGAACCATGGGTTTATGCAGCATTGGGGAGCTGCAGCTATGGCCCACCGAGTAAACACCTTGTCCCGTAAGCACGAAATCACGTGTTCAAATTCCACTGGATGTGTAATTGTGTGAATAATAATCAGGGCTTAATCTGTCACTGAATATTTTCCGGGTCGCTGGTGCGGAGTGGAGTGGGCAGCACAGCCCCGGTAGCCACGGCGATAGCGAAAGGTACACACTGGACGTGGTGTGCCGGGTGTCAGCAGATTTTTCAGAGTCGCTGACACAGGGCAGCCCTGGCCGAAATTATCTCCATACATATGTAAAAGGCAAAGTTGTGATTATGTGTGTCTGTTCAAAATGTTTAGCGTACTTCCCGACATGCAACAAACTTGAAATTTGCCATGTGGGTACTTTCCAGACTGTACACCACGCAAAAATTATTAAAATACACTTTTGTGTTTTTTCTGGGGGGAGGAGGGGGGGGGGGAGCTCAATAATGCATTTTTTTGCACGGCAAGTGAGCTGTCACGTGATCCACGCATGTGGAAGCGTAACGAATTAGTGTAGTGGTTAGCGCACTGCGCTACGAACCCGGCAACCCGAGTTCAATTCCCGCTCACTGCCACCACCGGTGACGATTATTTCAACCGCTTCTGGGCCTCCCCTAGATCGACTCAGCCTAAAACGAGTAATTGCTGTGGTGTGTGAACATCGCCACTGGGGACACAAAGGCGGCCGGGCGTGGTGCTGTCACCCACCCCTTCGTCTGTATATATAAAAGGGAAATTTGTTATTATGTGTGTCTGTTCGAAATGTTTAGCATACTTCCCGACATGCAACAACTTTAAATTTGCCATGTGGGTAGCTTCCAGACTGTAAACAATGCAAAAAGTATAAAATATACTCTTTGGTTCTATTGGGTAAAATCACGTAGGTGAAAATAAAATAACAAAAAATCACGACGTTTCGGCCACAACACAAGCGGCCTTCATCAGGTGAAGGGACGAGACTGTCTGGAGGACAGCGCTGGAGTGAGAGAAGCCACGCTTAGATCACGACCTTTAAGCTGTGTGAGAAGAAAAACACAAAGCGCCTTGACAAAGGAATTCGCATATAATTTAGCATTGAAATGGCTAATTGAAATAGCTGTGTCTGTGTGTGTACAGCGTGTGTCTCTCTGTGTCTGTGTCCTGTGTGTCATCTGGTCCAACACCAGTGGAGACTAGGCTCTAAGAAAAGCCGTCTCGGGTGTGGACCAATCAAATTCAAGGACAGTGCATATTATTATCAGAGTTGTCTCTTTTGTTTGCATTTTGACTCCTTGTGTTGTGGTTATTGCAAACATGATGCCTTGAATAAAGGTGTCAGTTTTTGTGCCAGTTAAAAGGGTAAAACCTATTCCTATGACTTCGCGTTATCGTGGCCTGCCGTGCGGTTGTTGGAACGCGGCACGGGGTGACGCGAGACGGTTGAAGTCTGGTCGAACCGAGTCCTCGCCCACGGGTGGCGGAACGAGTTAAATTCACGGGAACAAAAATCCCGTGCTGGTGGCGAGAGAAGAGCGGTAGGGAGGGCGACTGACCGCCAGCGAGCGACCAGAAGCGAATCGGCGATTCACCGGATCGTCAATCGCCTTCGACGCCGCTTGGCCCTCGAGCACCGTCGCTCAAGGGCCAAGCGGCGTCCATCCCGGGCACTGACGCGTCCGTCCGTCTGCGTGTCCGTCCCCTCAGGTGCGAAACCTGAACCGCGCGTTCCTGCTCCTGCGTCGCCTGCTGCCACCGGACCGCCTCCGGCCGTCGCGGGCGGCGACACTGCGCGCGACCGTTCGCTACATCGGCCTGCTGCAGGCCATGCTGGCGGAGACCGCCGCGGCACGCGGCTCCTCCCCGCGTGGCGCGTGACAGCGCGGGGAGGGAGGGGGGAGCGGCGGTCAACCCACCTCGGAATGCAGCAGTGTGTGTGTTTGGTGAAGGGCGTCCCACCGACTCGGCCAGGTGCGTACACGTAGGTGCGCGTGAGCACGATGCCAACCGTGCGCTAGTCGGAGATGTGGGAGCGGGGGGGGGAAGGACAAAAACAGTTCTAAGTAATATTATATTCTTAGCTCTTTCAGTAAAGTCAGGTTGAAGGAAAACAATAAAATATATAAAACAATAATATTTTATTATTTTATTGTTTCCTTTCAACGTGACTTTACCGAAAGAGCTAAGAATATGAATTACTGCAGTCACGAAAGCTTTAAATCAGTTGTAAGTGAATTAGTTTTCAACGTCAGACGATCATTTCAAAGTGCACAGCTCCCGTGGTGAGCGTTGTGTACGCGTCACGACGCCACGTGCACACGTCACGATGCCACGTGCACACGTCACGACGCCACGTGTACACATCACGACGCCACGTGTACGCGTCACGACGCCACGTGTACACGTCATGATGCCACGTGCACACGTTGTGTACACGTCATGATGCCACGTGCACACGTTGTGTACACGTCACGATGCCATGTGCACACGCGTTGTGTACACGGAACCGCCCCCGTTACCCGCCGGGTAGGTGGCTACGAGTTTGCCGGAACGCTTGACGACCCTCGCCGCTCGTTCCCCGAGCTACTTGGCCCGTCACCCAGTGGCGTGGGCTCCGTGGCGAGACCTTTGACGCCCGCTTGTGCTGTGGCCGAAACGTCGTGATTTTTGTTTTATTTTTTTACCCGCGTGACTTTACCGAATAGAACCAAAGAGCGTGGATCCTCGCAGTCACGAAAGCTTCAAATCTAGAATTGATAGCCTCTACGGGGAGGGTTTTCACCTGTTAGAGCTTTTAACAGACAACGGGACAATAAGTCACCTGATGAAGGCCGCTTGTGTTGTGGCCGAAACGTCGTGATTTTTTATTGTTTTTACCTGCGTGACTTTACCGAATAGAACCAAAGAGTGTGTGGATCCTCGCGGTCACTAAATCTTCAAATCTAGAATTTTTTTGCTCGTCTGCTTCGGCACCGTCGCCGCGGTACGTCGGGACTCGCGAGCGCGCCACGCCGCCCCGCGGTTTGTTATTTAGGGTCGCGTTCCTTAATATTTGTTGTTTGAGTGAGCCTCGAGATTTATTGTTTTTCCCCAATCGTTGACGCGGTTTCAACACCATTCTCGAATTTGCGCGGCGCTCTGGTTTTGTGCGCGCGGGCGCGTCGAAGGATTATCGACTTATTTCCACGTCAGCTAAAGTTTCCACAGCCGCGTGATTTGCAACGTTCCGCGCGTACGAGCTTGTCGCCCCGATCGCACATTTACCGCCGAAACGCTAAAATAAACAACCGCCGGATGAACCGATGCGCGTACATCACTCACTCGTCCTCACTCACACTCCCCTCTCTCTCTCACACTCTCCCTCACTCGCTCACTCATCCACCAACATCCAACATCGGGGCCGGATTCGGGCGTGGGGGCGGGGGGCTTCAGGGGCTGCAGCCCAGGGGCCTCGTCCAGCTGAAGCGCCTCCAGAGGCGAAGTGAAAAGTGATTTCAGTTGCGCATGCTGAATTTTATTCGTCGTTAGCCTTGTAACAAAAAATATACATTTTATTTTTCTTTAACTTTGTTTTCCTTATTCTTAGCTCTTTCGGTAAAGTCACGTTGAAGGGAAACAATAAAATAATAAAATATATATATAAAGTCACATTGAAGGGAAACAATAAAATAATATATAGTCACGTTGAAGGGAAACAATAAAATAATAAATATATAAAGTCACGTTGAAGGGAAACGATAAAATAATAAAAAATATATAAAACAATAAAAAAATGTATTGTTTCCCTTCAACGTGACTTTACCGAAAGAGCTAAGAATATGAATTACTGCAGTCACGAAAGCTTTAAATAAAAATGTTTTCCTTTTGAACATTTTTATCAGGGGGCCTCACAGTACCTGTAGCCCAGGGGGCTTACACAATCTTAACCCGGCTCTGTCTCCAGTGGACTCCTATTAGTATTTGCCCTAACACGCTGTTAAGGCTGGGGGGGGGCTACTGGGGGGTGTGGGTTCTGTTCTTGTAAGCGCACGGGAAGGGTGCGGGGTGCTCGCGTAGCCTTAGGAATGCGGAATTCGGTCGTGCGGGTCAAGAGGTCACGTGCGCGGGAATCGCGTGGTGAGGCGCAGCCACGTGTCTACCCCAACTGGCGATCTTCCCATCAGCATCGGGGCCCCTGACTTGTCACGGTGAACTTTCGGGGGCCCACCACAACTCTACGCACACTGCCTCCTCTCTCTCTCTCTCGCTCTGGTAGAGTTGGCTTCAGGACGACCGTAACGCCTCTCAGGACAATATATTACCGTGGAGGTGTCCTGTTGAGTTTGGCCAGGGCGGCACGGCGATAAGGGGGCGATAACCGATGAACGCAGACGGGGCGGTAAGATCACAGCTCACGGGCAGAAAAAGCTCGGTGGCTTTTTGCCACCGTAGCCACGATTGAAGGGAGGCATTCAGCCAGCAAACAACAGATCGTAGCTTTTTGGATTCGCTCTGAATTGGGCTAGGGGGTAGGTCACGTGCCAGGGGGCGAGATCCCACGGGAGGGAGGGGCCTTAGCCACGGGCCAGGAGCCGGTAAACCGGGCTCCCCACCAGGGACCGGGGCTCTGCGTTGACTCTCGTCATCTGAAGATCGACGATCTACGTTCGGGAGAAGCAGTCACCAACACGCGGACGAGGACCCAGGCCAGGGTGTGGATTTTGTTTCCAGGTCCTTCCGGATTTCCCCTTCCACATTTGAGAAACGTGAGTTTGAGTATTTGGCAACTGCTGTAAATGTCCACGTGATGATGATGATAAATCTAACTGGTAGAGCTCTAATTTGTAATGGCCAGGTCAGGGCCGTTCTGAGAGAGCTACGCAGCATCTCAATGGGGGGCCTTACCCGGTAAAAATAAAACGTGGTTTAGTTTCTTGTTCGAGTCTCGTGCACGACTTGCAAAACGACGTCGCGAACAACATCACGTGTCCTCCTGCTAAGAGGAGTTCCAGCCCAGGTGAGTGTTGAACCTGGCACCTTTATTATCACCACCATCACCATCGCCACCACCACTACAATGTCTCCAGCAAACAAAACAGCCGCCAAGTGCCCTCACTCTGAGGGCAGGCAGGCAGGGAGAGAGGAGGAGGCCACGACAGACCACGTGACCCACAACCAACCCTGGGACACGGGAGCGACGTCAAACAGAACCGCGACGCGGGGGGGGGGGAAGGGCGAGTCGAACGGACGACGCTTTTCTGTCGACGCTCGCATCGTTCCGGGAACGATGCGAGCGCCACCCCCCCCACGATTTACAGCTTGAAAATCAAGTCGGGGGGGGGGGGGAAATTACTTTTAATCAACGTGAGGATAATAACAAAAACAATACCACACTCCAGTGGCGGACTTGCAAACGTTGCACACACAAACACAAAGATTCCCCGTGCCGCGTACAGCCTCACTAGGCTGCTGGGGGCTCGGTGTCAGTAGCCAGTGCACCAATGAAGGCCGGGAGAGAACCATCGGCAGGGCTTGTCACCGTCAGCCTCCTCCTCCCCTTACACCTCCACCACCTCCACCACCTCCTCCACCTCCACCACCTCCACCACCTCCTCCACCTCCACGTGCAGCTACATCATCTCCACGGTGTCGCTGCCGTCTCCGCCGTCACCGGCCAGCACGTTGCTCCCGTAGCCGCTGGAGGGAGCGGAGAAAGTAGGCGAGGGTGATACGTACGTACCTAGCGTGAGAGTGATAAGAAGTACTAACCTAGCGTGAGAGTGATACGTATGTACCTAGCGTGAGAGTGATACGTACGTACCTAGCGTGAGAGTGATAAGTACTAACCTAGCGTGAGAGTGATACGTATGTACCTAGCGTGAGAGTGATACGTACGTACCTAGCGTGAGAGTGATATGTACTAACCTAGCGTGAGAGTGATACGTACGTACCTAGCGTGAGAGTGATATGTACTAACCTAGCGTGAGAGTGATACGTACGTACCTAGCGTGAGAGTGATATGTACTAACCTAGCGTGAGAATGATACGTACTAACCTAGCGTGAGACTGATACGTAAGTACCTAGCGTGAGAGTGATATGTACTAACCTAGCGTGAGAATGATACATGCTAACCTAGCGTGAGAGTGATACGTACGTACCTAGCGTGAGAATGATACGTACTAACCTAGCGTGAGAATGATACGTACTAACTTAGCGTGAGGGTGATACGCACTAACCTAGGGTGAGGGTGATACGTACTAACCTAGCGTGAGAGTGATACGTACTAACCTAGCGTGAGAGTGATACGTACGTACCTAGCGTGAGAATGATACGTACTTACCTAGCGCGTGAGTGTGTACGTACGTACCTAGCGCGTGAGAATGATACATACTAACCTAGCGTGAGAATGATACGTACGCACCTAGCGTGAGGGTGATACGTACAAACCTAGCGTGAGAGTGATACGTACGTACCTAGCGTGAGAGTGATACGTACGTACCTAGCGTGAGAGTGATACGTACTAACCTAGCGTGAGAGTGATACGTACGTACCTAGTGTGAGAGTGATATTTACGTACCTAGCGTGAGAGTGATACGTACTAACCTAGTGTGAGAGTGATACGTACTAACCTAGCGTGAGAGTGATACGTACTAACCTAGCGTGAGAGTGATACGTACGTACCTAGCGCGTGAGAGTGATACGTACTAACCTAGCGTGAGAGTGATACGTACTAACCTAGCGTGAGAGTGATACGTACTTACCTAGCGTGAGAATGATACGTGCTAACCTAGCGTGAGAGTGATACGTACGTACCTAGCGCGTGAGAGTGATACGTACGTACCTAGCGTGAGAGTGATACGTACTAACCTAGCGTGAGAGTGATAGGTACTAACCTAGCGTGAGAGTGATACGTACTAACCTAGTGTGAGAGTGATAGGTACTATCCTAGTGTGAGAGTGATACGTACTAACTTAGCATGAGAGTGATACATACGTACCTAGCGCGTGAGAGTGATACGTACTAACCTAGCGTGAGAGTGATACGTACTAACCTAGCGTGAGAGTGATACGTACTTACCTAGCGTGAGAATGATACGTGCTAACCTAGCGTGAGAGTGATACGTACGTACCTAGCGCGTGAGCGTGTACATAGTAACGTAGCGTGAGAGTGACACGTACGTACCTAGCGTGAGAGTGATACGTACGTACCTAGCGTGAGAATGATACATACTAACCTAGCGTGAGAATGATACGCACTAACCTAGCGTGAGAGTGATACGTACTAACCTAGCGTGAGAATGATACGCACTAACCTAGCGTGAGGGTGATACGTACTAACCTAGCGTAAGAGTGATAGGTACTAACCTAGCGTGAGAATGATACGCACTAACCTAGTGTGAGGGTGATACGTACTAACCTAGCGTGAGAGTGATACGTACTAACCTAGCGTGAGAATGATATGTACGCACCTAGCGTGAGAATGATACGTGCTAACCTAGCGTGAGAGTGATACGTGCTAACCTAGCGTGAGAGTGATACGTGCTAACCTAGCGTAAGAGTGATACGTGCTAACCTAGCGTGAGGGTGATACGTACTAACCTAGCGTGAGAGTGATACGCACTAACCTAGTGTGAGGGTGATACGTACTAACCTAGCGCGAGAGTGATACGTACGTACCTAGCGTGAGAGTGATACGTACGTACCTAGCGCGTGAGAGTGATACGTACGTACCTAGCGTGAGAGTGATACGTACTAACCTAGCGTGAGAGTGATAGGTACTAACCTAGCGTGAGAGTGATACGTACTAACCTAGTGTGAGAGTGATAGGTACTATCCTAGTGTGAGAGTGATACGTACTAACTTAGCATGAGAGTGATACATACGTACCTAGCGCGTGAGAGTGATACGTACTAACCTAGCGTGAGAGTGATACGTACTAACCTAGCGTGAGAGTGATACGTACTTACCTAGCGTGAGAATGATACGTGCTAACCTAGCGTGAGAGTGATACGTACGTACCTAGCGCGTGAGCGTGTACATAGTAACGTAGCGTGAGAGTGACACGTACGTACCTAGCGTGAGAGTGATACGTACGTACCTAGCGTGAGAATGATACATACTAACCTAGCGTGAGAATGATACGCACTAACCTAGCGTGAGAGTGATACGTACTAACCTAGCGTGAGAATGATACGCACTAACCTAGCGTGAGGGTGATACGTACTAACCTAGCGTAAGAGTGATAGGTACTAACCTAGCGTGAGAATGATACGCACTAACCTAGTGTGAGGGTGATACGTACTAACCTAGCGTGAGAGTGATACGTACTAACCTAGCGTGAGAATGATATGTACGCACCTAGCGTGAGAATGATACGTGCTAACCTAGCGTGAGAGTGATACGTGCTAACCTAGCGTGAGAGTGATACGTGCTAACCTAGCGTAAGAGTGATACGTGCTAACCTAGCGTGAGGGTGATACGTACTAACCTAGCGTGAGAGTGATACGCACTAACCTAGTGTGAGGGTGATACGTACTAACCTAGCGCGAGAGTGATACGTACGTACCTAGCGTGAGAGTGATACGTACTAACCTAGCGTGAGAATGATACATGCTAACCTAGCGTGAGAGTGATACGTACTTACCTAGCGTGAGAATGATACGTACTAACCTAGCGTGAGAGTGATACGTACATACCTAGCGCGTGAGCGTGTACGTACGGAGCGCTGTGTCGCGTCGCCCCGCGTGGTGTGGCGACCACTTGGGGAGTGGCTTTCATCCGGCGGTGTCAACCGGGGGGGGGGGGGGGGGGGGGGGGGGGGGGGTGGGACGAGGTCTTAAAATTCAGATTGTTTCTGTTCCACCACGGTGGCGGCAGCTGTGTTGGCGGTGGCTACCTGCAATCAGAGACGGTATCCTTCTCGGGGACCAGGCTCGGGGCGTTTCCTCCTCGCTCGTCTGCTGGGGAACGAGAAAAATCTACGCGGAACGTTGCGACAAATGGAACACGCGAACACGAACACAAACGCATGCGCCGCCGTTGGCACGTGCAAAGTAGAGCAACGGTTAACAAATCTATAACAAGTATATAGATACAAACACCAATACCTTGTTTGTGTATCTTACCGGGTAAGCCCCCCACTGTGCTACTACGTGACTTGTTTAGTAGAAGCTACGCCGGCTATCACAAGTGACAGCTGAACTCAGTGGCTTATTGTCGTCGTCGTCATCGTCGTCGTTATCATCGTTGACGACATCATCATCGTCGTCGTCATCATCATCGTCATCGTTGTCATCATCGTCGTCATTGTCGTCATCATCACCGTCGTCATCATCGTCATCATCGTCATCATCGTCGTCATCATCGTCATTTTCCTCGTCGTCATCGTCATCGTCGTCATCATCGTCATCGTCATCATCGTCGTCATCGGGTGGCAAATAAAGAGCAGCAGCCAAATGGCTCTGAACGCGTAAACGCAGGAAGTGTCAGGGTCGGGATAGAACCCATGACCTCCTGCGTACCAGGCGAGGTAGTTAACATCTCATAGCCACCGTGATGATGATGATGAGGGAGACACCGCAAACTCCAAATATATAGGTGTCAGGGGCGGGGATGTAACCCACGGACTCCTGTGTACCAGGCGAGGTCGTCAACATCTCAGCCATTGTGATGATGATCATGAGAGACACCGCAAACTTTAAATAAACAGCGGCAGCAGCAGGCGTCGTCAGAGTCTGGATCCAACCCACGACCTCCCAAGCACGAAGCGAGGCAGTCAACATCTCCGTAGCCACCGCAACGCCACCGCCGCTCACCGGGACGCTTGCCGGCGCTCCCTCTGCCCCACACGGTGCACATCAGGAAGGGGAGGATCGCCAGCACCGTTATGACCGACAGGAAGCTGATGGAGGCGCTGCTACTGCCGCTGGAGGGGAGCGTCGCCTTGTCTCCCGTAGACACCCCGGACGAGGGTGGGAAGGAGCGGGAGGTGGTAGTGGTGGTGGTGGCTACGAGATTGGGGAGGCACGGGGAGATACGGGGAGACACGGGTAGAAATGGGGAGACGTAGAGACACGGGGAAACAGAGAGAAAAAGTGAGACAGATACAGACAGCGAGACACAGACAGACAAACACAGACAGATTGCATAGCTGAGCGGTGTTGTTGGATGAAGTTCGTGAGGAGGAGGATTTGGTCTTCATCAATTCTGTGTCTGTCTGTGTCTATGTCTTTGTGTATCTGTGTCTGTCTATGGCTTTTATGACCTCCTGTCACAGGTGCTAGCAAAAGTGGCCACTCGGGATAGAGTCATCCCGTTGGGCGACTTCAATGCGCGAGGCACCTGGTCTGGAGTGATTGGAAGGTGTGGGCCAGATCAGCTCAATAACAACGGTAGGAGGCCGCTAGATTTTTGTGCAGCCCATGGGCTTGTAATTACCAACACGCTGTTCCGGCATCGGCGCATCCGCACAACATCACGGATGGATGCCGAGTCCAAGCAAGAACCATCTGCCGGACTACGTAGTGGATGCAACAGCGGATGTGAGCCCGTGCCCTTGAGACCAGAACCTGCCGTGGAGCCGATCTGGACAATGACCATCGGCTAGTCATCTGTAAGATGTGCCTGCCATTCTTCCACTCCGGCGGTGGGTGTACACCCAGGAGCCCATTCCAACCTAAAGTGGCCTGGTCTCAGCCGTGCACCCCAAGGGACGGACACTAAAATGGTTGATGGGCGTGCAGTCCACGACCCCTTGCGGAGCTCCGCGGTGGGAACTTTGGGCGGCACGCGGGGGGGGGGGGGGGAAGGGGGGGCACTCAAGCAAAGGGCGACTGCTAAAAATGCAGACGGGGAAAATTAACCAGATGGAGACGAAAATGATTTCACGGCCCAAGTTGGCGTGGGTGTTCATCCCAGAGCCGTGTCAATTATCATTTGGCATGACACGAGAGAGAGGAGCGGTGCAGCAAGCCGACAGGGAAGGACTCGGGCCAGACGCGACCGTTAGCTGCGAAGACGCCAAGATCAGGAGGGAAAACACTCGGGAGACACGTCGGAGCGTCGGCGCGGCCGGCACGGCTACGGTGCGGCCGGCACGGCTACGGTGCGGCCGGCCGGGAACACGGCGCCCCCCCCCCACCCTGACGTACCATCGTCGCGCGTGCGAGCCTGGATGGGCGGCGACGAGGGCCCCGGGCTGGCCCCCGTGTAGGCCCGCACCGTCACCTCGTAGGGGGCCCACTTGGTCAGCCCGTGCAGCGTCACGCTCCTCCGGTACGCGGGCTGACGCGGCGTCCGGCGCCAGCCGCCCCCCCGGCTCGGTCGCCCTCCCGTGCCGTCCCCTTCCTCGTCCCCTTGGTGGTCCCCTTGGTGGTCCCCTTGGTGGTCCCCTTGATGGTCTCCTTCTTCCTCGTCGTCCCCTTCTTTTTCCTCCTCATCGTCGTCATCGTCCCCTTCTTCTTCTTCTTCTTCCTCGTCCTCCTCGTCGTCGTCCCCATCCCCCGAGCCGTCGTCTGCGTCTGCTGCGTGTGCCACGCCTTGGCTGGGCAACTCCCTGTAGGCCACCGTGTACCCCGTGATGCCGCCGCCGCCGTCCTGCTGGCCGTGAGCGGGTGGCGGCTCCCAGCTGACCAGCAGGCTGCTGGAGTTTAGGGCCACGCACGTGATGTTCTGTGGGGGCGCGGAGGGGGCTGTGGGTCGGGTTGGGATTGCGGTGGAGGTGACGGAGTGGGGGGGTGGGGGGGGGGTCACCGTGAGTCGTGGTAATTGAGAGAAACATCAGAAACCACCGGAACTTGTGAAAACGATGAGAATGACCCAGGGGGTGAAAAATTCAAGTTAGTCAATGGCTGACCCCCCAGACCTGCAAGTTAGTCAATGACTAACTTTAATGACTTCAATGACTAACTTCAATGACTAACAATGACTAACTTGCAGGTCTGGGGGGGAGGGTGGTGCTCAACTTTGTTGTTGTTGTTGTTAAGGAGACACCTTGAATTAGTGACTGCGAACATTCAATTAGCACCGCCATTGGATTCCCCACGACCTAACAAAAGAGCAAAAGCGGGAGCTTTACAATTCCAACGATGTGAAAACACAAACACATTAACACCACCGTAGACGTGGTGACAACAACAACAACTCTCGTTAGGGACGTTAATAAATTAGTGGTGAAAAAAAGTTCCTTGAAAGCTCAATGATAATTCCAAGTAAAATGCCATCATCATTAAAACCTTCCGGTTATCTGTGAAGTACCGTGAATGACACAAATACATTCAGCTGGCAGGGTAGCCGTGACATTCACATCCCTCTAACAGTCCCACAGAGGCCGTGTGCCCTGCAGTTAACTACACAGACACAATTAACAATCAACAGGGCACGTCACCACACAATAATAATTGGATCCTGTAACAATGACAATGGATCTCTCTCCCCTCCCCCCACACACACACATCCCCTCCCCCCACTCACCACATCCCCTCCCCCCACACACACACATCCCCACACACACCCCCCCCCCCACACACACATCCCCCCCCCACACACATCCCCTCCCCACACACACACACATCCCCTCCCCCCCCACATCCCCCCCCACACACACACACCACACACACACATCCCCCCCCACACACACACACACCACACACACACACATCCCCACACACACACATCCCCACACACACACACATCCCCCCACACACACACATCCCCCCACACACACACACATCCCCTCCCCACACACACACACATCCCCTCCCCACACACACATCCCCTCCCCCCACACATCCCCCCCCACACACACATACATCCCCCACACACACACACATCCCCTCCCCCACACACCACACACACACACATCCCCCCACACACACGAAATCAATAGGAGTAATGAGTGTCACACACAGTGCTGGTACTTGTGTACGTGTTAGTGCGGTGTGTTCGTTTAAAGTTCTGTAGCGTCACGACGTGGCTTACTGGGGCTGACGAACACAACCAAATGAAGAAACAAAACTCTATTTTTTGGTTCTTTCGGTAAAGTCACCACGTAGAATGAGAATAAAATAATAAATTGATAAAATAAAATAACACAGTAAAATTCTCACGACGTTTCGGCTACAACACAAGTGGCCTTCATCAGCGCTGTCCTCCAGACAGTCTCGTCCCTTCACCTGATGAAGGCCGCTTGTGTTGTGGCCGAAACGTCGTGAGAATTTTACTGTGTTATTTTATTTTATCAATTTATTATTTTATTCTCATTCTACGTGGTGGTGACTATACCGAAAGAACCAAAGAAGATGAATCCTTGCAGTCACGAAAGCTTTAAATCGAAACAGAACACTGGGGCTGACAAACACAACAAAATGAGTAAACAAAACTCTTTCTGTTAATGAGGTATTAAAGCTTTCGTGACCGCGATAAAATTACTCGTTGTGATGTTTTTGTCGGTAAAGTCACGTGTGTAGAAGTAAATCGAAACAGAACACTGGGGCTGACAAACACAACAAAATGAGTAAACAAAACTCTTTCTGTTAATGAGGTATTAAAGCTTTCGTGACCGCGATAAAATTACTCGTTGTGATGTTTTTGTCGGTAAAGTCACGTGTGTAGAAGTACAATAAAATTATATTAAAACAAAACACAATCACGACGTTTCGATCACAACGCAAGCAGATCAACGCATTGACAAGCATCGATTACCAATCAACGCATTGACACACATCGATTACCAATCAATGGATTGACACACATCGATTACCAATCAACGCATTTACAAGCATCGATTACCAATCAACGCATTGACACACATCGATTACCAATCAACGCATTGGCAAGCATCGATTACCAATCAACGCACTGACCCCCCTCCCCCACCCATAACACAACTTGATGAGCTAACGAGTAACTCTGTGTGTGACGCCACTTTGTGATCCTATGTAGTAAGAGTTTTATTATACTTGGTTCTTTCGGTTAAGTCACCACGTAGAAGGGAAATAATAAAATAATAAAAACATAATAGGCGAGAATTTTGTTTTATTATTTTATTGTTTCCCTTCTACGTGGTGACTTTACCGAAACAACCGAGAAGATGAATCCTTGCAGTCACGAAAGATTTAAGTCTAAATGTTATTTTATAATTGCTTATGCCTCAAAACGTTGCTGTTGTGACGAGGACTTCACGTGAAGGGATGACACAAATAGACACTGCCTTTCCTTATTGTGAGAATATATAAATTACAAAAATATCACTCACCTCCTCCTGCTGCTGTTGCTCCTGCTGCTGCTCCTGCTGCTGCTGCTGTACCCGTGGCGTCGGTCTCTACACCGGCACAGGCGACGAGACCGACACAGCACGCGACACAGAGCCCCACGGGCACCAACAACGACGACGATCCCCGCAGCTCCGCCATCGTCGTCCTCGTCAAATCCTCCTCCTCAGTGAGCCTCGCCACAAGGCCTCGCTCTGTCTCCTCGTTGCCTGTCACGTGGCTCGCTAGCAGACACGGGGAGGGGGGGGTGAGGTGGGGGAGTGACGTGTGGGGGGGAGGGTGACAGGGCGTGGCTAACAGCCTTGGGGGGGTGGGGAGGGGGCTGACGTATGTGGGGGAGGGTGATGGGGCGTGGCTAACAAGGCTTGGGGAGGAGGGTGTGGGGGGGAGAGTGACGTGTGTGGGGGGGAGGGTGATGGGGCGTGGCTAACAAGGCTAGGGGAGGGGGGTGACGTGTGTGGGGGAGGGTGATGGGGCGTGGCTAACAGCCTTGGGGAGGAGGGTGTGGGGGGGGAGTGACGTGGTGGGGGGTGATGGGGCGTGGCTAACAGGCTTGGGGAGGGGGGGATAGGTCATAGTTCAGTTATTTGGTATAGCCCTGTGAGCCATTCGGCTCTTGAATCGGGTGCAACCGCAACAACAACAAAAAACTAAAACATGAACAAGAAAACATCTTGAAGTGACTTTGTGTGACTGTGCAAAAAGAAAATCCAGGGAAAAACAGCAAAATATTCCACAAAAAGCACCGTACACCAACGCTGTGTGCACATAGCATGCGACATTTCAATTGCAACACAAGCAATCATCATCAGGTACAAATGCAAGAGAAAGCAAACCTAGTGAACTTAGAAATGTAATGCAATACAACACAGAGAGTCGGCCAACATAACAGTCAACACCCCACCTGGTTGATCACGTTCTTCCAAAGGTTGCTCAATTTGAAAGAGAGACAAAACACAGACACGGAGACACACAGACAGAGAGAGAGATATAACACAGAGACACACAGAGAGAGATACAAACATACAGTGAGGGAAACAAGTATTTGATCCCCTGCTGATTTTGTACGTTTGCCCACTGACAAAGAAATTATCAGTCTATAATGTTAATGGTAGGTTTATTTGAACAGTGAGAGACAGAATAACAAGGCCGTAGCCATGGAGTCAACATTGGGGGGGGACCAAACCTACCAGGGGGTCTGGGGTCCGCCCCCCAGAAAGAAAAAATCTAAATTTTAAAACTAATTTCCTGACATTTCCTAAAATATTGAAAAATTTCACTAACACATGGGATGGAATTTGTATTATTTGATACAATATTGTATAATATTGTATTGTATTACATTGCTCTGTGTTGTTTCTTTTTTAACTTTTCTTGTTTCATAGTATGTAATGGCAGAGATTAGGGATTCATAAAGTACAACGCAATCATATAAACACAAATCTACGCATTGTTATATGAAGACACGTCCTGGTTTTGTGGCCAAGGTTAAGCGAAATTGTTTTTATTAACATAGCATAGCAATTATTGTTAAAAAAAATATTTTTATAGCAATATATTGGGGGTACATTTTGAGCATATTTGATTATTGTGGGGGGATATGTCCCCCACCAATATATATTATAATTATTATAACATATTATAATTATTATAATATATTATAATTACGGCCTTGTGTCAATGAGAGATTTCGAACTTTGGTGACTGCAGGAAATAATAATAACACGAGGACACGCAGAGAGAGAGAGAAAGCACACTTATATTCTTGGTTCTGTCGGTAAAGTCACCACGTAGAAGGGAAACAATAAAATAATAAAAATATAAAACAACAAAATTCTCACGTTTCGACTGCAACACAAGCAATCATCATCAGGTGTGAAAGCCACGGCAAGAAAATTTGAAAACCACAGAAAGAAAATTTCAAAATGTTCTTGCTGATGGTTTTCACACCTGATGAAGATTGCTTGTGCTGCAGTTGAAACGTCGTGATAATTTTATTGTTTTATATATTTTT
Organism: Petromyzon marinus; assembly: GCF_048934315.1. NCBI lineage: Eukaryota > Metazoa > Chordata > Hyperoartia > Petromyzontiformes > Petromyzontidae > Petromyzon > Petromyzon marinus. Next base: position 1,520,392 of record NW_027422996.1, on the reverse strand, counting down.
ATTATTTTATTGTTTCCCTTCTACGTGGTCGTGACTTTACCGAAAGAACCAAGAATATGAATCCCTGCAGTCAAGAAAGCTTTAAATCAAAAGCACACTTAATCAAATAAACTGAGTAAAACTTGGAAATGTAATGCAATGCAACACAGAAAGTCGGTCAACACACAATAAACGAATAGCCTGGTAGATTACTTTCTTACAAAGATTGCTCAACTAAGCGAGATAATTAAAGTAAATGCAATCAGGCGAGGGCAGGAGGCAAGGCCCCGCGTGGCTAGGCCCCACGTTGTAAAGTTCCAACCTGGACATCGATTCCCATGCTCGCTGCTACTCAACTGACATCCCTACGAGAGAGAGCGAGGCTCTACCTTGGTAAACAACAACAACAACCACCACCACCACAACGACCACCACCACAACCGCGATGAGAATTTCTCACCTCGGATTTCAGTTCACGCGCGGAGCGGCAGATTTCTGTCACCTCGTGACGTCACGCGGCAGCAGGAGATGACGTCACTTAGGTGGTACAAGAACACTCCCCTCCCGCAGCGAGCGGGTCCTAATTTAAATAAATTATGTTAATGAGCCCGGCCCATACGTGGAGGGATGGGGCGTGGGTGCTGAAACCCGTCGCAATAAACTCGCGACGGCCTTCACGAATACATTATGTTAATGAACCGCAAGTCACCGGGCGTAGCTTTTCCCAAATAAGGATTGTACTTGAACAAATAACGGAAGTTGACCCAGGCAAAGGTGACGTCACGCTCAAGGGCGCGGTAGACGGGGTGGGGTGAATACCTTGGTGACATGACGTCCCTAGCGAGGTACACCTCCCCCTGGCGTTTCACGCCGATGAGGTGTGCTGAGTAGTGACGTCACAGAGCGGGGTTGGAGTTTAAGTTGATTTAGATTCATTTTCCATTGCTCCCTCCCTTGAACTCAGCAACAACAACAACGTGGACATTGCATCCCACTGGGATTTTTAGCACACAGCGTTGGTGTACGGTGCTTTTTTCAGGAATATTTTGCAGTTTTTTATTCACTTTAAGATGTGTTTCTTTTTCTGTTTTCAGAGTCACACAAAGTCACTTTAAGATGTGTTTCTTGTTCGTGTTTGTGGTGGTTGCACTTGATTCAAGAGCCGAATGGCTCACAGGGGTATACCAAAATATATAAACTTAAATTATTGTGTACACACTGTGTGTGTACACACTGTGTACGTACACGCTGTGTGTGTGCACTGTGTGTGTACACGTACACACTGTGTGTGTACAGTGTGTGTGTACACTGTGTGTGTGTACATGTACAGACTGTGTGTGTGTGTACACTGTGTGTGTGTACAGTGAATGTACACTGTGTGTGTACACTGTGTGTGTACACGTACACAGTGTGTGTACACTGTGTGTGTGCACTGTGTGTGTGTGCACTGTGTGTGTACACTGTGTGTGTGTACACTGTGTGTGTACACTGTGTGTGTGTACACTGTGTGTGCACTGTGTGTGTGTACACTGTGTGTGCACTGTGTGTGTGTACACTGTGTGTGTGTACACTGTGTGTGTGTACACTGTGGGGGGCACAGTCATCTCAGTCGACCAATGGGCATCTTTTCATCAATTTATTATTTTCAAATTTTCTTGTTTTTTGTTTTCTATTTACGTGACTTTACCGAAAGAACCAAGAATGTGGTAGCACATTCTCTATTTATTGCAGAGGTTCAGGGTTAAAATCCGACAGGCACACCTGGCTACCCCAGTAACATTCACCACAATATGCGCAGTCTGCTGAACGGCAGATGTAAAACATAACGTTGTGTCATTCACAACGCACATTGCATGTTGTTGTCACGGTCAAAATTGGGTTAATTCCAAACATTATCCAGAAACTCCACAACGGAGACACGCACCCCTGTACCAACGACGGAGTCGCAGGGACAGACGCTCGATAACGTTGGAATCGATCTGCAGATGGCCAGCAGCTCCGTGTCACCTTATCTCGATCCCGCAATCCCAACCAGGTGAAAGTCCGCATCGAACCGAACCCCCGGCAAGGCCATTGTCTACTTAACGACGAGAGAAAATTCACACGAAATGTCGTTTTCAATTAATAAGCTTTTAATGAAGAAATACAATTATACAATTCAAGACATAATACAATTAAAAGTTGTTTCATTTTCAAACTTCAAGACGGAGCATCGGGAGCTTGCGTGGAGGCGTCGTTCGTGTGCAATTTTTTTCGTGACTTTCCTGGCCCAAGGCCGCAAATGGTTGAGGGGCGCCGCAGGTGGTCAGGTTCGCTTCAACCCTTGGTCGTGAACATCCAGACGTGAATCAGCAAGGGGCATTTCATGTCCTAGTTCGACAAAATCTACGTCATCACGTAAGACAAAACTGCAATTCGTGTTGTAGAGAATGAACCTCCTCCTCTACGTGTAACTTTTAAGCGGTGTGCCATGTAACTGATTAATGATCAGAGTATGCTCCTTATTTCAAAGACGATGAGTTGCTCCAGAGGGAGATGCTTCCTGAAAACACAAAAATACCCTTTGACCTGTATCACAAGAACAATGAGTCTCACCCGAGTTATCGGTACAGGTTACTTCCAAAACACACACTTTGTCCAAATATCACTTATTCAATGTTTGACCCTTATAGACAAAATGTTACATGTACGCACACAATCGGACAAGTATTAATTCTAAATTATTGACAGGCATATTAACAAAATTTAATTACTGCACTGAAATATACTGCATCAGGTTACATCGCATTGACAAGAAGCTATTTAAAAAAATACGCACCGTCTGCTTAACAGTGTATGTACAACAAACTATTGTAGTGTCATTCAAAACGAGTAGGCCATTGCATGCTGGCGTCTGGGTCAAAATTTATCAAATTCTAAACATTACCTACAAACTCCACAACTAAGATGCCACATCAATCATCGCCCCCTACTGACAGGCTCTTGTCCACATGCAGGCCGGTGCAGGGCCACCACCTTGTGCCACGCAGGGGCAGCTGCTACTTGGGGATGCTCTTCAAGTGTCTGAGACGAGATACAAAACTCCGAATTGCCAGAGGCGATTAAGCAAGCACCCATATAAGTGGAATTATTAAATAACAAAAATCACGACGTTTTGGCCACAACACAAGTGGCCTTCATCAGGTGAAGGGACCGTGCTGTCATGATGAAGGCCACGTGTGTTGTGGCCGAAACATCGTGATTTTTGTTATTTTATCTTTTTACCTACGTGACTTTGCCGAATAGAACCAAAGAGTATGGATCCTTGCAGTCACGAAAGCTTCAAATCTAGAATGTAATTATTGAAACCGAATGAATGCTTGGGAGCTTATTGGCTCTCGCTCCTGGTTAGAGATTAACCCAACCAACAGGTCCACAAAGAATGGCCACTCTCACCATGCAGATTTAACCTAGGAACTGAGTGTTCAACTTCACATTCTTGTCATTAAAGGCCTGTGACAAAGGTGCATCCATTGGAGCGACCAGAGTGGAGTCAGCTCCGGGAGAGGCAACCACCTCGCCCCACGCTGCTCCTCCACTTCGAGGTCTGCGGAGAACTTCGCCACCACCACCACCAGCGTGGCGATCTTCACGGCTGTGCTCACTGTGGTTCTGCTGCTCATGCAGCCGATGGTGGAACTCCTCGGAGGATCTCGGCGTGGGGGTTCGAACATCAACGGCTCCAACGCCACCACCACCACCACCATAAACAACTACTCGGGACTCATGAAAGACGTCTCTCCACCGGCAGTGGTCGCCACCGGGGGACCGATGTTCACCAGCGGCCACGCAAACGGACAGGAGAGGGACGGCCCAGCCTGGCCCCCCGGGATGTCCTGGCTCATGGACAGCGCGCCGACTCCTCTCCTGCACGCTGCGGGTCAGCTGTGCAGTAGCCACAGTGAGGACATAGTGGACAGCGTGCTCCCTGCCCTAGTGCAGGCTATGGGTCAGCTGTGCAGTAGCCACAGTGAGGACATTGTGGACAGCGTGCTCCCTGCCCTGCCGCAGGCTATGGGTCAGGTGTGCAGTAGCCACAGTGAGGACATTGTGGACAGCGTGCTCCCTGCCCTACTGCAGGCTATGGGTCAGCTGTACAGCAGCTGCCAGGACATAGTGGACAGCGTGCTCCCTGCCCTAGTGCAGGCTATGGGTCAGCTGAGCGGCAGCTGCCAGGACATAGTGGACAGCGTGCTCCCTGCCCTGCCGCAGGTTATGGGTCAGCTGAGCGGCAGCTGCCAGGACATAGTGGACAGCGTGCTCCCTGCCCTGCTCAACGTCGTGCGTCAGCTGTACAGCGGGTGCAAGGAGGCCATCGGCTCCACCGTGCCGCTGAACACCCCGCACATCGCCGTGCGTCTCCGGCGTTTCGTACGTCGCAAAGTTGAGTGAGCAACATCCATCGTCGTCGTCATCATCATCAGCCACGGTCAATCCACTGGCGGGTAGAGACCTCCCCGTGCCGTCGCCACCTCCCACGATGCCGCTGTGCGGTGATCCACCCAGCGCCTGACACGTGGAGCGATTTCATTGCTTCGTCTCCCCACTGGGCATCCTCTCGGGTGACCCCCTCGCCGCCCATCGGCATCACTCGCCCCCTTCGCGCCCTCCACCGTCACCCTCAACTCCACCCGCAGTGGTTTCAACAGCCTGGTTGGGCACTGGAACGGTATCCCGGACAGTGCCGGATTAAACTCGTGCGGGTCCTGTGGCATATATTATAAAGGTGCCCAAAATAAAATAAAATAACACAATTATTAAAACACAAAGTTTACACATCTACCGGGTCTCCACTTGACTTTGTATTGTCTAGGAGGAAGTCCACCCACACCTCCACTTCCACAAACTGCTGGGAGTTGCCTCGCTCTGCCTCACAGTCAGAATTCTCCTCCTGCTTCACATTGCCTCCATCGATGTGAAGGTCCCATTTTGGAGTTGAATCTTCATCTTCACATTTCACCTTCACTTCTTCCCTCTTCACCATCACTTCTTCCCTCTTCACCATCACCTCTTCATATTTCACCTCGATAACTTTAAAAGTGTCCACGCTGGGATTTTCTTCCGGTTCGTGTTTCATGAGGGATGGGCTCATGGTGGCACTTTTACTTTCACAAGCTGATTTCAGACTCCACTCCTTGTGGATCTTCTGATGCTTTTGTGTTTTCTGGTGTACTTGAAGATGTTGTTGCTGCGAAAACGCTCTCCCGCACGGAGTGCACCTGAAGGGTTTCTCTCCTGTGTGTATTCTCTGGTGTGTTACAAGAGTAGATGAATGTGCAAACGCCTTCCCACACACACTGCACTTGAAGGGTTTCTCTCCCGTGTGTGTTCTCTGGTGTTCTACAAGATTAGATGAATGTGCAAATGCCTTCCAACACACACTGCACTTGAAGGGTTTCTCTCCTGTGTGAGTTCTCTCGTGCCGTGTCATATCTCCAGTACGATCCGTGCTGTATGCACACCGGTCGCATTGGAGCCTTGTCCTACCGAGCTGCGCTGAGTGCCTTTGCTCCATCAGAACAATTCTGCGGAGGAAGCGTCAGAGGAAGCGTCAGCTGCAGACAGAAAAAAATAATATCCACACCATCTACACGACAGTATCGAGGCACAGAGGAATGCATATATAGTCACATGTGACTTACACGTCTATACTTATTCTTAGTTTTTTCGGTAAAGTCACGTTGAAGAGAAACAACAAAATAACAAAATATATATAAAACAATAAAAAATTCTCACGACGTTTCGACCATAACTCAAACGGTCATCATCAGGTGTGTCGGTTTGCATAAATTTATTTTAAAAACGGCACATTTATTTATTTATAAAAAACGTTAGCGTCACGCGCAGCGATTGGCAGTTTGCCCAGGACTAGTCCATCTATTTTTTTGAAAAGAGGAGGGGGGAGACGAAATTTTTTATAATGTATGCTGTCTGAAAGCCACTGTAAGCGTGAACAATCAATCAAGAACTGAAATGATTTATCAAATCTTTCCAATGATTGCTAAGATAGAATCCATCTTCTCGGTTGAAATTGTCTCTGTGCTTGTATATGTGGATAGCCTCATGAACGAATCTCTCATGGAAGCCAGATGGCTTACAAAGAACCTCCGTCTTGGAAAAGTCAATGGCATGTGAGCCTACTGAATTAGAACAATGATCTGCTACGGCCGAGGTGTTGGTCCTACCGTGTTTAAGGTCTGCTTTATGTTCACGAATGCGGTCCGAGACATGGCGTTTGGTTTCTCCAATGTAACTACTACCACAGAGGCAACTTAGTTTGTAGACACCAGGGTATTGTATGTCCGGAATCACATCTTTTACAGACGGAACCAGATCACGGATTTTATGTAATGTGTTGAAACGGACCTGGATCTTGTGTTTATTCAAGATTTTGGAGATCTTTTTTGTGATCCCAGCAGTGTAGGGTAAAGTGATGGTTTTGAAAGGCTCCTCAAGAGGGTTCTTCTTCATGGTTTGAGTGATAGCTTTGCGGATTGTATAGTCGGAGTAACCATTAGCCCTAAGAGCTTGGTGTACGTGCTTGAGTTCACTGCTTATGTGTTCCTGGTCGGATATGCATTGGGCTCTATGATACAGAGTATTGATGAGAGAATTCTTATGTGATGGATGGTGGTGGGAATCCGGTTTCAGATAAGCATCCGTATGGGTAGCTTTCCTGTAGACAGAGTGGCTCATTGAACCATCAGGTCTCTTTTTAATTAGGACATCCAAAAAAGGTATCTTGCCATCTATTTCGACTTCCATGGTAAATCTGATGGCTGGGTGTATGGAATTGATGTGGTCGAAGAATTGGTCTAGAGCAGGCCGGCCATGTGGCCAGATGACAAAAGTGTCATCCACGTACCTCTTCCATAAGGTTGGGCGCAGAGTGGCAGTCTGGATGGCGTCAGTCTCAAATTTCTCCATGAAAATGTTAGCTATAACTGGAGAAAGGGGGGAGCCCATTGGGGTGCCCTCAGTTTGTTTGTAGAAAGTTCCATTCCAAGTGAAGTATGTATTGGTTAAACAGTGTCTCACCAGGGGGGGTACCTCAGTGTTTAGTCCTTGATGAACCAAGTCTTCAATGATTGCAATGGTGTCAGGTACAGGAACCTTGGTGAATAAGGAAACTACATCAAAACTGACAAGCAGGTCGTCTGGGGACAGGGAAATACCCTTGATTGTTGATACCAGGTGAGTAGAATTTTGTACCGCAGAGGTGGTCTTTCCAGTGAAAGGACGCAGGATTTCAGACAAAAAACGAGCTAGTTTGTAGGTGGGGGAGCTGATAGTAGAGACTATGGGACGAAGAGGTGTATCAACTTTATGTATTTTTGGTAAACCGTATAATCTTGGTGGCCTGGCAGCAGAAGGTTTCAACGAAAACTGTTTAGATTGATCAATTAATGCGGTTGAATCAGAAATAATTTTGTTGGTTTGTGTGACGAGGCTGTTGGTGGGATCTCTTTTTATTTTTGTATAACTACCATCGTCGAGTAATTCTTTAATTTTGTTGTTGTATTCTATTTTATCCATGATGACAGTAGCATTGCCTTTGTCAGCTGAGAGAACTACAATATCATTCCTCTTTTTTAATTTATATAATTCAAAACGCTCATCTTTGCTGAGGTTGCTAGCTGGCATCTTAGCGTTTTTGAGGGTTGCAGCGATTTCAGATCTTGCTACGTCTGCAGCGATGTGACCCAGGCCCCTGAGAGCAACGTCTACTTGGGCAATTATATCATTAACTGGTATGTGTTTAGGTGTGACTGCAAAGTTTAGACCTTTAGCTAAAACGGATTTCAGACCATCGGAAATAGAACTGTTACTGCGATTAATTACGACTTTATTAACGTCTAACTTTTTGGTGTGTGGGTCCGGTCTTTTGTTGAAGAGGAGGTTAAATTTGGAAATCAGGTTTTCCTTACATTTGGTCGACATAGTAGCAGCTGAAGAGGCAGTCATATTGTCTACATGTTCCCAATCCGATGTGGACATTATTGCCGTCAATGATAAGTGTGATTTGTAGAGTGTCTTGTCTAACTGATCTAGTTCTGTGCGTATAAGTCTGATTTTTTCTGAGATAAGAGCTAAGCTAGTTTTGAAAAGAATTCGTTTTGCATTAGAAGAAGTTACAGCAGCAGAGGTCAGTGTAAATGCGATTGGTATTACCCCAGAGTCGCGGCATCTCTTCAGGAAGGTGAGAGACTCGATCAGCTGAGCTTTCTTATCCCGGAGTTTGTTGAAGGATCTTAAAGTTATGTGAAAACCCTCCCCGTAGAGGCGATTAAATTTTGATTTAAAGCTTTCGTGACTGCAGTAATTCATATTCTTAGTTTTTTCGGTAAAGTCACGTTGAAGAGAAACAACAAAATAACAAAATATATATAAAACAATAAAAAATTATCACGACGTTTCGACCATAACTCAAACGGTCATCATCAGGTGTGTCGGTTTGCATAAATTTATTTTTAAAACGGCACATTTATTTATTTATAAAAAACGTTAGCGTCACGCGCAGCGATTGGCAGTTTGCCCAGGACTAGTCCATCTATTTTTTTGAAAAGAGGAGGGGGGAGACGAAATTTTTTATAATGTATGCTGTCTGAAAGCCACTGTAAGCGTGAACAATCAATCAATAACTGAAATGATTTATCAAATTTTTCCAATGATTGCTAAGATAGAATCCATCTTCTCGGTTGAAATTGTCTCTGTGCTTGTATATGTGGATAGCCTCATGAACGAATCTCTCATGGAAGCCAGATGGCTTACAAAGAACCTCCGTCTTGGAAAAGTCAATGGCATGTGAGCCTACTGAATTAGAACAATGATCTGCTACGGCCGAGGTGTTGGTCCTACCGTGTTTAAGGTCTGCTTTATGTTCACGAATGCGGTCCGAGACATGGCGTTTGGTTTCTCCAATGTAACTACTACCACAGAGGCAACTTAGTTTGTAGACACCAGGGTATTGTATGTCCGGAATCACATCTTTTACAGACGGAACCAGATCACGGATTTTATGTAATGTGTTGAAACGGACCTGGATCTTGTGTTTATTCAAGATTTTGGAGATCTTTTTTGTGATCCCAGCAGTGTAGGGTAAAGTGATGGTTTTGAAAGGCTCCTCAAGAGGGTTCTTCTTCATGGTTTGAGTGATAGCTTTGCGGATTGTATAGTCGGAGTAACCATTAGCCCTAAGAGCTTGGTGTACGTGCTTGAGTTCACTGCTTATGTGTTCCTGGTCGGATATGCATTGGGCTCTATGATACAGAGTATTGATGAGAGAATTCTTATGTGATGGATGGTGGTGGGAATCCGGTTTCAGATAAGCATCCATATGGGTAGCTTTCCTGTAGACAGAGTGGCTCATTGAACCATCAGGTCTCTTTTTAATTAGGACATCCAAAAAAGGTATCTTGCCATCTATTTCGACTTCCATGGTAAATCTGATGGCTGGGTGTATGGAATTGATGTGGTCGAAGAATTGGTCTAGAGCAGGCCGGCCATGTGGCCAGATGACAAAAGTGTCATCCACGTACCTCTTCCATAAGGTTGGGCGCAGAGTGGCAGTCTGGATGGCGTCAGTCTCAAATTTCTCCATGAAAATGTTAGCTATAACTGGAGAAAGGGGGGAGCCCATTGGGGTGCCCTCAGTTTGTTTGTAGAAAGTTCCATTCCAAGTGAAGTATGTATTGGTTAAACAGTGTCTCACCAGGGGGGGTACCTCAGTGTTTAGTCCTTGATGAACCAAGTCTTCAATGATTGCAATGGTGTCAGGTACAGGAACCTTGGTGAATAAGGAAACTACATCAAAACTGACAAGCAGGTCGTCTGGGGACAGGGAAATACCCTTGATTGTTGATACCAGGTGAGTAGAATTTTGTACCGCAGAGGTGGTCTTTCCAGTGAAAGGACGCAGGATTTCAGACAAAAAACGAGCTAGTTTGTAGGTGGGGGAGCTGATAGTAGAGACTAAGTTGCCTCTGTGGTAGTAGTTACATTGGAGAAACCAAACGCCATGTCTCGGACCGCATTCGTGAACATAAAGCAGACCTTAAACACGGTAGGACCAACACCTCGGCCATAGCAGATCATTGTTCTAATTCAGTAGGCTCACATGCCATTGACTTTTCCAAGACGGAGGTTCTTTGTAAGCCATCTGGCTTCCATGAGATTCGTTCATGAGGCTATCCACATATACAAGCACAGAGACAATTTCAACCGAGAAGATGGATTCTATCTTAGCAATCATTGGAAAGATTTGATAAATCATTTCAGTTCTTGATTGATTGTTCACGCTTACAGTGGCTTTCAGACAGCATACATTATAAAAAATTTCGTCTCCCCCCTCCTCTTTTCAAAAAAATAGATGGACTAGTCCTGGGCAAACTGCCAATCGCTGCACGTGACGCTAACGTTTTTTATAAATAAATAAATGTGCCGTTTTAAAAATAAATTTATGCAAACCGACACACCTGATGATGACCGTTTGAGTTATGGTCGAAACGTCGTGAGAATTTTTTATTGTTTTATATATATTTTGTTATTTTGTTGTTTCTCTTCAACGTGACTTTACTGAAAAAACTAAGAATATGAATTACTGCAGTCACGAAAGCTTTAAATCAAAACGTCTATACTTATTCATATATTCAGGATGTAGTAAAAATGTTTCCTAAATTCATCACAGGGCTGTTATGGCACACAATGAGAGGGCAAATGGTCATAAACATGCCTGGAAGCCTTCGTATCTTCAAAATGAATGTTCACCCAAAACTCCGAGCACACAATTTCAGCTGTCTGGCTACAAAAGGAATATTTCTGAGAGCTAAATTCAGCTGACATAGCAAAGGGTGTTGAAAACAATACTATTTGTGTTGTGCAGAAATTCATAAATTAATGTTCAATCGCAACTTAGAGGTGTGAATCCAGGCTCAGATGTCCTTAAATGCTGGGATGAACAGTTCCGACTTCAGCTGCATGTGTGTGCTGTGTTAACTTCCTGTTTCCATTCTTATAAAGAGTTCCAGAGGAAAACAAAAGTAAACTATTGTTACGCTATAACCTCCGTGTTCAACAGAGTTAATAGACGTTACTGCAAACACAAACTGTACACTGTCACTTGGTAAACAGGCGGTGGCATGTCTAGAATCATGCCGGGCCACCTTCATTTGCTTGGCATGAATGCTTCCTCACTCCACCAAGTAATTGAGGATCAACGAACATAGCCGAGGCTAACTGGAGTTTGCGTGTCTCTCTCCGTGGTGAGATGTTAACTACCTCACCTGGTATACAGGAAGTCGTGGGTTCGATCCCGACCCTGACGCCTGCTGTATATTTGGAGTTTGCGCGTCTTTGACCGATAGACATTGACACACGTATTCTTGGTTCTTTCTGTAAAGTTACGTAGACAGAAAATAACAATAACAGATAATACAATTACATTAAATAAAGACCACTTGTGTTGATCAAAACGACGTGAGTTGCTTTGCTTTATTTACAATTTATTTTCATTGTTATTTTAATTTTATTTTCTATCTAAGTGACTTTACCGAAAGAACCAAGAATATTAATTCCTACAGTCACCAAAGTTTTAAGTCAAACCATTCACACACGTTGACAAAGCCTCACCTTGTGTTGTTGTGGGCAGGTCGCTTCTGATAACAAGAGCGGTATAGCAGCTCAAGCGGGCTTGGCCTGGTAACAAAAGAAAATAAAAACTGCGTGAATATTTACAATAAAACAAAGTTACAAAGTGGCGAGCCGGGTGAAGACAAATTAAACTTAAGCGAGATAATTAAAGTAAACGCAATCAGGCGAGGGCAGGAGGCAAGGCCCCGCGTGGCTAGGCCCCGCGTTGTAAAGTTCCAACCTGGACATCGATTCCCATGCTCGCTGCTACTCAACTGACATCCCTACGAGAGAGAGCGAGGCTCTACCTTGGTAAACAACAACCACAACCACCACCACCACAACGATGAGAATTTCTCACCTCGGATTTCAGTGCAAGCGCGCACACGGCAGCTTCCTGTTACCTCGCGACAGCAGGAAGTAGTATGACGTCACTTCCCTCCCAAGAGCGGCTCTCCAACTGAATAAATTATGTTAATGAGGCCGGCCCATGTGTCGAGGGATGGGGGCGTGGGCGCTGAACCCGTCGCAATAAACTCGCGACGGCTTTAACGGATACATTATGTTAATGAGCCGCCAGTCACTGGGCGTGATGAGTACTAGGTGCCTCGGTGAATGTATATGCTCTGACTTTAACATAGCTATTTCTGTGACCAGTTACAAGCTAATCACTCAGCTATTTCAATGCTAAATTCTATGCTAATTCCTTTGTCAAGGGGTACCTCTGCGGATGTGTATACTTTAACTTAGCTATTTCAATGAGCCATTTCAATGCTAAATTATATGCTAATTCCTTTGTCAAGGCGCTTGGTCTTTTTCTTCTCACACAGCTTAAAGGTCGTGATCTAAGCGTGGCTTCTTCCACTCCAGCGCTGTCCTCCAGACAGTCTCGTTCTTTCACCTGATGAAGGCCGCTTGTGTTGTGGCCGAAACGTCGTGATTTTTTGTTAATTTTTTATTTTATTTTCACCTACGTGACTTTACCCAATAGAACCAAAGAGTATGGATCCGAGCAGTCACGAAAGCTTTAAATCTAGAATTTACCCAATAGAACCAAAGAGTACTGGGCGTAGCTTTGCCCAAATAAGGATTGCCACTGGAACGATATCGGCAGTGACCCAAGCGGAGGTGACGTCACGCTCAAGAACGCGGTGGACGGGGTTGGGGTGAATACCTTGGTGACATGACGTCCTAGCGAGGCACACCTCCCCCTGGCGTTTCACGCCGATGAGGTAATGCAGAGTGGTGACGTCACAGAGTTGGAGTTTAAGTTGATTTAGATTCATTTTCCATTGCTCCCTCCCTTAGGTGCGTGGGCTCAGCAACGTGGACATTATTGTGCATACACTGTGTGTACACTATGTGTGTACACTGTGTGTGTGTGTACACTGTGTGTGTGTACACTATATGTGTGTACACTGTGTCACTGTGTGTCACTGTGTGTGTACACTGTGTGTGTACACTGTGTGTACAGTGTGTGTATGTACACTGTGTGTACGTATATACATTGTGTGTGTACACTGTGTGTGTACACTGTGTGTGTACACTGTGTGTGTGTACACTGTGTGTCACTGTGTATACACTGCGTGTGTATACACTGTGTGTACACTGTGTGTGTGTACACTGTGTGTATACACTGTGTGTGTCACTGTGTGTCACTGTGTGTCGCTGTGACGTCACCGCCACTTAGTGGCGAATGGCGGCTGTTATGTCACTGTGTGTACACTTTGTGTGTACATTGTGTCACTGTCACTGTGTGTGTACACTGTGTGTGTGTGTACACTGTGTATACACTGTGTCACTGTGTGTGTACACTGTGTGTGTACACTATGTGTATACACTGTGTGTCACTGTGTGTCGCTGTGTGTGTCACTGTGTCACTGTGTGTGTCACTGTGCCTGGCACAAGCGTCGTGGTGACGTCACCGCCACTTAGTGGCGAATGGCGGTTGTTGTGTCACTGTGTCACTGAGTGTGTACACTGTGTGTGTGTACACTGTGTGTACACTGTGACACAGTGTGTACACTGCGTGTGCACAGTGTGTCACTGTGTGTGTGTACACTGTGTGTGTGTCACTGTGTGTGTACACTGTGTACACTGTGTGTGTATACACTGTGTATGTACACTGTTTGTGTCCACATTGAACCAAACCCCCGGCAAGGCCATCTACTTAATGACGAGAGAAAATTCACACGAAATGTCCTTTTCAATTAAGTCTTCCAGACGTAAATTGATACAAGCTTTTAATGAGTAAATAAAATCATCTAATTTAAAACACAACACAATTCAAAGATGTTTCATTTTAAAACTTCAAAACGGAGCATGGGGTACTTGCGTGAATGCGTCCTTCGTGTGCAAATGTTGTGACTTTCCTGGACTGAAGGCCGTCAATGTGTTGCACCCTTATTGGTGCACAGCGTCTCAACAACAGCAGTGGGGTTTGCTTCAACCGATAGGTACGAACATCCAGACGTCAATCAGCAAGGAGCATTTCTAGTCCCAGTTAGACAAAATCTACGTCAACACGTAAGACAAAACTACAATTCGTGTTGTAGAGAATGTACCTCCTCCTATACGTGTAACTTTCAAGTGGTATGCCTTGTAACTGATGAATGATCCGAGCGTGTTCCCTATTTCAAAGACAATGAGTTGCTCCAGATGCTTCATGGAACACAAAAACACCGTTTGACCTGCATCACAAGAACAACGGGTCTCACCAGAGTTCTCTGTACAGGTTACTTCCAAACAGACACACACACTTTGTCCTAACATCACTTATTCAATGTTTGACCCTCAGACAAAATGTTACATGCACGCGCACAATCAGACAAGTATTCATTCTAAATCATTGACGGGCATATTAACAACATTGAATTACTGCAGCGAAATTGACTGCATCACGTTACATCGTATTAACAAGAAGTTATTTTACAAATACGCACTGTCTGCTTAACAATGTATGTACACCGTACTATTGTTGCGTCATTCAAAACGAGTAGGCCGTTGCATGCTGGCGTCTGGGTCAAAATGTAACAAATTCTAAACATTGCGCTACAAATAATAGATCAGGGAGTTTCGATGGCAACACAAACAATCGTCATCAGGTGGGACAAGCACAGCAGCACTAATAAGAAACTGCTGGAGTAGGCGCCTACTACTTCAGCAGTTTCTCTTGCTGTGGTTGTCCCACCTGATGACGATTGCTTGTGTTGTGATCTAAACGCCGTGATCTGTTATGTTTCTACCCACGTGGTGACTTTACCGAAAGAACTCAAGAGTGTGGATTCCTGCAGTCACGAAAGCTTCGAATCAAGATTACCTACAAACTACACAACTGAGATGACGCATCAATCATCGCCCCCTACTGACAGGCTCTTGTCCACATGCAGGCTGGTGAAGGGCCACCACCTTGTGCCACACAGGGGCAGCTGCTACTTGGGGATGCTCTACAAGTGTTTCAGACGAGGTACGACACAAAACTCCGAGTTGCTGAGGCGATTAAGCAAGCACTGTGTAAATGCAATTATTATAACATAGTGAATGCATGGGAGCTTATTGTCTCTCGCTCCTGGTTAAAGATCTACCCAACCCACAGGTCCACAAAGACTGGCCGCCCTTACTCTGCAGGTTGAACCTAGCAACTGAGTGTCCAACTTCACATTCTTGTCATTGAAGGCCTTTGATAAAGGTGCATCTATTGGAGCGACATCATCTCAAGCTTACACATCTACCGGGTCTCCACTTGACTTTGTATTGTCTCGGAGGAAGTCCACCCACACCTCCACTTCCACAAACTGCTGGGAGTTGCCTCGCTCTGCCTCACAGTCAGAATTCTCCTCCTGCTTCACGTTGCCTCCATCAATGTGAAGGTTCCATTTTGGATTTGAATCTTCATCTTCACATTTCACCTTCACTTCTTCACTCTTCACCATCACTTCTTCACATTTCACCATCACTTCTTCACATTTCACCATCACCTCTTCATATTTCACCTCGATACCTTTAAAAGTGTCCAAGCTGGGATTTTCCTCCGGTTCGTGTTTCATGAGGGATGGGCTCATTGCGGCACTTTGACTTTCACAAGCTGATTTCAGATTCCACTCATTGTGGATCTTCTGATGCTTGTGCGTTCTCTGGTGTACTTGAAGATTTGATGAATTTGAAAATGCCTTCCCACACACACTGCACCTGAAGGGTTTCTCTCCCGTGTGTGTTCTCTGGTGTGTTTTAAGAGTAGATGACCGTGAAAATGCATTCCCACACACACTGCACTTGAAGGGTTTCTCTCCCGTGTGTGTTCTCTGGTGTCTTTGAAGATTAGATAAATTTGGAAATCCCTTCCCACACACACTGCACTTGAAGGGTTTCTCTCCCGTGTGTGTTCTCTGGTGATTTTTAAGAGTAGATAAATCTGAAAATGTCTTCCCACACACAGTGCACCTGAAGGGTTTCTCTCCCGTGTGTGTTCTCTGGTGTGTTTTAAGAGCAGATGACCGTGAAAATGCCTTCCCACAAACACTGCACTTGAAGGGTTTCTCTCCCGTGTGTGTTCTCTGGTGTAATACGAGATTATATGACTGTGTAAACGCCATCCCGCACATCGTGCACCTGAAGGGTTTCTCTCCCGTGTGTGTTCTCTGGTGTTTTACAAGAGCAGATGAATGTGCAAATGCCTTCACGCACACAGTGCACTTGAAGGGTTTCTCTCCCGTGTGTGTTCTCTGGTGTGTTACAAGATGACATGAATCTGAAAACGCCTTGCCGCACAAAGTACACTTTAAGGGTTTCTCTCCTGTGTGTGTTCTCCGGTGTTTTTTAAGAGCAGATGAATGTGCAAATGCCTTCCCACACACACTGCACTTGAAGGGTTTCTCTCCCGTGTGTGTTCTCTGGTGTATTACAAGATTACATGACTGTGCAAACGCCATCACGCACACAGTGCACTTGAAGGGTTTCTCTCCCGTGTGTGTTCTCTGGTGTGTTACAAGATGACATGAATCTGAAAACGCCTTGCCGCACAAAGTACACTTTAAGGGTGTCTCTCCTGTGTGTGTTCTCTGGTGTTTTTTAAGAGCAGATGAATGTGCAAATGCATTCCCACACACACTGCACTTGAAGGGTTTCTCTCCCGTGTGTGTTCTCTGGTGTATTACAAGATTACATGACTGTGCAAACGCCATCCCGCACATCGTGCACCTGAAGGGTTTTTCTCCTGTGTGTGTTCTCTGGTGCCGTGTCAGATTTCCAGTCCAATCCGTGCCGTATGCACGCTGGCCGCATTGTTGACTTGTCGTACCGAGCTGCGCTGAGTGCCTTTGCTCCATCAGACCAATTCTGCAGAGGAAGCGTCAGCTGCAGACATAAAAAAAGAATATCCACACCATCTACACGTCAGGCACAGAGGAATGCACACGTGACTTACACGTCTATACTTATTAATATATTCATGATGTAGTGAAAAAGTTTCCCAAATTCATCAGATTTGATGAACGTGCAAACGCCTTCACGCACAGAGTGCACCTGAAGGGTTTCTCTCCACGGGCTGTTAGGGCACACAGTGAGAGGGAAAATGTCATTAATATGCGTGGAAGCCCTCATATCTTCCAGATGAATGTTAACTCAAAACTCTAAGCACACAATTTCGGCTGTCTGGCTACAAAAGGAATATTTATAAGAGCTAAATTCAGCTGACATAGCAAAGGGTGTTGAAAACAATACTATTTGTGTTATGCTGAAATGCATGAATAAATGTTCAATCGCAACTCAGATGTCCTTGAATGCTGGGATGAACAGTTCCGACTTCAGCTGCATGTGTGTGCTGTGTTCACCTCCTGTTTTCATTCTTATAAGGAGTTCCAGAGGAAAACAAAAATAAACTATTGTTTTGATATAATCTCCGTGTTCAATAGAGTTGATAGACTTTACTGCAAATACAAACTTTACACTGTCACACACTGGCGGTGGCGTGTCTAGAATCATGCCTGGCCACCTTCATCTGCTCAGCATTAATGCTTCCTCACTACACCAAGTAATTAATCGAGGATCAATTAACATAGCCGAGACTAACTGGTGAGATGTTAACTACCTCACCTGGTATACAGGAAGTCGTGGGTTCGATCCCGACACTGACGCCTGCTGTATATCTGGAGTTTGCGCGTCTTTGACCGATAGACATTGACACACGTATTGTTGGTTCTTTCTGTAAAGTTACGTAGACAGAAAATAACAATAACAGATAATACAATTACATTAAATAAAGACTACTTGTGTTGCAATCAAAACGTGGGTTTTTTTTGCTTTATTTACTATTTTTTACGTTTATTGTTATTTCATTTTCTATCTACGTGACTTTACCGAAAGAACCAAGAATATTAATTCCTACAGTCACCAAAGTTTTAAGTAAAAACATTCACACACGTTGACAAAGCCTCACCTTGTGTTGTTGTGGGCAGGTCGCTTCTGAAAACAAGAGCGGTATAGCAGCTCAAGCGGGCTTGACCTGCTAACAAAAGAAAATAAAAACTGCGTGAATATTGACAATAAAACAAAGTTACAAAGTGGCGAGCCGGGTGAAGACAAATTAAACTTAAGCGAGATAATTAAAGTGAATGCAATCAGGCGAGGGCAGGAGGCAAGGCCCCGCGTGGCTAGGCCCCGCGTTGTAAAGTTCCAACCTGGACATCGATTCCCATGCTCGCTGCTACTCAACTGACATCCCTACGAGAGAGAGCGAGGCTCTACCTTGGTAAACAACAACAACCACCACCACCACAACCGCGATGAGAATTCCTCACCTCGGATTTCCGTGCAAGCGCGCACACGGCAGCTTCCTGTTGCCTCGCGACAGCAGGAAGTAGTATGACGTCACTTCCCTCCCAAGAGCGGCTCTGCTACTGATTAAATTATGTTAATGATGCCAGCCCATATGTCGAGGGATGGGGGCGTGGGCGCTGAACCTGTCGCAATAAACTCGCGACGGCTTTAACGGACACATTATGTTAATGAACCACCAGTCACTGGGCGTAACTGTGCCCAAATAAGGATTACCACTGGAACGATATCGGCAGTGACACGGGCGGAGGTGACGTCACGCTCAAGAGCGCGGTGGACGGGGGAGGGGTGAATACCTTGGTGACATGACGTCCTAGCGAGGTACACCTCCCCCTGGCGTTTCACGCCGATGAGGTAATGCAGAGTGGTGACGTCACACAGTTGGAGTTTAAGTTGATTTAGATTCATTTTCCATTGCTCCCTCCCTTGGGTGTGTGAACTCAGCAACAACAACGTGGACATTATTGTGTATACACTGTGTGTGTCACTGTGTGTGTGTACACTGTGTGTCACTGTGTGTGTGTACAGTGTGTATATATATACACTGTGTGTGTACCCTGTGTGTGTACACTGTATATACTGTATGTACAATGTGTGTGTACACTGTGTGTGTACACTGTGTGTGTACAGTGTGTGTACATTGTGTGCACACTGTATGTACACTGTGTGTGTGTACACTGTGTATACACTGTGTGTACACTGTGTGTGTGTACACTGTGTGTGTACACTGTGTGTGTGTACACTGTGTGTGTACACTGTGTGTACACTGTGTGTGTACACTGTGTGTGTCACTGTGTGTGTGTACACTGTGTGTGTGTGTACACTATGTGTATACACTGTGTGTGTACACTGTGTGTGTGTACACTGTGTGTGTGTACACTGTGTGTGTACATTGTGTGTGTGTGTACTGTGTGTGTACATTGTGTGTACACTGCGTGTGTGTGTACATTGTGTGTGTGTGTACACTGTGTGTGTGTACACTATACTCTTTGGTTCTATTGGGTAAAGTCACGTAGGTGAAAATAAAATAAAAATCACGACGTTTCGGCCACAACACAAGCGGCCTTCATCAGGTGAAGGGACGAGACTGCCTGGAGGACAGCGCTGGAGTGAGAGAAGCCACGCTTAGATCACGACCCTTAAGCTTGTGATCGCGGCATCTTTTGAGGAAGGTCAGCGTCTCGATGAGTTGCGACTTCTTGTCCCGTTGTCTGTTAATAGAATAGAACCAAAGAGTATGGATCCTAGCAGTCACGAAAGCTTTAAATCTAGAATTGTGTGTACACTGTTTGTATACAGTGTGTGTGTACACCGTTTGTATACACTGTGTGTACACTGTGTGTATACACTGTGTGTCACTGTGTGTCGCTGTGTGTGTCACTGTGTGTGTCACTGTGTCACTGTGTGTGTCACTATGTGTGCGTCACTGTGTCAGTGTGTATATACTGCGTGTATATATACTGCGTGTGCACACAGTGTGTGTACACTATGTATATACACTGTGTGTGTACACTGTGTCACTGTGTGTGTGTACACTGTGTGTGTGTACACTGTGTACCCTGTGTGTACACTGTGTGTACACTGTATGCGTGTACAGTGTGTACAGTGTGTGTACACTGTGTGTGTGTACACTGTGTGTGTGTACACTGTGTGTGTACACTGTGTATACAGTGTGTGTGTACACTGTGTGTGTACCCTGTGTGTACACTGTGTGCACTGTGTGTGTGTACACTGTGTGTACACTGTGTATACAGTGTGTGTACACTACGTGTGTTTACAGTGTACATACACTGTGTGTGTACACTGTATGTGTTCACTGTGTGTACACTGTGTATACACTGTGTGTGTAAACTGTGTGTGTACACTGTGTGTGTACACTGTGTGTGTGTACACTGTGTGTACACTGTGTGTGTACACTATGTGTGTGTACACTGTGTGTATACACTGTGTGTGTACACTGTGTGTGTGTGTACACTGTGTGTGTGTACACTGTTTGTGTCCGCATTGAACCGAACCCCCAGCAAGGCCATCTACTTAATGACGAGAGAAAATTCACACGAAATCTCCTTTTCAATGAAGTCTTCCAGATGTAAATTGATACAAGCTTTTAATGAAGAAATAAAATCATCCAATTCAAAACACATCACAATTCAAAGATGTTTCATTTTACAACTTCAAAACGGAGCATGGGGTACTTGCGTGAATGCGTCCTTCGTGTGCAAATGTTGTGACTTTCCTGGCCTGAAGGCCGTCAATGTGTTGAACCCTTATTGGTGCACAGCGTCTCAACAACAGCAGTGGGGTTTGCTTCAACCGATAGGTAACGAACATCCAGACGTCAATCAGCAAGGTGCATTTCTAGCCCTAGTTAGACAAAATCTACGTCAACACGTAAGACAAAACTACAATTCGTGTTGTAGAGAATGTACCTCCTCCTATACGTGTAACTTTCAAGTGGTATGCCTTGTAACTCATGAATGATCCGAGTGTGCTACCTATTTCAAAGACAATGAGTTGCTCCAGAGGCAGATGCTTCGTGGAACACAAAAACACCCTTTGACCTGTATCACAAGAACAACGGGTCTCACCTGAGTTCTCTGTACAGGTTACTTTCAAACACACACACACACACTTTGTCCTAACATCACTTATTCAATGTTTGACCCTTACAGATCAAATGTTACAAGTATGCACAAAACCAGACAAGTATACATTCTAAATTTATTGACAGGCATATTAACCATTACTGCAGTGAAATATACTGCATCACGTTACATCGTATTAACAAGAAGCTTTTAAAAAAAGTTGCACAGTCTGCTTCAAAGTGTATGTTAAACATACTATTGTGTCATTCAAAACGAGTAGGCCATTGCATGCTGGCGTCTGAGTGAAATTGTAGCAAATTCTAAACATTACCTACAAACTACACAACTGAGATGACACATCAATCATCGCCCCCTACTGACAGGCTCTAGTCCACATGCAGGCCGGTGCAGGGCCACCACCTTGTGCCACACAGGGGCAGCTGCTACTTGGGGATGCTCTTCGAGTGTTTCAGAAGAGGTACGACACAAAACTCCGAGTTGCTGAGGCAATTAAGCAAGCACCATGTAAAAGCAATTGTTATAACATAGTGAATGCTTGGGAGCTTATTGGCTCTTGCTCCTGGTTAGAGATCTACCCAACCCACGGGCCCACAAAGTGCTCAACTTCACATTACTGTCATTAAAGGCCTGTGACAAAGGTGCATCTATTGTAGCGACATCGTCTCTGGCTTACACATCTACCGGGTCTCCACTTGACTTTGTATTGTCTAGGAGCAAGTCCACCCACACCTCCACTTCCACAAACTGCTGGGAGTTGCCTCACTCTGCCTCAGTCAGAATTCTCCTCCTGCTTCACGTTGCCTTCATCAATGTAAAGGTCCCATTCTGGAGATGAATCTTCATCTTCACATTTTACCTTCACTTCTTCGCTTATCACTTCTTCACATTTCACCTTCACCTTTTCATATTTGACCTTGATACCTTTAAAAGTGTCCAAGCTGGGATTTTCGTCTGGTTCTTGTTTCATGAGGGATGGGCTCATTGCGGCACTTTGACTTTCACAAGCTGATTTCAGACTCCGACTCCGCTCCTTGTGATGCCTTTTTGTTCTCTGGTGTCTTCGAAGAGTTGATGAATCTGCAAACGGCTTCCCGCACAGAGCACACATGAAGGGTTTCTCTCCTGTGTGTGTTCTCTGGTGTTTTACAAGATCAGATGACTGTGCAAATGCCTTCCCACAAACACTGCACTTGAAGGGTTTCTCTCCCGTGTGTGTTCTTTGGTGTTTTACAAGATTACATGACTGTGCAAATGCCTTGCCACACACACTGCACCTGAAGGGTTTCTCTCCCGTGTGTGTTCTCTGGTGGGTCTGAAGAACTGATGGCCATGCAAATGCCTTGTTACACACACTGCACTTGAAGGGTTTCTCTCCTGTGTGACTCCTCTGGTGCCGTGTCAGATTTCCAGTCCGGTCCGTGCTGTATGCACGCTGGTCACATTGTTGACTTGTCGTACCGAGCTGCGCTGAGTGCCTTTGCTCCATCAGACCAATTCTGCAGAGGAAGCGTCAGCTGCAGACAGAAAAAAAGAATATCCACACCATCTACACGTCAGGCACAGAGGAATGCACACGTGACTTACACGTCTATACTTATTAATATATTCATGATGTAGTGAAAAGTTTCCCAAATTCATCAGATTTGATGAACGTGCAAACGCCTTCACGCACAGAGTGCACCTGAAGGGTTTCTCTCCACGGGCTGTTATGTCACACAATGAGAGGGAAAATGTCATTAATATGCCTGGAAGCCCTCATATCTTCAAGATGAATGTTAACCAAAAACTCTAAGCACACAATTTCGGCTGTCTGACTACAAAATGAATATTTATGAAAGCTAAAATCAGCTGACATAGCAAAGGGTTTTGAAAACAATACTATTTGTGTTTTGCAGAAATGCATGAATTAATGTTCAATCACAACTTAGAGGTGTGAATCCAGGCTCAGATGTCCTTGAATGCTGGGGATGAACAGTTCCGACTTCAGCTGAATGTGTGTGCTGTGTTCACCTCCTGTTTCCATTCTTATAAAGAGTTCCAGAGGAAAACAAAAATAAACTATTGTTTTGATATAACCTCCGTGTTCAACAGAGTTGATAGACTATACTACAAACACAAACTTGACACTGTCACACACTGCCATGAGTAAACAGGTGGTGGTGTGATCAGAACCATGCCTGGCCACCTTCATCTGCTCAGCATTAATTCTTCCTCACTCCACCAAGTAATGAATCGAGGATCAATCAACATAGCCGAGGCTATCCGTGTCTCTGTCTCTCTCTCCCCGTGGTGAAGGTGTTCCCCTCCACACATTCAGAGTCAACAGCGGCACGCGCTTAGCGTCTTTGACCGATAGACATTGACGCACGTATTGTTGGTTCTTTCAGTAAAGTCACGTAGATAGAAAATAAAGATAACAGATTAAATTTAATAAATAAAGACCACTTGTGTTGCGATCGAAACGTCGTGGGTTTATTGCTTTATTTAAAAAAAAAATATTTTTCATTTATTTGTATTATTTTCTATCTACGTGGCTTTACCGAATAAACCATGAATATTAATTAGCGAGTTACACCTCCCGCTGGCACTTCATGCAGTCACGAAAGTTTTAAGTCAAAACATTCACACACGTTGACAAAGCCTCACCTTGTGTTGTTGTGGGCAGGTCGCTTCTGATAACAAGAGCGGTATAGCAGCTCAAGCGGGATTGGCCTGCTAACAAAAGAAAATAAAAACTGCGTGAATATTTACAATAAAACAAAGTTACAAAGTGGCGAGCCGGGTGAAGACAAATTAAACTTAAGCGAGATAATTAAAGTGAATGCAATCAGGCGAGGGCAGGAGGCAAGGCCCCGCGTGGCTAGGCCCCGCGTTGTAAAGTTCCAACCTGGACATCGATTCCCATGCTCGCTGCTACTCAACTGACATCCCTGAGAGAGAGAGGCTCTACCTTGGTAAACAACAACCACAACCACCACCATGAGACTTTCTCACCTCGGATTTCAGTGCAAGCGTGGATCGGCAGCCTCCTGTTACCTCGTGACGTCACGAGTTGTACGCCTTTTGGCGTCTTCTGGTCCAACACCAATGGAGACTAGGCTCTAAGAAAAGCTGTCTCGGGTGTGGACCAATCAAATTCAAGGACAGTGCATATTATCAGAGTTGTCTTTTTTGTTTGCATTCTGACTGCTTGTGTTGTGGTTTTTTGCAAACATGATGCCTTGAATAAAGGTGTCAGTTTTTTGTGCCAGTTAAAAGGGTAAAACCTATTCCTATATCTTGTTTCTGGCAAAGGAGGTCTCATAATGTAAATGCTCACCCCGAGCCCTCAATATTCTGATGGTGCGCTGTTTTTGAGTTGTACGCCTTTTGGCATCTTCTGGTCCAACACCAATGGAGACTAGGCTCTAAGAAAAGCTGTCTCGGGTGTGGACCAATCAAATTCAAGGACAGTGCATATTATCAGAGTTGTCTTTTTTGTTTGCATTCTGACTGCTTGTGTTGTGGTTTTTTGCAAACATGATGCCTTGAATAAAGGTGTCAGTTTTTTGTGCCAGTTAAAAGGGTAAAACCTATTCCTATATCTTGTTTCTGGCAAAGGAGGTCTCATAATGTAAATGCTCACCCCGAGCCCTCAATACTCTGATGGTGCGCTGTTTTTGAGTTGTACGCCTTTTGGCGTCTTCTGGTCCAACACCAATGGAGACTAGGCTCTAAGAAAAGCTGTCTCGGGTGTGGACCAATCAAATTCAAGGACAGTGCATATTATCAGAGTTGTCTTTTTTGTTTGCATTCTGACTGCTTGTGTTGTGGTTTTTTGCAAACATGATGCCTTGAATAAAGGTGTCAGTTTTTTGTGCCAGTTAAAAGGGTAAAACCTATTCCTATATCTTGTTTCTGGCAAAGGAGGTCTCATAATGTAAATGCTCACCCCGAGCCCTCAATACTCTGATGGTGCGCTGTTTTTGAGTTGTACGCCTTTTGGCGTCTTCTGGTCCAACACCAATGGAGACTAGGCTCTAAGAAAAGCTGTCTCGGGTGTGGACCAATCAAATTCAAGGACAGTGCATATTATCAGAGTTGTCTTTTTTGTTTGCATTCTGACTGCTTGTGTTGTGGTTTTTTGCAAACATGATGCCTTGAATAAAGGTGTCAGTTTTTTGTGCCAGTTAAAAGGGTAAAACCTATTCCTATATCTTGTTTCTGGCAAAGGAGGTCTCATAATGTAAATGCTCACCCCGAGCCCTCAATACTCTGATGGTGCGCTGTTTTTGAGTTGTACGCCTTTTGGCGTCTTCTGGTCCAACACCAATGGAGACTAGGCTCTAAGAAAAGCTGTCTCGGGTGTGGACCAATCAAATTCAAGGACAGTGCATATTATCAGAGTTGTCTTTTTTGTTTGCATTCTGACTGCTTGTGTTGTGGTTTTTTGCAAACATGATGCCTTGAATAAAGGTGTCAGTTTTTTGTGCCAGTTAAAAGGGTAAAACCTATTCCTATATCTTGTTTCTGGCAAAGGAGGTCTCATAATGTAAATGCTCACCCCGAGCCCTCAATATTCTGATGGTGCGCTGTTTTTGAGTTGTACGCCTTTTGGCATCTTCTGGTCCAACACCAATGGAGACTAGGCTCTAAGAAAAGCTGTCTCGGGTGTGGACCAATCAAATTCAAGGACAGTGCATATTATCAGAGTTGTCTTTTTTGTTTGCATTCTGACTGCTTGTGTTGTGGTTTTTTGCAAACATGATGCCTTGAATAAAGGTGTCAGTTTTTGTGCCAGTTAAAAGGGTAAAACCTATTCCTATATCTTGTTTCTGGCAAAGGTCTCATAATGTAAATGCTCACCCCGAGCCCTCAATACTCTGATGGTGCGCTGTTTTTGAGTTGTACGCCTTTTGGCGTCTTCTGGTCCAACACCAATGGAGACTAGGCTCTAAGAAAAGCTGTCTCGGGTGTGGACCAATCAAATTCAAGGACAGTGCATATTATCAGAGTTGTCTTTTTTGTTTGCATTCTGACTGCTTGTGTTGTGGTTTTTTGCAAACATGATGCCTTGAATAAAGGTGTCAGTTTTTGTGCCAGTTAAAAGGGTAAAACCTATTCCTATATCTTGTTTCTGGCAAAGGAGGTCTCATAATGTAAATCTTTGTTCTTGTTGTTGTGTATGAGTGGGGAGCGGTAATTTAGTGGCTATCGCACTGCACTCCGTAACCCGGTGACCCAAATTGGATTCCTGCTCATGACACACAACAGTGGCAGATATTTAAACCAGTTCTGAGTTTTCCCTACATCGATGTAGTCTTGAATGACTTCCTAGTGTGGTGTGTAAATATCAAGGGAGACAAAGGCGGCCCAGTGCGGTGTTGGCCACCCTCCCCCTAGAGTGCCGTGCGTGCCGGCGTTCATAGGAGCTCACCAACAGCACTTGCCCCAGCAGTCTGTTGAAGGCTGTACGGGGGATCTTTGTGTGTGTGAGTGTGTGAGTGTGTAAAATAATATCAGGCAATATGACTGGCAGAGAAAATTGCTTGAGATTATTTTAAAAGCATGGGTTTAGAAAAGTGAACAAAGCATGTCTCCATTATGTGCATTAATATTGAAGGGTGCATTGGGTTCAAAGCCATCCGCATAGCCTCAAATCTGCATTAATGCCAATTTGTCTCCGTATCTGGTAAGATCATAGTATTACAGGAGGTCCTCTCACGCGCTAACCCAGACTGATGTGAGTGCACGATTTCTGTATTACAGTTGTTTTTTATTGTCCTTAACTGCATCGCGTTTCACGGTGAATAACCATTGCCTGGAACATGTATGCTTAGTGGAAAAGATTTGTACATATTGGGCCAAATTTGCATTGTCTTAGAAATTACATGCAAATCAATCAATATGCTGTTCAGGTCAAATAAGACATTCCTTTTTAACGCTTTCCAACCAAGGTTGAGATGTTAATGCATTAGCTATGTTCGTTCATATCTGCCCATCTGTAGCATGGCATTTCGATAACCCTCTTAAAGATGTATGGACTGATGCTGTACAAGAAGGATGTGGAGCTGAGTGGGCTTGCCGATGACTGGTACCAGCGGTGTCAAGATCGGCCTCTGTGGAGAAGGCTCGTGAAGGACGCTACTGGGCAGTTGGAGGCAGTCGCCCTCCAGTAACAACGGAGGGCGGAGGAGCGACGCTCACAACAACGAGCGGAGCGTCTACCACACCAAGTCGGTGCAGTGGTGCCTGTCAGTCATCTTATTGAGCACATGGCACTTGGGTCTGTCCTGTGAGCTGGCAGAGAGCCTTCGACACATCACGTGGCCTCAACGCGTAAGACAAAATTATAATTCGTGTTGTAGAGAATGTATCTCCTCCTATACGTGTAACTTTAAGGTGCTATGCCTTGTAACTGATGAATGATCCGAGTGTGCTTCCTATGTCAAAGACAATGAGTTGCTCCAGATGCTTCCTGAAATACAAAAATACCCTTTGACCTGTATCACAAGAACAACGGGTCTCACCTGAGTTCTCTGTACAGGTTACTTCCAAAACACACACACACACTTTGTCCTAACATCACTTATTCAATGTTTGACCCTTATAAATGAAATGATGCATGTACACACAAAATCAGACAAGTGTTTAATCGAAATAATTGACAGGCATTTTAACCAAAATTTAATTACTGCAGTGAAATATACTGCATCAGATAACATCTGATTAAGAAGCTATTTAAAAAAAAATATGCAGAGTCTGCTTAACAGTGGATGTAAAACATACTATTGTAGTGTCATTCAAAACGAGTAGGCCATTGCATGCTGGCGAATTCTACACATTACCGACAAATTGCAGAGGGGTCAAATACTTATTTCCCTCATTAAAATGCAAATCAATTAATAACATTTTTGACATGCGTTTCTCTGGATTTTTTTGTTGTCATTCTGTTCTCTCACTGTTCAAATAAACCTACCATTAAAATTCTAGACTGATCATTTCTTTGTCAGCGGGAAAACGTACAAAATCATCAGCAGGGGATCAAATACTGAATGAGGGGGTGTCCAGGTCTGGCTCAGGTGTCACTCGCCACCTGACGGTTAGCCGTGACGGAGAATCAAACTCGGGCGGTGGAGTTCATCGCGCACCGCGCTCACCACGGCGACAACCGCTCCACCCCACGCGTTATTGAAAGATGAAATTTTCACCGAAAACTTTCGCGGCTGCAGGAATTAAAATATTCCTCATTTGCCGTCTACGTCTACGTGACTTTACCGAAAGAACCGAGAATATCGATGTGAAACACAACACACGATTCGCAATAGCTAAACGGTTTGCGCCTGGGTACATGCTAATTTGTGTCCCATTGTCTCTGAAACCCAGTCCCTCCATCTCTGGCTATTTAAGGTCTCGGTACAGAGCTGCTTCACCTCTCAACTGTGTGCGTGTCTCCCCCATAGGTCTCTCTACGGTATGTATTCTATCACTATCTTAAATTTCACACTCAACTTACAATTTAACAATCTTTGAAATAGCGTATTCAACTAGACCATGCGCTAATTGTGTTTTAACCGTCTGTGTTGCTTTACATAGTTTCCAAATTTTGCTAAACCCTGTTTGATTTAGTGTGATGCTCCGTCTCTCTGTATCCCCTGGTATATCTGTGTTAATTCCTTCTACTTAAGGTCTATATATATCTGCGGTTATGTGTTTCCTCTACCTGATGATGATTGCTTGTGTTGCGATCGAAACGTCGTATATTATGTAATTTTATTTTTTATTATTTCTACGTGACTTTACCGAAAAAAACAAAGATTAATTCAGTGGATGTTTGTTCGATGCGACGGCGGTGTTGGCGCGTAGGGAGCTGCGTATTTGTGGAACGTCGTCGGTTCAGACTCAGAGTTTGCTGCCAGCGGTGGAGACCGCTGTGACTCGCAGCTGTGGGCTTGTCGGAGCAAACCCGAAACTTGGGGGGGCTTGCCCCACTTCCTCCTCCCTCGGTGGCCGTACCAGACGAGAGCCGCTGACTTCTTTGCCAATGGAACCCATTTCAAAGCGTCTCTTCTTCTGCTGCTGCTGCTGCTCACCCAAGCATTGCCGCCACCCTTCCCAGATCGGCAGCTGCGAGCTCGTCGTGAAGATCCCTCATTGCTGCGACGCGAAAGACGACCACGATTACAAACAGCGTCTTACGACGGCAATGCAACTGAAGATGTGGATAGCGGCGACTGGACGCATTGGCAGCTCAGGCTGCGGTACGGGAGAGTTTGATGTGTGCACGACCGTAGTCTCGCGTTATATATTAATACACACGCCTACTCGGGATGTGTGTTTTAAGAGAGAATGGCCTTTGTGGTGCTCAGTTTTTTTGTTATCGCCTCTGACGGATTATGGCCTAAGTCGACCTTCGACTTTCATTTGAATGTTCAACCTCTTGACCCCGAGGAAGGCTATACACAGTTAATACCGCTCAGCTTATACAACAATAGCCTCGCTTTTACAGTTGTGTTTGATCAACCTCTTGACCCCGAGTAAGACTATACGCAGTTAATACCGCTCAGCTTGTATAACAACACCTCGATTTTACAGTTGTATTTGATCAACCTCTTGACCCCGAGTAAGACTATACACAGTTAATCTTGCTCAGCTTAAACAACAACACCTCGCTTTTACAGTTGCATTTGATCAACCTCTTGACTCCGAGTAAGACTATACGCAGTTAATACGGCTCAGCTTATACAACAACACCTCGCTTTTACAGTTGTGTTTGATCAACCTCTTGACCCCGAGTAAGACTATACACAGTTAATACGGCTCAGCTTATACAACAACACCTCGCTTTTACAGTTGTGTTTGATCAACCTCTTGACCCCGAGTAAGACTATACGCAGTTAATACCGCTCAGCTATACAACAACACCTCGCTTTTACATTTGTATTTGATCAACCTCTTGGCCCCGAGTAAGACAATACGAAGTTAATCCTGCTCAGCTTATACAACAATACCTCGCTTTTACAGTTGTATTTGATCAAGCTCTTGACCCTGAGTAAGACTATACGCAGTCAATCCCGCGCAGCTTATACAACAACACCTCGCTTTTACATTTGTATTTGATCAACCTCTTGACCCTGAGTAAGACTATACACAGTTAATCCTGCTCAGGTTAAACAACAATAACCTCGCTTTTACAGTTGTGTTTGATCAACCTCTTGACCCCGAGTAAGACTATACGCAGTTAATACCGCTCAGCTATACAACAACACCTCGCTTTTACATTTGTATTTGATCAACCTCTTGGCCCCGAGTAAGACAATACGAAGTTAATCCTGCTCAGCTTATACAACAATACCTCGCTTTTACAGTTGTATTTGATCAAGCTCTTGACCCTGAGTAAGACTATACGCAGTCAATCCCGCGCAGCTTATACAACAACACCTCGCTTTTACATTTGTATTTGATCAACCTCTTGACCCTGAGTAAGACTATACACAGTTAATCCTGCTCAGGTTAAACAACAATAACCTCGCTTTTACAGTTGTATTTGATCAACCTCTTGACCCCGAGTAAGACTATACGCAGTTAATTCCACGCAGCTTATACAACAATACCTCGCTTTTACAGTTGTATTTGATCAACCTCCGCGCACCTTATTTGTACGTAAATGGAATTGTAAATCCACGTGAGGCAGGTAGGACTTGTGACAGCCTTTATTACGAACGAGCTTTACTACCCGGCTTCGCCCGGGACTTGGATTATCGTCTTGGATTAATTTAATATTCCCTTTTATTTCAGTGGAAAACCCTGAAAAAACATTGATGCCTGCAAGAAAGAAAAACATCCGAAACAAATCAATTTAACTAAATCGGATGTCTTTCACTCAAGGAAATTGAACCTTAACCAGGCAACTCGGAAATGGAATGATGTGGCGAGCTGAGAATCGTCGCGTTCCCTTAGAAATTCCAGACGGCGTAAGCTGTGCAAATTTCATGACGATTTAAAGCTTTCGTGACTGCAAGGATTCATCTTCTTTGGTTCTTTCGGTAAAGTCACCAACACGTAGAATGAGAATAAAATAAAAAATTAATAAAATGACACAATAAAATTCTCACGACGTTTTGGCCACAACACAAGTGGCCCTCTTCAGGTGAAAGGAACAGACCTGTCGTCCGACCTGAAGAGGGCCACTTGTGTTGTGGCCGAAACGTCGTGAGAATTTTATTGCGTTATTTTATTAATTTATTAATTTATTATCATTCTACGCGGTGACTTTACCGAAAGAACCAAAGAAGAAATTTCATGATGTCGGAGTGTCAGCGTTCGAGAGTTTTTGCCGCTTCGCACAAACAGATGAATCTTTATTTTATTTCATGCAGGGCCACCACCTTGTGCCACACAGGGGCAGCTGCTACTTGGGGATGCTCTTCGAGTGTCTCAGACGAGATACAAAACTCCGAGTTGCTGAGGCGATTTATCAAGCACCGTGTAAAAGCAATTATCATGATAACATAGTGAATGCTTGGGGGCGTATTGGCTCTCGCTCCTGGTCAGAGATCTCCCCAACCCACAGGTCCACAAAGACTGGCCGCTCGCTCTTACTCTGCAGGTTGAACCTGTCTCAAGCTCTAGATTTAAAGCTTTCGTGACTGCTAGGATTCATACTCTTTGGTTCTATTGGGTAAAGTCACGTAGGTGAAAATAAAATAACAAAATCACGACGTTTCGGCCACAACACAAGCAGCCTTCATCAGGTGAAGGGACGAGACTGTCTGAAGGACAGCGCTGGAGTGGAAGAAGCCACGCTTAGATCACGACCTTTAAGCTATGTGAGAAGAAAAAGACCACGCGCCTTGACAAAGGAATTAGCATATAATTTAGCATTGAAATGGCTCATTGAAATAGCTAAGTTAAAGTATACACATCCGCAGAGGTACCCCTTGACAAAGGAATTAGCGCTGGAGTGGAAACCCACCCACACAGATTCCTACTTGAAACCTGACTCCCACCACCACCCAGCCCAAAAGAATTCTCTCATCAAAACTTTATACCATAGGGCTCATTGCATTTCGGACCAACACCACCTGACCAGTGAATTAAAACATGTACACCTGGCCCTCAAAAGGAATGGTTACTCTGACCGTACCATCCGCCAAGCTGTCTCTCCCTCCATACAGAAACAACCACTTGATACTCCGGTCAAAACCATCACACTTCCATATATAGCAGGTGTTACTAAAAAGATTTCCAAAATTCTAAACAAACACAAGATCCAGGTCCGGTTCAATACAGTACACAAAATTCGTGATCTGAGCCCATCCGTGAAGGATGTCATTCCTGATTTACAGTACCTCGGGGTTTACAAATTGAGTTGTACCTGTGGTGATTGCTAAATCGGTGAGACAAAGCGACATGTCTCTGACCGAATTCGCGAGCACAAATCAGATTTGAAACACGGCAAAACGAATTCTTCTGCCGTGGCTGATCACTGTTACAACCCTGTGGGGATCACGATATAATTTTCTCCGATACCAAGGTTCTTTGCAAACCCACGGGCTTTTATCAGAGAATTGTTCATGAAGCAATTCAGATCTACAAACACAGACACAATTTCAACCGAAAGGATGTTTCAAATTAAGCAACCATTGGAAAGATGTTCTAAATCGAACTAAACATTAAACTAATTTCAATGGTACAGTATATTTTTCAAGTAGTGGTACCCCAAACTTTCCCAGCTCTTATAAATTCCCCCTTTTCACACCATCAATAGGTAAACTCCCCCCCCCCCCCGCGCCAAACTGCAAGTCCACCGGCACGTACACCACCTCTTTCCTAAAATCCGCCAATCAAATGCTAATTGTTATGCTAATTTTTTTGTCAGAACACCTTGTTTGCTCGCACACAGTTTAAAGGTCCGATGTCTGAGCGTGGTTGTGTTTCGCTAAATTTTCCTGTTTGATGAGTACTAGGTGCCTCGGTGAATGTATATGCTCTAACTTTAACATAGCTATTTCTGTGACCAGTTACAAGCTAATCGCTCAGCTATTTCAATGCTAAATTCGATGCTAATTCCTTTGTCAAGGGGTACCTCTGCGGATGTGTATACTTTAACTTAGCTATTTCAATGAGCCATTTCAATGCTAAATTATATGCTAATTCCTTTGTCAAGGCGCGTGGTCTTTTTCTTCTCACACAGCTTAAAGGTCGTGATCTAAGCGTGGCTTCTTCCACTCCAGCACTAATTCCTTTGTCAAGGGGTACCTCTGCGGATGTGTATACTTTAACTTAGCTATTTCAATGAGCCATTTCAATGCTAAATTATATGCTAATTCCTTTGTCAAGGCGTGTGGTCATTTTCTTCTCACACAGCTTAAAGGTTGTGATCTAAGCGTGGCTTCTTCCACTCCAGCGCTGTCCTCCAGACAGTCTCGTCCCTTCACCTGATGAAAGCCGCTTGTGTTGTGGCCGAAACGTCGTGATTTTTTGTTATTTTATTTTCACCTACGTGACTTTACCCAATAGAACCAAAGAGTATGGATCCTAGCAGTCACGAAAGCTTTAAATCTAGAACTGCCCCATAGACTCAGCACTGTCCCATAGACTCAGCACTGTCCCATAGACTCAGCACTGTCCCATAGACTCAGAACTGCCCATAGACTCAACATTGCCCATAGACTCAACACTGCCCATAGACTCTACACTGCCCATAGACTCAACAGTGCACCATAGACTCAACACTGCCCATAGACTCAACACTGCACCATAGACTCAACACTGCACCATAGACTCGACACTGCACCACAGACTCAACACTACCCATAGACTCAACACTACCCATAGACTCAACACTGCCCATAGACTCAACACTGCACCATAGACTCAACACTGCCCATAGACTCAACACTACCCATAGACTCAACACTGCACCATAGACTCAACACTGCCCATAGACTCAACACTGCCCATAGACTCTACACTGCCCATAGACTCAACACTGCCCATAGACTTAACACTGTACCATAGACTCAACACTGCACCATAGACTCAACACTGCCCATAGACTCAACACTGCACCATAGACTCAACACTGCCTATAGACTCAACACTACCCATAGACTCAACATTGCACCATAGACTTAACGCTGCCCATAGACTCAACACTGCCCATAGACTAAACACTGCCCATAGACTCTACACTGCCCATAGACTTAACACTGCACCATAGACTCAACACTACCCATAGACTCAATACTGCACCATAGACTCAACACTGCACCATAGACTCAACACTGCCCATAGACTCAACACTGCCCATAGACTCAACACTGCACCATAGACTCAACACTGCTCATAGACTCAACAATACCCATAGACTCAACACTGCACCATAGACTCAACACTGCCCATAGACTCAACACTGCACCATAGACTCAACACTGCCCATAGATTTTGATTTAAAGCTTTCGTGACTGCAGTAATTCATATTCTTAGTTTTTTCGGTAAAGTCACGTTGAAGAGAAACAACAAAATAACAAAATATATATAAAACAATAAAAATTCTCACGACGTTTCGACCATAACTCAAACGGTCATCATCAGGTGTGTCGGTTTGCAAACCGACACACCTGATGATGACCGTTTGAGTTATGGTCGAAACGTCGTGCAAACCGACACACCTGATGATGACCGTTTGAGTTATGGTCGAAACGTCGTGAGAATTTTTATTGTTTTATATATATTTTGTTATTTTGTTGTTTCTCTTCAACGTGACTTTACCGAAAAAACTAAGAATATACTGCCCATAGACTCAACACTGCCCATAGACTCAACACTGTACCATAGACTCAACACTGCACCATAGACTCAGCACTGCCCATAGACTCAACACTGCCCATAGACTCAACACTGCACCATAGACTCAACACTGCCCATAGACTCAACACTGCACCATAGACTCAACACTGCCCATAGACTCAACACTGCACCATAGACTCAACACTGCCCATAGACTCAACACTGCCCATAGACTCAACACTGTATCATAGACTCAACACTGCACCATAGACTCAGCACTGCCCATAGACTCAACACTGCCCATATACTCAACAATGCACCATAGACTCAACACTGCCCATAGACTCAACACTACCCATAGACTCAACACTGCACCATAGACTCAACACTGCACCATAGACTCAACACTGCACCATAGACTCAACACTGCACCATAGACTCAACACTGCACCATAGACTCAACATTACACCATAAACTCAACACTGCACTATAGACTCAACACTGCACCATAGACTCAACACTGCCCATAGACTCAACACTACACCATAGACTCAACACTGCACTATATACTCAACACTGCACCATAGACTCAACACGGCCTATAGACTCAGCACTAGAGGCCCGTGCTGGGATGTCCACGCTGGCCCAGGGTGTGGTGCTGGTGAGGGGGCGGGGCGTGGGGCGGGTGGCAGGGCGGGGTCAAGTGTGGGGGGTCAGAAGCTGTCGGCCGAACGTCCGACTGTAGGTGCCAGGCCAGGTGCACGTACGTAGCGTGTCAATGTGTTAACTTAACCCAGCGGCTACGGTGCTGAAGAAGCCACTGTGTTGCTAGAGACTAGACGTTAGCGTGTCAATGTGTTAACTTAACCCAGCGGCTACGGTGCTGAAGAAGCCACTGTGTTGCTAGAGACTAGCGGTCAGCGTGTCAATGTGTTAACGTAACCCAGCGGCTACGGTGCTGAAGAAGCCACTGTGTTGCTAGAGACTAGAGTGTAGCGTGTCAATGTGTTAACTTAACCCAGCGGCTACGGTGCTGAAGAAGCCACTGTGTTGCTAGAGACTAGACATTAGCGTGTCAATGTGTTAACGTAACCCAGCGGCCGTTGTTTCCCGTGAGCGGGAATCGAACTCGGGCCTGCGCCGCATCCGGCAGCTAACCCCTACGCGGATCCCTCCCTGCGTTCCTCATCCTGATGGCCCTGATTACCACTTGCACCATGCGGATGTCTCTTGCCATCTGCATCAGTCTTTGTCTGAACTGTTCCCTGCCCCTCCCTTCCCCCCCTCCTCCCCCCCTCGCCGCCGCCTCCGCCCCTCCAGCCCCGCCGTGCCCGCCCCTCCGTCTGGCTCCGTCTTCTCTCGCCCGCATCGCTCCCCCTCGCTCCGGACCCCTCCCGGCCTCCCCGCCTCGCTCCACCCTCCATCTGTCCACGTCCACAGGCCGGGCCGCTCGCCCGTCACCTCCCATTCTCGCGCCCTCTCCCTCCCGCCTGAGCGTCTCTGCCGGTCTCCCTCTCGCCTCCGAGCCCCTGCCACCGGCATCGATGGCCCCGTCCGCACCTCCTCCTACCCTCCCTACTCCCCAGGCCGGCTCTCTCTCCCCCCTCTGCCTGACCGGGTCTCTCTCATCCCCCCACCCCCGCCTCCTCTCCCCCTCTCCCCTCATTCGAACTCCGTCACCCCCTGGTCCTCTCCTTCCACCCCGATCCCTCGCTCTCCCCTCTCCCCTCTCCATCGTGGTGCTCCGATTCCTCGCGACGCCTTCCGCGGCGTCTTGCCGGGGTGGGTAGAGATGCAGCGCGCACGCCTCCTGTAACGTGACACCACCGCCGCCACCGCCGCCGTCAACACAAACAACAAGGACAGCCGCCATTGGCCAAGAAGTGGCAGTGACGTCACCACGGCGCCTGTGACAGGTTTACTCTGAGGCCTACGTGAAGTGTCTCGCTGTCTTTAATAATAATGTAGTTAGTGTTATATTATATTGTCTATAATAATAATGTCGTTAGTCTTCTTTGGTTCTTTCGGTAAAGTCACGTAGAATGAGAATAAAATAATAAATTTATAAAATAAAATAACAGCGCTGTCCTACCAGACAGTCTTGTCCCTTCACCTGATGAAGGCCGCTTGTGTTGTGGCCGAAACGTCGTGAGAATATTATTGTGTTATTTTATTTTATCAATTTATTATTTTATTCTCATTCTACGTGACTTTACCGAAAGAACCAAAGAAGATGAATCATTGCAGTCACGAAAGCTTTAATGTCGTTAGTGTTATACAGTGGTCCCTCGTTCATCGCGGGAGATACGTTCTAAAAATAACCCGCAATAGACGAAATCCGCGAAGTAATCAGCTTTATTTTTTACAATTATTATACATGTTTTAAGGCCGTCAAACCCCTAACCACGCACTTTTATACACTTTTCTCAGACAGGCATTAACATTTTCTCACATTTCTCTCTTATTTAAACACTCTTAAAGTTCAAACTTTCGCAGATTTAAAAAAATAAGTACAATATTAGTAAATGAAACCAAAGATCAAAACCTGTTTTCAAGCCCAAACATTTTTGTAAATCTGGCTAGCCGAACGCATTCTGTACTCCCTTAGCGAATCAGGACGCAGAACACATGTGCGGTTCTCCCTTAGCCAATCAGGACGCTGAACACAATGCGCGTTCATACTGTATGCAGGAAAAGAAAGCATGCAAAATTACACTAAAAAAAATCCGCGAAACAGCGAGGCCGTGAAAGGTGAACCGCGTTATAGTGAGGGACAACTGTACAGTACGATACACTACACACTATACACTACACGACTATACACTACACTATACACTACACTATACACTACACTATACACTACACACTACATTATACACTATACACTACACTATACACTACACTACTATATACTACACTACTATACACTACACTACTCTACACTACACTATACACTACACTATACTACTACACAATATACACTACACTACTATACACTACACTATACACTACACTACTATACACTACACTATACACTACACTATGCACTACACTATACACTACACTACTATACACTACACTACTATATACTACACTACTATACACTACACTATACACTACACTACTATACACTGCACTATACACTACACTATATACTACACACTATACACTACACTACACACTATACACTACACTACTATACACTACACTACTATACACTACACTATACACTACACTATACACTACACTACTATACACTACACTATACACTACACACTATACACTACACTACTATACACTACACTACTATTTACTACACTACTATACACTACACTATACACTACACTACACACTATACACTACACTACTATACACTACACTACTATTTACTACACTACTATACACTACACTATACACTACACTACACACTATACACTACTATACACACCACTATACACTACACTACTATCCACTACACCAGGGGTCGGGAACCTTTTTGACTAAGAGAGCCATGAAAGCAAAAAAATTTGGAAATTTATTTCAGTGAGAGCCATATAATATATTTTAAAAGTGAATTCAACTAAATGTCAGTATAATAAGCCTCCGAATTTATTCTTTTAAATAATGTTGTTATAACACTCACCATTAATGCGACTTCTGGTGCTGCATGG
The DNA here is from genome assembly GCF_048934315.1 of Petromyzon marinus. Lineage (NCBI taxonomy): Eukaryota > Metazoa > Chordata > Hyperoartia > Petromyzontiformes > Petromyzontidae > Petromyzon > Petromyzon marinus. Next base: position 1,481,864 of record NW_027422996.1, on the reverse strand, counting down.
ATTTGCTGATGTCTTTGTAGTCGGGTTGGTACTAGGTGAGGTTAAGCTTCATGCAAGCGTTGAGGCTTTCATCCGTTAAACGTGATCGTAGGTTGGACTTGATGTTTTTAAGATGTGAGAATGACTGCTCACATGCATACGTAGATCCAAACATGGTCAATACAGCAATACTCACACGCTGCAGTGTGTGGTATGTGACAGGAAGCGCGTTCCAAGTTTTGAGAATCAGCTGGTCTTCGGGTTGGAGTTTTTTCATTTCTGTCCACATGTGCTTGCTCGCCAACTCCGCTTTCTGTCGTGTGATTCTTTCCAAATCTTCATTCAGTGACTTGAACTTATTCACCCACATGTCTGAGGCCTTCAGGTCAGCCACTTCTGCTTCAAAATCTCTGACGGAGACACCAGGGATGTAATTCAGGTCGGCTGTGTTCAGTGAACACTCGTTTGGATGGGTGATGAACTTAAAAAGACGAGTGTGCTCACGAAATTCTCCAAAGCGTGCTTTGAAGGACTGTAGGAGACTGGATGTGCAGCCAGCTAGCTGGTGGAAATCAAGGTTTTGAATGGGCTCACTTGCTGTGCATGCATCTTTAAATTGGCTCAGTTTTTCAAAATGTAGTAAACGACCTGTTTCAAGATCCGTGATGAAAAGCTCCAGCTTGTTTTCAAAAGCAAATACAGCTTGTTGAAGGGATAACACTGTATTTCCAATGCCTTGCATTTTCACGTTGAGCTGGTTCAGATGTTCAGTCAGATCTACGAGATAGTAAAACTTGAGGAGCCACTCGGTGTCGGCTAGCTCAGGATGCCCGACGCCTTTCATTTCAAGGAAAGTCCGGATTTCGTTCAGGCAAGCCGCAAAACGGCTAAGCACCTTCCCTCTTGACAACCAACGCACATTGCTGTGCAAAAGCAGACCAGGATAGTTATTTACAACTTCATCCAGCAGTGTTTTAAACTGGCGATCATTTAAGGCTCGGGCAACAATAAAGTTGATCACACGAATGACCAGCGACATCACTTCGCCAAACTGCCTGTCACACATCTGAGCACAAAGTGCCTCCTGGTGTATAATGCAATGGAAACTTAGGATGGGTCTATTTTCATGTTCACGGAGAAGCGCCACAAATGCTTTGTTTTTCCCCACCATACACGGAGCACCATCAGTACACACTGAGAGAAGTTTATCCATAGGTAGACTTTTTTCTTGAGCAAACTCCATGAAAGACTTGAATAAATCCTCACCTCTTGTGGACCCTTTTAATGGCAGAACAGCAAGACTTTCTTCGCGCAGTGTGTCACCAACAGCATATCTTGCAATCACGCTGAACTGCGACAAATGGCTCACGTCTGTTGACTCATCCAAAGCCAGAGAAAAGAACGGCGCTGCATTTATGTCCTTCACTTGCGTTTCCTCCACTTTGTTTGCCATCACGATGGTACGATCATGAACAGTTCTTGCCGACAGAGGCATGTCTTGTATCCGTTTGATTATCTTGTCTTTGTTCGGAAGATCATCAAAAAGTTCATTGGCTACATCCAGCATGAACGTTTTAGCATACTCGCCATCTGTGAATGGTTTTCCGTTCCTCACTATTGCTAAAGAACCAGCAAATCTAGCCGAATTATAGTCACCTTGCCGGGTCCATACGCGGAGTTGCTGCTGGCTAGCTTGCACCCTGCTCAGCTCTTGGCACGCTTTCTTTCTGCTGTCTCCCGCAGGGTATTTTGATGCAAAGGTAGCGTGGCGCGTGTCGAAGTGCCGCTTTACATTCGACCGTTTCAACGATGTAATTTTGTCATTGCAAATTAGACACACCGCAGAACCCGCTCTCTCCACAAAGGCGAATTCTTCGGTCCATTCGTCCTGAAATGTACGATACTCGTCGTCTTTTTTTCTTTTCGCCATCTTCTTCGTCGAAGGGTTAGCTTTGAGCTAATGACCGAGCAGACGCAGTCTCAGACTGATTCAAAAGGGGGCGTTTACCTGTTTTACCCAGCAACGGCAAACGTAGGCCAGCATCATCCAATTAAAATAATGGACAATTGCTCCTGCAGCCCTGAACAGGACATGCGCAGTGAAAAATCGATGGATGGATTAAAACAAGTGAGAATATTTTGTTTTATCTGCGAGCCATATGCAATCATCAAAAGAGCCACATCTGGCTCGCGAGCCATAGGTTCCCGACCCCTGCACTACACTATACACTACACTACTATACACTACACTACACTCTACACTACTATACATGCCACTATACACTACACTATACACTACACTACTATACACTACACTACTATACTCTACACTACTATACACACCACTATACACGAGACTACTATCCACTACACTATACTCTACACTACTATACACTACACTATATACTACACTACTATACACTACACTACTATACACTACACTATACTCTACACTACTATACACGCCACTATACACTACAATACTATACACTACACACTATACACTACACTATTATACACTACACTACTATATACACTACTATACACTATACATTACACTATACACTACACTATACTCTACACTACTATACGCTACACTACTATACACTACACTATACACTACTATACACTACACTATACACTACACTACACACTATACACTATACTATACACTACTATACACTACACTACTATATACACTACTATACACTATACATTACACTATACGCTACACTACTATACTCGTAACTAATTGGCGCGTTGTTTACGTGACAAACCTTACTGGCTGTGTTGGCTGGTGGAGGGTTATGACACAACATTTATACTTAATGCGCTCTGACCCCAAAAACCTTTGTGACATGTTTATGAACCACACGAGGTTGCACAACTGCACTGCCCCCCCCCGCCCAACCAACCGTGGCAGATACAAATACTTTACACTCGCACAAAATATGAACAGAGAAACATCTTAAAGTGACGACGTGCAACAGAAGCAACCTGGATAAACCCGCAAATCTTACAGAAAAAAACCCCACCGTATTACAACGCTGTGTGTAAAATTCCCAGTGTGATGCAAGTCAAACAATAACAACCATAAGACAATTTAGATTCAAGTTATCAGGCCCAACTCCGCACTTCCGCAAGAAACATGGCTTAACCATGTTTTCAAAATCACCAAAATAAAGATGTAAAATACAATCTAACAACAGCAATCAAAGTAACTGCGATTCAAATGTAACAATAAACGATATACATAACATGTACGTAACGGTCAACCTAGCTAATTGAGTCCTTGACATTTGCAGAGGTATTAAGATATGACATTTATTAGAACTATGGTCCTGGTAATAACTATCCATTATTGATGAGGAAGCCAATGAACGACAGGATGGCTGGCATGAATCAATGATCGTCGCAGCAATCAATTAAATTGCTTCGTGGTGAATCGACTGAGCTAGGTTTGGGGTAGGAATTAGGTTTTCATAGTTTCATAGTTTATTTATTTGGTATAGCCCTGTGAGCCATTCGGCTCTTGAATCGGGAAACCATAACAAAGAAAATTCTAACGTTTACTAAAAGGTATTTTGAACATCGATGCAATCATCGCTTTGCCTGTGTTTACAATACTGACCACTGTCCGTTTAATCTCTCTCCGCTGTCTCCCAGTGTCCCCTAGGAAGCTGTACACGCAGACCAGCCACGAAAGCTTGAAATCAAAATGTAAATGATCTCTATTGAGATATTTACACGAATGTTAAAAATCCACGGGCGGATTAACAAACACAGTTTAGACCCCCTCAGCTATTCCACAAAGACGACAGGGGAATGGTGGGAGGGAGGGGGGGGGGTGGTACCAGCCCAGCCCAGCCCCGGCAGGCCGGGCCATCTAGCCCAGGCCGGAGACACTCACCAGGACCAGGCCTCACTTACCGGCACAACGCTCCGTAGATGTCTGTGGGGGTGGGGGGGTCTTCAGCTCTTTACCACGTCGTGGCGAGGTTACACACGAAACTATTCCCTCGTGTGGTGGTGAAGAAGGTCCGACGTTTCGTGCCGCTAACACGGGCGGGTGACTTGTCCGCTGTCGCGACCACGTGTGGCTTTAGCAGGGCGCGTTTAGAAAACGTAGCGCGGATAGGCGACCACGTGACAGCGAGGCTAAAATTCCGTAGAACTGATAAGCACTGCCCATAGACTCAACACTGCCCATAGCCTCAACGCTGCACCATAGACTCAACACTGCCCATAGACTCAACACTGCCCATAGACTCAACACTGCCCATAGACTCAACACTGCACCATAGACTCAACACTCATAGTTCATAGTTCATTTATTTGGTATAGCCCTGTGAGCCATTCGGCTCTTGAATTGGGTGCAACCGCAACAAACAAAAAACATGAACAAGAAAACATCTTAAAGTGACTTTGTGTGACTGTGCAAACAGAAAATATAGGAAAAAAATATCAAAATATTCCTGAAATAGCACCGTACACCAACGCTGTGTGCAAAAATCCCAGTGGGATGCAAGCCAAATAACAACAACAACCACAAGACAACTAAGATTAAGGCCATCAGTCTAACTCCGTACTACAATAAACATTAACATGGCCAAAACAAAAAAAAAACTTTTCGAAATCACCAAAATAAAAGCCATAAATCCAATGTAACAGTGATCATATGTAACAGTGATCATAGGGACTGTGACCGAATTTTTAACAATAAACTACATAAATAAATTATAACACCAAAATCTAGAGCCATATTTTAGGCCACTGAATAGCAGTGGCAGCTAGGGTTGTACAACTCCTCTAGAGCAGTTTTGAGTGAAGATCTCATAGGTAGTGATTCAAGTTGCAGTTTATTGGCAATAGCATTCCAGACCCTGGGGGCATCAATAGCAAAGGCCCTTCATCCAGTTTTTGTACGGCAATAGGGAATGTGAAGCTGGTAAATGAGCGAAGACCTGAGGTCAAATTTGTTCTTTGAAACAGAGAGGAGATCCAGTAGGTAGTCTGCGGAATGTTTTGTAAGTACATCGTGAATAAATAAGATCTGGTGCACAAGCCGTCGAACATTAAGATATGTTAAGTTTGACCCAATGTAGAGATCACAGTGGTGAGTCCTATATGGGCAGTTCAATGCAAATCTTAAGGCCGAGTGATAGATGGAATCAAGCTTCTTCAGTACAGTACTTGGGGCTGATTTATACACGATGTCACAGTAGTCAAGTAGAGGCAGTATGGTAGCTTTTATCTATTCCAAACGGAACATTGGGGGGAAGCAATGCTTGTGTCAATACAGAAAAACATTTTTTGTCTTTTTACCAATATAATCAATGTGATCTTCAAAATTAAGTTTTGAATCCAGGATGATCCCAAGATACTTATAGATCTTAACTTGATCTATTGGATAATTATTCAAGGAATGTAATTGGGGAAAAATAACTTCCTGCTTTAGTTCCGGTGAAAAGCATAGCACCTTGGTTTTGGAGGTATTCAAGACTAGTTTAAGAGAAACTAGCTGATGTTGTAGTTTGTTGAAATCACCCTGGAACTTAGCAATCACGTCATCTGGAGAGCGGCCAGCAATAATCAGTATCGTGTGATCTGCAAAAAGATTTACCCTGGAATGATCCAGGTCAGTGCCCAAGACATTGACATAAAGAGAGAACAAGAGGGGGCCGAGGATGGAACCCTGTGAAACCCCTTTTGTTATCTTAACACTGTTTGACCTCCAACCATCTGTGAATACAGTTTGTGTGCGAGAAAAGAGGTAATTTTTTAACCATTGTACTGTGTTTTCGGAAAAACCGAGGCAACTTAGTTTACTAAGCAAGGTGTTGTGGTCTACTGTATCAAAAGCTTTGGACAGGTCAAGAAAAAGACAGGCACAGTACTGCTTATTATCAAGGCTGTTGTGAATTTTATTCAAAGAGTCTAATGCAGTAGATGTGGTGCTGTATTTTTTTCGGAACATGGATTGTTTTAGATGTAGTAGATTGTTGGTGGACAGGAAACTGATAATTTGGTAGTTCAATAATTTTTCAAAAATTTTCATCAATGGGGACAAAATTGAGATAGGTCGGTAGTTATTGGGATCATCTTTAGGGCCCCCTTTGTAAAGTGGACGGACATAGGAATCTTTCCATTCTAGAGGAACTGATGCTTATTTGATGGACAGGTTGAAAATATGGGCTATAGGTTTGTATATTAGGTGACCAACATTTAGTTGAGCAAATACGGGAAAAACTATCTGCTCCGGTAGAGGAGGACCCTCGTGGGTTAGATCATGTCTCTGAGAGATGTTAACTACCTCGGCACCCCTCGGCACCCCTCGGCACCGCCCCTGGACCGGCCCCTCGGCACCCCTCGGCACCGCCCCTGGACCCGCCCCTCGGCACCCCTCGGCACCGCCCCTGGACCCGCCCCTCGGCACCCCTCGGCACCGCCCCTGGACCCGCCCCTCGGCACCCCTCGGCACCGCTCCTGGACCCGCCCCTGGACCCGCCCCTCGGCACCCCTCGGCACCGCCCCTGGACCCACCCCTCGGCACCCCTCGGCACCGCCCCTGGACCCGCCCCTCGGCACCCCTCGGCACCACCCCTGGACCCGCCCCTGGACCCGCCCCTGGACCCACCCCTCGGCACCCCTCGGCACCGCCCCTGGACCCACCCCTCGGCACCCCTCGGCACCGCCCCTGGACCCACCCCTCGGCACCCCTCGGCACCGCCCCTGGACCTACCCCCCGGCACCGCTCGGCACCGCCCCTGGACCCACCCCTCGGCACCCCTCGGCACCGCCCCTGGACCCACCCTTCGGAACCCCTCGGCACCGCCCCTGGACCCACCCCTCGGAACCCCTCGGCACCGCCCCTGGACCCACCCCTTGGAACCCCTCGGCACCGCCCCTGGACCCACCCCTCGGCACCGCCCCTGGACCCACCCCTCGGCACCCCTTGGCACCGCCCCTGGACCCACCCCTCGGCACCCCTATGCACCGCTCCTGGACCCACCCCTTGGCACCCCTCGGCACCACCCCTGGACCCACCCCTCGGCACCCCTCGGCACCGCCCTTGGACCCACCCCTCGGCACCCCTCGGCACCGCCCCTGGACCCACCCCTGGACCCACCCCTCGGCACCCCTCGGAACCGCCCCTGGACCCACCCCTCGGCACCACCCCTGGACCCACCCCTCGGCACCGCCCCTGGAGCCACCCCTCGGCACCCCTTGGCACCGCCCCTGGACCCATCCCTCGGCACCCCTCGGCACCGCCTCTGGACCCACCCCTCAACACCGCCCCTGGACCCACCCCTCGGCACCGTCCCTGGACCCGCCCCTCGGCACCCCTCGGCATCGCCCCTGGACCCGCCCCTCGGCACCCCTCGGCACCGCCCCTGGACCCGCCCCTCGGCACCGCTCGGCACCCCTCGGCACCGCCGCTGGACCCGCCCCTCGGCACCCCTCGGCACCGCCCCTGGACCCGCCCCTCGGCACCCCTCGGCACCGCCCCTGGACCCGCCCCTCGGCACCCCTCGGCACCGCCCCTGGACCCGCCCCTCGGCACCCCTCGGCACCGCCCTTGGACCCGCCCCTCGGCACCCCTCGGCACCGCCCCTGGACCCGCCCCTCGGCACCCCTCGGCACCGGCCCTGGACCTGCCCCTCGGCACCCCTCGGCATCGCCCCTGGAACCGCCCCTCGGCACCCCTCGGCACCGCCCCTGGACCCGCCCCTCGGCACCCCTCGGCACCGCCCCTGGACCGGCCCCTCGGCACCCGTCGGCACCGCCCCTGGACCCGCCCCTCGGCACCCCTCGGCACCGTCCCTGGACCCGCCCCTCGGCACCCCTCGGCACCGCCCCTGGACCCGCCCCTCGGCACCGCTCGGCACCCCTCGGCACCGCCGCTGGACCCACCCCTCGGCACCCCTCGGCACCGCCCCTGGACCCACCCCTCGGCACCGCCCCTGGACCCACCCCTCGGCACCCCTCGGCACCGCCCCTGGACCCACCCCTTGGCACCCCTCGGCACTGCCCCTGGACCCACCCCTCGGCACCCCTCGGCACCGTCCCTGAACCCACTCCTCGGCACCCCTCGGCACCGCCCCTGGACCCACCCCTCGGCACCCCTCGGCAGCGTCCCTGGACCCACCCCTCGGCACCCCTCGGCACCTATCGGCACCGCCCCTGGACCCAGCCCTTGGCACCCCTCGGCACCGCCCCTGGACCCACCCCTCGGCACCCCTCGGCACCGCCCCTGGACCCACCCCTCGGCACCCCTCGGCACCGCCCCTGGACCCACCCCTCGGCACCCCTCGGCACCGCCCCTGGACCCACCCCTCGGCACCTCTCGGCACCGACCCTGGATCCACCCCTCGGCACCCCTCGGCACCGCCCCTGGACCCGCCCCTCGGCACCGCTCGGCACCCCTCGGCACCGCCGCTGGACCCACCCCTCGGCACCCCTCGGCACCGCCCCTGGACCCATCCCTCGACACCGCCCCTGGACCCACCCCTCGGCACCCCTCGGCACCGCCCCTGGACCCACCCCTTGGCACTCCTCGGCACTGCCCCTGGACCCACCCCTCGGCACCCCTCGGCACCGTCCCTGAACCCACTCCTCGGCACCCCTCGGCACCGCCCCTGGACCCACCCCTCGGCACCCCTCGGCAGCGCCCCTGGACCCACCCCTCGGCACCCCTCGGCACCTATCGGCACCGCCCCTGGACCCAGCCCTTGGCACCCCTCGGCACCGCCCCTGGACCCACCCCTCGGCACCCCTCGGCACCGCCCCTGGACCCACCCCTCGGCACCCCTCGGCACCGCCCCTGGACCCACCCCTCGGCACCCCTCGGCACCGCCCCTGGATCCACCCCTCGGCACCCCTCGGCACCGCCCCTGGACCCACCCCTCGGCACCCCTCGACACCGCCCCTGGACCCACCCCTCGGCACCCCTCGGCACCGCCCCTGGACCCACCCCTCGGCACCCCTCGGCACCGCCCCTGGACCCACCCCTCGGCACCCCTCGGCACCGCCCCTGGACCTACCCCCCGGCACCCCTCGGCACCGCCCCTGTGACAATTCTATTTAATTACGTTTATTTAAAGTTGCGCATTTTTACGTGACGTCACATTTCTCAAACCACCCTCCTCCCGCCACCTCGTCACACATCGTCACAAATGTCTGACCCCCCTCCCCCCCCCATAGGTGCGTGACGTCATTTATGGACGGCCCCTGAACTTGACTTTCCAACATCGGAGGAAGCCCCCCAAACTCAATTGGGTAGCGCTCTAATCCCGTCGTCTGAAACGTGCCGCTGTTTTGCCGCTTGCACGAAGCTGGCCCGTGGTGAACACCGTGGCTGGACTCACCCACAGCAACATTTGGGCTACTCGCGCTGCTAGTGGGGCAACGAGAAAAAGCATGTTGGCGCCAACAAAGTTACAGGCCATTGGCATGTTTGTACATGATGTGTATATATTTAAAAAAAAAATATTAATATATCGTCGTAGGAAGGAGATATCACTTGATTAAAAACATTGCTCACGTATGTCTGGTAAGTACGCTGACGATGTACGGTGGCAGTTCAGTACTATGTTCTTGTATATATGGCTTCTGGTTCATGTATATATGGCTTCTGGTTCATGTATATATGGCTTCTGGTTCATGTATATATGGCTTCTGGTTCATGTATATATATATGGCTTCTGGTTCATGTATATATATATGGCTTCTGGTTCATGTATATATGGCTTCTGGTTCATGTATATATGGCTTCTGGTTCATGTATATATGGCTTCTGGTTCATGTATATATGGCTTCTGGTTCATGTCTATAGGGCTTCTGGTTCATGTCTATATGGCTTCTGGTTCATGTCTATATGGCTTCTGGTTCATGTATATATGGCTTCTGGTTCATGTATATATGGCTTCTGGTTCATGTATATATGGCTTCTGGTTCATGTCTAGATGGCTTCTGGTTCATGTTTATATAGCTTCTGGTTCATGTATATATGGCTTCTGGTTCACGTATATATGGCTTCTGGTTCATGTATTTATGGCTTCTGGTTCATGTATATAAGGCTTCTGGTTCATGTATATATGGCTTCTGGTTCATGTATATATGGCTTCTGGATCATGTACATATGGCTTCTGGTTCATGTATTTATGACTTCTGGTTCATGTATATATGGCTTCTGGTTCATGTATATATTTCTTCTGGTTCATGTATATATGGCTTCTGGATCATGTATATATGGCTTCTTGTTCATGTATATTTGGCTTCTGGTTCATGTATATATGGCTTCTGGTTCATGTATATATGGTTTCTTGTTCATGTATATATGGCTTCTGGTTCATGTATATATGGCTTCTGGTTCATGTATATATATGGCTTCTGGTTCATGTATATATATGGCTTCTGGTTCATGTATATATGGCTTCTGGTTCATGTATATATGGCTTCTGGTTCATGTATATATGGCTTCTGGTTCATGTATATATGGCTTCTGGTTCATGTCTATAGGGCTTCTGGTTCATGTCTATATGGCTTCTGGTTCATGTCTATATGGCTTCTGGTTCATGTATATATGGCTTCTGGTTCATGTATATATGGCTTCTGGTTCATGTGTATATGGCTTCTGGTTCATGTTTATATGGCTTCTGGTTCATGTCTATATGGCTTCTGGTTCATGTCTATATGGCTTCTGGTTCATGTATATATGGCTTCTGGTTCATGTATATATGGCTTCTGGTTCATGTCTAGATGGCTTCTGGTTCATGTTTATATGGCTTCTGGTTCATGTATATATGGCTTCTGGTTCACGTATATATGGCTTCTGGTTCATGTATTTATGGCTTCTGGTTCATGTATATAAGGCTTCTGGTTCATGTATATATGGCTTCTGGTTCATGTATATATGGCTTCTGGATCATGTACATATGGCTTCTGGTTCATGTATTTATGATTTCTGGTTCATGTATATATGGCTTCTGGTTCATGTATATATTTCTTCTGGTTCATGTATATATGGCTTCTGGATCATGTATATATGGCTTCTTGTTCATGTATATTTGGCTTCTGGTTCATGTATATATGGCTTTTGGTTCATGTATATATGGCTTCTTGTTCATGTATATATGGCTTCTGGTTCATGTATATATGGCTTCTGGTTCATGTATATATGGCTTCTGGATCATGCAGAAACGGCGCATAACGAATTTGGTGCCTTCGAGTACTCTAACACGGTAATATGTCACTGCCTTGTGTACTGTATGAAGCACGTGGTTTTTATCCCATGTGGTTTTTAGTAAATGGTTCGCAGAAGCGATTGGTGGCCCGTGGCTGCACGTGCGCGTGGGATGAGGCTGTTGGTGGTACAGTTTTGAGGGGTGTGACCCCCGTTCAAGAGATAACTATACCATCTCCTTCCTCGCCCCAAGCCACGGCTAAACAACGAGTCGAGCCAGAGTCACGATCCAGACTTGGTCCTGCCACGCACCTCTCAGGGCGAAGTTGCACCACAGGTGAGCCTCGGTGCTGTAATCAAACCCTAGCTGCCACTGCTATTCAGTGGCCTAAAATATGGCTCTAGATTTTGGTGTTATAATTTATTTACGTAGTTCATTGTTAAAAATTCGGTCACAGTCCCTATGATCACTGTTACATTGGATTTTTGGCTTTTATTTTGGTGATTTCGAAAAGTTTTTTTTGTTTTGGCCATGTTTTTGTTTATTGTAGTACAGAGTTAGACTGATGGCTTTAATCTTAGTTGTCTTGTGGTTGTTGTTATTTGACTTGCATCCCACTGGGATTTTTTGCACACAGCGTTGGTGTACGGTGCTATTTCAGGAATATTTTGATATTTTTTTCCTGTATTTTCTGTTTGCACAGTCACAAAATCACTTTAAGATGTTTTCTTGTTCATGTTTTTGTTTGTTGCGGTTGCACCCGATTCAAGAGCCGAATGGCTCACAGGGCTATACCTAATAAATGAACTAACTATGAAATGAACTAAGCCCACACCACTGGCTGCATGCCCAGGGGAATGGCCAATCGTCAAGAAAAATGCTTTGGGGGGCATTGTGTTATGCTGGTGTGTTGGTTTCAGTTACATTTCTTTGGACGATTTACCATAAAAAACCATCGTTGTGTAGACTTGCCACTCACTACCAGTCTGAACCGATTGCTCTGCTATGTTGGTCAACTTCGGTGATTTTATCTCCTGCATAACATTTCAAATGAACGTGTGTAATAAGTATGTTAAGATAAGCATTCATTCCTATGCTTATTTCATTTACTTATTTAGCATGTTGACATTTATTTACAAACAGATCTTTTTTTTTTTAAATTAATCGACCTATTGCTTATTTGGGTTAATAGTATTTCGTTAAAAAGCATACTATTTTTTTTGCTGTGAATCACATTTTAAATATATGTATTCACAATGCTGGGTATGTTATTGTTAGAATGTTTAATAATTGCACCACACAGTGGAATGCAAACCTATAAATTGTCAATACATAAAAAAAAGATTAGTTACAAGTTAAAACGGAATGCATTTAAGAAAAAAAACACAAATGTAGTTTGCTTGTTAATAATTAATGAATATTAATATTTTTTTATTTAAAGCTTTCGTAACTGCAGGGGTTCATATTGTTGGTTCTTTCGGTAAAGTCACCACGTAGAAGGGAAACAATAAAAAATATAAAACAACAAAATTCTCACGACGTTTCGACTGCAACCACAAGCAATCATCATCAAGCAAGTATGGTGAGCTTGACGTACTGAGCTTTTAACAATTTCTGGCAAATGTAAAACCTCAGTACGAATTTGTACGAATTTGCATGTTGATATTTCTTGACAAACAGATTTTTTTGTTAATTAATCGACCTATTGCTTATTTTGATTAATAGTATTTCATTAAAAAAGGAAAACTTTTTTGGAAATTTTTTGTCGGCTGCGAATCACAATTTAAGTAAATACATGCATACACAATGCCGGACGTGTTATTGTAAGAACGTTAAATAATTGTGTCGTGACATGGGGGCATGTCACACCGCATGGTGCCGGGCCCGTGGCGTGTAGTTTGAACAACGTTACCGTCCTCTTGCCCCGACGTTATCTGCTCGCCACACAGAGTCGTGAGCAGCGATGACACCGGTACGGAGGGATATAAAGGGGGGCACGTCCATAAATGACGTCACACGATTTGGCCGATTTTTGACCCCCCCCCCTCCTCGTCACACGGCGTCACGAAAAGTCAGACCCCCCTTTCAAATATGACGTCACAAAGTTCTGCCCCTCCCCCCCTAAACCATATTTCCATTTTGAAAATAAAACACGCGGCAAATCACTTTAAACTATTGTCATTGTAGTGCGTATTTAATTATTTTATTGTCTGCCTACCAACGAGACGACTTTACCGACAGAACCAAAGAGTGTGGATTCCTGTAGTCACGAACGCTTCAACTCGAGATTGTTTGCTTCAACATTCTCCCATGGAGAAGCAACTCACTCACTCAACCACCCACTCACTCACCCACCCACTCACTCACCTACCCACTCACCTCACCCACCCACTACTCACCCACTCACTCACCTCACACACCCACTTACCCCACCCACCCACTACTCACTCACCCACCCACTCACTCACCCACTCACTCACCCACCCACTCACCTCACCCACTCACTTACCCCACCCACCCACAACTCACTCACCCACTCACCCACCCACTCATCCACCCACTCATCCACCCACCCACTCAACCACCCACTCACTCAACCACCCACCCACTCACCCATTCACTCACCCACCCACTCAACCACTCACCCACCCACTCACTCAACCACCCACTCAACCACTCACTCACCCATCCACTAAACCACCCACTCACCCATCCACTCACTCAACCACTCACCCACTCACCCATCCACTCACCCACCCACTCAACCACCCACTCACTCAACGACCCACTCACCCATTCTCCCATGGAGAAGCAAAATGCTCCTTCGTGGAAGAAATAAAAGGTGGCCTTAGTCAATTTAAATAATCAAATAGTGAATAATGAAAATGAATCAAAAGTAGCTGTGACAATTCTATTTAATTACGTTTATTTAAAGTTGCGCATTTTTACGTGACGTCACATTTCTCAAACCCCCCTCCTCCCGCCACCTCGTCACACATCGTCACAAATGTCTGACCCCCCTCCCCCCCCCCCATAGGTGCGTGACGTCATTTATGGAAGGTCCCTGAACTTGACTTTCCAACATCGGAGGAAGCCCCCCAAACTCAATTGGGTAGTGCTCTAATCCCGTCGTCTGAAACGTGCCGCTGTTTTGCCGCTTGCACGAAGCTGGCCCGTGGTGAACACCGTGGCTGGACTCACCCACAACAACATTTGGGCTACTCGCGCTGCTAGTGGGGCAACGAGAAAAAGCATGTTGGCGCCAACAAAGTTACAGGCCATTGGCATGTTTGTACATGATGTGTATTTATTTTTTAAAAAAATATTAATATATTGTCGTAGGAAGGAGATATCACTTGATTAAAAACATTGCTCACGTATGTCTGGTAAGTACGCTGACGATGTACGGTGGCAGTTCAGTACTATGTTCTTGTATATATGGCTTCTGGTTCATGTATATATGGCTTCTGGTTCATGTATATATGGCTTCTGGTTCATGTATATATGGCTTCTGGTTCATGTATATATGACACTTTTGTGAGGAGCAATGTGGATGAGGTTGGTCTAGTTAATTGTGTGAACGTAGCTCCTTGAATTTAAACGTGCCCCATTTGTTGCAAAGTGTAAATCTATACAATTAATTGTGCAACCGCAAAAGGTTTTTACAGTGGGGAAAATTACCGGTAAAAACGATGTTGCAGAGTTTCACCCTTACCAAACCCCAACTCCCTGGAATTTTGACAATGCAATAATCTATTTGTCGCATTTGCATTGTCTGCATTGAATTACATTTTGCCCAAGTACGCAAAATGTATCGGCGTAACATTTGCGCGCATTTCAATTCCCACTGGCGCAATTCTACGCGTGCATTTTACACGTTAGAACTGGTTACAGTAATAATAATAATTGCGTTACTTGCTCTCAGTATTGAAAATACAGCGACACGTTTGCCGGCGTTGTTGGCGCTTTCAGCACCAGCTCCACGCCGTGGTTCTCACGGTGAAGTCGCACGGTGGGTAGAAACACAATAATAGATCACGTGACGTTTCCATCGCAACACGAGCAAGAGTCTTGTTCTTACCTGCTGTGCGACGACGTTGCCGAAAGAACCAGACGGCATGGATTCCTGCAGTCACGAAAGCTTAAAATCAAGAGTCATTACACGCTCGTTATGGAGACGCGTGCAATGATACTATTTTGTTCAATGTTTACTTTTCTAAGGCCGCCTTTCAGAACAAATTAACTATATGGATACCTCTAAATTAAGGGAATATATTTACGTGATCAATAACTTCCCCCCACCCCCCATAAAAAAACGGCGGCCCAAACAGATCCATAGAATGTGGCCAAATTCCCTTTCCAGTTTACTAGACGAACAAATCTTTAATTTTTCCCGGTAATGCCGACCGAGCTAAATGACCGCTTTTTCAGAAGTTGACCGGGCGATCACAAGCGACAGTCTCAGTTCTCATCCTCCTGCTTCACGGCGACTACATCCACCAGGAGGTCGCCACCTGGAGTCGAACCCTGACCTTCACGCTCCACCGTTATCTCCTCTTCACACTCCACCATCACTCTGGGCCACGTAGCGAAGTTGTCATTTTCTTCCGGTTCTTGTTTCATGAGAGATGGGCTCATGGCAGCGGCGCTGTGGCAATCGCTTTTTGTGTCAATGAGTGCCGTTCCGTCCACAGGACACCGACTGTTGGGGTACCTCGACACCAAATCGGGCCGCATCTACCGCTTGCCTGTAAATTCCCCGCTTATCTTTAACTAGAATTGTTTAAAAAGACCAGTGGATACCTTCTGCGAGCACAGGCAAAGGTTTGTTAGGTATTGTGTTTACATGATGGATGTATTTGCAATGTTATAATGTGCGTTGGGCAATTATTTTTAAAAGTGCATAATTCCGGTGGCTTATCGGAAGTCAGAGCGTTCCAGACGGCCGCAAGGGCCCGCCAGAAGCCGCTGATGTGAGGATGACCACCGAAGTTTGCGTGACGGTGGTTTTTTGCTCTTTGACGAGACCAGCGAGGTTACTGCGGCTAATTCGTGGCAAAGCGCTTTGCGTGTTAAATGAGTGCCGTTCCGTCCACGGGATACCGACTGTCGGGGTAACTCGACACCAAATCGGGTAGCAACTACAGCCCGCGAAACACGGAGGGGATGCCACGGAACCCCCACGCGGAGAGGCGCGCCGGCCGAGCGCTTGGTCCGGGGCCGTGCGAGCGTGGCGTGGCTGGAATCTGGGGTGACCGCTTTGTACCCACGGATAACGCTACGGGTCTTCTCGGTCGACGCTCGCATTCCAACATCTATTTAACTCTTTACGCGCAATCTCTGTAAACTTATTATATATGCAGGGCTTGGTTTCTTTAGAGCGTATATGCTGTCAGTTTCCTGCCAAGTCAACTGCATTTTCATAAGTTTAGAACGGCCAGGTATAATTGTATTGGTATTAGTTTTTTTACAGGATCTGATTGGTTGTCTGTATGCACGTGGTGGATTGTAGAGAAACCTTTCCTAAACCCACTTGCTCACCCTGTGCTTGGTTGACATCTAAATTTACACCAATAAAATATACATGCAGTAAAACCTTGGATTGCGAGCATAATTCGTTCCGGAAACGTGTTTGTAA
The DNA here is from genome assembly GCF_048934315.1 of Petromyzon marinus. NCBI lineage: Eukaryota > Metazoa > Chordata > Hyperoartia > Petromyzontiformes > Petromyzontidae > Petromyzon > Petromyzon marinus. The sequence continues at coordinate 1,465,061 of NW_027422996.1, read as the reverse complement.
TCCATCAATAAAATATACATATACTCGTATATCAAAGCACTCGTATATCAGTTGTGATCACGTGACGCTCCGCAGACAAAGCGTGTACTGTACGTACTGCTCGTATTGCAAGACCTCGCTCGTTTATCAAATTATTTACTTAAAATTTTTGCTCGTCTTGCAGACCAAGTTACTCGCAATCCAAGGTTTTACTCTGCTGTATGCAAAGGGGAGATAAAGGAGACAGTTTCTCCAACGTCAATCAGTGAAATGAACACGTGTTGCAGAGACAGCAATTCATTTGGTGGCAGATCTGGAGCAACTCTAAAGCAGTGTCTGTTGTGTCAATCAGTGGCCCCTCGCAGATAGAAAAAACAACGAAATCCAGGCCCTCCATCGTTTCTCCAGGAATTGATCAGAGATCCCTCCAATCACAACTCAAAGCTTTTCATCACATAATAAACAAGGATCTATTTATATTCTTGGTTCTTTCGGTAAAGTCACGTATAAGGGAAACTTCTACGAGACTTTACCGAAAGACCAAGAATATGAATCCCTTCAGTCACGAAAGCTTTAAATCAAAATTTAAAGGCTCTATTTGACAATGTAAATCAAGTAGACGCCTTGTAGGTGCAATGGCCGAAGGGCTTTGTGAACCGATGTTTTTTCAGCAGCAAACTTTGGACCAATTTAGATTTTAGGATTCTCAACTGCAGGACGTGGCCCGTAAAAAAGGTCGCTGGGCTAATCAATGTTATGGGGTCAGCGGCATTCTCGAGCGAACCCCGCGGATGATCGCGGTCAGTGCTCGCTGCATGTCCTCGTGAAATGTTCTCAGGCACAAATCGCCTTGCTGCTCAATCCATCAGCGAGGCGGCGGCAGTAACAGGAGCACTTCACCCCCTACACTAACAAAGGCGGAACAAAGAAGTGGCGAGTAAACTTTGTTTAAATCAAGCCGACGCTTTATGTCTATCTCTCCACGCCATCGTCGTCGTCATCATCAAACAGCAGCAGCGGCCAACGCAAAGATCGTGATCGCAATCATCGCGATCATTTATCAGTCGCCGTATTTCACGTGCGACTGCGGCCTCTTCTGTCAACCCGTCTGCACCGATTTGAGCAACGCGATTTTTTTTGTTGCTCCGAAGTTTTCTGATGATTAAAAAAATGTCCCTGGCACCCCCACCCCCACCTGACAGCGTGAACCACCACCACCACGACAAGACTGCACGGGGAGCAACTCCTCAGTGCCCAGGGGCACCGTAGCACTGCGCCCTTTCACCCCGGCCGTTGTGGGCCACCCTCAGTCTGCGGGAGTGAGTAGAGACACTGGAGTGTTCTAGATTTAAAGCTTTCGTGACTGCAAGGATCCACACTCTTTGGTTCTATTGGGTAAAGTCACGTAGGTAACAAAAATAAAATAACAAAAATCACGACGTTTCGGCCACAACACAAGCAGTCTCGTCCCTTCACCTGATGAAGGCCGCTTGTGTTGTGGCCGAAACGTCGTGATTTTTGTTATTTTATTTTTTACCTACGTGACTTTACCCAATAGAACCAAAGAGTTTAGAGACAGAGTGGTTCGATGTTCAATTGCAAATGCGGCCGTCATTCCTGTACAAAGTGGTGGAATGTTGACCACAATCGAAAATGAATTGGACCTTTTAATCGTCTGATTATCTTTTTAATGTAAAACAATTACAATTTTGGCATGACATCATTCACGTGTCTACATTGCTATTGTAAATAAAAGGCTACTCATCTTGTTTCAGAACAATACAGACAAGATGCAAAAAAGTGTTACCAAAACGGAATGCCGAATTTATATTCGTCGCGTTGACAGATAACAAAATCCATTTAAGATGTTAGAGAAGTAAATTAACGTGTACAGCGGAAGAAATCTGGGATGCGAATCCCATGCGTGAAGATGAATTTCTAAATGATCTACCGTGTTCTTTCGTTGCTGTCATTCTGTCAATCGCAGGAAGCGCCTGCTACGTAAAATGAACGCGTTCGGTGGTTACACAAAACTAGTTAAACCCCACGTAAACTATTACAAACAAACTACATTCACGTCCATCACGCCGACTTTTGGTCAATGATGACCTGGACACAGGCCCAGGCACGGTCCACAAAACTACGATTCAGTTTAGCGGCAAGAGAAGCACGTGCGGGACGCGGCCTGCTCGGCATTCTGGGTAGCTGCGTGAAAAAACGAAGTTGTGCATGTCGTGCGGCGGTCTCTCCGGCACTGCGAGCTCGGCTCGTGATGGTGTCACTGTAGAGAGTGGAGCGTGATGGTGTCGCCGTGGAGGAGAGTGGAGCGTGATGGTGTCGCTGTAGAGAGTGGAGCGTGAGGGTGTCACTGTAGAGAGTGGAGCGTGATGGTGTCACTGTAGCGAGTGGAGCGTGATGGTGTCACTGTAGAGAGTGGAGCGTGAGGGTGTCACTGTAGAGAGTGGAGCGTGATGGTGTCACTGTAGAGAGTGGAGCGTGATGGTGTCACTGTAGAGAGTGGAGCGTGATGGTGTCGCTGTAGAGAGTGGAGCGTGATGGTGTCGCTGTAGGGAGTGGAGCGTGATGGTGTCACTGTAGAGAGTGGAGAGTGATGGTGTCACTGTAGAGAGTGGAGCGTGATGGTGTCGCTGTAGAGAGTGGAGCGTGAGGGTGTCGCTGTAGAGAGTGGAGCGTGATGGTGTCACTGTAGAGAGTGGAGCGTGATGGTGTCGCTGTAGAGAGTGGAGCGTGATGGTGTCACTGTAGAGAGTGGAGCGTGAGGGTGTCACTGTAGAGAGTGGAGCGTGATGGTGTCGCCGTGGAGGAGAGTGGAGCGTGATGGTGTCGCTGTAGAGAGTGGAGCGTGAGGGTGTCACTGTAGAGAGTGGAGCGTGATGGTGTCACTGTAGAGAGTGGAGCGTGATGGTGTCACTGTAGAGAGTGGAGCGTGAGGGTGTCACTGTAGAGAGTGGAGCGTGATGGTGTCACTGTAGAGAGTGGAGCGTGATGGTGTCACTGTAGAGAGTGGAGCGTGATGGTGTCGCTGTAGAGAGTGGAGCGTGATGGTGTCGCTGTAGGGAGTGGAGCGTGATGGTGTCACTGTAGAGAGTGGAGAGTGATGGTGTCACTGTAGAGAGTGGAGCATGATGGTGTCGCTGTAGAGAGTGGAGCGTGAGGGTGTCGCTGTAGAGAGTGGAGCGTGATGGTGTCACTGTAGAGAGTGGAGCGTGATGGTGTCGCTGTAGAGAGTGGAGCGTGATGGTGTCACTGTAGAGAGTGGAGCGTGATGGTGTCGCTGTAGAGAGTGGAGCGTGATGGTGTCGCTGTAGAGAGTGGAGCGTGATGGTGTCGCTGTAGAGAGTGGAGCGTGGTGGTGTCGCTGTAGAGAGTGGAGCGTGAGGGTGTCACTGTAGAGAGTGGAGCGTGATGGTGTCACTGTAGAGAGTGGAGCGTGATGGTGTCACTGTAGAGAGTGGAGCGTGATGGTGTCGCTGTAGAGAGTGGAGCGTGATGGTGTCACTGTAGAGAGTGGAGCGTGATGGTGTCACTGTAGAGAGTGGAGCGTGATGGTGTCACTGTAGAGAGTGGAGCGTGATGGTGTCGCCATGGAGGAGAGTGGAGCGTGATGGTGTCGCTGTAGAGAGTGGAGCGTGAGGGTGTCACTGTAGAGAGTGGAGCGTGATGGTGTCGCCGTGGAGGAGAGTGGAGCGCTCGTTGATCCCTGCACCGCGACACGCAGGAGATGCACTGTGCACGTTTTTCTCCGTTAGCCTGAATAACAAAAGCCAAACGCATTGGTCCGTACCAACCGTGGCCTTGAAATGCAAAATGTTATAAAGAACAGCTTTAAATTGGCATAGGAACTAGTTGCCTGTTGGTAAATATTAAGGTAACAGACAAACCCTTCAAAACGTACTAACACAAACTAATTTGTATTCAAATGTGAAATGTTGCAGGCACGTGGAATCCACGCACATTGCCTGGTCCGGAAGATGGTGTGTGTGTGTGTTGCGCTGGGGATGGTGTGTGTGTGTAGCTGGGGATAGTGAATGTGTGTAGATCTGGGGATGGTGTGTGTGTGTGTGTGTAGCAGGGGATAGTGAATGTGTGTAGATCTGGGGATGGTGTGTGTGTGTGTGTGTAGCAGGGGATAGTGAATGTGTGTAGATCTGGGGATGGTGTGTGTGTGTAGCTGGGGTTAGTGAATGTGTGTAGATCTGGGGATGGTGTGTGTGTGTGTGTAGCTGGGGATAGTGAATGTGTGTAGATCTGGGGATGGTGTGTGTGTGTGTGTGTAGCTGTGGATAGTGAATGTGTGTAGATCTGGGGATGGTGTTTGTGTGTGTGTAGCTGGGGCTAGTGAATGTGTGTAAATCTGGGGATGGTGTGTGTGTGTGTAGCTGGGGTTAGTGAATGTGTGTAGATCTGGGGATGGTGCGTGTGTGTAGCTGGGATTAGTGAATGTGTGTAGATCTGGGGATGGTGTGTGTGCGTGTGTAGCTGGGGTTAGTGAATGTGTGTAGATCTGGGGATGGTGTGTGTGTGTAGCAGGGGTTAGTGAATGTGTGTAGATCTGGGGATGGTGTGTGTGTGTGTAGCTGGGGATAGTGAATGTGTGTAGATCTGGGGATGGTGTTTGTGTGTGTGTAGCTGGGGCTAGTGAATGTGTGTAAATCTGGGGATGGTGTGTGTGTGTGTGTAGCTGGGGTTAGTGAATGTGTGTAGATCTGGGGATGGTGTGTGTGTGTAGCTGGGATTAGTGAATGTGTGTAGATCTGGGGATGGTGTGTGTGTGTGTGTAGCTGGGGTTAGTGAATGTGTGCAGATCTGGGGATGGTGTGTGTGTGTAGCAGGGGTTAGTGAATGTGTGTAGATCTGGGGATGGTGTGTGTGTGTGTGTAGCTGGGGTTAGTGAATGTGTGTAGATCTGGGGATGGTGTGTGTGTGTAGCAGGGGTTAGTGAATGTGTGTAGATCTGGGGATGGTGTGTGTGTGTGTGTAGCTGGGGTTAGTGAATGTGTGTAGATCTGGGGATGGTGTGTGTGTGTGTGTAGCTGGGGCTAGTGAATGTGTGTAAATCTGTGGGTGGTGTGTGTGTGTGTGTAGCTGGGGTTAGTGAATGTGTGTAGATCTGGGGATGGTGTGTGTGTGTGTAGCTGGGGATAGTGAATGTGTGTAGATCTGGGGATGGTGTGTGTGTGTAGCTGGGGTTAGTGAATGTGTGTAGATCTGGGAATGGTGTGTGTGTGTAGCTGGGGTTAGTGAATGTGTGTAGATCTGGGGATGGTGTGTGTGTGTGTGTAGCTGGGGTTAGTGAATGTGTGTAGATCTGGGGATGGTGTGTGTGTGTGTGTAGCAGGAGTTAGTGAATGTGTGTAGATCTGGGGATGGTGTGTGTGTGTGTAGCAGGGGTTAGTGAATGTGTGTAGATCTGGGGATGGTGTGTGTGTGTAGCTGGGGCTAGTGAATGTGTGTAGATCTGGGGATGGTGTGTGTGTGTAGATGGGGCTAGTGAATGTGTGTAGATCTGGGGGTGGTGTGTGTGTGTGTGTGTAGCTGGGGTTAGTGAATGTGTGTAGATCTGGTGGTGTGTGTGTGTGTGTGTAGCAGGGGCGGAGTCCCCGTTCAAAGCCTGAGTGCCGGAGCTTGGGGATAGTGAATGTGTGTAGATCTGGGGATGGTGTGTGTGTAGCTGGGGTTAGTGAATGTGTGTAGATCTGGGAATGGTGTGTGTGTAGCTGGGGTTAGTGAATGTGTGTAGATCTGGTGGTGTGTGTGTGTGTAGCTGGGGTTAGTGAATGTGTGTAGATCTGGTGGTGTGTGTGTGTAGCAGGGGTTAGTGAATGTGTGTAGATCTGGTGGTGTGTGTGTAGCTGGGGCTAGTGAATGTGTGTAGATCTGGTGGTGTGTGTGTGTAGCTGGGGTTAGTGAATGTGTGTAGATCTGGGGATGGTGTGTGTGTGTAGCTGGGGTTAGTGAATGTGTGTAGATCTGGGGATGCTGTGTGTGTGTAGCAGGGGTTAGTGAATGTGTGTAGATCTGGTGGTGTGTGTGTAGCAGGGGTTAGTGAATGTGTGTAGATCTGGTGGTGTGTGTGTGTGTGTAGCTGGGGCTAGTGAATGTGTGTAGATCTGGTGGTGTGTGTGTGTGTGTAGCTGGGGCTAGTGAATGTGTGTAGGTCTGGGGATGGTGTGTGTGTGTGTGTAGCTGGGGCTAGTGAATGTGTGTAGATCTGTGGGTGGTGTGTGTGTGTGTGTAGCTGGGGTTAGTGAATGTGTGTAGATCTGGGGATGGTGTGTGTGTGTGTGTGTAGCTGGGGATAGTGAATGTGTGTAGATCTGGGGATGGTGTGTGTGTGTAGCTGGGGTTAGTGAATGTGTGTAGATCTGGGGATGGTGTGTGTGTGTAGCTGGGGTTAGTGAATGTGTGTAGATCTGGGGATGGTGTGTGTGTGTGTGTAGCAGGAGTTAGTGAATGTGTGTAGATCTGGGGATGGTGTGTGTGTGTGTGGAGCAGGGGTTAGTGAATGTGTGTAGATCTGGTGGTGTGTGTGTAGCAGGGGTTAGTGAATGTGTGTAGATCTGGTGGTGTGTGTGTGTGTAGCTGGGGCTAGTGAATGTGTGTAGATCTGGTGGTGTGTGTGTGTGTGTAGCTGGGGCTAGTGAATGTGTGTAGATCTGGGGATGGTGTGTGTGTGTGTAGCAGGGGTTAGTGAATGTGTGTAGATCTGGTGGTGTGTGTGTAGCAGGGGTTAGTGAATGTGTGTAGATCTGGTGGTGTGTGTGTGTGTGTAGCTGGGGCTAGTGAATGTGTGTAGATCTGGTGGTGTGTGTGTGTGTGTAGCTGGGGCTAGTGAATGTGTGTAGATCTGGTGGTGTGTGTGTGTGTGTATAGCTGGGGTTAGTGAATGTGTGTAGATCTGGTGGTGTGTGTGTGTGTGTGTAGCAGGGGCGGTGTCCCCGTTCAAAGCCCGAGTGCCGGAGCCGGGACTCCTCGGCGTCGCCGCGGCCCCGGCCTGCGCTCCGTCTTGTGCAGCGGGTCGAGCTCCTTGAAGGTCGCCGCCCCCTCTGGCTCTCCTTCATCCTCATGCACCTCGTCTGATGAACACCACCAGGGCCCGGTCAACCGCCCGCAACGGGCAAAACCACAGAGCGCGTCCCGCCAACAACGCAGGGCCCGCCGATCGACGCGCCGCCGAGCACGGGGGGCCCCGCTCCTCCACCGGCTGCCTCCGCCGCGCACTCAAAATCCGACGCGGACGCCCCCGCGGGGCGGCCGAACACGAGACGGCGGAGCGAGGAATGTGGACTCAATGGGTCGTACACGGTCGCGCGTTGGCCATCTTTGTCCACGAGGGGTACGGGTGAAAGGAGAAACCCCCCCCCGTACGGCAAAACTGGTTCACGCGAGCTCACTTGGCCGACTCCAGCAGCAGACAGAGAGAGAGAGAGTTGACCGCCGTGAGCTCGTCACTCCGACCGGATGATTAAAGAAACGACCTCGGGGTAAAATCGAGCGACAAACCTGCGTCGGCCGCTCCGCGGGCCACGATCGACTCCAGCTCCGTGGTGCACCTGTCCAAATGCTCCACCGCCGATCGCAGCTTCTCGCCAACTGCACGGTGAAATTCCCGACACGCACGCCAACACGCAAACACGCCCAGGCGGGGGATCATCAGGGATGCTCGTGGAATCGTCCTCCGCGGAGCCTGGAAGCCCGGAACGCCGTTTTCCCATCGCGACAAACCACCAATGCACCGGAACGAGACGAATTATTTGGCGATGCTGCGCAGAGCACAGCCTAACAAAGAAAAACCTCGCGTTAGTCACGGCCTCAAAACGTATCTACGTAACGCGACGTTTCAGGCAACGGCCCTCCTTCACAGCGCTGAGAAAGCGCCGGTAGAGGTCGTGTTAACAATTGCACGTCACCCTGCTGCGCACCGTGGCAAACCGGCCGTGTGGCTCAGTGTTGGAGAGAGGGGGGGGAGGCTCGCGATGGCTGCGAGTTCAAATCCTGGTTGGCGTTTCCTCTCCTCTCCCCGCGTGAACCGCCACCTCAAGGTGCTTGCGCCGACCTCTAAGGCCTCATCATCGCAAGCCTCCTCCGCGGAGGCAGAGCCGCGCGCGATGCCCCGCTCGGTCAATCCGAGGCCTCTAAGGTTGCGTTCGCATAAGCGGAGGGGATTGCCGAGAGGCGTCAGGGTCGGGATATAACCCGCGACCTCCTGTATGCCGGGCGAGGTAGTTCACATCTCCTAGCCACCGAGGCGCCCCATCACGAGGCACCGCGACCGGGTCTGAGTGGCATCGCGGGTTTGGTGTTGCCCTGATGCGGTACTGGAGACCCGGCACCAAGGAGTCCGTGATCCGATGTGAAGATGCGGTGCTCTCACCGTCTTCGGATTAACGACCACACGGATTAATTTGCTCTGTAAGGTTCCATCTGCCACAAGATGGGACCGCAAATCGCATTTATGTTTAGGGAGTTAATCAAGTAAACGGTGTTCAAAGTAATCTCTTTAAAAAGGAGTTAGGAGCCTTCACTCTGACAGGATACAGTTTTGATTACAAAGCGACGCTTCTCCAAGATCCATCATCAGCGGATGCGATTAATTAATAAACCGCATCCGCACAGAGCGGGGGCAGAAGCAGATACCTGATGCAGAAATGGAATATTAAAAACTCTCCTGGATGCGACTGTGGACATGTAACGACGCAATTCCCGATCATCCAACAAATACGCAGAAGACATCGTTACAGCGATACACCCGGTGTTCCTGACGCGATTGTCCGGCTTGACCCCCCATGCACGTCAAATTGTGCACGTTGCTCTGCATCCATATCGGCAGCCGTACGAATGGAAAATAAAAGATCGCCGTGATCAATCCACCGCCGAGTGAAGGCCTCCCGGGGCCACTGCCACCGCCCGCGCAATCCCGCGGTGCAACAATCTCGATCTCGTCGCTCCGGTGGACGCGACCTCTCTCTCTCTCTCGGACGCAATGTCCCTTCGCCGCTTGCTCCGTTATCGGCGTCGACCATCGGGTAACCGTCGTTCCTCCCGGTCCGTTGACGACGCGTCCTGCCCAAGCCCCCCCAAGCTCGCTTCTCCTAGCAGCAGCACTTTGGATGTCTTTTGCTGGTGTTTTTTTAATACTTTGCCCAAGCTTTGATAAATACGAATACAAATTATCACTTTTGATTTAAAGCTTTCGTGATTGCAGGAATTCATATTCTTGGTTCTTTCGGTAAAGTCACCACGTAGAAGGGAAACAATAAAATAATAAAAATATATAAAAAAATTCTCACGACGTTTCGACTGCAACACAAGCAATCATCATCAGGTGTGAAAACCACAGCAAGAACATTTGAAAAAAAAAATTATTGCTGTGGTTTTCACACCTGATGATGATTGCTTCTTGTGTTGCAGTCGAAACGTCGGGAGAATTTTTTTTAAAAATATTTTTATTGTTTCCCTTCTATGTGGTGACTTTACCGAAAGAACCAATAATACAAATGATCACTAATTTATATTTAGTGAATTGCTTAACCATCTTCTCAGTGTTGCACTCCTATCGGTTTTTATTGCATTGATTGCTGTTGTAACTGGCTGACCCAGCCCCCCCCCCCCCATTCTGGACATCCGCGGGAAAGAGCTCCACAGCTCACCGGATTCCTCCTTGCAGTCTAAATTAAGATTCCGATCGGACGCGGCGAGCAGGAAACCGAGGAGGACATCTTGGTAAAACAAATCAAGGCGAGCGGATATTTAAACCCCCGATAGCCGTGCACGCGACGAGGAGGAGCAGCGACCCTTACCATCCCAAAGCACGCCGGTGCGCTGCTCGCGCTCCAGCAGCTCCACGCGCTTCATCGCCTCCCTCAGCTCCTCCCGACGCATCTCCAACCGCGCGCCGGCGCGCCCCTGGCGGCGCGGCCCTTCCGACCGCCGGAGCCCCGCCGCCGCCTTCCGCGTCGCCGGATCTACCAGGCGACGGAACTCGACGACGTAGGCGTGATACCGCTCCGTCCCGGACGCGTGGCCCCGGGACCCATAGTGGCCGCTCGCCGAGACGCCGGACGCGCCGCCGGCGGCGGCGTCGGCGTTGGCGTCCCGCTCCTCGGCGAAGCTCACGCCGCACACGCCGCAGCGCCCCTGGGTCAGCCGCGCGGGTCTGAGGACCGTCTGTCCCGTGGCTTCCTCCCTCAGCCCGGCGCTCAGGGCCACGGCAAACTGCAGGGCCCGCCGTGCCGCTCTCCACCTGCGCCGAGCCTTCAGCCGCGTCCGCTCCTCCGTTTCCCGCCGCGCGGCCAGATGACGCAGCAAGAGCAGCTCGCTCCGCTCCTCGTCCTCGTCCTCCTCCTCCTCCTCCTCCCCCCTCTCCTCGCCGCCGTCGCCGTTCGGGAACCGCCCCGGGCTCGAAGCGGAAATCCCCGGCTCCCCCGGGTCGCGCTCAAATCGCTCGGGGAATCGGGAGGCCGACGACCCGCGGTGGAGAAAGAAGCCGCGCCTCCGCGAGCTCCACACGCAGTCGTAGAGACGATCGCCATCCCTCTGCCGCAGAAGCGCGTCCAGGGCAGCCGCCACGTCGCCGGGTCCTTTGGCCGCGTCGGCCGCTTCCAGGCAGCGCAGGAGACGCGGCGGCAGCCTGTCCCGCCTCTCGGGCGGGAGGCCCTCGCCGGCGTTCCTGACGGCCGCGCGGATGCGGGACTGGAGCTTCGCCCTCCTCAGGATGTGGACGTTAACGAGCATGACCAGGCACAGCACGACCAGGCGCTCCGCTGCCCCCGACTCCACGCAGGGGTCATCGCCGCAGGCGTCGAGCAGGAACTCGTTGCGCTCGCCGCACACCATGAGGGCCAAGTGGTCGACGTGCCTCAGCACTCTGTCGTGGCCGGAAGGTTGCTGCTGGCCTCTGCCGAACTCATTAATAGCCTCGAAGACGTCACGGTGATGTTTCGCCTGAAGGGGGGAACGATGAAACAATCTTGATTTTAAGCTTTCGTGGCTGCAGGAATCCACACTCCTTGATTCTTTCGGTAAAAGCCCACGTGGTAGGTAGAAAATAAGACGAAATAAAACGAATCGCGACAACAGGTGGGACAACCACAGCAAGAAAGAATTGCTGAAGTGGGCGAGAGGTCTTCCGTGACAAGAGGTCATATAGGTAAGAGAGGGGGGAGGAGAGAGAAGCGCTAGGGGAAGAGAGGACCTGAGACCGGGGGGGAAGTGGGCAGGGCTGGGAGTGGGAGGCTGGGGAAGCTGGAGATGCGGATATGAAGGCAACAACCATGAAGCAGTTAAGTTTTTTACCTGGTTAATAACATCCTTCCAATGATTGCTCAATTTGTATCCAAACCTTAACTGCTTTATGGTTGTTGCCTTCATATCCGCATCTCCAGCTTCGCCAGCCTCCCACTCCCAACCCCGCCCACTCACCCCCCCCTCTCTCTCCCCCCTTACTCCTCCCCCCTCTCTTACCTATATAACCTCTTGTCACGGCAGGCCTCTCGCCCACTTCAGCAATTATTTCTTGCTGTGGTTGTCCCACCTGCTGACGGACGCCTGTTGTTGTTGCGCACGAAACGTCGTGATTTAATTTATTTTATTTTCTAACCACCACGTGGACTTTACCGAAAGAGCCACAGAGTGACAATTAAACGGCGTGAGAGAGCGAGCGTCCGGAGCATCGCGCTCACGTGCTCCGTCAGCGTGTGTCACGTTGCGAGAGCCGTACGATGATACAATCGCACCAAAACGCGTCGCCAACTCTGCGCCTGAGTTGCCGTGGCCAATCTCCTCGTTGAGTTTTGGGCTCGGAGGCGGTTGCTGAATTTGGTTGTTGCGGATTGTCCGTCAGCTTACCGGTGAGCCGCAACTTTAAAAGTTTGCGTGCCGCGCCCGACGTTCAATTTGTTTGGCCGTGTGCGGCGGGTGCGGTGTTTCTAATGACACGCAGTTGGCCAGATCAACAATCGATTACGATTCAATACACGCCAAGACTCCGTCCACACACACACACATACACACACACACATACACACACACACGTACACACACGTACACACATACACACACACGCGCCTATCTGCTTGGTGCCGGCTGTTATAGCCACATCGTGGGCGCTTAAACTTTTCGATCAACGGGGACGGTTTTCTCACGATCAAATTCCGTTCGTGTCGGATCATTCTCAGCAGGAGAGAGCCACCGCAACCCCCGCGTTACAGAGAGACGGACGGACGGACGGCCGGACAGAGTTGACGCATGACTAACTTTCACTCTCCGTTGGAAAAGCCTCACGGAAAAACGTCCGGGAGGTAAATATCCGCGAGGCGCCCCCCCCGGTCCGCGCGTGGCGCACCCACCCGCGGGTTGGGCGGATGCATCCAGCTCCACAGGTTCAGCGTGGCGAGGTAGCCCTGCGGCAGGCAGACCGTGTTCACGTCGGGGCGCGCGCTCGCGTGGACCGCGCAGACCAGCACCAACTGCAGCTCCGCCATCGCCGCCGCGTTGGCCACGCTGGGCGCGAGGCCGCCGCCGCCGCCGCGACGCTGCCGCCGCGTCCCGATCAGCTTGCGGAAGCGGCAGAAGGCGTGGATCGAGCCCAGCACGTCTCCCCGCGCGAACGCCTTCTCCGCCGATTCCGCGAAGAGGTTGAAAAAGCTGGCGTAGCGTCCATTGGGCAGGACGAGCATGCCGGTGGCGCCGCCCGGCCCCGACCTCTTCCGCTCGACGCGCCGGCGAAACGCTTCTTCTTCTTCTTCTTCGGCGCGCAGGAGCCTGCCGGGCTCCGTCGGAGAATTGACGGCGCGCGCCGCGCGGTACGCCTCGAGCCAAAGGTCGGTCGATTCCCTCCGGCTCTCCTCGCCGCGGGAGGCGACTTCCCGCGCCACGAGCTCGCGCATCGCGGAGCCGACGTGAGGGTTGCTCCGTATCGGCGCCAGGATGTCCCCGCAGGACGCCGGGCTCTCCGACAGCCCTCGCGGGTGGAAACGGCTGGGGAACAGCAGGGCGAGGAGGTCCTCGCAGTCAGCCAGCTCTGGCTTGGGAAGGAGCGCCTCCACAAATTTTGCCGCTTCGGGGCTCCGGGACTCCAGTTGCGGGATCGCTTCCAGGAGAATTCCGGACAGCGTCACCAGGTGAACTTTGCTCGCCACCAACTTTTTCAATTCCGCCCCGCCGGCCGCGCCGCCGTGCGCGCCGCGGCAATCTCGGAGCGGGCACGCCCCTCCCGTCGGGTGGCGCCCGCAGACCCCCGGCGTCTGGCGCGCGCGGGACTCCGCCGCCCGGGCGAGGCGCTCGCAGCGACCCAGCAGGTGCCGCGCGAGGACGCGGTCCGCCTCGGGCGTGGGCACGCGCGGCGGCTCTCCGTCGCCGTGCCTCGGGCCGCCGGGCACGTCGAGGAACCTGGAGCCCTCCTGCGTCAACACCCTGCAGGACCCCTCGCTCCGGCTCAAGCCGTAAAACTCGCAGCTCTGCGCCAGCCACTGCTCCCGATGAGCCGCGGCCTCCCCTGATCTCGCGCCGCCGCCGAGGAAGCTCGCCACGAGCCGCAGCAGGGGCTGCAGCACCTCGAGTATGATGGGGACGACGTGCGGCGACCCCCCGCCCTCGACGTCCAGCAAAGCCGCGGTCGCTTCGGCAGCGCCCACGACCACGTCGGCCTCGAGGAAGAGCGTGATTGCTTCACGCAGGAGGTCTTCGTCGCTTTCCAACTTCCCAAGCATGTAGCAGGCTTCGGCCTTCCCGCTCACAAAGTTGTTATTCTCGCACGTTTCCCTCACGCTCTGGAGTTCTGCTTTTATTTCGCGCAAAGCTTCCTCCTCCTCCGCCTCGTCTCGTCGGCTGGCGCGTGCCCGCAACGCCCGCAACGCGGCACGGGCCTTCGCCAGGAGGCACTCGCCAGCGAATTGGCTCCCGGGCCTGGCGAGCCGCAACGCGTCGGTAATCATCCCGTGTTCTCGAAGCATCTTCCCGGCTTCTTCGACCCTGCCCCTCTGCTCGAGGAGGGCGACGGCCTGGGCCAAAAAGTCGTTCATCCTGAGGAAGGCGAGCTGCTCCTCGAAGGCGACGCGGGACAGCGAGCTCATCATCGCGCCCTCGTCGCCCCGCTCCACGTGACGCCTGGCGGCCACGAAGCGGAGCTCGCGCCACTTCCACGGGAAGTCCACGGGGGCGAGGCCTCCGTCGGGGCTCTGCTCGGCCTCACACCTGGGCGCACCGCACCGTGGCACGGGGGGGGGGGGGGGTCCAGAGTGACGGTGGCACCACGCCGTTCAACACTTTTAAACGTATGGCCGATCACGTTTTGATTCCATACAGCCCCTTCGCTAAGGTGCCCAATGGAGAATTGGCAATGATACATACAAGTGTTTTTTTGGGTTAGGTCACTTAATTATAAACGTGTCCACGTTAAGCTGGCCACCACCTGACACAGCCAATTGGTAATGTTTGGCACGTGAACAGAACGTGGAAATTGGTTACTAGTACAGCACACCGGTGTGTTGGGAGAGTAAATCCAAAACAACATTCATTACAATTCGTCATCAGGCGACAGCCAGATTTATGGAAAAATCCTGCTGTTTCGCCTGATGATGCTAGTTGTAATTAATGGCGAAACGTCACTTGGATTGTAAATGTGGATTTACTCTCCAACACACCACCGGTGTGCTGTACTAGTAACGAATTGGCGTGTTCTGTTTAACGACACATTTATATTTACGCGATTTAACCCCAAAAAACCCCTGTATTATGAACGATATTGGTCGTGAAAGCCTACGTGTTGGAAATCGAACGGTGCGATGAGTAGCCCGTGAATATGATGAGTGCAATAAACGATGATGAAAGTGACAATCAGTAGTTGATGATGAATGAGTGTGATGAATGGGTAGGGAAGTTGGGAAGAGAGATCGTGTAAAAGATGGGGAATGGATGGGGAAGGGGAGTTGAGGGTAAGCAAGGGGATATTCGTGAGTTTTTAGAGAAGAGTGAAAAATAACGACGCTGATTGTTTGGCGATAATGCGCAAACCGTGGTTTCTCAATCATCCAGCTGTAAAAACACGCCAAACAATCTCTCAGAAACTTCACGAACTGTCTAACCGTTACAACAACTGATGCAGCGCCAAAATCGAAGCGTACCAGATTGCGCAGCGACACAAGAAGGACGACGACGACGGTGGGTTGTCGTACGACTTTAACATGCGAAGAGGGCAACCTGGTTGAGCGGATGAAAGTCGCGCGATTGAAATGCAACCCGGGGCACGGGCGGAGTACAAACCGTTCAATGAGCCTCGCGGCCTCGTCGTAGCACGAGCTCTTCATGTACCACCCGACTGCCTCTCGCACCTACTCGCACACCACGTGCAGCACGCGAGGTCAACACGAGGTCAACACGAGGTCAACGCCGGGTCAACACGAGGCAGTCCGACAGCGCTGCTGCTGCTGCTGCTGTCCTCGCATCGCGACGTCATCGTGCGGTCACTGGGCGACCCATCGGCTCGCTAACACTTGAGAACCCGCATTATTCACAGGTGGCTGCAGCCCGGATTCGAATCCGGTTCTTCTCAGGGGTGGCCATCGCAGCGTTTGGGAACTCTTTGAGCCACCCGGCCACTTGGCCCCTAGCCCTGTATCATTAACGAGGCTCCAGCTCGTGCCAGGCAGCTCGGGATAGGCAACACTCGGTGAGCACGTGACACAAAGCCACGCCGTCCTTCAGGACGTGCCTCCTGCGTCGCTTGGCAATTGTCGCGATATCAATAATGGGGCAGGATCCAATGTCGTGGCTTATAATAACGGGCGACGTACTTAAGATGATGAATAACTTTTGATTTAAAGCTTTCATGACTGCAGGGATTCATA
Source organism: Petromyzon marinus (assembly GCF_048934315.1). NCBI lineage: Eukaryota > Metazoa > Chordata > Hyperoartia > Petromyzontiformes > Petromyzontidae > Petromyzon > Petromyzon marinus. The sequence goes on along the minus strand of NW_027422996.1, from coordinate 1,449,216 downwards.
TTCTTGGTTCTTTCGGTAAAGTCACCACGTAGAAGGGAAAAAATAAAATAGTAAAAATATAAAACAATAAAATTCTCACGACGTTTCGACTGCAACACAAGCAATCATCATCAGGTGTGAAAACCACAGCAATAATTTTTTTCAAAATTTTCTTGCTGTGGTTTTCACACCTGATGACGATTGCTTGCGTTGCAGTCGAAACGTCGTGAGAATTTTATTGTTTTATATTTTTATCATTTTATTGTTTCCCTTCTACGTGGTGACTTTACCAAAAGAACCAAGAATATGATGAATAACGTTTACAGGCGTGGGATGAAAGATGGTAAGGGGGGGGGGGGGTGGTGGTGGTGATGATGCCGGAGGCTCACCTTGCCGAGACGCTCGCACAGCCTGCCGCAGAGGGGGTAGCTCTTTGCGTTCTGCAGGCACTTGAGCGCCATGTGGGGCAGGCCACACTCGAGGTACGTTTTGGCCAGGGCAAGGTAGTCCTGGGCCTTGCTGCTCGCAACACGCGGGCAGCAGCAACAGCAGCAGAGGGGGAGCGTCGTTGCATACCGAGAAGCGGCGACGTTCTGTGGTGCTCAAGCCTGGCTCGGTATCCTTTAAAGCAGACGTGGGAAAAGTACGGCCCCCGGGCCCTATACGGCCCGTTGGGCTTTTTAATCTGGCCCGCCGAACTTGTCCAAATATTATTATTAAATTAAATTTTACCTTTCTCCTGTAATGCCCCCAGTTTCCCCATTAGATGGCGCACTTTGACCGGGAGTGTGGTGTATAGGCCCTATGTTCGTGCAATTTGTTAAACTGCCTTGCAAATAAATGCTTTGCTACCTGTTAAAGGCCAAATCCTTTCACGTAATGATTTTTAACACGTAATTTTTATTCAGTTCACACAGACACTCCATCCATCTGTTCCTGGCCCGGCCCCTCTGTCAAATTTTAGAAACCATCGTGGCCCGCGAGTCAAAAAATTTGCCCACGCCCTGCTTTAAAGTCATGGGCAGTGACAAAGGCTCGTGAGTTAGAGTTACAGTGTTAATGTGCGTCCCATTGTTTAAACAAAACTAAATATCATCGCCGGCTGTGTTCTATCAACCGTTAAATGAAGGCCTCCCCGAGCCGCCGCCATTCCTCATTGTCTAACAATTCAGCAATTAAATCAGCTTCTAGCACAAAAAGCCGGTAATCGTGGCTCCGTCTCCCACGGCGGTCGCCCTTCACCGGCGTTGCGTTCTACCCGGGACAATTTACTCTTTTCCGGTCAACTTGACGTCTCTGATTTCTGTCTCTTCTCTGATCCATGCGTTTTACCTTTTAGTCTCTCAGTGTAATTCCCCCACCCCCCACCCCCATGCACCTCTGCACACTTCTTTGCGCCTTTCGTAACAAAAAACATTTGGAGGATTGGGAAGCGTGGAACCGACTCGCGGGTGGCACGGAACCGGCTTCCCCGGGCGCTCTTCCCCCCCAGGCGCCGCCGACGCCGGCTTCCTCGCTACCGAGCGCCGACCCCCCGCCTGGCCCTCCGCGAGGGAGCGGCGCAGGTGCGGCCGTACCCGGGGCTCCATCCGCTGCTCTGCGTGCGCAGCGCCGCGTCGTGAGCCAGCGCCAGCTTCTCCTTCGCCGCAACCCCACCCTTGCGGTAGCACTTGGCTGCCACCTGGACACAAAGACAAAAATCTGTCGGGGCGAGCGCTGGTTGCGAGCGCGCTACGAAGCTCCGGCACGGCGCACGAGAGGCCGGTTGCCATCGCGCCGCCGTTTCCTTATCCTGGAGGAAACTTCCTTGCGTGGAAGCAAGCGCTTCTGTTTGTTTGCCTGCGTCATCACACGTGCGCGTGCGTGTGTGTGTGTGCGTGCGATTCCTCACGTCTTATTTTGCGTTGCAAAATATGAACGCCTCCGGTATAATGCCAGCAAGGGTAAAACCTTGTTTTTTATCATCTCAAAACTGGCAAAAGGGTCGCCGTGGAAATGTTTTAGCTCTGCTATGTTCTGAGTGGGCCACCTCTGCCAAAGGCCTTGGGTTACAAGATGTTAAATACCTCGCCTGGGATACAGGAAGTTGTGGGTTCAATCGCGACCCTGATGCCTGGAGTTTGCATGTCTCCCTCCCTCTATCTCTCTCTCTCTATTCGTGGACGCATGGAGTTTTCTCCGGGCACTCCGATTTTTCCCTCCACGTTGATCAATGTGCGTTAACAGGATTTGGCTGCTAGATTAGCCAGCGCATTGAGCTTTGATTTGTGGCCAGGTTGCTTCCGAAAAAGAGCTCTACAACTCAGTGGGCCTTGCCTGGTCAAATAAAAAAGCTCAGTTTAGTGAAATTGGTAACCGAGAATTCAATAACAAGCACTGGCAAGCGACGGCTGGACTGCCACGCTGAGGCCCAGGTGTCCAGACCGAGCTGTCTTGGCACTCACCTTCCAGCGACGATGCTTGAAAAAGAAATCTCCCTGAGCGTTCCACTCCTCCGGCGTGGAAGAGCGCACAAAGACACCATCATCCAGGCCTGCAGGGCATAAGACAAAGGTCTCCCGTATAGCCTTAACAGACTGTTGGGGAAAGTGCTGTTAAGCGAGCTAAATCTTACAATGAGAGGAGAGAGGCAGGAGAGAGCGTGGAGGGCGGTGGGGTGAGATGAGAGGGGAGAGGCGGGAGAGGACATGGAGGTGAGTATGGTGAGATGAGAGGGAGAGGCAGGAGAGGACATGGAGGTGAGTATGGTGAGATGAGAGGGAGAGGCAGGAGAGGACATGGAGGTGAGTATGGTGAGATGAGAGGGGAGAGGCAGGAGAGGACATGGAGGTGAGTATGGTAAGATGAGAGGCAGGAGAGGACATGGAGGTGAGTATGGTGAGATGAGAGGGGAGAGGCAGGAGAGGACATGGAGGTGAGTATGGTGAGATGAGAGGGGAGAGGCAGGAGAATGGAGAGTGCCGTGGAGTGAGACGAGTGCTAGTCAGTGGCTGAATGGAGGCTCTTGGGACAAGCAGGATCGTGCGAGCGCAAGTTGGACGGCCGATCGGCTCGGGAGCCGGCGGAGCGTTATCGCCGAAGCGGCGACGCGACTCCGCCACCCACCCTCCTCTTCGCCCGGGGTGGCACGGACGAGCGTGACGAGGTTCCTCCCGACGAGGTAGCGGAACATGGGCGTGCGCTTCTCCTCGTGGTCATCGAACACCCACAGGTTGACCCGGGCGCGCGTCACCGCCGTGTACAGGCGCTTGAGCTCGCCGACAAGCACCTGGGGGAATGGATACGGCGCGGTGAGCCGGCGCGCCGGCGTCGCCGCGTGGCCTCGGTAAAACCCCCTTGGCAAGTGGAAACCCTGCCGCTCGGTGTAGCCGCCGCCCTCCGCAGCGTGTGTGTGCGTGTCTGTGTATGTGTGTCTGTGTGTGTGTGTGTCTGTGTGTGTGTCTGTGCGTGTGTCTGTGTGTGTCTGTGTGTCTGTGTGTGTGTGTCTGTGTGTCTGTGTGTGTGTGTCTGTGTGTGTGTGTCTGTGTGTCTGTGTGTGTGTGTGTCTGTGTGTGTGTGTGTGTCTGTGTGTGTGTGTGTCTGTGTGTGTGTGTGTCTGTGTGTCTGTGTGTGTGTGTCTGTGTGTGTGTGTCTGTGTGTGTGTGTCTGTGTGTCTGTGTGTGTGTGTCTGTGTGTGTGTGCGAGAGACGTGCCGAGCGTGCGGAGGCGCCCGGCGCGTAGCGTCGAACGTCTTTCACGCCGTACGTAGCCAACCGACCTTCGTAGGAGGCGCGTGGGATGAAGAACAACGAAACTGAACAACGCGAGAAGCGGTCCTGAAGAAGGAGGGGCGTTTCAGAGAGCTGTGAAAGCGCACCCTGAAGGCGCGCGATGCGGCGGCCGTCTTTGTTCAACGGGCCAGCCAAAGGCCGCTGCAAGAGTGGGGCGGAGTTTGCGGCGATGGTTTGCGCTCGGTGACGAGATCAGCGATGGTTTTGACACAAACCGTTCCAGCTTGCCAATTTTCACGAGGGTACAAAAAAATGAAACCCCCGCGCCAATTTTCACCCCGGGGGATTCTTCAAATGCCTTTTCATCGAACAATGTCGATGACGGCAACGGTTTGCGTTTGACAGAGTGCCACCTCCCTCCTGTACGCTGGGTCGTCCCAGAGTGCTGTACACCTTACATCTATCTATATTCTTGGTTCTTTCGGTAAAGTCACCACCACGTAGAAGGGAAACAATAAAATTATAAAAAAATAATTAAAATAAAATTCTCATGACGTTTCGACTGCAGCACAAGCAATCATCATCAGGTGTGAAAACCACAGCGAGAAAATTTGAAAAAAAGTGGTGCTAACGTTAAAAATAACCGCCACTTGTTTCAAATTTTCTTGCTGTGGTTTTCACACCTGATGGTGATTGCTTGTGTTGCAGTCGAAACGTCGTGAGAAATTTATTGTTTTATTTTTTTTATTGTTTCCCTTCTACGTGGTGACTTTACCGAAAGAACCAATAATATGAATCCCTGCAGTCACGAAAGCTTTAAATAAAAAATCTTACATCTAATCTCAGATGAGGTCAAGCGCCAATTCACAAGGTGACTCGGCACTTGACCCGCCAACAGGCATGAGTCTGCCAGTCGCGGGCGATGATTACTGCCACGTGTAATCGCCACTGAGTAATCGCCTGGAATATTTGCTCAATATGCTCATCAGTTCTAAGAAGCTAAGCTGGTATTTGGGCCTGGCTAGTGCTTCCACGCGTGACCGCCATGCATAACACGTGCTGGAGGCCGCAGAGCTCCGTGATGAGCAGCAGTGGGAGAGGTGTAGCAACATCAAATTGTTATACTGCGCTTCCATGCTCACACGTCTAAGCTCCCCGACTTCGTCAACTGACGTTGACCGGCGTGGTGAAGTATGGTCAAATCACCCCCCCCCCCACCACAGCCCGCCTGGCCAATGGGGAGGCCCTCATCCAGCAGCGGAGTGACGAGACGGCCGAATGTGCGCACGGGGTTCAAGCGCTGCTCCGAAGTCGACTCGGGTTTGTGAACGTCAGGTGGAGAGGCCCTGTGGGGGGGCGAACGCTCGGCACGGTCAGCGGTGTCGGTGGAGCCGGCTTTGTGTGCGGCGGCAACGACGTCAATAACCGGACGACGCGTCCCGTTCAACCAGATCTGTTGCCGCCGTGTGAAAAATAAAGTCGCTTTTAAAAACTTCCTGTCTACCGCAAGGCACTCTGGGAATGCGCGATCTGAGAAGCGTTGCGTGACGGGGAATGTGAGAAGTGCTTTCACGTGGAGGACAGGGATGTGCGGGTGCCACAGTGGCGAGATGTTAACTATCTCGCGTGGTACAGAGAAGGTCACTGGTTCCATCCCCAAGCCTGGCACCTGTGTATTTGGAGTTTGCCTGTTTCTCCCCCGTGGGCATGTGGATTTCTCTACGTTTCCACATTTAGAAACATGCATTTGGAGTATTTGGCTGAGGAAAAATGAAATCCACATCATAAGCTAATTCACTGAGCTATGATTTGTGGCCAGGCCGCTTCTGAAAAAGAGCTGTGTAGCTCAGTGGGCCTTGCCTGGCATGATTTGCCACAAGTACTGTGTGTGGTGGTTAATGCAGACTTGATGCCTTGCAAAATGTTTCTATTTTTAAACCTCCTGTTTAATTTCCCAGAAAGGGTTAAAACCTTTTCTTATTTTTAATTATGTAAAAAAAACATCTTTAAAATATCAACGAAGGAGAGGTATCGTCCGCTTGCTTTGTGTTGTGCAGCGATAGCTGGCCAGACAAGCGAGCGACCGTTAGCGAGGAGCCGACCTTGTGGGCAATGGGGTCAAAGTTGAGAGGGCGGGAGCCGGGCAGCAGCACCTCCTCCTCCAGCAACGTCTCCTCCAGCGGCCGCGGCGAGGGCACGGTGCCGGCGTCGTCGCTGCGGGCAGGCGCCTCGTACGAGTTCACCACCCGCCACTCCTTGGTTGCCTGCGCACGGCCCCCCCCGCGGGCGTAAAGAACGCGGCCGGAGCGAGGAGGGTCGGCGGGGACGCGCGCACGCCAGACGCACGAGCGAGAGAACGAGACGAGCGGAAAGAGTTGAGCCGGCGTGACCAGAAGGAGGGCGAAGACGTGCCGCCAGGGCATGATGGCCGCACCGAGGAGTCCCCTGACAAGGAGGGAAAGGTGGCAATATCGGGGACACGTGCAACGGGCACCAAGCGGAGGCCGTGGGGGGGGGGGAAGCTCGCCTCCGAGTCGGAGAAGAAGTTGTAGAGGAGAACGTCGTCAAACTCCAGCCCCTTGGCCTCGTAGACGGTGAGCACCAGGCCCAGGCTCAGCTCCTCTGGGAGCTGCTCCTTGGCTTTCTCATTACAAACCAGGATCACCTGTCGCGCGCAAGAGGCAAAGGTACCCCCTGTAGCGGCACCACGCAAGACTATTGGGGCGAGTGGCTCTGCTGAGCACGAGGGGGGTGGTGGTGGTGGCCAGCACCACGCCCGGCCGCCTTTGTTTCCCAAGCGCTGAAGTTTACACGCTGCACAAGATGGTCCTTTAAGGCTGAATCGACCAGTAATGGAACCCAGGTTTCCGGCTGATATCCACTACACCATGCGTGTTTACCTGTGTAATGACTCGCGTGTAAGGGGGCATACGTGCACACTCACAAGCAGGCGATAACAATGCGCTACGTGTAGACGAGCCCTAACCTGCACCGAGCACTCCTTACGCTCGAGTACGGGCTCGGCTTGGAACTGCGAGGCTACATCTGAACACTAGCACGGTTGGTTACGTACGGAGGCGAAAGAAGTTCAACGTACGTTACATCCAGAGGTATCTCGGTAACAAATCGTTCGGGCCCATTTCTCAAACGAGGGTGCCATGCGCTTCGTACGCGAGTGGAAAGCTAAGACACGTACAAACCGCTGTTGCTAACTGGTAACTGATCCGATAACCGGCTTGAGCAACGATTACCGGTTATGAAAGTTTAGGAAACGGCAACCGATTCCAGTGGAACTTTTAAGTAACGAATGCACCGATTGGCGCACACGCGGACGTACAAACCTCACGGCGGCCTAGATCACCCCTCGGTTACATTTGTCCTAGTTACTGGGTCGAAAAGAGATAGAGGGGCAAGCCCTGCAATTGATTTATTGCTCATGCCACTTCCGGAAGAAGGGCTTCCAATAGAGGGTATCTGGCATTGTCTCCTAAGCTAACGTCTTGGAAGGAGGAGGCGTACCCTCACTTGATCCCACCACGCGTAACCTGCCAGTCGACTGCGGTGTGCCCGTGTGTATTGCAGAGTGGATAGTGGGGGAGGGGAGGGATTTGAAAAACCTGCTCCATTGTTGCAGCTGCTGTGCCCCGGAATCAACGACCGCTGGATTGCAAGTCCAGCGTGCTGCCTATGACACCCACCGCGGCAGGCAGCTCCCTTCGTTCCCGAGTTTAAAAGGTTACGTTTACTGCTGCAGATATCTACACGTGCCGAAAACCGGTTCAGACCGCTTTATACCGGTTTCATACCGGTTTCCACCAGGTTGTACACGGATTACAGATGACAAAAAAAACAAAGCCGACCTCCGCCGCCCAATGGCAAACAAACCTGGTGCGCCCCGAACTCTATGGGCTGGGCGCGGCGCTGGTGGCCTCGCAGCAGGATGGCCAGGTCCTCGGAGCTGCACGAGTCGAGCAGGACGGGCAGCGGCCCCGCGAACAGCCCCTGGTCCCGTGGCAGCCAGTCCAGCGACTCGGGGAAGAAGTGCTGGAGCAGGTCCACGACGCTGGAGGCGAACGCCAGGATGCCTGGCGCGAAGGGACGCAGGGGGCACGTGGGAGAGGAAGGACCGGCGGTGGTTACGTGGGGGGGGGGGGATCGTGCGGAGGCCGCGTGTTAACGGACCAAGTGTTTAAACTCGTGGTCCCGACCTGAGAAGAAGGCGCGGCTTGACTTTGCGCCGAGGTTGTCGCGTTTTTAATAGCATTACGAGAACCGGCGATACTCAGCAGCAGTAACTAATTGGCACGTTTTGATTACGTGACAAACCTTACCAATTTGCTGTGTTGGGTGGTGGTGGGTTTAATGACGCATTTTCACATTTACGCAATCTAATAATGGTTGCGAAAAGCCTCCATGTTAAACTATCTGCTGCAGGCTTCACCGTTCAATGAGCCCGACTAGTTTTGCTCCCGGCTGCATTCACGGAAGGGCGGCGGTGTACGGCAAAAAAGGGCCCTTCCCCAATAACCACAGCGGATTCATTAGATGCCGGTTCAGAGCCCGAGTCCAACCAGCTCGCTCAAGCCGACTCTGCCACACGGAGCCAAGGAGAGTCACCGAACACGGGCGGACGCCCCCCCCAAGGGCGCGTACCTCGCGCCGGGGACATCCGCAGACCCGGACCTCGGTGGCAGCGACGGCGGCTCGGCGTGCCACCCGCCTGCCCCCCCCCCCCCCCGCCCAGGCGCAGGCCTGTACGTGTTCGCGAGCGCTCACCCGAGTGCGAGCGGTAGTTCTGGCAGAGCTCGTACAGACGCTTGGGCTTGCGCACGTCGATGCGCGAGCGACGCGCCGCGCCGCCGCCGCCGCCGCTTGGCGGGAGGCTGGCGAAGTGGAAGAGCGAACGCAGCTCGCTGAAACGGAACGCCACGCCGCGCACGATGCTCTGGGCCGTGTCCCCCGTGAGGAACATGGCGTTGGGGTCGGCGCAGCAGCGCATGAGCAACGCCAGCTCGGCCTGCGCACGGGACACGGTGGAGTGGTGGTGGGTGGAGGGGGCGAAGGGGGGGCGGCGGTCGCAGGTGACGGCGCTCGGTCAGTCGGCACCTACTTTGCCGTCGTCTCTCCACCGTCAACGTCCTCCCGCTGCTGGGCAAACGCCTCCCGGCGGTGTCGGCGGCTCTTCGCCGTCGCTTCTCCGAATCGCCGTCGTCTGTCTACACCGCTTTCTCCTTCCTTGGAACCTCTACTCCGCCGTTAGTCTCGCCCGTCAGTCCCCCGACGTCCTAGCCGGATGTCCCGGCCCAGGGTCTATCTCAGCGTTTTTATTTTGTGGGAGACGTTTGTTCCGCTCTTTTTGATTCCCAAGTGTTGCTTCACACTTTGGCCCGTCGCTCCTGGTTATTTTCACCAATGGCGTGCTGTACACCTCCCTAACCTTGCTATTTAGTTATGGACCCGGTTAATGCTCTGTGGGTCACCGTGGTGAAATACAAGAATCCACACGTGCGCAATGCAGTTTAACACGTCACGTAGGCTTTCGCGACCAATATCATCCGTAATAGAGGTTTTTGGGTTAAATCGCGTAAATATATAAATGTGTCGTCAAAACAGCCAACTAGTAAGGATTGTCACGTAAACAGAACGTGGCCAATTCATCACTAGTACAGCACTAGTGTGTAGTGTCATGTATAGTAGTGTAGTGTATAATGTAGTGTATAGTGTAGTGTATAGTAGTGTATAGTGTAGTGTATAGTGTAGTGTATAGTAGTGTAGTGTATAGTGTTGTGTACTAGTACAGCACACCGGTTGTGCGTTGGAGAGCCAAGCCACAACATTTACAGTCTGAGTACCGTGACGTTTCGCCAGTAATTACAATTAGCTTCATCAGGCAACAGCCAGATTTGTGGAAAAGTCTTACTGTTCCGTTCCTTATATAGAGGCATAGATGTGTTGACCACGCAGCTGGGCTCTTGCACAATTGACGGGGGGGGGGGGGGGGGATTACTGAGGCAACGTACATTATGCATGTGCATTATGCGAGGCCTTTGAACTTGTCCTTCCTCTTTATTATTCATTGTTTATTAAAATAGCCCTACCAATGGCAATCCCTATTGAAGTACGCTGCTCTTTGTAGGCACGCATTTAAATAACGTGTTATTTGATGATTCGCTAACCACGCAGCACTAAGGCGGTAGCGAATCATCAAGCTCGTCCCTTGGTGTGGACCAATCAGTTTCAAGGACAATGCCACATATATTATCATAGTGTGTGTTTTTTGTTTGCATTTTGACTGCAGGTATTGTGGTTAATGCAGTAACATTAATCCTTGTAAAAAGGTTTCAGTTTTGTTGCCAGAAAAAAAAGGGGAAAACCCTATTATTTTATTTTGGTACTGGCAAAGGAGGTCTAATGATGTAAATTCTGATCTCGTCCGAAATTCTTATCTAGGTACCAATTTTCATAATTTTTCAGATGCATCCAAAAATCAGGAACACATCTCCAAATGTGCCCTGAGATCTGGAGATCTGTAAAAAAAAGAGCTTTATAGTTCATATTCTTGGTTCTTTCGGTAAAGTCCTTTCATTTCGGGTCTTAATTGATTGTTCACGCTTACGGTGGCTTTCAGACCGCATCCATTATTTTCGTCTCCCCCCTCCTCTTTTCCAAACATAGATGGACTCGTCCATCTGAACAAACTTGTCAAATCGCTCTGCGTGGTGCTGACGTTAAGAAAAAAACGCCACTTTTTTCAAATTTTCTTGCTGTGGTTTTCACACCTGATGATGATTGCTTGTGTTGCAGTCGAAACGTCGTGATGGTTTTATTTTTATTATTTTATCGTTTCCCTTCAACGTGGTGACTTTATCGAAAGAACCAAGAATATGAATCCCTGCAGTCACGAAAGCTTTAAATCAAAATTTAGCTTCATAGCTCATCGGATTCCTCCAATGCAAATAAACGTTCCGATTCCGACCGACTTAACGCGTGCACCGGCACGGTTGATTTTGCACCTGCGTGAAGTCCTGGATCTCGTCCCCGTAGAGCTCATGTATTGACCAAGGCGTGACCTCGAGCCGGCAGAGGCGAGAGTAGATGTGGAACACCAGGTCCTCCTCGTCAAAGAAGCACCTCTGGGACTTGACGTGCTGGTAGGCGCGGAACAGCCGATGCACCTCGCCACGGTCCCCGTGGAAGTTTGGCGCCCGCTTCCGGCCCAGCTCCTCGTAGTGCTCCAAACCGAGGACCCCGTTGGGGCTCTGGAGGGCCTCCACGGAGCCCTTTACGAAAGACTTGATCTCCATCCACACCGTGGCAGGGTTATACGGGCTCTTCCCCTTCACCATGGCGGGCCAGATGTCGCTCGTGAACACTTCGTACGTCACGAACTTCCTGGGGTCCTCTTTTTTGGATTCGTGAAGTTTGCCGATGTCCGCCCGGTGGTCTTCCTCGTCGTCAGGATCCTCTTCCATCGCGTCTTCTGCGTCGCCGAGGCCCAAAATGTCGTCGTCCATGGACCACCCGCGGACGGCTTCCTTTAAGCTCCCGTCTCCGTTCCTGGCAAAGAACGGGTTCGCGAGCGACGCGTCGAGCAGCAGGAGGAGTTGTCGCGAGTTCAAGAAGAGCGGAAAGTTCTCGTCTTTGACGTCCTGGAGCCTGTACACGCCGCTGATGTCAACGGGCGAGTAGTGCCGGGTGCCGGTGGTAGATTTGGACAGTTCCACAAAGTTCCTTTGCGCCTCTCGAGACAGCACGTGGTTCTTGGTGACAAACATCTGATGAAGATGTTCACAAATTGGAGCGGCGCCTCCCTCGGGCTGGTGACTTGCGAGCCGTGCGGCACCGAGCTCGGCCGCAGGTTCCAAGAAATCATTTCCTCGGTCGACGTCGAAAAGCTCTGAAGCATGGAGGCAAGCTTCTCGTTCCGGCTCGCGCGTTCCCTTTCGGCCGGTATCACCTACACAGCCGTTCTTCACGGGGCAGTCAAACGCAACGTCCTCCCCGACTCCCGCGTCGTCCGGCAACGGAGGCGGCGGAAGCGCGGCCTTCGGGATCCACGGCTCTCCCCGGAGCGCGGTCGTCTGCCAATACCTGTCGAACGTGTTCCACAGCCGGTACATCAGGCACGTGGTCTTGCCGGTGCCCGAGCGGCCAACGAGGATGATGGCTTCCGAGGGCGTGGGGTTCAGGTTGATGACCGAGTGCTCCAGCTCTCCCACGCGGAACGGGTATTCGATCGTCTGCTCGGGGCAGCGCAGGACGTTGAGCGCCACGGTCGTGCCGAAGGTGTGGAACTTCTCGATGTTGTACTCGTTCTCCATCGTGCTCGCCGGAGGAAAGTAATCCCGGGCTTCCGCCGACACGGGCCGGGCACCGGTGGAGCCGCCCGCCTTGACGAAGAGCAGCGGGTACCTCCGCCGCACGTTCTGCTGCGAGGGGAACGATGCTCGCTCGATGCCCTTCAGCTTGCGGCGGAGCGAGCAGGACGTCCCACGGTCGCAGGAGGAAATGATCCTCTTTATTCTGTGGTCGAGTTGCTTGTGATCAAGGACAATGTCCCAAATGCGGATGATCTCGCTGTAGACTTCTCCAGTCGTCTCTCCTCCCGAAGTAGACTCTTCGGAGCCGGTGATTTTCTCGGGCTTGGCACTGCAACGTGGCGAAAAGTCGATCGCCAATTCCCAAAGCAGCCTGGCGGCCCTGTCTACCCTGGCCTCAAACAGCCTGATCTCGCTGGACTCGGCGACGCCTTTCACTTTCTTGATGCGGTGAAGGTGCCAGTCACCGTTGCCCAGCGAGTAAATCACCCTCACGATATTCCTCCTCGCGGCGCGCGGGAGGCTCTTGTCGTTGAGGGTTCTGAGGGCGTCGCGAGTGCACTCGATCTCCCAGGTCAGCGATTCGAAGTCAGGGCCCGCCGTGCCATCGTCACCGTCGTCGTCGCCGCCGCCGTCCCCGACACCGTCCTCGTCGCGGGCGTCTTCGCCGTCGGACAAACCGTCCGCTTCGTCGGGCGCATCCGGAGGGCCGCCGCCGCCGCCGGCTTGGCGTTCGGCGACGCTCGGGGGCGGCTCGGCGGCCGTCGGCGCGGGAGACGCCGGCTCCGCGGATCTCGCCGCCCGCGTCTCCGCGGGGTCGTACTCCTCGATGAGCCCTTCGATTTCTCGGGCCAAGGCGTCTCGGGCCAAACTGACCGCATCCTCCTTCGCGGCGTCCACTTTTTCCACGTCGCCGTCGTCGTCGTCCTCCCCCGCCTCCTCGACCGTTTCGCCCACGGGATCGGAGGCGAGCGCCTCGGGCCCGGCCGCCCTCCTGCGCTCCGGCGGGCGCCTGCGTCTCCCGCCGTCGCGTCCGCTCCCGCCGCCGCCGCCGCCTTTCTGCTCGCGGGCGAGGCTGTTCCACGTCCGCACGCGGGGGTCTTTCGGCCCGACGCCCCAGAACGCGCGCCTCCCCGCCTTGTTGCGGCACGCGCCGTCGACGCGGCACGCGGCGAGCAGGCGCAGTATCTCGTCGTGGCGCTTCGAGGGCGGCGAAGAGAAGACGAGGTGCAGCAGGGAGTTGCCGCCCGCGTCCCTCGCGTTGACGTTCGGGGCTTTCTCCAAGAGCAGCTTCAGGACGCGCAGCCCCTCTTCGTCTGGCGACAGATAAAAAAACACGGCGCAAACCGATAAGCAGCTCCTGAGAAACGCGGTTCTCTGCGCCAATCGCCCGGAGGCGCGCCTCCCGACCCTGTCGGTTCTCGCGAGCTAAGCAGGCGCCGAGCCCGCGACGTGGCCCGGGTGGCGAACTGACGTGCCGGCCAGTTTGCCCGTAGACGGCCGCTCACCGCCACGTGGCGGAGTTAGACTGATGGCCTTAATCTTAGTTGTCTTGTGGTTGTTGTTGTTGTTGTTATTTGACTTGCATCCCACTGGGATTTTTGCACACAGCGTTGGTGTACGGTGCTATTTCAGGAATATTTTGATATTTTTGTTCCTGTATTTTCTGTTTGCACAGTCAACACAAAGTCACTTTAAGATGTTTTCTTGTTCATGTTTTTTGTTTGTTGCGGTTGCACCCGATTCAAGAGCCGAATGGCTCACAGGGCTAAACCAAATAAATGAACTATGAACTAACTATGAACTATGTACTGTAATAAAGAAGTTGCCTATCCAAAGTGTCTCCAGAACCCACCACACATAACGGCGCAAAATTAATTAAACATACGTGCAATACAATAGCACCCCTGGGTTAACACACACTCTTACGCGTTTCCCACTTGCGCACCTCGAAGAATCACCGCGCACTTCTTGCTACTTACCATCAATGCCCTTGTAAAGGATGAGGATCATCGCGGCGTGCAAGGGGTTGGCGCCGATGGAGGCGGGCTTCGCGCCGTGGCTGAGGAGCCACGTGACCAAAACGGCGATCCACTTCTCTTGACCCGGGGCCAGCAGCTGTGGCAAGAGGACACTGGTCAAAAAGTACACGGGAGGGCCCTCCACACGCCAGTTCACCACGGGTCTCCTCCCTTGAAACCGTTCTCGCTTAGGTTAAGTCAAAAGTGATTTGCCTACCCCAAATTAGTTGAAGCGGTGCTCATCTGCTGTTTCACGGCCCTAGCCAGCGGTGTAAACTCTGCGTTTCTACGGTGGGAGGGCGAGTCGATCCACACGCCAACTGCCGCTGACATCCTCACAAAGTGGTTGCTCATTTTAAAGTTTTGATTTAAAGCTTTCGTGACTGCAGAGAGAGATTCATATTCTTGGTTCTTTCGGTAAAGTCACCACCACGTAGAAGGGAAACAATAAAATACGTGACTTTACCGAAAGAACCAAAGAAGATGAATCATTGCAGTCACGAAAGCTTTAAATCGAAATAAAATTCTCACGACGTTTCGACTGCAACACAAAAGCAATCATCATCAGGTGTGAAAACCACAGCAAGAATTTTTTTTTTTCAAATTTTCTTGCTGTGGTTTTCACAGCTGATGATGATTGCTTTGTTATCAAACGGTTGAGGGGTGATGATGATGGGTGAAGTGAACTCCCAACCAGGATTAGAACTCACAGCCCTCTAACTGGGAGCCGTTTGCTCTGCCACTGAGCCACCCGGCAGGTTGCTTAGATCACAATCACCGCCTAATAAGACACGGATGAGAAACGCAGAGAGCCGCTGGGAAAACACCGGAAAATAAAAGCTGGAAATTACGCAAAAAATCACAGCGAGACATCCGTTGGAATGCACCGAGAGACAGGGAGAGGGAACAACGTCGATTAGAGAATAATCACGCGTTAGAGGCTGCTGTATATTTGACTTTTCCAAAAAAGAATTAAAAAAATGCGATCTTGTCTGTCCCTTGTAGACATTTGTGTGTTATCTTTGAGTTCCAAGAGTTAAAAAAAACAGATGCAGCAAAAAATAAATTAGCACAGTAGTTAGAAATCGAACAGGCTTGGTGGCTTGGAATGATAACAAGTTCACGTGAACCTGGGAAACGCCTTCCTCGAGCACAGGCATCACCAGAGAGGCCATACCCTGCTGTTTGAACTGTGCCCAAGACAGGGAACTGGCCACACTCAGTATCTGAACATTAATTTAGAATACATCCTGGTGATTGGAGTCGAAACGTTGATAATGACAGCCACCGCATATGAATATTCTTGATCATGGTATTAAACTTAACTTTGATGAGGACATACGACTACATGGCAATGCAGCTCAGGGTAAAAAAGGTTTTGACTATTTTGCATGACCTTATGAACAATCACCGACAGGTTGAGTCAGCCTACAGTGCGAATGCACTAGTGGCCACGGAAGGTAATGACAAGGGTATCAGTTATGAGTGTGAAGGGACTGGTGGCTACAGGAGGTAATGACAGGGGTATCAGTTGTGAGTGTGAAGGGACTGGTGGCTACGGGAGGTAATGACAGTGGTATCAGTTATGAGTGTGAAGGGACTGGTGGCTACAGGAGGTAATGACAGGGGTATCAGTTGTGAGTGTGAAGGGACTGGTGGCTACGGGAGGTAATGACAGGGGTATCAGTTGTGAGTGTGAAGGGACTGGTGGCTACAGGAGGTAACGACAGGGGTATCAGTTGTGAGTGTGAAGGGACTGGTGGCTACGGGAGGTAATGACAGGGGTATCAGTTGTGAGTGTGAAGGGACTGGTGGCTACGGGAGGTAATGGCAGGGGTATCAGTTGTGAGTGTGAAGGGACTGGTGGCTACAGGAGGTAAGGACAGTGGTATCAGTTGTGAGTGTGAAGGGACTGGTGGCTACAGGAGGTAATGACAGGGGTATCAGTTGTGAGTGTGAAGGGACTGGTGGCTACGGGAGGTAATGACAGGGGTATCAGTTGTGAGTGTGAAGGGACTGGTGGCTACGGGAGGTAATGGCAGGGGTATCAGTTGTGAGTGTGAAGGGACTGGTGGCTACAGGAGGTAATGACAGGGGTATCAGTTGTGAGTGTGAAGGGACTGGTGGCTACGGGAGGTAATGACAGGGGTATCAGTTGTGAGTGTGAAGGGACTGGTGGCTACGGGAGGTAATGGCAGGGGTATCAGTTGTGAGTGTGAAGGGACTGGTGGCTACAGGAGGTAACGACAGTGGTATCAGTTGTGAGTGTGAAGGGACTGGTGGCTACAGGAGATAATGACAGGGGTATCAGTTATGAGTGTGAAGGGACTGGTGGCTACGGGAGGTAATGACAGGGGTATCAGTTGTGAGTGTGAAGGGACTGGTGGCTACGGGAGGTAACGACAGTGGTATCAGTTGTGAGTGTGAAGAGACTGGTGGCTACAGGAGATAATGACAGGGGTATCAGTTATGAGTGTGAAGGGACTGGTGGCTACGGGAGGTAACGACAGGGGTATCAGTTGTGAGTGTGAAGGGACTGGTGGCTACGGGAGGTAACGACAGGGGGAGTCAGCTGTGAGTGTGAAGGGACTGGTGGCTACGGGAGGTAATGACAGGGGTATCCGTTGTGAGTGTGAAGGGACTGGTGGCTACGGGAGGTAACGACAGGGGTATCAGTTATGAGTGTGAAGGGACTGGTGGCTACAGGAGATAATGACAGGGGTATCAGTTATGAGTGTGAAGGGACTGGTGGCTACGGGAGGTAATGACAGGGGTATCAGTTGTGAGTGTGAAGGGACTGGTGGCTACGGGAGGTAATGACAGGGGTATGACCAGAAACATTCTACGGCCACATCGCAAACTCATCGACCCACCTGAAAGAGGGAGTAGAGACTCACTAATGACGCCGGCTCCACTCCCACCACAGAATTTAGGGGTCGGAGGTCATCGGGCGTACACGCCACTATGTACATCTCCTGTTATTTGCACACCGGACACAAATAAAAACCAACATCACCCACACACGTTCCACGACAAGAGGGCTATCCCCCCCCCCCCCCCCCCCCAAGCATTAACGTCGGCCAGGTTAAAACCAGCACGAGTCGTTGGAAAACACCGCCGTTAATTCGAACAGGGCACGATCACTACGGGAACTGGGCGTGCATCGAACGGATCGCGCAACATTAAAACGCCGCTGCGCGTGCCAATTCACACGCGCCAAGCTGACGGCAGAACGGAGCGCCGTAAAACCCCCGTCGTTGTGCCGTACGATGCTCCAGGGTGCCCGCAAACGTCGCCTTGCTCTCAGCAGACGCGTGACACGATCCCACGAGGCCGAGCGGGAGATGCCGCCGCGCCCGTAGGGGCATCAGACACGACTGGCGTGCGCGACTCGCGGTCGGCCGCACGTGCCTTCCAGAGGCCCTGCTCTGCCATCTCGCGCAGCAGCTGTTGCCACACTTTCTCCGTGTGCAGCAGCGCTTCTTCTTGAAGCATGCGGAGAACCCCTACGAACAGGCTCTTGTTGTCGGTCTTGCCTGCGGCCAACACAGACAGAAAGGCCACCAAGTCAAGCGTGGGAGCATACGTAAAAGACAAAAACGTAGCAATGTCACACCGTAGGGTGTAAAAACGAAGGGAACATTTACGTGAAAAAAACTACCATTTGTGTGTGCGCGTGTGTGCGCGTGTGTAAACGTGCGTCAGCTGCTGGTGAGAAAAGTGGCGTTCGTGTGCGTGTTGATCATACGTCCATGTGTGTCAGCTTCGAGTGAGGAATGCGGTGTTCGTGTGTGTGCGTTCCCAATGTGTACAAAATAACAACGCGCACCGTCCACTTACAGCACCTTGAGATGAAATCACATTTAGATGCACGCTACACAGATCCACATTATCTAGGAGGTGACCTCTGTGTCTAAAACCACACGTGCCTAAGAGATCAAATCACATTTAGATGCACGCTACACAGATCCACATTATCTAGGAGGTGACCTCTGTGTCTAAAACCACACATGCCTAAGAGATCAAATCACATTTAGATGCACGCTACACAGATCCACATTATCTAGGAGGTGACCTCTCTGTGTCTAAAACCACACGTGCCTAAGAGATCAAATCACATTTAGATGCACGCTACACAGATCCACATTATCTAGAAGGTGACCTCTGTATATAAAACCACACGTGCCTAAGAGATCAAATCACATTTAGATGCACGCTACACAGATCCACATCATCTAGGAGGTGACCTCTGTATCTAAAACCACACGTGCCTGTGTTGCGGTGTGCCCACAAACCGTATGACATTGCGCCTAATGATCCCAAGGCATACTAACGGTTCATGGCCTTGAACATTTCCATGAGGAATTCAACGGTGAGGTTGACAGTGTGGCCAGAGGAGACAAGCAGGACAGCCAGGCCATGTTGCAGCGCAGCGACCGCTTCCTTTGCCTCGCCCAGCCCAGCGAGCGCCGTGCCCAGCTGATAGTAACCCTGCACACAAAGACAAAGATCCCCCCTTGGAGCCTCAACAGACTTTTGGGGAAAGTGCTGTTTTGCAAACCACCTATGAAGACCAGCGTGGCACACGAGGGGGTGGGTGGCCAGCACCATGCTGGGCTGCCCGTGTCTCCCTAAGTTGCGATTATTTACACAATGCACCAGGTACTCATTTGAGGTCGAATCGAACTCGGCGGAAGCCTAGGAACGGTTCGGATAATGGTCACTGGTGTTGGCAATGAGTGTGGGATTGTTTCCTGAAAAAAACTTTCTATGAAATTGCAGTTCATGTGGGTAGGCAAAGAATTTACCTTGTTTTTTACTTTAAATTTTACTGTGCAACACAGTATAGTAATTAATAAATACATACACTATATAGTTTATACAGTACGGTACTGTAA
This sequence comes from Petromyzon marinus, assembly GCF_048934315.1. Taxonomy (NCBI): domain Eukaryota; kingdom Metazoa; phylum Chordata; class Hyperoartia; order Petromyzontiformes; family Petromyzontidae; genus Petromyzon; species Petromyzon marinus. The sequence continues at coordinate 1,430,290 of NW_027422996.1, read as the reverse complement.
ATTGCTCTGTTATGCTAAATTATCACCATTTCTTGAGACTCCTGGGTAGGGCTAGGCCATTTTTCGACTTACGATGGGGGGGTCGTCGTAACGCATCTCCGTCGTGAGTCGGGGACTACCCTGTACACCGGGGCAAGGGCCCAGGACAAGTGTGGATATCTCTCACGACAGTTTTAACTGTGGGTGGACATTGAACACAGGTGGTGGGGTCGTTAAGAGCAACGCGCTAAACCGCTGAGACGCTTACTCCACACGTAACACGATCGCCTTCGCCGGGGCTGTGCCAGCCTTAGAGAAGGTGCTTGGTCGGAGCACGTGCACCAACAGCATATGCAGGTTATCTAGGAAATATTTGATACGTGTCTAGATTTGTGTCTGTCTCTGTGTGTCCCTCCCGTCTCTCTCTCTCTGTGTGTGTGTGTGTGGCTGTGTTTCCCTCAACTCCCCGTCTGCGTGACATCCCACATTGCTGTTGAGCGGGCCTATCTCTCCCTGGGGGCTGTAAAACAAATTCCGTTGGGGGGGGCCACATGATGGCACAACTTCCAAATGCATTTGAAAAGCAGTTGGCAATGCCAAAAGGATTATACCAAATATGAATTAACGTAGCATCTGACCAGCGTACATATTTACACAGACGACAATTCGCGTTGTTGACTATGATGATGACTCGTGCAAAGGTGTGGCTTGCCGCCTGCAATGAATACCTTGCACCATTGCCGGTCAGCGTCGATGGACTTGCACGACATGGTCACAGCATCTTCGAATCTCCCCAACTTGACGTAAGTCATGGCCATGTTGCAGAAGAGCAGGGAAACAACTCTGCCAGGAGTCACACGTCAGCTGTCGCTTAATGCCACGACTCGGGGTTTGTTTCACTGAAATCCACTCGCAGCGATTAATGAATGAATGTCATGATTTACAGCAAAGGTCTCTAGTTTTTTTTTTTTAAAGGGCATTTACTGCCAATGCAACAGTTCATCCCACGAAAGCACAAACACCTCCTGGCATAGGCCTGGCCTACAAGGGGAAGCATTATCACCCGTTATTACATCTCGGACCCAGCTGATGCCTGTCTCTATGTGTAGTGGTTGGTGGCACTGTGCCATGAACTCAGTTACCCGGGTTCGATTCCCAGTCACGGCCACCACCAGTGACGATTATCTGAACCGGTCCTGGGCCTCTCCTAGGTCGACTCAGCCTCAAATGAGTACCTGGTGTGGTGTGTAGTAAACATCGCCACTGGGGAGACAAAGGCGGTCGGGCGTGGTGCTGGCCACCCACCCCCTCTTGTGCGGTGCCGGCTTCGTAGGTGCTCGCTAACAGCACTTGCCACTACAGTCTGTTAAGGCTACACGGGGGATCTTTGCCTTTGTATTTTGTCTTGCTGTCTCTCCTGTATCTCTGTATTCCTTTGTCTACCCTCGGTGCCTGTCTCTATTGGTAGTTCTCTTCACTTTAAGTTAATTTCACGAGTTATTTACTGTGGGTACTTTATTTAATGCAATTACACTGATTGTTTTTGGTCTCAGCCAAGAATGATCGGTACAAGTCTAGGCCTAGCCTAATGCATGGTAAATAAACAGTCAAAAGTGACTACTTTCTGTTAAAACAATTACTATTAAAATGTTTCGTGGTATTCATAAACAAGACGGAAGCTTGTGTTGCCTCCGAAACGTCGCGATTTCATTTTTAGTCGTTTTCATTATTTTATTTTTTTACCTAACGTGGGACTTTACCGCAAAAAAACAAAGAGCACGAATCCTTGCAGTCACGGAAAGCTTCAAATCAAATTCTAGATTTGAAGCTTTCGTGACTGCAAGGATTCATAACTCTTTTGGTTTCATTCATGTGTCGGGAGCACAGTTCAGAGACGACCTGGATTATATATACACAGGTTAAGGGAGGGGCTGGGATAAGTTACCCCTTTGATAGCGATCAAAGGAGCACTTGCCCTGAAACGTGAAGCAGGCGTCTTCTTTGGTTCTATCGGTAAAGTCACGTAGAATGAGAATAAAATAATAAATTGATAAAATAAAATAACACAATAAAATTCTCACGACGTTTCGGCCACAACACAAGCGGCCTTCATCAGGTGAAGGGACGAGACTGTCTGGTAGGACAGCGCTGGAGTGAAAGAGCCACGTTCAGATCACGACTTTTAAGCTGTGTGAGAGGAAACAAAGCGCCCTCAACTTTAGCACCACGGATAGCTACGGGCCCCGTTCAGACGGACGAGTTCATCCATGGTCGGAACAGAGGAGGGGGAGAGAGACAGCTTAGAGTCGCGGCATCTCTTCAGAAAGGTGAGAGACTCGATTAGTTGAGCCTTCTTATCCCAGGCGGTTGAGGGAAGGGCGGGGGGGAGGAGTCAGCAAATCAAAGTTCAAATAAAATCCCGACTCGGGATGGTTGCGCAACAAGCGCCGAGTCTCCATCGCACAACGCACAGCAGCTGCTACCTCGCGACCGCGTTCCTTGACCCTGTAACAATCTCACGTTGTGACCTCCAGCCGATCAGCGCCACCACATTGATTATTCTTCTTTGGTTCTTTCGGTAAAGTCACCACCGTCACCACGTAGAATGAGAATGAAATAATAAATTGATAAAATAAAATAACACAATAATAATATTCTAACACGACGTTTCGGCCACAACACAAGCGGCCTTCATCAGGCGAAGGGGACGAGACTGTCTGGTAGGACAGCGCTGTAGTGAGAATATTATTATTGTGTTATTTTATTTTATCAATTTATTATTTTATTCTCATTCTACGTGGTGGTGGTGGTGACTTTACCGAAAGAACCAAAGAAGATGAATCCTTGCAGTCACGAAAGCTTCAAATCGAAATTTAACCACGTTGATTATTATTATTGTCAACGCCGGGGCAATCCCGTGACGACGTACGCGTGTGACCAAGCTGAGATGTCACAAATTCCATTTGGAACCTGCCCGTTAGATGTCACGATATGCGTCTGCATTTGACGATACCTGCCGACAGAGGCGGAGTGGCAGAGTTGCAGGGACAGAGCCTCCTCGTAGATTTTGAGGGCTTCAAGGTAGTAGCCCATGTGAAATAAATCCTTCCCCATCCGATTCATTACGATGGAGAGCGCATCCACTTCTTCTACAAATTCAGCCTGCACACATCACCCAACACAACATCAACACATCACCTGCACACATCACCCAACACTACATCAACACATCACCTGCACACAACATCAGCACATCACCGACAAACATCACCCAACACAACATCAACACATCACCTACACACATCACCTGCACACAACATCAGTACATCACCTGCACACATCACCCAACACTACATCCGCACATCACCTGCACACAACATCAACACATCACCTACACACATCACCTGCACACATCAGTACATCACCTGCACACATCACCTGCACACATCAGTACATCACCTGCACGCAACATCAACACATCACCTGCACACAACATCAGCACATCACCTACACACATCACCCAACACAACATCAACACATCACCTACACACATCACCTGCACACAACATCAGTACATCACCTGCACACATCACCCAACACTACATCAGTACATCACCTACACACATCACCTGCACACAACATCAACACATCACCTGCACACAACATCAGCACATCACCTACACACATCACTCAACACAACATCAACACATCACCAACACACATCACCTGCACACAACATCAGTACATCACCTGCACACATCACCCAACACTACATCAGTACATCACCTACACACATCACCTGCACACAACATCAACACATCACCTACACACATCACCTGCACACAACATCAGTACATCACCTACACACATCACCCAACACTACATCAGTACATCACCTACACACATCACCTGCACACAACATCAGCACATCACCTACACACATCACCTACACACAACATCACCTACACAACAACATCACCTACACACTACATCACCTACACACTACATCACCCACACAACATCACCTACACACTACATCACCTACACACTACATCACCTACACACAACATCACCTACACAACAACATCACCTACACACAACATCACCTACACTACATCACCTACACAACAACATCACCCACACACCACACCACCGTGTGAACCACGTGGTGCACCACCACCACCCCCTCTCCTCTCTCCCCGTGTGCGCCCTCCTACCTGGCTCATCGTTGCCTGCTGACGGGTTCCGCCGATGCCAGCCATTGGCGAGGTTACACGCGAAAAACTATTCCCTCGCGTGGCGGTGCCGGCGGGCTGATAGGAGGGGGAGGTCCGACGTTTCGCGCCGCCGGGCCCGGGGTGACGCGACCCCCAAGCTCGTTTGCGACCACGTGCGAGGCCTTAATAGGGCGCTTTTAGAAAACGTAGCGCGGATAAGGCGACCACGTGACAGCGAGGCTAGAATTCCGTAGAACTGATAAGTGCTGCCCCTCCCCCGTAGACTCCTGTTAATACGCACTGTACTTTAACACGCGCAAGAGTACTGTACCTGCCCCCCTGTTACAGTCGTCCACAAACCCCCCCCAGCTTATAACCAATTTGGTTTCGCCCTCCCCCCCAGCTTGTAACCAATTTGGTTTCGCCCACCCCCCCAGCTTGAAACCAATTTGGTTTCGCCCACCCCCTTAGCTAGTAACCAATTTGGTTTCGCCCACCCCCTTAGCTAGTAACCAATTTGGTTTCGCCCACCCCCTCAGCTTGTAACCAATTTGGTTTCGCCCACCCCCCCTCAGCTTGTAACCAATTTGGTTTCGCCCTCCCCCCCAGCTTGTAACCAATTTGGTTTCGCCCACCCCCTCAGCTAGTAACCAATTTGGTTTCGCCCACCCCCTCAGCTTGTAACCAATTTGGTTTCGCCCACCCCCCCCAGCTTGTAACCAATTTGGTTCCGCCCACCCCCCCCAGCTTATAACCAATTTGGTTTCGCCCACCCCCTCAGCTAGTAACCAATTTGGTTTCGCCCACCCCCTCAGCTTGTAACCAATTTGGTTTCGCCCACCCCCCCTCAGCTTGTAACCAATTTGGTTTCGCCCACCCCCCCTCAGCTTGTAACCAATTTGGTTTCGCCCACCCCCCCCCAGCTTGTAACCAATTTGGTTTCGCCCTCCCCCCCTCAGCTTGACACCAATTTGGTTTCGCCCGTCAGCGTCACGATTTTGGTTCCACTTCACTTTGTAAGATCTCGGCTGGCCTTGGGAGTTTGCGGCTGAGGGAGTTTGCGACTGAGTGAGTTTTTTTTTAAACTTCCATCTTAATCCACCCGCACTTTTAAACATTTAAAACAAACAAAATACAAAATGTACCGACCGAGATTAATCGATTAACCCCTCGTTTTAAAAAGCGATCGAAACTAAAAAAAGCCGGCTTCGGGGCCTGCAAGTCTGGGGGCCTTTAGCCGATTTCTTCCCTTCAATCGATCGAATGATCGATCGATCGAACTCGTGGTGGTGGTGGTGTTTAACGTCGTTCGCGTGGACATCGTGAAACAACACGCCACGTGAACACAAAGACAAAGATCCCCCGTGTAGCCTTAGCAGGCTGTAGGGGGCAAGTGGTGTTAGTGACCCCCTTCACATTCTAAAGATAAACACGTGTACACACAGTGTACACACAGTGTACACACACAGTGTACACACACGTGTGTACACACACTCAGTGTACACACACTCAGTGTACACACACACACACGTGTATACACACACGTGTACACACACAGTGTACACACACACAGTGTACACACACACACACGTGTACACACACAGTGTACACACACACAGTGTACACACACACACAGTGTACACACACACACACACACGTGTACACACACACGTGTACACACACACACAGTGTACACACAGTGTACACACACACACGTGTACACACACACACGTGTACACACACACACAGTGTACACACACACAGTGTACACACACACACGTGTACACACAGTGTACACACACACAGTGTACACACACACACATGTAGCAAGAACAACAACAATAACAACAACACTTATTTGCCCTCTGCTCGTCTCGTTGTGATCGTGCATGTGTCCGATTTGCTTGTGTTCACCGCCTTTGTATTCCTCAACTGTGTTGCTTAATTTTATTTTACGGGAAGCATATTAAGATATATTCTTAGTTCTTTCGGTAAAGTCACGTTGAAGGGAAGCAATAAAATATATATATAAAACAATAAAAATAATATGAATTACTGCAGTCACGAAAGCTTTAAATCTAAATTTAAGCATATTAAGAGTTTACATTTTAACGTAAAGTAACAAGAAAATGTTGACACTCGTGAGAACTTTCAACGAGAAATGTGTCTCTGGGGAAGGATTCCAGAGGCACGCGTTGACCAACGAAGGCGGACAAGTGGGGAGGAGAGATAATCTTTTTGACTTTGTGAAGATATTAACATCACGTTTGTTATCATGTTGCAAGTGTGTTAACCGTTCATTTATTTGGGTTGATAGTATTTCATTAAAAAGCATACTTAATTTTTTTTTGCTGTGAATCACATTTTAAATATATGTATACACAATGTTGGGCACGTTATTGTTAGAATGTTTAATAATTGCACCACACAGTGGAATTAAAACCTTTAATTTGTCAGTACGTAAAAAAATATTTGTTACAAGTTTAAACGGAATGCATTTAAGAAAAACACACGAATGTAGTTTGCTTGGAAATAATTAATGAATATTGATATATTTTTTATTTAAAGCTTTCGTGACTGCAGGGATTCATATTGTTGGTAATTCGGTAAAGTCACCTGCACGTAGAAGGGAAACAATAAAATAATAAAAATATAAAACAATAAAATTATTGTAAAACAATAAAGTTATTATTCTTGGTTCTTTCGGTAAAGTCACCACCACGTAGAAGGGAAACAATAAAATAATAAAAATATAAAACAATAAAATTATTGTAAAACAATAAAATTATTATTCTTGGTTCTTTCGGTAAAGTCACCACCACGTAGAAGGGAAACAATAAAATAATAAAAATAATAAAACAATAAAATTATTGTAAAACAAAATTATTATTCTTGGTTCTTTCGGTAAAGTCACCACCACGTAGAAGGGAAACAATAAAATAATAAAAAATATAAAACAATAAAATTATTGTAAAACAATACAATTATTTTTCTTGGTTCTTTTTGCAAAGTCACCTGCACGTAGAAGGGAACCAATAAAATAATACAAAATATAAAACAATAAAATTATTGTAAAACAATAAAATTATTATTCTTGGTTCTTTTTGTAAAGTCACCTGCACGTAGAAGGGAACCAATAAAATAATACAAAATATAAAACAATAAAATTCTCACGACGTTTCGACCGCAACACAAGCAATCATCATCAGATGATTTTATTGTTATTGTGTTATATTTTTATTATTTCATTGTTTCCCTTCTAACGTGGTGGTGACTTTACCAAAAGAACCAAGAATATGAATCCCTGCAGTCACGGAAGCTTTAAATCAAAATTCGTTCTTTTTTTTCTATTAAAAGCGACAGCCCCGTAATGTGTTAACATTTTTGTTGAAGCCCTCTATTGTATATTGTGTGCCGTTGTATTGATATGGGCAAGGATAACTTAGGCGACTATCTCTGCGAGTCTCGGTGAAATCCCCTAACCCCCTTCATCTCGTGAAACGTCGTGGGAATTGTATCGCGTGATTTTATTATTTTATTCTCATTCTCTCACGTGGTGGTGGTGACTTTACCGAGAGAAGCAAAGAAGACGAATCCTGTATCATTATCACTTAGGGGCCGCCCATAAATGACGTCACGCACCTATGGAGGGCGTCAGACGTTTGTGACGATGTGTGACGTAGGGGGGGAGGAGGGGTTGAGAAATGTGACGTCACATCAAAATGCGCAACTTTAAATATCTATATTCTTAGCTCTTTCGGTAAAGTCACGTTGAAGGGAAACAATAAAATAATAAAAATATATAAAACAATAAAAATTCTCACGACGTTTCGACCATAACACAAACGGTCGTCATCAGGCGTTATGGTCGAAACGTCGTGAGAATTTTTATTGTTTTATATATATTGTTATTTTATTGTTTCCCTTCAACGTGACTTTACCGAAAGAGCTAAGAATATGAATTACTGCAGTCACGAAAGCTTTAAATCAAAATTTAAATATCTACTTAATTAAATAGAATTGTTATAACGGCACTAATTTTGAATAATTTTCATTATTAACTATTTGATGTTTTAAATTTACTAAGGTCACCTTTTATTTATTCCATGAAGGAGCATTTCGCTTCTCCGTGGGAGAATGGTGATGCATACATTTAGTAAAAAACATTTTGAATGATTGTTATTAAACATTTTGATTTTAATGATTCTACCAGGGCTTTTCATTCTGTGGAATGAATATGTAATTGATATTATTGTACTCTCCATTTTGCTTCGTTCTACTGCAAAGTTTCAAGTATTTTTTTAATAGAATTACTTTTAATATTTTATAATTCTACAAATGTTTTCTCCTACAACATCAGAGTGCAGCGCCACATTAAATACGCACTACAATGACAATAGTGTAAAGCGATTTGAAGCGTGTTTCATTTTAAAATGGAAATATGGTTTGGGGGGTGTGGGGGGCAGAACTTTGTGACGTCATATTTCAGGGGCGTCTGACTTTGTGACGCTGTGTGACGAGGGGGGCAGGGGGGGGGTAAAAAATCGGCCAAACTCGTGTGACGTCATTTATGGACGGCCCCTTATGGGAACATTGCTTTTGACATACACGATTTTGAGATAGGCGTGCTTTTCGCGTATGCCAAGGAGTGCCTGTGGGGAGCGGTTAGTGTAGCGGTTAGTGCGCCGAGCTACAAACCTGGCGACCCGGGTTCGATTCCCACTCACGGCCAACACCAGTGACGATTGTCTGAACTGCTCCCGGGCCTCCCCTAGGTCGACTCAGCCTCAAATGAGTACCTGGTGCGATGCGGAAACATTGCCACGAAGGAGACAAAGGGTGGCCGGGCGTGGTGTTGGCCACCCACCCCCCTTGTTTGCTGTGCCGGCCTTCATAGGTGCTTCCCTAACAGCACTTGCCCCGACAGTCTGTTACAGGCTACACGGGGAGGGGGTCTTTGTAATGCAGGGGTCGGGAACCTTTTTGACTAAGAGAGCCATGAAAGCAAAAAATTTGGAAATTTATTTCAGTGAGAGCCATATAATATATTTTAAAAGTGAATTCAACTAAATGTCAGTATAATAAGCCTCTGAATTTATTCTTTTAAATAATGTTGTTATAACACTCACCATTAATGCGACTTCTGGTGCTGCATGGATTTGCTGATGTCTTTGTAGTCGGGTTGGTACTTGGTGAGGTTAAGCTTCATGCAAGCGTTGAGGCTTTCATCCGTTAAACGTGATCGTAGGTTGGACTTGATGTTTTTAAGATGTGAGAATGACTGCTCACATGCATACGTAGATCCAAACATGGTCAATACAGCAATACTCACACGCTGCAGTGTGTGGTATGTGACAGGAAGCGCGTTCCAAGTTTTGAGAATCAGCTGGTCTTCGGGTTGGAGTTTTTTCATTTCTGTCCACATGTGCTTGCTCGCTAACTCCGTTTTCTGTCGTGTGATTCTTTCCAAATCTTCATTCAGTGACTTGAACTTATTCACCCACATGTCTGAGGCCTTCAGGTCAGCCACTTCTGCTTCAAAATCTCTGACGGAGACACCAGGGATGTAATTCAGGTCGGCTGTGTTCAGTGAACACTCGTTTGGATGGGTGATGAACTTAAAAAGACGAGTGTGCTCACGAAATTCTCCAAAGCGTGCTTTGAAGGACTGTAGGAGACTGGACGTGCAGCCAGCTAGCTGGTGGAGATCAAGGTTTTGAATGGGCTCACTTGCTGTGCATGCATCTTTAAATTGGCTCAGTTTTTCAAAATGTAGTAAACGACCTGTTTCAAGATCCGTGATGAAAAGCTCCAGCTTGTTTTCAAAAGCAAATACAGCTTGTTGAAGGGATAACACTGTATTTCCAATGCCTTGCATTTTCACGTTGAGCTGGTTCAGATGTTCAGTCAGATCTACGAGATAGTAAAACTTGAGGAGCCACTCGGTGTCGGCTAGCTCAGGATGCCCGACGCCTTTCATTTCAAGGAAAGTCCGGATTTCGTTCAGGCAAGCCGCAAAACGGCTAAGCACCTTCCCTCTTGACAACCAACGCACATTGCTGTGCAAAAGCAGACCAGGATAGTTATTTACAACTTCATCCAGCAGTGTTTTAAACTGGCGATCATTTAAGGCTCGGGCAACAATAAAGTTGATCACACGAATGACCAGCGACATCACTTCGCCAAACTGCCTGTCACACATCTGAGCACAAAGTGCCTCCTGGTGTATAATGCAATGGAAACTTAGGATGGGTCTATTTTCATGTTCACGGAGAAGCGCCACAAATCCTTTGTTTTTCCCCACCATACACGGAGCACTATCAGTACACACTGAGAGAAGTTTATCCATAGGTAGACTTTTTTCTTGAGCAAACTCCATGAATTGAATAAATCCTCACCTCTTGTGGACCCTTTTAATGGCAGAACAGCAAGACTTTCTTCGCGCAGTGTGTCACCAACAGCATATCTTGCAATCACGCTGAACTGCGACAAATGGCTCACGTCTGTTGACTCATCCAAAGCCAGAGAAAAGAACGGCGCTGCATTTATGTCCTTCACTTGCGTTTCCTCCACTTTGTTTGCCATCACGATGGTACGATCATGAACAGTTCTTGCCGACAGAGGCATGTCTTGTATCCGTTTGATTATCTTGTCTTTGTTCGGAAGATCATCAAAAAGTTCATTGGCTACATCCAGCATGAACGTTTTAGCATACTCGCCATCTGTGAATGGTTTTCCGTTCCTCACTATTGCTAAAGAACCAGCAAAGCTAGCCGAATTATAGTCACCTTGCCGGGTCCATACGCGGAGTTGCTGCTGGCTAGCTTGCACCCTGCTCAGAAGCTCTTGGCACGCTTTCTTTCTGCTGTCTCCCGCAGGGTATTTTGATGCAAAGGTAGCGTGGCGCGTGTCGAAGTGCCGCTTTACATTCGACCGTTTCAACGATGTAATTTTGTCATTGCAAATTAGACACACCGCAGAACCCGCTCTCTCCACAAAGGCGAATTCTTCGGTCCATTCGTCCTGAAATGTACGATACTCGTCGTCTTTTTTTCTTTTCGCCATCTTCTTCGTCGAAGGGTTAGCTTTGAGCTAATGACCGAGCAGACGCAGTCTCAGACTGATTCAAAAGGGGGCGTTTACCTGTTTTACCCAGCAACGGCAAACGTAGGCCAGTATCATCCAATTAAAATAATGGACAATTGCTCCTGCAGCCCTGAACAGGACATGCGCAGTGGAAAATCGATGGATGGATTAAAACAAGTGAGAATATTTTGTTTTATCTGCGAGCCATATGCAATCATCAAAAGAGCCACATCTGGCTCGCGAGCCATAGGTTCCCGACCCCTGTTGTAATGGAACAAATTCTGAATTAAACTCTAAGAGACAGGGACAGGAGCGTGTGTATGTTGAGCGTCTTTCGCACCGTACGTAGCCAAACCGTGCTGACCAGAGGCGTGGGGGAAGGGCAACGAACTTCAACGCAAAATCAGCTTCAAAGAAGTTTGTTTTCGGCATAGAGAAAGCACATTGATTAGAGAACGTACGAAAAGGTAAGAGACACATTGTCAAGAGAGAGGCGAGCGGGATTGTGCAGGGCGTTGGCGTTCTAAGGCACGGCCAAGGGCAGTGTCAGAGAATGTAAGTGTGTGGGCACGTCTAGTAGAACCTCTTTTGCACTGCACGTAGCCACCCGTGCTAATCGGGACAGCGGCCCAGCCAAGAGGAGAAAACGTGCCTGAGACCATCCCACTGCCGAGTTGGGAGCGATGAAAATCGGCTCATTCATTGGTTACGTTTTTTTGAAGCCAGCTGGCCAGGCGTTAGGGCAAAACGGAGCCCAACCTTTCACCCAGGCAACTGGCGAGCACGGACTAAGCTTGTGATTCGCATGCACTAACCTACGTACCCGCTCACCTACCCACCCAACCTATACAAGACAAAGATCCCCCGTGTAGTCTTAACAGGCTGTTGGAGGAGGTGCCGTTAGCGAGCACCTATGAGGGCCGGCACGGGTGGGTGGCCGGCACCACGCCTGATCGCCTTCGTCTCCCGAGTGGCGATGTTTACATACTGCATTCGGTAATCATTTGAGGCTGAGTCGACCTAGGAGAGGCATATAATCGGTTCAGATAATTGTCACTGGTGTTGGCCGTCAGCGGGAATCGGGTTCGTAGCGCAGCAGCGTGCTAACCGCTACAGTACCGCTCCCCATATCTACCTGTGCACCTCCCTGCCCACATGCATGTCCACCTACATGCCTACCTACCTGCCTGCCTGCCTCGTCACGCACTCGCAAACCCACTCATATACTTGCCCACCTACACGCCTACCCGTGCGCCTGCATGCACACCTATCCGTCTACCCGCTCGCCCACCCACCCACCCACACACCCACACGCCCACACACCCACCCACCCACCTAACCCGCCCGCCCACCGGTAAATTAACGCTGCCCCCCACGTTCCTCGCTGCGTTTCGGTAGCAAGGGGGGGGGCCGATGCAGCGCCTCACCGTGCGCAAGAAGGAGACAGCGGAGGTGGCGGGCGCCGAGATGTCATTTGCGCTGTCGCAACGGGCGCGCCACGCCGCCCGTGTGCTTCTGCAGCGCTTCCCCGACACTGGCTCTGACCCAGGTTCGTTCCCGCTTTGGAGTTGCCGGCGACGTTTTTTTTTTCCGTGGTGCTCCATTGGTGCCCTCTATCAACTAATCTATTCAGGCATTATTTTACCGGGTAAGGCTGCGCTGAGCTGCGTAGCCATTTATCAGCAGCGACCTGGCCACAAAATGATTGCTCGAATGAAGTGGCTTATCACGTGGACGTTCGCAGCAGCCAAATACGCTCAACGCACGTCGATTCGAGAGAGACACCGCAAACTCCAAATATACAGCAGCAGATGTCGTGGTTGGGATCGAACCCACGACCTCCTGTATACCAGGCGAGGGAGTTAACATCTCCTAGCCACCATGATGATGATGAGAGAGAGAGACACAGACTCCAAATATACAGCAGCAGATATCGGGGTTGGGATCGAACCCACGACCTCCTGTATACCAGGCGAGGGAGTTAACATCTAGCCACCATGATGATGACGAGGGAGAGAGACACAGACTCCAAATATACAGCAGATGTCGGGGTTGGGATCGAACCCACGACATCCTGTATACCAGGCGAGGGAGTTAACATCTAGCCACCATGATGATGATGAGGGAGAGAGACACAGACTCCAAATATACAGCAGCATATGTCGGGGTTGGGATCGAACCCACGACCTCCTGTACACCAGGCGAGGGAGTCAACATCTAGCCACCGTGGCACCCGTGACGCTGATGCAATTCGACGCGTGTCACTCACAGGGGCGAGACGCGAGGCGAGCAGGCCGAGCGGACGGCTCAACGACGGGATCGCTCAGGTCCCGCCACCGCGGGGGCGATCGGAGCTGGAGGCGTTCCGCCAGACCCTCCCCGTGGCCGCGTTCCGGGAGCAGTTGCTGGGCACCATCGCCAAGTCCAACATCCTGCTGGTGCTGGGCGAGACCGGCTCCGGCAAAACCACGCAGGTGCTCGCAGCACAGTCCTAGAACTCGGCGCTCCTTCATTCAGCATGTCGGGCTCATTTCCCCAGGACCACCACCACGACGAGCGGGGTGAACGTGGATTATTATTTTATTTTTTACCCCCGAATTGCGATCTTGAGGACTGCCTCCGATCACCGCTTAACACTCGGCGCGCGCCGCCGCCCGTGTCGTCCCCCACCCCCCCGGCAGATCCCTCAGTACATCCTGGACGAGGGCAGCCGCCTGGGGTCGCCGTGCCGCGTGATTTGCGCGCAGCCGCGCCGAATCTCTGCCGTCGCCGCGGCCGAGAGGGTGGCGGAGGAGCGAGGGGAGGGCGTCGGCCAGACCGTCGGCTACCAGATCCGGTTGGAGAGCAAGTGCGTGTACGCGTGTTGGCGCTTCCGTTGTGCGCGCGTGCGCGTGTGTGTGTGTTCTGTTGTTTTTGTTGTTGTTGTTGTGTTTTCCCTCTGGGCCGTGTGCTATTGTAATTTTTCTCGTCGTTTCATTCCAACTGTGCTAGTCGCGCCCCCACGATTAGCGCGGTCGGCTGCGTACGGTGTGAAAGACGTTCAACGTACACACGCGCACATGCACACATACGTTTGTTATTGTGTACTTTTACCGCTGTGTCCTGTCGTGTTTCTCCCTGCCCTGCGCCGTGTCCTTTCGTTGAGTTGTGTGATTTTTAGGGTTGTGTTCGGTTTGCGTTTCTCCGTCCTGTCTGAGCTCTGCAGTGACACAACTCTACGAAAACCGAGCCGGTGCAACAATATTTACGGCACATTTATTTTTGGTTAGGCAACGAAGAAATTATCTTGACAAAAACAGCTGTCGTGAAATCCTTCCTCTGCACGATGCAAGCCAAACAACAATTTGCCATGGGTATGGGTGGGGGTGCAGAACAATTGTCACAAGGAAATTTAGCATATCGCTTTATAGGCATTGTATACGATTGCTGAATTTGTGTTGATGGAATTGTTCTTCAACTCAACTGTCGGTGGTGAGCTGAAACAATCTTGTTGGGCGCACAGTGAAACACTTTTACCACCATGTGGTAATTTAATTGGTTTGGCTGTGTCGGCTGGTGGGGGGAGGACTTCACACACGTTGGACCATTGAGCACGGTTGGCTACGTACGGTGGTGCGAAAGAAGTTCAACTTGCATACCTACGTTAAATTTACGAATCGTAATATTGACTGACAACCTAGATGTTAGGTTAACAGGAAAACACCATGTATGTATTTGAGATCCCTTATACCTCAGCTTATCACTCAGCTATTTCAATGCTAAATTCTATGCTAATTCCTTTGTCAAGGGGTGCCTCTGCGGATGTGTATACTTTAACTTAGCTATTTCAATGAGCCATTTCAATGCTAAATTCTATGCTAATTCCTTTGTCAAGGGGTGCCTCTGCGGATGTGTATACTTTAACTTAGCTATTTCAATGAGCCATTTCAATGCTAAATTATATGCTAATTCCTTTGTCAAGGGGTGCCTCTGCGGATGTGTATACTTTAACTTAGCTATTTCAATGAGCCATTTCAATGCTAAATTATATGCTAATTCCTTTGTCAAGGGGTACCTCTGCGGATGTGTATACTTTAACTTAGCTATTTCAATGAGCCATTTCAATGCTAAATTCTATGCTAATTCCTTTGTCAAGGGGTGCCTCTGCGGATGTGTACACTTTAACTTAGCTATTTCAATGAGCCATTTCAATGCTAAATTCTATGCTAATTCCTTTGTCAAGGGGTGCCTCTAGCGGATGTGTATACTTTAACTTAGCTATTTCAATGAGCTATTTCAATGCTAAATTCTATGCTAATTCCTTTGTCAAGGGGTACCTCTGCAGATGTGTATACTTTAACTTAGCTATTTCAATGAGCCATTTCAATGCTAAATTATATGATAATTCCTTTGTCAAGGCGCTTAGTGTTTTTCTTCTCACACAGCTTAAAGGTCGTGATCTGAGCGTGGCTTTTTTCACTCCAGCGCTGTCCTACCAGACAGTCTCGTCCCTTCACCTGATGAAGGCCGCTTGTGTTGTGGCCGAAACGTCGTGATTTTTGTTATTTTATTTTTTACCTACGTGGTGACTTTACCCAATAGAACCAAAGAGTATCCCTCATTAAAGGTCGTGATCTCAGCGTGGCTTCTCTCACTCCAGCGCTGTCCTCCAGACAGTCTCGTCCCTTCACCTGATGAAGGCCGCTTGTGTTGTGGCCGAAACGTCGTGATTTTTGTTATTTTATTTTTAACCTGCTACGTGGTGACTTTACCCAATAGAACCAAAGAGTATCCCTCATACCGTCGCGTTCCGCACGCGGCGTTGCGCGCAGGGTCTCGCCAAAGACGCTCCTCACGTTCTGCACCAACGACGTGCTGCTGAGGACCCTCATGGCCGGAGACAGCGCCACGTCTACCGTCGTGACGCACATCATCGTGGTACGTGCCGAGCTACAGTCGATCCACCACACACCGGTGCTCAAAAGTTTTCTTTTCAGTCTAATCTAGATTTGAAGTTTTCGTGACTGCAGGGGTCCACGCCCCTGGGTTCTCTCGGTAAAGTCACCGTGGTAGGTAGAAAATGAAATGAATTAAATCACGGCGTTTCGGGCGCGCGCACACGCAAGCGTCAGTCAGCAGGTGGGACAACCACAGCAAGAAAGAATTGCTGAAGTGGGCAAAAGGGCTGCTGCTGCTGTCACAAGAGGCTATCGAGGCCTGTAGATGTGGTTGTCCCACCTGCTGACGGACCCTTGTGTGTGCGCTCGCTCGAAACGTCGTGATTTTAATTTATTTTATTTTATTCGGTCTAACCCAAGATGTGGCCAGTTCCGGTTTCTGAGTTTTTGTTCGGTTTTAGTGTCTCAATCATTGGATTGACAACGGACTGTATGTACATGGTGAAGTTTAATTATTGTTATGAAGCTGGTGCTGATGCTGTTGCTACTGGTTGGTTAAAGGTGATGATGGTGGTGATGCTGGTAGTGTTGTTGCTGCTGCTAAGGGTGGTGGTTATTGATGGTTCTGCTGGTGGTGGTGATGGTTAAGGGTGGTGATGATGGTAGTGATAATTGTGGTGGTGGTGGTGATTAGGGGTGGTGATGATGATGGTGGTAGTGCTGGTGTTGGTTCTGGTGGTGGTATTGGTGGTGGTTCTTAAAGAGTGGTGCTTGCCACCCACCCCCTTGTGTACCGTGCCTGCCTTCATAGGAGCTACTCGCTTACAGCACTTGCCCCAACGAGTCTGTTAAGGCTATACGGGGGATCTTTGTCTTGTCAGTTGGTCATGATAGATTTTTGTTAACTGGTGGTGGCGAAATTGACAATGGTGATGATGGCGGTGGTGGTGGTTACATTGACGATGATGATGATGATGGCAGCGTTGGCGGTGATGTATCCACTAGGACGAGATCCATGAACGCGACCGCTTCTGCGACATCCTGCTCATCAAGCTGCGCGACATTCTGGAGCGGCAGTGCAACCTCCGCGTCGTGCTGATGAGCGCCCCCCTCAACGTCTCACTCTTTTCAGAGTACTTCGGCGGCTGCCCCGTCGTCAGACGTGAGAGACGGCTAAATCCATCCGTCGGTTGAACACGTAGCGGTAGGCTTTCGCGACCAATATTATCGATAATGTATTAGAGGTTTTTTTGGGTTTGATCGCGTCAATGTAAATGTGTTGTTAAACCCGAGGGCCAATTTGTAAGATTTTGTCACGTAAAACAAAATATCGTTACTAGCACGGCGCACCGTTGTGTTGGAGGAGTAAACCCACAACATTTACCATTGGAGTGCGACATTTGCCGGTTGTAATTACCGAACGGTAAATGTTGTGGGTTTACTCCTCCAGCACACCGGTGTGTGCCGAATTAGCAACTCGTTGGCCACGTTTTGTTTACTTGACAAACCTCGCTAACCTGCTGCTGCGTCGGGTGGTGGCGGGTTTAACGACACAACATTTATATTCACTCGATCTAACCGTGCGTCGGCGGCGGCGGCGGCGGTGGCGGCGGCGGGCCAAACGCAACGGCGATGTTGGACGTGGCGGTGTGCACGCCATGTTGCCTCTCGTCCGTGGGCCAGTGCCTGGGAGGCTTTTCGAGGTGAAGCGGTTCTTTCTGGAGGACATCCTGCCCACCACTGGTTACAAGTCTAAGGAGATGGAGAGACGCCAGAAGGAGAAAGATCAACGTACGTACAGCCGGCAAAAACCACCCCCCCCCACCACCCGCCCGCCCCCCGCATTGCTTGAGAGAGCCTCCCATTGTGTTGAGGCGGCGATCTCCAACTGTATCGGAATCAGGAGAATATTGATAGCGGTAGGAACCTCCTGGTTACACCACCAGCCCACACGGGGATTATTGTTGTTGTGTCCGTCCGTCGTGCATCCAAAAATGGGAGAGGTGGGGCTGGGTGGAGAGGGGAGGGTGGGGAGGGGCTGGGTAGGGAGGGAGGGGCTGGGTAGGGAGGGGAGGGTGGGGAGGGGCTGGGTGGGGAGGAAGGGGCTGGGTGGGGAGGGTGGGGAGGGTGGGGAGGGTGGGGCTGGGTGGGGAGGGGAGGGTGGGGCTGGGTGGGGAGGGGAGGGTGGGGAGGGGCTGGGTGGGGAGGGTGGGGCTGGGGGTGGGAGGGGTGGGGCCGGGGGGGCAGGGGCTGGTCACCCCGTGGTGCCCTTATAAAACTCAACGTTTAACCTACTCACGCCGGCTTGTGCCCGCCCTCACAGTCGGGCATATTTGCGGAATACACCACGGAGCCGCCGTTGACCCTGGTCGTTGACCAAGCAACCCAACGTTCCTACCGGCTCCCTCCGCAGGAGAATGTGTTTGTTCATATTGGAGGAATCCAATCAGCCAATGTCAACTGGGCTCTTCCGTCGCTCTTCTTCTTCATCATGATTGTGCAATCGCATCGCCACCGTAGCCGTGTTGTTATTATTAACACTGTGAATGTTGTCGTTATTGTTGTGTGTTGTTGTTGTTTTATAAACTGTCGTCCGTGTCGTTGTTATTATTATTAACACTGTGAATGTTGTCGTTATTGTTGTGTGTTGTTGTTGTTGTATAAACTGTCGTCCGTGTCGTTATTATTATTAACACTGTGAATGTTGTCGTTATTGTTGTGTGTTGTTGTTGTTTTATAAACTGTCGTCCGTGTCGTTATTATTATTAACACTGTGAATGTTGTCGTTATTGTTGTGTGTTGTTGTTTTATAAACTGTCGTCCGTGTTGTTATTATTATTAACACTGTGAATGTTGTCGTTATTGTTGTGTGTTGTTGTTTTATAAACTGTCGTCCGTGTTGTTATTATTATTAACACTGTGAATGTTATCGTTATTGTTGTGTGTTGTTGTTTTATAAACTGTCGTCCGTGTTGTTGTTATTATTATTAACACTGTGAATGTTGTCGTTATTGTTGTGTGTTGTTGTTGTTTTATAAACTGTCGTCCGTGTTGTTGTTATTATTATTAACACTGTGAATGTTGTCGTTATTGTTGTGTGTTGTTGTTTTATAAACTGTCGTCCGTGTTGTTGTTATTATTATTAACACTGTGAATGTTATCGTTATTGTTGTGTGTTGTTGTTGTTTTATAAACTGTCGTCCGTGTTGTTGTTATTATTATTAACACTGTGAATGTTGTCGTTATTGTTGTGTGTTGTTGTTTTATAAACTGTCGTCCGTGTTGTTATTATTATTAACACTGTGAATGTTGTCGTTATTGTTGTGTGTTGTTGTTGTTTTATAAACTGTCGTCCGTGTTGTTGTTATTATTATTAACACTGTGAATGTTGTCGTTATTGTTGTGTGTTGTTTTATAAACTGTCGTCCGTGTTGTTGTTGTTATTATTATTAACACTGTGAATGTTATCGTTATTGTTGTGTGTTGTTGTTTTATAAACTGTCGTCCGTGTTGTTGTTATTATTATTAACACTGTGAATGTTGTCATTATTGTTGTGTGTTGTTGTTTTATAAACTCGTCCGTGTTGTTATTATTATTAACACTGTGAATGTTGTCGTTATTGTTGTGTGTTGTTGTTGTTGTTTTATAAACTGTCGTCCGTGTTGTTATTATTATTAACACTGTGAATGTTGTCGTTATTGTTGTGTGTTGTTGTTTTATAAACTGTCGTCCGTGTTGTTGTTATTATTATTAACACTGTGAATGTTATCGTTATTGTTGTGTGTTGTTGTTTTATAAACTGTCGTCCGTGTTGTTATTATTATTAACACCGTGAATGTTATCGTTATTGTTGTGTGTTGTTGTTTTATAAACTGTCGTCCGT
This sequence comes from Petromyzon marinus, assembly GCF_048934315.1. NCBI lineage: Eukaryota > Metazoa > Chordata > Hyperoartia > Petromyzontiformes > Petromyzontidae > Petromyzon > Petromyzon marinus. The sequence continues at coordinate 1,410,247 of NW_027422996.1, read as the reverse complement.
GTTGTCGTTATTATTATTAACACTGTGAATGTTGTCGTTATTGTTGTGTGTTGTTGTTTTATAAACTGTCGTCCGTGTTGTTATTATTATTATTAACACTGTGAATGTTGTCGTTATTGTTGTGTGTTGTTGTTTTATAAACTATCGTCCGTGTTGTCGTTATTATTATTAACACTGTGAATGTTGTCGTTATTGTTGTGTGTTGTTGTTTTATAAACTATCGTCCGTGTTGTCGTTATTATTATTAACACTGTGAATGTTGTCGTTATTGTTGTGTGTTGTTGTTTTATAAACTATCGTCCGTGTTGTTGTTATTATTATTAACACTGTGAATGTTGTCGTTATTGTTGTGTGTTGTTGTTTTATAAACTGTCGTCCGTGTCGTTATTATTATTAACACTGTGAATGTTATCGTTATTGTTGTGTGTTGTTGTTTTATAAACTGTCGTCCGTGTCGTTATTATTATTAACACCGTGAATGTTGTCGTTATTGTTGTGTGTTGTTGTTGTTGTTTTATAAACTGTCGTCCGTGTTGTCGTTATTATTATTAACACTGTGAATGTTATCGTTATTGTTGTGTGTTGTTGTTTTATAAACTGTCGTCCGTGTTGTTATTATTATTATTAACACCGTGAATGTTATCGTTATTGTTGTGTGTTGTTGTTTTATAAACTGTCGTCCGTGTCGTTATTATTATTATCACTGTGAATGTTATCGTTATTGTTGTGTGTTGTTGTTTTATAAACTGTCGTCCGTGTCGTTATTATTATTATTAACACCGTGAATGTTGTCGTTATTGTTGTGTGTTGTTGTTGTTTTATAAACTGTCGTCCGTGTTGTTGTTATTATTATTAACACTGTGAATGTTGTCGTTATTGTTGCGTGTTGTTGTTGTTGTTGTTGTTGTTTTATAAACTGTCGTCCGTGTCGTTATCGCTAATGTCTGGTGGGGCCACGTGATGGCTTGTCAATTCCCACTGAAGTGTTGTGTTAGGCCATGTAACGATCTGGCCAAATCTGTGTCGTCAAGACCCCCTCCGCCACCCCGAAGCAGCCAAACTAATTAGACCGTCACGTGCTGCAACAGGCGCTTCACGATGTGTCTGTTGTCATTGTTTCAGTTGTCCCACCGGTGAGTTGAAGGACAATTCCCGTAGCCGGATTCAGCGATTTAGATACGCGGCGTTTCGCTTGAAGCTACGTCAGGCATTGCCGGGACGGTACCCAGGAATTCATATTCTTAGCTCTTTCGGTAAAGTCACGTTGAAGGGAAACAATAAAATAATAAAATATATATGACAATAAAAATTCCCACGACGTTACGACCGTAACACAGGAAGTCCGAATAATCGCATCACCTGACCGGGCTTCTTCATAGCTGCCATGACCTGTGAAGGTGTAGCGCCATGGATGGAACGGTACCTCGAACAATCAGGGGAGGGACTGCAGCACCAGCCCAAGAGCGGAGGGGCTGCTGGGGGCTCAGGATCCCCAGATAGTTGTCGTTGTTGTTGGCTTGCACCACATTGTGATTTTTTTGCACGCAGCGTTTTAATAAGTTTTTTTTGTGCGCGTGGAATATTTGCTTTGTTGAATTCCAGGATGTTTGTGTTGCGCGTCGTCGCTTTGGGATGTTCCGCGTTCAAATTTAGTTTGTTGCGGTTGCACCCGACTTAAGAGCCGCATGGCTCACAGGGCTATACCCAATACATGAAAATGAAAAATGAAAAAAATTAAAAAGGGCCGGGACGCTGTGCGGGCCGGTGGTGGGACTCTGGGCCAGTGGTGGGACTCTCAGCCGGTGGTGGGACTCTAGGACTGCCGGGGCCAAGGAAGCCAGAGTCTAGACCCGCACCTTGGCTGGGTCGGGTCAGGCGTAGCCTCCCCTAGGGTCATCATAGCCGGAGGAGCCGAGAGCGTAGCCAGTGTCAAGGCACGCTAGGAGTAGGCCGTGTCCCCTAGGCTGTAGCAGTGTATCAGGAGGACTGCTGGGAGTACCGTGTTGTCATAAAGAAGTTGCCTCTCCGAAGTGTCTCCGGAACCCACTACAAAGGCGTGTACACTGCTGTGTGTGTGTGTCTCTGCCTGCGTCTCTGTTTGTGTGTGACCCTCGTGGTGGGGAGCGGCGGTGCAGCGGTCAGCGCGACGCTGCGCTACGAACCCGGCGACCCGGGTTCGATTCCCGCTCGCGGTGATTATCTGAACCGGTCCCGGGCCTCCCCTAGGTCGACTCAGCCTCAAATGAGTACCCTGGTGCGGTGTTTAGTAAACATCGCCGCTGGGGAGACAAAGGCGGTCGGGCGTGGTGCTGGCCACCCACCCCCTCGTGTACCGTTGCCGACCTTCATAGGTGCTGCTCGCTAACAGCACTTGCCCCTACAGTCTGCTAAGGCTACACGGGGGATCTGTGACCTTTGACCCTCGTAGCCAATATCAGTGGCGGTTATCCGAACCAGTCCTGCACCTGCCACAGGACCAGTCTTGCACGGTGGGCGCCACTGTGGCTAGGAGATGTTAGCTACCTCGCCTGGTATAGAGGAGGTTGTGGGTTCGATTCTGACCATAACACCTTTATATTTGGAGTTTACATTTTCTCTCTCTCTGTGCTCGTGTGGATTTTTCTCCGGGTCCTCTGGTTTTTACTCTCCGCATTTGTAATCAACGTGCATTTAGAGTGTTTAGCTGCCGCTATAAATGTCCACTTGGTGACAAGCCGCTTGCTTGAGCTGTCATTTTTATGTGGCCAGGTCTTTTTTGAAAAAGCTACGTAGCTCAATGGGCCTTACCTGGTAAAAAAAAAAAAGTTTTTCCTTGTTATTTCGGTCGACTCAGCCTTAAAATGAGCACATGGTGCAGCATATAGACAACCACCACCTTCTCTTGCGCCGTGCCAGCCTTCACATGCGCTCGCGAACAGCACTTGCCCCAACAGTCTGTTGAGGCTTTATACCGGGGGGGTGGGGGGTGGATCTCTGTGTCTGCGTGTGCGCAGTGGAGAGCCAGCAGAACAATCTGAGCGAACGGTACGAGGAGGAGACCGGACCGAGCGTGCCAGTGCGCGGTGCCAGCGTCGCACTCCTCACGGATCAAACCAAGATTCTCAACATCGAAGGGGGGGAGAGCGCCTTCGAACAGGAGGTATGTCGTGTGGAACGCTGGGGTGGGGGCGGGAGATGTTAACTACCTCGCCTGGTATACGGGCGAGGTAGGTGCTCGCTAATGGCGCTTGCCCCGACAGTCTGTTGCAGGATATGTGACGATTATCTGAACCGCTCCTGTTCCTCGCCTAGATCGACTTAGCCCTCAAATAAGTACCTGGTACGGTGCGCCAGCATCGCCGCTCGGGAGACAAAGGCGTGGTGGTGCTGGCCACCTGCCCCCTCGTGCACCGTGCCAGCCTTCGTATCGGTGCCACTGGCGAACAGCGCTTGCCCCCAACAGTCTGTTTCGGCTACACGACGGGGATCTTTTGTCTCTTGCGCGGACAGGCGGAGCGCGACGGCTCCAAGCTGGAGCCGTGGCTCGTCAAGGAGATGGACGCGTGCATCACCAACATGTGGCTGCACAGGGACGAGGACGCATCCACGCAGCTGCTGCACCTGCTGATCAGCGAGCGCGTCAGCGGTGCGTGCCGGGGCCAGCGTGCCAATGGAACAGGGTGGCCTGGGAAATACCCTCCCTCCCTCCCCCCCACCCCCCACCCCTTCCTCCCCTCCCAACTTCTTCCCCCATTAAACCGGTAGCCCTTTCCTGAATCGGTTACCACCTCGGTGGCTAGGAGACGTTAACCACCTCGCCTGGTGTGCAGGAGGTCGTGGGTTTAATCCCGACCCTGACGCCTGTTGCTGCTGCTGTATATTTGGAGTTTGCGTGTCTCTCTCCCCGTGGTCACGTGGATTTTTCTCCGGGTCCTCCGGCTTTTCCCTCCACATTTGGAATCAACGTGTGTTCAGGGTACTTGGCTGCTATAAATTTCCACGTCGTGATAAGTCACTTTTACCGAGATGTCATTTGCGACCAGGTCGCTTCTGAAAAAGTGCTGTGCATATATTGTTCCGTGTTTTGAGAGTCAGGAATCGGTAAACCGTTTTTTTTTTTATCGGTGGAACGGTTTGCGACGGGTTGCGTCGATTGGCCCACGTGCGCTGTGGCCCCGGTCGAAGTTTGGCCTTGTTTCTTATTTAACAGATTAAGGTGCAGCCCCGCTATTGCTGGCTTGCTTGCTTGTGCCACTGTTCTTGAAAGAGCCTACACTGAAGAGGGCTCTAGGGGGCGGGGGTGTTGTTTGGACAGGCGGTGGTGAAGGTGAGCGGTTGGGGAGGCTGGGCAGGGGCGGGGGGGGCTGTGATTTAATAAACTTGCTTCATCGTTTAAAATGCCGAATTGGAAGGCCAGTACTGCCAACCATTACAGCTCGGAATGCTCCCTACGTGTGAGCGTCAGAATTCGAATGGTCGAATAAATTTGTTGCTGCACACCTGCCGCTGAAGCTGCTTCTGCTGCCCCTGCCACCGCCGCTGCCGCCGCCGCTGCCGATGATGATGATGATCGTCTCTCTCCTGGGCAGTCGACTACAGGCACAGCGAGAAGACCGCCACGCCGCTGATGGTGGCCGCCGGCCGCGGCCTCATTGACATCGTGGAGCTGCTGCTCCGGATGGGGGCCGACGTCAACTTGAAGGACTCCAACGGCATGTGAGGGCACACCTGCACCCCCATCCCCGCTTGATCGCAATCGGGCGTTGACACAGCCCCGGTGGAAGGTTGTAGCGGGTTCTCGGAGACGACTTGTGGAGGCAACGCGTTTGTTCAATAAACGCTTTAACAGCAACGGTCTCAGCCTTCGCTAAGGCTGCAGCCATTTTTACTCATCACCTAGGGAGGTGCAGCCTCTGGACGATCGCGAATTTACACCGGACTACAGCCCTCAGCTCCTCCGGCTACGAGTGACCTAGGGGAGGCTCCTCTGACCACTGGCCCACTCGGACACGACCCTTAACAAGGACGTCGGGCCGCGGGTTGCCAGAGTCTCACACCACTGGCCCACAGAGTCCCCGCCCTTACAAGGACAGCGGGGCTAGGGGGTCCCCAGGGTCCTGGCCAGCTGCTGGTCTTCTGGCTTCTGTCTTGGACTGGCCCCGGACACGTTGAGAGATCCCGGCTTTTATACACCTCCCCTGTGTGTCAGCCTCTGGCCACGCCTCCCTTCCAGAGAGTTCCAAGGGGGGGGGGGGAGGTCCCGGGGGATCCTAGAACACCCCACAGCCCCCTCCTGCTTATGGGCTGTTAATAACCGGGGTGGCCTGCCGGATGCGAATCGACAAACCTTCAGCAAGCGGCGAGCGGACCTAACCGCTCGGCCGCGTCTCCGCCGTTTGTTCCCCCGTCGCCCGGCATCCGGCCTCGTGGTGCCTGACGCCCATCTCGTCGCGAGCAACATCCGCCTCTCCCCCTGGTTTAGTGGTTTTTGGGTCCGACAGACGGTCAAGCGCTGGTGCGGCCTCCCCTCCGCAAGATGCGCCGCCCCGTGCTCGTTTTCCCGGTTCGGCGCAATCGCCCGGTGTCGCCACGGTCGAGACGACCCCCACCCCATCCCCCCCCACCACCCCCGCCCCCCAAATGCCCTTGCCGTAGTTTCTTTTTTTTCATTTCCGCAGGAACACTTTCGACTGGGCGAAGAAATTCCATGAATCGGACGTGGTGGAGCTCCTGGAATCGTCTGCGTACGTTATCGGCGATGGCACCGCCTTATTCGGGCAACCGGTTTAATGTAATTCATTGTAGAAAACGGGGGCCTGGATTCGATGCCTGACTCGGGATACTTTGTCCGTGTTGTTGAGTTTGTGCGCTCCCTCTCCACGGCTGTCGTGGATTTCCCCTCCAGCTTCTTTGGTTTCCTCTCAAAGCTTAAAAGCAACAAAAAATTAACATACCTCGTCATTAGCATTGGTCACGCATCCCAGTGCTGAGAAATGTATCCTGCACGTTACTCAATTGGGGGGTGTCGCGCGTGACGGCAATATTTCTTCCGTTTATTTTTGAATGAAATAACTCGGCGGCATCTTCATGGAAAAATTGCCTTGAGACTCAGTGAGGATTTCCTGGGTACTTAACAGTCGCAAAAAGAGATCGTCATGTTTCAATCCACTGGAAGAATGCCTCTCAAATACGTCTCGTCTCTCACAACCTCACGATGCAACAATCTACCCCAGAGACAAGTCTTTCACAACCTCATGATGCAACAATCTAGCCCAGAGACAAGTCTCTCACAACCTCACGATGCAACATTCTACCCCTGAGACAAGTCTCTCACAACCTCACGATGCAACATTCTACCCCATAGACAAGTCTCTCACAACCTCACGATGCAACATTCTACCCCGCAGACAAGTCTCTCACAACCTCACGATGCAACAATCTAACCCCGGAGACAAGTCTCTCACAACCTCACGATGCAACATTCTACCCCAGAGACAAGTCTCTCACAACCTCACGATGCAACATTCTACCCCGGAGACAAGTCTCTCACAACCTCACGATGCAACAATCTACCCCAGAGACAAGTCTCTCACAACCTTATGATGCAACATTCTACCCGGGAGACAAGTCTCTCACAACCTCACGATGCAACATTATAACCCCTGAGACAAGTCTCTCACAACCTCACGATGCAACAATCTAGCCCGGAGACAAGTCTCTCACAGCCGCACGATGCAACATTCTACCCCAGAGACAAGTCTCTCACAACCTTACGATGCAACAATCTACCCCTGAGACAAGCCTCTCACAACCTCACGATGCAACAATCTACCCCAGAGACAAGTCTCTCACAACCTCACGATGCAACAATCTACCCCGGAGACAAGTCTCTCACAACCTCACGATGCAACAATCTACCCCAGAGACAAGTCTCTCACAACCTCACGATGCAACATTCTACCCCAGAGACAAGTCTCTCACAACCTCACGATGCAACAATCTACTCCAGAGACAAGTCTCTCACAACCTCACGATGCAACATTCTACCCCAGAGACAAGTCTCTCACAACCTCACGATGCAACAATCTGCCCCGGAGACAAGTCTCTCACAACCTCACGATGCAACATTCTACCCCTTAGACAAGTCTCTCACAACCTCACGATGCAACAATCTACCCCAGAGACAAGTCTCTCACAACCTCACGATGCAACAATCTACCCCGGAGACAAGTCTCTCACAACCTCACGATGCAACAATCTACCCCTGAGACAAGTCTCTCACAACCTCACGATGCAACAATCTACCCCAGAGACAAGTCTCTCACAACCTCACAATGCAACATTCTACCCCAGAGACAAGCCTCTCACAACCTCACGATGCAACATTCTACCCCGGACACAAGGCTCTCACAACCTCACGATGCAACATTCTACCCCAGAGACAAGTCTCTCACAACCTCACGATGCAACATTCTACCCCAGAGACAAGTCTCTCACAACCTCACGATGCAACATTCTACCCCAGAGACAAGTCTCTCAGAACCTCACGATGCAACATTCTACCCCAGAGACAAGTCTCTCACAACCTCACGATGCAACAATCTACCCTGAGGCAAGTCTCTCACAACCTCACGATGCAACAATCTACCCCAGAGACAAGTCTATCACAACCTCACGATGCAACAATCTACCCCAGAGACAAGCCTCTCAGAACCTCACGATGCAACATTCTACCCCAGAGACAAGTCTCTCACAACCTCACGATGCAACATTCTACCCCGGAGACAAGTCTCTCACAACCTCACGATGCAACAATCTACCCCAGAGACAAGCCTCTCAGAACCTCACGATGCAACATTCTACCCCAGAGACAAGTCTCTCACAACCTTATGATGCAACATTCTACCCGGGAGACAAGTCTCTCACAACCTCACGATGCAACATTATAACCCCTGAGACAAGTCTCTCACAACCTCACGATGCAACAATCTAGCCCGGAGACAAGTCTCTCACAGCCGCACGATGCAACATTCTACCCCAGAGACAAGTCTCTCACAACCTTACGATGCAACAATCTACCCCTGAGACAAGCCTCTCACAACCTCACGATGCAACAATCTACCCCAGAGACAAGTCTCTCACAACCTCACGATGCAACAATCTACCCCGGAGACAAGTCTCTCACAACCTCACGATGCAACAATCTACCCCAGAGACAAGTCTCTCAGAACCTCACGATGCAACAATCTACCCCAGAGACAAGTCTCTCACAACCTCACGATGCAACAATCTAACCCCATAGACAAGTCTCTCACAACCTCACGATGCAACAATCTGCCCCGGAGACAAGTCTCTCAGAACCTCACGATGCAACAATCTACCCCAGAGACAAGTCTCTCACAACCTCACGATGCAACAATCTACCCCAGAGACAAGTCTCTCACAACCTCACGATGCAACGATCTGCCCCGGAGACAAGTCTCTCACAACCTCACGATGCAACAATCTGCCCCGGAGACAAGTCTCTCAGAACCTCACGATGCAACAATCTACCCCTGAGACAAGTCTCTCACAACCTCACAATGCAACATTCTACCCCGAGGACAAGTCTCTCAGAACCTCACGATGCAACAATCTACCCCAGAGACAAGTCTCTCACAACCTCACGATGCAACAATCTAACCCCTGAGACAAGTCTCTCACAACCTCACGATGCAACAATCTGCCCCGGAGACAAGTCTCTCAGAACCTCACGATGCAACAATCTACCCCAGAGACAAGTCTCTCACAACCTCACGATGCAACATTCTACCCCTGAGACAAGTCTCTCACAACCTCACGATGCAACATTCTGCCCCAAAGACAAGTCTCTCACAACCTCACGATGCAACAATCTACCCCTGAGACAAGTCTCTCACAATCTCACGATGCAACAATCTACCCCAGAGACAAGTCTCTCACAACCTCACGATGCAACAATCTACCCCGGAGACAAGTCTCTCACAACCTCACGATGCAACAATCTAACCCCGGAGACAAGTCTCTCACAACTTCACGATGCAACAATCTACCCCTGAGACAAGTCTCTCACAACCTCACGATGCAACAATCTACCCCGGAGACAAGTCTCTCACAACCTCACGATGCAACAATCTAACCCCGGAGACAAGTCTCTCACAACCTCACGATGCAACAATCTACCCCGAGGACAAGTCTCTCACAACCTAACGATGCAACAATCTGCCCCGGAGACAAGTCTCTCAGAACCTCACGATGTAACAATCTACCCCAGAGACAAGTCTCTCACAACCTCACGATGCAACATTCTACCCCTGAGACAAGTCTCTCAGAACCTCACGATGCAACAATCTACCCCGGAGACAAGTCTCTCACAACCTCACGATGCAACATTCTACCCCAGAGACAAGTCTCTCACAACCTCACGATGCAACATTCTACCCCAGAGACAAGTCTCTCACAACCTCACGATGCAACATTCTACCCCTGAGACAACTCTCTTACAACCTCACGATGCAACAATCTAATCCCGGAGACAAGTCTCTCACAACCTCACGATGCAACAATCTAACCCCAGAGACAAGTCTCTCACAACCTCACGATGCAACATTCTACCCCAGAGACAAGTCTCTCACAACCTCACGATGCAACAATCTACCCCTGAGACAAGTCTCTCACAAGCTCACGATGCAACAATCTACCCCGGAGACAAGTCTCTCACAACCTCACGATGCAACAATCTACCCTGGAGACAAGTCTCTCACAACCTCACGATGCAACAATCTACCCCTGAGACAAGTCTCTCACAATCTCACGATGCAACAATCTACCCCAGAGACAAGTCTCTCACAACCTCACGATGCAACTATCTACCCCGGAGACAAGTCTCTCACAATCTCACGATGCAACAATCTAACCCCGGAGACAAGTCTCTCACAACTTCACGATGCAACAATCTAACCCTGAGACAAGTCTTTCACAACCTCAAGATGCAACAATCTACCCCGAGGACAAGTCTCTCACAACCTCACGATGCAACATTGTACCCCGAGGACAAGTCTCTCAGAACCAAACGATGCAACAATCTGCCCCGGAGACAAGTCTCTCACAACCTCACGATGCAACAATCTACCCCAGAGACAAGTCTCTCACAACCTCACGATGCAACAATCTAACCCCAGAGACAAGTCTCTCACAACCTCACGATGCAACAATCTACCCCGGAGACAAGTCTCTCACAACCTCACGATGCAACAATCTACCCCAGAGACAAGTCTCTCAGAACCTCACGATGCAACAATCTAACCCCGGAGACAAGTCTCTCACAACCTCACGATGCAACAATCTACCCCAGAGACAAGTTTCTCACAACCTCACGATGCAACATTCTACCCCAGAGACAAGTCTCTCACAACCTCTCGATGCAACAATCTACCCCAGAGACAAGTCTCTCACAACCTCACGATGCAACAATCTACCCCGGACACAAGTGTCTCACAACCTCACGATGCAACAATCTACCCCAGAGACAAGTCTCTCACAACCTCACGATGCAACATTCTACCCCAGAGACAAGTCTTTCACAACGTCATGATGCAACAATCTACCCCTGAGACAAGTCTCTCACAACCTCACGATGCAACAATCTACCACAGAGACAAGTCTCTCACAACCTCACGATGCAACATTCTACCCCTGAGACAAGTCTCTCACAACCTCACGATGCAACATTCTACCCCAGAGACAAGTCTTTCACAACGTCATGATGCAACAATCTACCCCTGAGACAAGTCTCTCACAACCTCACGATGCAACAATCTACCACAGAGACAAGTCTCTCACAACCTCACGATGCAACATTCTACCCCTGAGACAAGTCTCTCACAACCTCACGATGCAACATTTTACCCCTGAGACAAGTCTCTCACAACCTCACGATGCAACATTCTACCGCGGAGACAAGTCTCTCACAACCTCACGATGCAACATTTTACCCCGGAGACAAATCTCTCACAACCTCACGATGCAACATTCTACCCCGAAGACAAGTCTCTCACAACCTCACGATGCAACATTTTACCCCGGAGACAAATCCACGCGACCACGGGGAGAACGTGTAGACTCCAAATATACAACGCGTCACGGTCGGGATTTACCTGGCACTTGCACAAGGGCTAATTTTCACCACACTGTCGCCATGTCAGATGTTCCGTCCGGCACTGAAAATCAATGTTAGAAATAGTTTTTATCGTTAAAAAGGTTTACACGAGTTTGAGACGTGATTTGACTACTTTTTTAATGAGTGGGCTTCGGCAGGATGAAGATGAGAACACGACCGGCCAAGACACACATTCACCGTGGAGATTAAATCAGTAATTTGCAGGTGCCTGGATAGATTCTTGCATTGCAGGACCATGAGGGATGGTGACAGCTTGGGATGTCCCTGATCCAGCTGTAGATCGATCATGGCTTATTATTAATATGTGGCCAACGCTCTTAAACCTCTTTCACTGCCTCTGTCCACCCAGCAGTGTGAGGCGCCACGGTGGCTAGGAGATGTTAACTACCTCGCCTGATATACAGGAGGTCGTGGATTCAATCCTGACCCTGACACCTGCTGTATATGCTCTCCCCGTGGTCACCTGGATTTTTCTCCGGGTCCTTCGGTGTTTCCCTCCACATTTTTAGAAGCACGCGTGTTAGAGTGTTCGTCTGCTGTACATTTCCATGTGATAAGCCGCTTCGTTGAGCTATCATTTGTGGCCGGGTCGCTATCGAAAAAGAGCAATGTAGCTCAGTGGGCCTTGCCTGGTAAAATACAAAAAATACTTTTAGTTGAATTCACCACCCTGTTTTTTCTCGCCCGGTCTCCCAGGGCTTCGGTAGGCGAGCCCGGGCCTGACCAGAGCAAGCTGGCGAACGCCAGCACCGAGCTTAGCCCCGAGTGCCGTGAGCTGCTCGGCGTCTACCACCACACCTTGGACGACGACGACAAGGTGGACCTCGATCTCATCCTGCACCTCCTCAACCAGATCTGCCAGAGCCCCAGCGATGGTGGGTGCCATCCACCGCGCCCCGGCCGGACGACGGCGGCGATGGTGATGGTGGTGGTGATGATGGTGGTGGTGATGGTGGTGGTGGTGATGGTGGTGGTGATGGTGGTGGTGATGGTGGTGGTGGTGGTGGTGACGGTGGTGACTGTGGTGATGGTGATGGTGATGATGGTGGTGGTGGTGGTGGTGATGATGGTGGTGGTGATGGTGGTGGTGATGATGGTGGTGATGGTGATGGTGATGATGGTGGTGGTGATGGTGGTGATGATGGTGGTGGTGGTGATGATGGTGGTGGTGATGGTGGTGGTGATGATGGTGGTGGTGATGATGGTGGTGATGGTGACGGTGGTGACAGTGGTGATGATGATGATGGCGGCGGCGATGATGATGATGATGGTGGTGGCGGTGATCGTTATTATTATGATGGGAATGATTTGCTGTTGACACAACTGCCCTCCATCACGCTGCGAGCGTCTCGGAGCGATTTGCGCTTTTCACTGGTGACATCTCAACAAGACTTTTGAAAGGGCAACCCCCCCCCCACCAGTGGCAGCTGTCCCTGTGCGCCACGAGGTGACACGGCACCTGGCCTGTAAGCGGGGCATTAGTCTGGCCAACAAGAGGCAATGATCACCGCTTTGTATAATCCCAGAGAAGCAATTTGCAAGGGTGTTTTTAAAGTCTACAAATAATCATCATAACACCGGCATGCAGTTGGAGAACATCTCTGCTGTATAGCTGGAGAAAGGAAGTGCTGTGGTTCCCCAGGCAGCGGCGGATCCAAGCCAGCACTTGGATCAATTCATGTTCACGTGTTATGAAGAAGAGCTGTTGCCCGAAACGTCGCCTATTTCATGTTTGATGGCCACGTACTGAATAGACTTTTCAAGAGTAATCACGCCTTCAAATGACAGACAGACAGAGAGAACTTGTGCATTGACTCTTTCAACCTCAGCTGATAGAGCTTTAAACAAATACCGTTGAGCTCTTTGCTGATGTTTGTTGTTGGTGCTGCTGGTGCTGCTGTTGTTCAGGAGCTGTGCTGATTTTTCTGCCGGGCTACGATGAGATCATCGCGCTGCGGGACCTCATTCTCTGGGACGACAAAAGATTTGCGTGGCAGAGCCACAAGTGAGTACGCTTTACCCACCTTCCCGACTCTGATGGGTGGCCTGCCGCTGCGGACGTGCGTGCGTACGCATCTGGGAGGAGGTACGGGCTCGTGTCCTACATACAGCTCGGCGGCGTTTTTTGGCCCTGTTAGCCGCCCGCCTGCACGCATGGCCATTGGCGCTCGTACCGTGTGTACGAGGGGCCCTTGACGACGGCGATCGTCATCATCGTCGTTTTCTGACTGTGAGCGCCTTGTGAAGGTTGCCACCTCGCACGCGGAAACATTTCTCTCAACTCTCTCGGCGACCGCGAGACCCTTCTTCCGTTCAGCTCCGTCCGTGATATTTTACCGAAGAACTCTGCTCGAGAACGCTCCTAGTTGCGTCCCATTGGTCAGATTGCTCGTGGACATTTTTTTTTTATCATCGAGGCAAAGGACGGGGCCCGTCGCGTCTCACTGCGACGCGCGTAGTACACACCGTCAACGTCAACTAAACCGGTTGTGAAAAGCAAGAGGGTAGAAAGTTGGGGAGCAGTCCCGCTGCCCCAAACCAGACTGGTCCCCACTGAAAGGGGTAAATTGTTCACTTGATTCGCTGCCTTGACCCGGCTTCTTGCATTTGCAAATTGCGCGTATTACGAAATAAGACGGAGCGGGTAGGAGGGTGCGACGTTCACCTCCCTGGCCTCGTGAATGCAGGAGGTCGTGGGTTCGATGCCGACCTTGTGACCCCTGCTGCGTATTTGGAGTCTGCGTGTGTCTCTTTCTTCCGCGTGGTCGCGTGGAATTTTCTCCGGGGTCCTCCGGTTTTTCCCTCCGCGTTTAAAATCACCGTCACGCGTTCGGAGCATTTGGCCGCAGCGTGTTCCCGCGCGATAAGCCACTTTGCCGAGCTGCCCTTTGCTTTTAAGTAAGAGCTGCATAAGCTCAGTGGGCCTTGCCTGGTGAAATAAAAAAAATAGTTTAGTTTAGACGTCGCCCAGCAGCTCACCGCTCGTTTGCAGAGGTTCACGTTTTGGGAATCCAGCGGCCCGCCCCGCTTGAGCCGCTACTCGTCGGCCGCCGGTCGGCGCTAAAGAGCTCTGTCGCTTGTTGTGGCAGGTACCACGTGTTCACCCTCCACTCCAACATGCAGACGTGTGACCAGAGGAGAGTTCTCAGGAGCGTGCCGCCGGGAACCCGCAAAATTGTGCGTATTTTATAATGTTGTCTCCTCTTCTAGCCTTGGTCGCTCCCATGTTGGTCCACCGGGGTGGGAGCAGGACGGCGGTAACGCGCGTGCCTCACAGCGAGAAGAGCCTGGGTTCGACTCCCGACTCAACCCCCCGTCGTGCATTGGGTTTCCTCCGGGTTGTCGGAGGCTTTTCTCCCGTAGCAAAAACAACAAAAAAACTTGCACACCAAACTCTTTGGTTCTATTCGGTAAAGCCACGTTAAAAAAAACAACAACAAAAAATAATAAAAAATTCACGACGTTTCGGCCCACAACACAAGTGGCCTTCATCAGGTGAAGGGAGCAGACTGTCTAGAGGTCAGCGGTGTCCTCTAGACAGTCTGCTCCCTTCACCTGATGAGGGCCACTTGTGTTGTGGCCCGAAACGTCGTGAATTTTTATTTTTATTTTTTGTTGTTGTTTTTTAACGCGACTTTACCGAATAGAACCAAAGAGTATGGATCCTTGCAGTCACGAAAGCTTTAAATCTAGAATCGATAACCTGCACACCGTGTTACCGGTATTGGGCAAACATCCAAACGCTTGCAACAAAAATTAACCTTGCGAACGATTCAGTTGGAATTGCGCACAGCGGCGGCGGCGACATCGCGCCCCTACTGCAGAAACGCTCACGAACGACAGTGGAGAAAGCCAGCGAGGCCTTTCCAGGGTAAAGCAGCGTAAATAATAATAATAACACATTGAGCTCGAATGTTCAAAGTCTGTTCAAAGTTTGTTGAACTGATTTGTTTTATTTGCGTGCGTGCAGTTGGGGTAGATTCATTAACTCACAGACTGCTTAATTTTGGAATGAAGAACGCGAAGCAACATCGCCGCTTAACTTGTATAGACAAATTTCCGTTTTTCGGTACGCCCCAGCGTACACCTTGAGCCACAAGTGGACAGCTGCCACCGGGGGGGGGGTCCCTTGGCTACATCTCAGCAGGACTTTGGAACGATTGAGATGAAATGCGATGTCGGCCGCTGTGAGTTGCTGAGGCTTCTAAGCAATGCCCTGTACGTGCAAATCCATGAAGTCTTCGTCAGAATAACCGAGTCACCTGACTCCTGACTTCTTAAGCAGGTGTTAGACCGCATCCATTATTTTTCATCTCCCCTCCTCTTTTCCGAACATAGATGGACTCGTCCATCTGAAGAAACTTGTCAAATCGCTCTCCGTGGTGCTAACGTTAAAAAATACGCCACTTTTTTCAAATTTTCTTGTTGTGGTTTTCACACCTGATGATGATTGCTTGTGTTGCAGTCGAAACGTCGTGAGAATTTTATCGTTTTATATTTTTATTATTCAATTGTTTCCCTTCTACATTACTTTACCGAAAGAACCAAGAATATGAATCCCTGCAGTCACGGAAGCTTTAAATCAAAATGTAGGTGTCATGGATGTTGAACTTCTTTCACGCCATACGTAGCAACCGCACTAATTGGACAACATGCGTTTGTAAAAAAAAAAACGAGAATTAAATTTAGATTTAAAACAACAGATACTGTGTATAACAACAGTTTGGTTAAAATGATAGTTTTTCATTACGGGCGGTCCTCGACCTACAAACATCCGCACTTAGGAACACCCCACATTGACGAATATCCGCACTTACGAACACCCGCACTTACGAACCGCATTCCGTGAAACATAAATGTTTCTAACATCGACTTCGAAACGTGAACTCGTGCTTGCAAACTGAACCACGGGACCATTTTGTTCGGCGGTGCGGCGATCCTGTCTAGATTTAGAAGATTGTTTTCACGGTGATGAACGTGTGCGTGTGTGTGCGTGTGTGTGTGTGTGTGCGTGTGTGTGCGTGTGTGTGTGTTTGTGCGTGTGCGTGTGTATGTGTGTGTGTATGTGTGTGTGTGTATGTGTGTGTATGTGTGTGTATGTATGTGTGTGTGTGTGCGTGTGTGTATGTGTGTATGTGTGTGTATGTGTGTATGTGCGTGTGTGTATGTGTGTGTGTATGTGTGTGTATGTGTGTGTATGTGTGTGTATGTGTATGTGTGTGTGTATGTGTCTGCTTTATTGACCTGGTCAAGGCCTATGATACCATCAGTAGGCCTGGGCTCTGGGTCGTTCTTCGTGCTTTTGGAGTACCTGACCCTCTGCTCACGATCATTAAGGACCTTCATGATGGTGAGCGGGCCCGGGTAAAACTACGTGGCCGGGAGTCAGAGCCATTCCCTGTACACCTTGGGGTGCGACAGGGATGTCCTCTGGCTCCCACATTATTTAACATCTATTTTGACCACGTAGTTCGTGAAGCCTTCAATAGCTGTACCGGGGGAATCTCCATATGGTACAGATATAATGGGAGGCTAATCGATGCCCGGGTGCGGTCAAGGGATGGCTCCCTATTGCTCAACCACGTTATGTATGCTGATGACTTGGTAATAGCTGCTCAGTCAGAGGAGGAGTTGGAGACGCTGCTGCTGAGACTGGAGCGTGCCACTAAGAGGTGGGGCCTTACCATCAGCCCCACCAAAACTAAGCACCTGCCTGGGTATTTTGTACCATCGGACACTCCACCCCCACAACTCCCAATCGGTGATGGGGCAGTTGTGGAGAGAGTGGAGAGTTTCCCATACCTGGGCAGTGTGCTTATGACTGGCTCCAGTTTAACAGCTGAGGTCTCACTCCGAATCAGTCGAGCGGCAATATCTTTTCATCGGCTGCGTAACGCTGTGTGGAAGCTACCTGGTCTGTCGCTCCGCACTAAGCTTCAGGTCTTCTCGGCCACGGTCATTCCCTCCCTTCTCTACGCTTGCGAAACGTGGACCCCCCTAATGGAACATCTTCGCCGGTTAGAAACATTTAGGCTGGCCTGCCTACGTTCCATCCTGGGTTTAACCAGACTGGATTGTGTGAGGAGCTCACAAATCCTTGAAAGATCTGGGCAGGGTCCCATCGGTGAGCTCCTCCGGCAGGCAAGGCTGCGATGGCTGGGTCATGTAGCCCGCATGCCCAGCCACCGCATGCCGAAACAGCTTTTGTTTGGCCGGATTGAGGGGGCTAAGCGGGCGCGGCACGGGCTAGAGAAGAGATGGAGTGATGTGGTACAGGAGGACGTGGAGCTGAGTGGACTTGCCGATGACTGGTACCAGCGGTGTCAAGATCGGCCTCTGTGGAGGAGGCTCGTGAAGGATGCTACTGGGCAGTTGGAGGCAGTCGCCCTCCAACAACAACGGAGGGCGGAGGAGCGACGCTCACAACAGCGAGCGGAGCGCCGGGTGGCTAAAGCACAGCAGGTTGGCACAGTAGGGGGCACAGGTGGTGCATCAGCCAGTCATCTCAGTCAGTCGACCCGTGGCACCTGGGTCTGCCCCGTGACCTCCTGCCAGCGGGCGTTCGACACTTCACGTGGCCTCAGGGTGCACATAGCCTGGCACAAGCGTCGTGGTGACGTCACCGCCACTTAGTGGCGAATGGCGGTTGTTGTTGTTGTTGTGTATGTGTGTGTGTATGTGTGTGTGTGTATGTGTGTGTATGTGTGTGTATGTGTGTGTGTATGTGTGTGTGTATGTGTGTGTGTGTATGTGTGTGTGCGTGCGGGCTGGAGGCGGTCACAGCTCGCTCCGTCCCTTTTCATTTTCTGTTTTAACCCCCAAACCCCGTCGCAAGATCCTGTCGACGAATATAGCGGAGGGCGGCATCGCGTTGAACGACGTGGTGTTCGTGATCGACTCGGGGAAAGTGAAGGAGGTGCTGACACACGCGTGCAGAGAGCGCGTGCACGCACACACACGCGCACACACGCGCGCATCAGCGACGGAACGCTCTTCCTCGAGATATCAGGGATCCCTGAATCTGTGTACATTTTTTTAGATGCCCCTCAAGACCTATTTATACGCTTCCGCTTATTACATTTTTTGTTCATTTAGCTAATTATTTTAAAAAATGTATTTATAATATTCTGTTCATGCTGAGTGTCTGCTGCTGCTGCTGCTGCATCTTGTACAGCAGCAGCCTCAACATTTTTGGCACCAGGGACCGGTTTCGTGGAAGACAATTTTTTTTCACTTGGGGGGCGGTCACGCTGCCGTGCGCCGGCTAGCCCATTCGCCGCTAGCAGCAAGAGGTTCACGGTTCGAATCTGGCAGGCGCCACCCTGGCTATCGCCGCGAATGTTTTAACGATCCGATACGTTTCCACTGCGCGTGCGTCTGCTTCGGTGGAATGTTAAAGACCCCGTGACGTCATTCGAGATGAGTAGGCCATTGTGTACCGGCTTCACCGGCCATTTTTTTAATATCACCCCCCCCCTCCTCCTCCTCCCAGCCAGTGCAGATTATTACTCAATTGGGTTCATAATAAGGTTTTTTGGATTTAAATTTCGATTTAAAGCTTTCGTGACTGCAATGATTCATCTTCTTTGGTTCTTTCGGTAAAGTCACCACCACGTAGAATGAGAATAAAATAATAAATTGATAAAATAAAATAACACAATAATAATATTCTAACACGACGTTTCGGCCACAACACAAGCGGCCTTCATCAGGTGAAGGGGACGAGATTGTCTGGTAGGAAGTCTGATTTTTTCCGATATAACAAGGAAATAATATTGGTCGCGAAAGCCCACGTGTTAAACTACTCAAATTGGGGTAGCAATATCGTCCCACCCCCCCCCCCCCACCCCCCCCTATTGCGAATACTTAGCAGGACCCTCCTGAGACAAAGAGTTTTTTGAGACTGGGTGGCGATTCCCCCCCGGGTGAACAAGCAAAATAATAAATGATGGCTATAATTTTCGGAGAGATAAGCGGGGGTGGTAATGTTTTGCCGCTGGTTGGGTGACCGTGCGTCCGTCCTGCCCTGCAGAAATCGTACGACGCGCTCGCCTCGGCCACCATGCTCAAGACGGTCTGGATTTCCCAGGCCAGCAGCCTCCAGAGGAGCGGCAGGTATGGGTTTTCACGGGCGTGCATCAACACTGTTGGCACCTCCGATTAGCGAGAGAATGTCAACTATACACACGTACATAAATGCATCGTCTCTCGACGTCATCTCATCTGGTACAAGGTGACTCGTCACCGAGTGGGCTGTCGGTAGCTCCCAACACGACCGTTTGCATAGTTCCCCGGCTGTAAGCGCGTCGGGGCAAAAGAGATGATGGGAGCGTGAATTCTGTAGCGAAAAAGTGCAAGGGGAGAAGCAAAGTGGGTGAGCGTTGTTAGTGAGGTGAGTGGGTGAGTGAGTGAGTGAATGCATCGTAGTGTCGGGGTTTAGCACTACGCTGCGCTACGAACCCGGCCACCCTGGTTCGATTCCCGCTCGCGGTCAACCGCGGCGACGGTCATCTAAACCGTTCCTGCGCCGGGCGTGGCGTCGGCCACCCGCCTCCCCCTGAGCCGCAATGCCGGGCCCTTCGTAGGTGCCCGCTAGCGGCGCTTGTTCCCGCGGTCTGTAAAAGGCCGTACGGGGGGGGGCAGGATGTTTACATTTCTGTCACGAGGACACGACACGCCACGAACCGAGCGACCTGGGGTTTTTCATCGCCGTGCTTTGCGACTCAGTTGGGGAATCTTCGTGTTGGCGTGACCTGCTGCGCTCGCGAGCGGTGGGACACGGCGGCGTCGACAGAGACGGAGGCACCGGTCCCGTGGGACGCG
Organism: Petromyzon marinus; assembly: GCF_048934315.1. Classification (NCBI taxonomy): domain Eukaryota; kingdom Metazoa; phylum Chordata; class Hyperoartia; order Petromyzontiformes; family Petromyzontidae; genus Petromyzon; species Petromyzon marinus. Next base: position 1,390,248 of record NW_027422996.1, on the reverse strand, counting down.
TCCACGGCGCGATTTGTGGAAGAAACGACAACGAGTGCCTGGGATATAAACACACACGCGGGGGGAATTCTCTCTCTCTCTCTCGTCTTCTTTGCGTTTTTTGTGTCGGGGCAGGGCTGGGAGGTGTCGCCCCGGCATCTGCTTCCACCTGTTCAGCAAGGTGCGCTTCCGGAACATGCCGGAGTTCCAGGCCCCCGAGCTGCTTCGAGAGCCGCTGCAGGTACGGACGACGCGGGCCAACGGGCAGCCAGAAGGCGCGCGAGGGTAAGAGCGCGTTCCAGACGGCGCGGCGAGTCGCAGACCACCAACAAATACTCGCCCGGCGCAACTGATGAATACGAAGCGCTCGCAGCGCTCACAGCGAACACCCCCGGGGAGGGGGGGTGAGGGGGGCGCCGTCGCGTGCCGTCGAGGGCCTTCAGGCTGACGTTGGCCCCCGTTCTGAAGAGATTTTTCGACGATCCTCACGAAGCCACGGCCGGTGGACACCGTCAGCGGTGTGACGCTCTGGCTCACTGTGCCTCTCTTCAGTATCCCAGGGATAGACGTTCATCATCGTCAATATTCATCATCGTCAATATTTATTATCATCATCGCCATCTTCATCATCGCCAATATTTATCATCATCGCCATCTTCATCATCGCCAATATTTATCATCGCCATCTTCATCATCGCCAATATTTATCATCGCCATCTTCATCATCGCCAATATTTATCATCATCGCCAATATTTATCATCATCGCCAATATTTATCATCATCGCCAATATTTATCATCATCGCCATCTTCATCATCGCCAATATTTATTATCATCATCGCCATCTTCATCATCGCCAATATTTATCATCATCGCCATCTTCATAATCGCCAATATTTATCATCATCGCCATCTTCATCATCGCCAATATTTATAATCATCGCCATCTTCATCATCGCCAATATTTATCATCATCGCCAACTTCATCGTCGCCAACTTCATCATCGTCATCAGCAGAATCATAGCCCCTGACCAAGAGTGCCCCGGAATGCGCCACGTCTTGTGACGCGTGTGACGTGAGTGTAGGAAACGGCTTGCGTTGTGTACGGTGGGTGATGATCCATCATGAATGGTTCAGGTCGACACGTGAGCACAACAGCGACGCGTTGTCGTACAACCCCTCCAGCCAGCAAGGTTTTGTCACGTCAACAAAACGCGCCAATCAGTTTACTACTTCGGCACCACCGGCAGTGTTGGAGAGTGAATCCGCAACAATTACGATTTCAGCAGTACAACGTTTTGCCGGCAATTACGTCCCCGCATCATCGGGCAATTTTGCCGGAATAGATTTTTCCAGAATATAAAACATTCTCCTGCGGAGGGAGCTGGTAGGAACCTGTTGCGTTGCTCGGTCAATAGCCAGGGTCAACGGCGGCTCCGTGGTGTAGACCGCAAATATGTAGTGTTGTAAAGACGAGTAAACTTCTCAGGAGGCACACTCTGTTTATTGTAACTGTTCCTTACACAATCCTTAACACACACAGAGGGATATTCTGTCCCCTCACCCGATACCCTAGGGAGGTACAGCCTCCTAGCTTGGCGGGACTCGCACGTCTACCGCTAACCTCCTAGCTTGGCGGGACTTGCACGTCTACCGCTAACCTCCTTGATACCTAAGGAGGTACAGCCTCCGGACTTGGTGGGACTCACACGTCTACCGCTATCCTAGCCTAGAGTCCTCCGGCTTGGACCTAGGGGAGGCTATCTGACCCACCGCTGGCCCCGGTGGGTCCTGACCGCCGGGTATGGCGAGCCTTAGCCCTCAAAAGGGCTGGAAGGCTGGTCCAGGGTCCTGGCCTCTTGTTGCTGTGACAGCTCTCTCGCTGGTTCAGCTGTTCCACTGCTGGATTGTTTTTTTTCGCTTGCTGTGTTGCGATTGAAACATCGTGATGTTTTACCAAAAAAACCAAACACTGTGGATTCCTGCAGTCACGAAAGCCTCAAATCGAGAATCATTAATTCGTTTATTCATTTGAGATTTTTTTTCTTGGTAATCGGGTTTTCATTTTCTTGGTAGTGGCTGTAATAAGCGATTCGGTCCTCATAAATAACTAATGTGTAGCGTCATAGGATACTGTTGTTGTTGTTATTATTATTACAACGCTTTTAAAGAATAGAAAAAGAGGATCAACGGGAGGGGGGGTGCCATCACGGTGATATTTATTTTGGGGGGGGGGGATCACCTGCACCACCTCTGCCGCTGCCGCTGCCGCTGCCGCTGCAGGAACTGTGCCTGCACACCAAGCTGCTGGCGCCGGCCTGCATGCCGGTCGCCGAGTTCCTGGCCAAGGCTCCGGATCCCCCGCCCAATCTCATCGTCCGCAACGCCCTGCAGATCCTCAAGGTGCGGTGCGGTGGTGTGCGTGCGTGTGCGTGCGCGTGTGTGCGCGTGCGTGTGTGCGTGTGTGTGTGCGTGTGTGTGTGCGCGCATGTGTGTGTGCGTGTGTGTGCGCGTGTGTGTGTGCGTGTGTGTGTGTGTGCGCGCGTGTGTGTGTGCGTGTGTGTGTGCGTGCGTGGAAATTCACGTGGCCTGACCCAAAAACCAATTGAGTCGCAACAATATACGTACGAAGGAGAAAAACAAAAACCCCGGGTCGCTGGGTTCGTAACGCAAAGCGAGCTCACGGCACAGAGACAAATATCCCCCACGTAGCCTTGTCAGACGTTTCGGGGGCAAGGTGCCGGTAGCAAGCGTGCACGAAGGCCGGCGCCGCACGCACCGGGGGTGGGTGGGTTGCCAGCACCGCAGCCGGCCATCATCTCTGTCTCCCCGAGTGGTAATGTTTACACACACCGCACCTGGTGGTACTCATTAAAGGCAGGCCATTTTAGGATCGGTTCAGATAATTGTCGGCGGCGTTGGCCTCGAGCGGGAATCAAAACTCGACGATGACCGCCGTTCGCCGCCGAGCGGCGGCGACATCACCGCGGCGCTCGCGCCGGTCCGCGTGCTCTCTAAGGCCGCGTGAAGCGTCACGGGGGCCAGACCCCCAAAGCGCCGTGGCTGACGACGACGCGAAGGCATCAACCCAGGAACGCGCGAGCGTGTTCGTGCTCGCAGGCGATCGACGCGATGGACGACCGGGAGGACCTGACGGAGCTGGGTCATCGCCTGCTGGACCTGCCCGCGGAGCCTCACCTGAGCAAGATGGTGCTGCACGGCGTCGTGCTCAAGTGCCTCGACCCGGTGCTCACCATCGCCTGCTCGCTCGCCTGCCGCGACCCCTTCGCGCCGCCCGGCCAGCCGGCGCACAGACGCGCTGCCGCCGCCTTCTCGCGCAGGAATCTCGCCGCCTTCACGTTCAGCGATCACATGGCCCTGCTCCGGGCATTCCAGGTGGGGTGACTGACGCAGGTTGCAGTTGTCACGTGGGTGGGTGGGAGGGAGGGAGGGGTGTGTTTGGCATGTCGGTCGGTCTGTGAGATTTGCATTTCATCGAGCGCCACTCCGTTACACTGTGGCATTTCGGAGAGCGCTTTCCACGTGATAAGCGACATCCATAATAAAGGTTTTTTGTTGTCGGTTATCGCCACCACCCGACGCAGCCAATTTGTGAGGTTTGTCACATCAACAGAATGAGTTTCGTCTTCAGCACACCGGTGTGTTGGGAGAGTAAACCCACCACATTTAAAATTCAAGCACAAACAAACCTTACTTATTGGCCGTGTCGGGCGGTGGCGGGTTTAACGACACATTTATATTTGCGTGATCTAACCCAAAAAAATATACATTTTTCTGGATATAATTTGTCGTCGAAGCCCACTGCGTTTTTTGGTTTTGGCCATGTTTGTTTGTTGTAGTACGGAGTTCGACTGATGGCCTTAAATCTAAGTTGTCTTGTGGTTGTTGTTGTTGTTTGACTTGCATCCCACTGGGATTTTTGCACACAGCGTTGGTGGTTTACACGGTGCTTTTTCTGGAATATTTTGCTGTTTTTTTCCTGGATTTTCTGTTTTTGCACAAAGTCACAGAGTCACACGTAGCAGTCACTTTAAGATGTTTTTCTCGTTCGCGTTTTGTTGCTTTGTTGCCGTGGCACCACGATTCAAGAGCCGAACGGCTCACAGGGCTCGCCTGCCTGCACCAAATAAATGAAACTGAAACCGATAGGCGACACGCATCATCACACCTCACCCTGGACGCGCTACGAAGGGGCACCCCCTGTGCGGCACCACGAGGTGGCTCAGCACCTGGGCCTGCACGCGGGAAATTCGTCCGTCTACAGCGGGCATCGATTTTTTTGCTCCTGAAAGTGCGATCCAAGCGGTGGTGTAATATTTTGAAAATGGCACGTTTTGGAGCATGACGCATTTAAGGATCTGTAACATCCACTCTAAGGCATTTCTATTTAAAGCTTTCGTGACTGCAAGGATTCATCTTCTTTGGTTCTTTCGGTAAAGTCACCACGTAGAATGAGAATAAAATAATAAATTGATCAAATAAAATAACAATAAAATTCTCACGATGTTTCGGCCACTTGTGTTGTGGCCACTTGTGTTATGGCCGAAACGTCGTGAGAATATTATTGTGTTATACTGGTAGGAACGAAGTTGTAAACTGAGTGTACCAGCCTGCAATAGATTAATGTGTCCGTCCGTCCGTCCCCTTTCAATACTTTAACGAAGTGAAATCTCGTGCTGTTGGGTGTAAAATCAGCAATAGACAGCGCAGAGACTTGTCCTACCAGCCCACCCTGCAGGGACCTGTTATTTTTTTAATCAATGTATTGTTTTATTCTCATTCTACGTGACTTTACCGAAAGAACCAAAGAAGAACACTCTAAGGCAGTCAATTTTTTTTATTATTTTATCAAGCGAGGGCCATCGAGCTACGTGGCTCTTTTTCAGAAGCGACCTGGCCGACAGACGATAGCCCAATGAAGTGGCTTATTGCGTGGAAATTTAACGCAGCCAAATACTTCTGAAACGCACGTTTCTGAATGCGGAGAGAGAACAAAAAACGGAGAAACATCCACGCGACCACGGGGAGAATATGCAAACTCCACGTGTGCAGCGGGCATCAGGGGTCAGGATAAAACTCACGACATCCCGTATACCAGGCGAGGTAGTTAACATCCCGCAACCAAAAAAACCAGGGCCGGCCCGCCAGATTCGAACCGTGAACCTCTGCTGCATCTCCTGCCGGGCCACGTCACCGCCGCCTCTTTAAAAAGTTTATTTCCGTTGCGCTGTCTGCGTCTCCGTCCTGCCAGGCGTGGCAGAAGGCGTGCGCCGGAGGCTCGGAGCGCTCCTTCTGCGAGCGAAGCTTCCTGAGCCGGGGCACCATGGAGATGATCGTCGGCAAGAGGACGCAGCTGTTGGGTCATCTGCGCGCGTCCGGTAGGGCGAGCGGCCGGGTCGGCTCGGAAAGTTTCGGAGGGCGTCCAGCCGGCGGCCGCTGTGATCCTGGGGTACCAGGTTTCGGCTTCCCGTCTGCGATGAAACTGGGTTCTCAAGTGTAGCGACTTCTTGGTCTGAGCCCGGCTACTAATGACTAGCGTAGAGACCCATAGACTCACATAGAGACCCATAGACTCACATTGAGACCCATAGACTCACATAGAGACCCATAGACTCACATAAAGACCCATAGACTCACATAGAGACTCAAATACTCACATAAAGACCCATAGACTCACATAGAGACTCAACTACTCACATAGAGCCCCATAGACTCACATAGAGACCCATAGACTCACATAGAGACTCAAATACTCACATAGAGACCCATAGACTCACATAGAGACCCATAGACTCACATAGAGACACATAGACTCACATAGAGACCCATAGTCTCACATAGAGACCCATAGACTAACAAAGAGGCCCATAGACTCACATAGAGGCCCATAGACTCACATAGAGACCCATAGACTCACATAGAGACCCATAGACTCACATAGAGACCCATAGACTCACACAGAGACCCATAGACTCACATAGAGACCCATAGACTCACATAGGGACCCATAAACTCACACAGGGACCCATAGACTCACATTGAGACCCATAAACTCACACAGGGACCTATAGACTCACATAGAGACCCATAGACTCACATAGGGACCCATAGACTCACATAGAGACCCATAGACTCACATAGAGACCCATAGACTCACATAGGGACCCATAGATTCACAAAGAGACCCATAGACTCACATTGAGACCCATAGACTCACATAGAGACCCATAGACTCACATAGAGACCCATAGACTCACATAGAGACCCATAGACTCACATAGAGACCCATAGACTCACATAGACACCCATAGACTCACATAGGGACCCATAGACTCACATAGAGACCCATAGACTCACATTGAAACCCATAGACTCACATAGAGACCCATAGACTCACATAGAGACTCAAATACTCACATAGAGACCCATAGACTCACATAGAGACCCATAGACTCACATAGAGACCCATAGAATCACATAGGGACCCATAGACTCACATAGAGACCCATAGACTCACATAGAGACCCATAGACTCACATAGAGACCCATAGACTCACATAGAGACCCATGGACTCACATAGAGACCCATATACTCACATAGAGACCCATAGACTCACATAGAGACCCATAGACTCACATAGAGACCCATAGACTCACATAGAGACCCATAGACTCACATAGAGACCCATAGACTCACATAGAGACTCAAATACTCACATAGAGACCCATAGACTCACATAGAGACCCATAGACTCACATAGAGATACATAGACTCACATAGAGACCCATAGTCTCACATAGAGACCCATAGACTCACAAAGAGACCCATAGACTCACATAGAGACCCATAGACTCACATAGAGACCCATAGACTCACATAGAGACCCATAAACTCACACAGGGACCCATAGACTCACATAGAGACCCATAGACTCACATAGAGACCCATAGACTCACATAGAGACCCATAGACTCACATAGAGACCCATAAACTCACACAGGGACCCATAGACTCACATAGAGACCCATAGACTCACATAGAGACCCATAGACTCACATAGAGACCCATAGACTCACATAGAGACCCATAGACTCACATAGAGACCCATAGACTCACATAGAGACCCATAAACTCACATAGAGACCCATAGACTTACATAGAGACCCATAGACTTACATAGAGACCCATACACTCACATAGAGACCCATACACTCACATTGAGACACATAGACTCACATAGTGACCCATAGACTCACATAGAGACTCAAATACTCACATAGAGACCCATAGACTCACATAGAGACCCATAGACTCACATTGAGACCCATAGACTCACATAGAGACCCATGGACTCACATAGAGACCCATAGACTCACATAGAGACCCATAGACTCACATAGAGACCCATAGACTCACATAGAGACCCATAGACTCACATAGAGACCCATAGACTCACATAGAGACCCATAGACTCACATAGAGACACATAGACTCACATAGTGACCCATAGACTCACATAGAGACTAAAATGCTCACATAGAGACCCATAGACTCACATAGAGACCCATAGACTCACAAAGAGACCCATAGACTCACATAGAGACCCATAGACTCACATAGAGACCCATAGACTCACATATAGAGACCCATAGACTCACATAGAGACCCATAAACTCACACAGGGACCCATAGACTCACATAGAGACCCATAGACTCACACAGGGACCCATAGACTCACATAGAGACCCATAGACTCACAAAGAGACCCATAGACTCACATAGAGACCCATAGACTCACATATAGAGACCCATAGACTCACATAGAGACCCATAAACTCACACAGGGACCCATAGACTCACATAGAGACCCATAGACTCACATAAAGACCCATAGACTCACATAGGGACCCATAGACTCACATAGAGACACATAGACTCACATAGAGACCCATAGACTCAGATAGAGACCCATAGACTCACATAGAGACCCATAGACTCACATAGAGACCCATAGACTCACATTGAGACCCATAGACTCACATAGAGACCCATATACTCACATAGAGACCCATAGACTCACATAGAGACCCATAGACTCACATAGAGACTCAAATACTCACATAGAGACCCATAGACTCACATAGAGACCCATAGACTCACATAGAGACCCATAGACTCAGATAGAGACCCATTTACTCACATAGAGACTCAAATACTCACATAGAGACCCATAGACTCACATAGAGACCCATAGTCTCACATAGGGACCCATAGACTCACACAGTGACACATAGACTCACATAAAGACCCATAGACTCACATAGAGACTCAAATACTCACATAGAGACCCATAGACTCACATAGAGACCCATAGACTCACATAGAGACCCATAGACTCAGATAGAGACCCATAGACTCACATAGAGACCCATAGACTCACATAGAGACACATAGACTCACATAGTGACCCATAGACTCACACAGAGACCCACAGACTCACACAGAGACCAATAGACTCACATAGAGACCCATAAATGTACGGAGACCCTGCAGACATTAGATTGAGATCCATAGTGTCACAGGGACTGAGCTGTAACAATGCCGGGTGCTCAAGTGTAAGGTAGCTGAAGGTCTCATCCCGGCTACTCATGACTCGCATCGAGACCCATAGATTTACAGAGACCCATAGACATTACAAAGAGATCCCTAGCCTCACAGACACTGAGTTATGATTAAACCGGCTTCTTAAGTGTAGCAAGTTTACGGTCTCGGCCAGGTCACCAAATGACCGCACACAAAATAAATCCTATTAAATTTGCTTCTGCACTTAATTTGGCTAAGATTCCAGCTCTGAGAATTTAACATTTTTCAGTTTGACCGTCATGCAACTGATATTAGTCTCATACAACAGAGCGACGTGTCAACTGGAGGTCACTTGAACGGGAGCTCTGTAGTAGCTCTACGATATCCGCCTCCGTTGGTCGCTCTCCATCACGGATGGTTGAGAGACCTCTGAAAGGATGACGCATCTCACGTCACGATGCTTGTGGCACGATGGGAATGATATTGAGGATTGATTTAAGGGAAAAAAAAAACTCGGAATATATATTGTGGTCCGTCTCTTCTTATTGTTGAGAATTCTGCACTAACTCTCCCGGCAGGTTGGCAGCCTTACACACACTGCAGTGTCAACACTTGTGCATCACAGCAAACAGGGTCTGGGTTCGATTTCTGATTTTGGCGACTTTCTGTGTGCAGTTTATTTGTTTGTACAGTTTCCTCTGGTTTCTCTGATTTCATCCCATAGTAAGCACTGGCGGAGCCAGTAGGGGGGGGGGGGGTGGCACGTGCCCAGCCAATGATCCGATCGAAATCCCTAATTTCGATCGGATCATTGGGGTTTATTGGTAATAAATCGGCATTTTGCAACCCCCATATTATTACTACGTGCCAGGGACTCTATGAGATGATAGGTTAATAGTCTGAGTCCACAATTGGCAATAAGTAACGGCAAAGCGGTTATAAGCGACTCACAGAATTGTGCGCAGTTGCGTATATACAGGACACGACTTCGCTGAAGGCATCAACACCTTCAGCGAGCGCGATGCTGATCACAAAACGGGGTTCAAATTCACCCCTCGATCACCGCACACGCGTCGAATAAAGAGCAAGGGACAATTTTTAATTGCTGGAGGGGTTGCCCCCACCTTCCTGAAAAGCCTGGCTTTGCCATTGATAGTAAGTAAATAAATATTAGCATAAAATGTAACTGATATTGGTCAAACATCCCAATGCTGTAAAACAATTATCTATAAATTACTCAATTGGGATCACACACACGGAGCGGCAACATCATCGCACCTCTACCACAAAAACTAGGCAGGACCCTTCTGTGCCATGGTGGGAAAATGTTAACGACCTCGCTTGGTACACAGGAGGTCGTGGGTTCGATCCCGACCCTGACGCCTGCTGCTGCTGTATATTTGGAGTTTGCGTGTCTCTCTCTCCGTGGTCACGTGGATTTTTCTCCGGGTCCTCCCTCCACATTGAGAATCAATGTCACACGTGTCAGAATTTGTTTTCCCATTTTTTCTGGCAACAACAACAGGTGTTAAGATCATTGGTGAAGCCATGTTTCTCGCAAAAGTGCGGAGTTGGCCTGATAACTTTAATCTAAATTGTCTTATGGTTGATCATTGTTTTTTTACCCTTTTATCTGGCAACAAAACTGACACCTTTTTTAAGACAAGGAGTCATGGTTGCGTTGACCACAATACCTGCAGTCAAAACGCAAACAAAAAACACACTCTGATAATATATGCATTAAATTTCGATTTAAAGCTTTCGTGACTGCAATGATTCATCTTCTTTGGTTCTTTCAGTGAAGTCACGTAGAATGAGAATAAAATAATAAATTGATAAAATAAAATAACACAATAATATTCTCACGACGTTTCGGCCACAACACAAGCGGCCTTCATCAGGTGAACGGACGAGACTGTCTGGTAGGACAGCGCTGGAGTGAAAGAGCCACGTTCAGATCACGACCTTTAAGCTGTGTGAGAGGAAACAAAGCGCCTTGACAAAGGAATTAGCATATAATTTAGCATTGAAAAGGCTGAGTGATTAGCTTGTGACTGGTCACAGAAATAGCTATGTTAAAAGTTAAAGCATACACATCCGCAGAGGCACCCCTTGACAAAGGAATTAGCATAGAATTTAGCATTGAAATAGCTAAGTTAAAGCATACATATCCGCAGAGGCACCCCTTGACAAAGGAATTAGCATATAATTTAGCATTGAAATAGCTGAGTGATTAGCTTGTAACTGGTCACAGAAATAGCTACGTTAAAGTCAGAGCATACACATTCACCGAGGCACTTAGTACAAATCAAACAGGAGAATTTAGCATTGAAATAACTAGGCGAATTTAGCATTGAAATAACTGAGTAATTAGCTAGTGACTGGTCACAGAAATGACTATGTTGAAGTCAAGGCCTACACATCTGAGCTATTCACAGTACTATATAGTGAACCAATAAAAAACTAAAATATAAATTACCTTAATGTTATCAATAAACTCTATATTCTCCAATCAGCTAAGCTACCAACAATAAGTCGTTATATATCACAATGCTATATGGCGAAAAAATGGGTGGATTCTTACCCTCAACTTTAGCAACACGAATAGCTACGGGCCCCGTTCAGACGTACGAGTTCATCCATAGTCGGAACAGAGGAGGGAGAGAGAGACAGCTGCGAGGCGCTATTATACTCCATGTTGTAAACCATACCATTAACCGTGGTGTGAGAGGTATTAAGAGTCAATGCTGGCGAAAGAGCTGCGGTCTGAAGGTCATTGTAAAATAAATTAATTAAGAACAGAAATGATTTAAAACATCTTTCCAATGGTTACTAAGCCAGAATCCATCTTCTCGGTTGAAATTGTCTCTGTGCTTGTATATGTGAATGGCCTCATGAACGAATCTCTCATGGTAGCCGGTTGGTTTGCAAAGAACCTCCGTCTTGGAGAAGTCAATGTCATGTGAGCCCACTGAATTATAACAGTGATCTGCCACGGCAGAGGAGTTCGTCCTACCGTGTTTCAAGTCTGCTTTATGTTCGCGGATGCGGTCCGAGATATGTCGTTTGGTTTCTCCAATGTAGCTACTACCACAGAGGCACTTTAGTTTGTAAACGCCCGGGTACTGTATGTCTGGAACAGCATCTTTTACAGATGGAACTAAATCACGGATTTTATGTACTGTCTTGAATCGGACCTGGATCTTGTGTTTATTCAGGATTTTGGAGATCTTTTTAGTGACCCCTGCAATGTAGGGTTAGGTGATGGTTTTGAGTGGCTCCACAAGAGGATCCTTCTTCATGACTGGAGTAATGGCTTTGCGGATTGTGTAGTCAGAGTAACCATTAGCCCTGAGAGCCTGGTGTACGTGCTTGAGTTCACTGGTAATGTGTTCCTGGTCGGATATGCATTGGGCTCTATGGTACAGAGTCTTGATGAGAGAATTCTTCTGGGATGGATGGTGGTGGGAATCCGGTTTCTAGTAAGCATCTGTATGGGTAGCTTTCCTGTAGACAGAGTGGCTCATTGAACCATCATGTCTCCTTTTAATTAAGACATCCAAAAAAGGTAGCTTGCCATCTTTTTCGACCTCCATGGTAAATCTGATGGCTGGGTGTATGGAATTGATGTGGTCGAAGAATATATGCATTGTCCTAGAAACCGATTGGTCCACACCAATGTTTGCATTCTGACCACAAGCATTGTGGTTAATGCAGTGACATGATTAAAAAAACCTCTTCTCATATTTTAGTACTGCCAAAGGATGTCCCATGAAATGGCACACGTTTAGAGTATTTTTGCTACTGCTTTAAATCTCCGCGTGATGATTAGCCACTGTTGCGCTATCATTTGTGTCCAGGTTGCCTCTGAAAAATAGCTACGTGGTTCAGTGGGGCCTCAACTGGTAAAATGTAAATTATTTTACAGTTACGTTTTAAAACACGGTTATCTTTCCTGTGTAAACCAGTGTCACTGACAGTCACACCACTAACAACAACAACAACAATAATAATAATAATCGTGCGCCAGGTTTCGTGCGGCCGAGAGGCGTGGGCGACATCCGCGACCTCAACACGAACTCGGAGAAGTGGCCGGCGGTAAAGGCGGCGCTGGTGGCGGGGCGCTACCCCAACGTGATCCACGTGGATCGCACCACTCAAACGCTCACCACGAGGCTGGAGCGTAAGGTGCACCTCCACCCTTCCTCCTGCGTGCCCGACCAGTGCGTCTTCAATAAGGTACCACCGTGCGTGCACGTGTCCGTATGTGCGCGTGTGTGTGCGTGTGCGTGCGTGCGTGTGTCTGTGATGATTGCTTGTGTTGCAGTCGAAACGTCGTGATAATTTTATTGTTTTACATTTTTATTATTTTATCGTTTCCCTTCTGTAGGAAAATGCATTAGAAAGATATTAACTCGTAATTAAAACTCAATATCTCATTTAATTGATTGTTCACGCTTACGGTGGCTTTCAGACCGCATCCATTATTTTCGTCTCCCCCCCTCCTCTTTTCCGAACATAGATGGACTCGTCCATCTGAATAACTGACAAATTGCTCTCCGTGGTGCTAACGTTAAAAACAAAACGCCACTTAATAAAATGTCTTGCTGTGGTTTTCACACCTGATGATGATTGCTTGTGTTGCAGTCGAAACGTCGTGAGAATTTTATTGTTTTACATTTTTATTATTTTATCGTTTCCCTTCTAACGCGGTGGTGATTTTACCGAAAGAACCAAGAATATGAATCGCTGCAGTTGCGAAAGCTTTAAATCAAAATGAAACTGAAACAGTCACCGTAAGCGGGGGGGGTATCATCATTCAGTCAAATGGCACGCAAAGTTGACGAGAGCCAATTGGAAGCATTGTTTGCAAGGGATGCTGCTTCACAAAGGTCAACAGGCGGGTGAGACGGTATCGGAGTAACCGATGAGACGTCGCCGTTCGCGAACACACGACGTCTTAAACATCGGCCGTCTCTGCTTTCCCACACCCCCTGCCCGCTCTCACCTCCCCGTGTCTCCCTTATCGTGCGCGGTCCTCCCCCCTCGCAGCAGGAGGGCGTTCCACAGGGGGTGGCGGCGCTTCCCACCGACTGGCTCGTGTTCGGCGAGATGACGCGAGTGCACCGCCTGCCAATTGCTCGCTGCGTCACGGCCGTGAGCCCCGTGGCGGTGGCTCTGTTCGCCGGGGCCCCCCCTCGCCTCACCGCCTCCGCCGCCGCTACCAACGATGTCGGCCGCCAAATGCCACCACCATCGATAGACACCGCCACCGATCGCCACTGCCAACAACAGCCGCCGCCGCTCCACCTTCACCGTAAACACTTTGCACCGCCAGACTAAGGCAGATATACCCCGTGTAGACCTCAAGATAGCTTTGGGGCAAGTGTTGTTAGCAAGCGGCGATGAAGGCCGCCAGGGTGGGTGGCCAGCGCCACGTGAGGCCACCTTTCTGTCCCCAGTGGTGATGTTTGCACACTGCGCCTGGTGCTCCTTTGAGGCTGAGTCGACCTAGGGTCGACATAGGGGAGGCCCGGGAGCGGTTCAGATAATTGTCACCGGTGGCCGTGAGCCAGAATCGAACTCGGGTCGCCGGGTTTTGCAGTGCAGCCTGCTGACCGCTACACTGCCGCTCCTCGCTAATACCACCTAAGACAAATTTCTCCTGTGTTCTACAGAAACTTTTTAATAGTAGGGTTTTTCCCCTTTTTTTCTGGCAAAAAAAACTGAAACCTTTTAACAAGGATTCATGTTACTGCATTAACCGCAATACCTGCAGTCGAAATGCAAACAAAAAAACTACTATGATAATATGATGCATTGTCCTTGAAACTGATTGGTCCACACCAAGGGACGGCTTTCTTTTGAGCCTCGACCCAATTGGTGCTCGACCAGATGACACCACAAGGCGTTCAGCTCAAAGACAATGCCACTATCAAATTAATGAGGGCTCGGGGTGAGCATCTACATCATTAGACCTCCTTTGTCAGTACCAAAATATTATAATAGGGTTTTTACCCTGTTTTCTGGCAGCAAAACTGAAACCTTTTTTGACAAAAAAAAGGGGAAAAACCCTATTATTACATTTTGGTACTGGCAAAGGAGGTATAGTGATGTAGAAACAATTTTAATCAACATTTTTTTTACGTTACTTTACCGAAAGAACCAAGAATATGAATCTCTGCGAGTCACGAAAGTTTCAAGTCAAAAATTCTAAGAGAAACTGTTGTGGAGAGTGCTCTCAGCGATCGTCGATTGTGGTTGACGTGGCTCAAGAAGGGGAGGTGTGGGCACCACCGCACCCCGATGATGTTTGCACACGGCACAAGGCGCTCATTTCAGGCTGAGTCGACCCAACGGGAGTCCGGGGGATTGGTTCAGAATATTCATCACCGATGTTTAGCGGCCAAATACTCGACACAAATCTTTGTGACAGGGCTATCCTGTTTGATGTTGTTACAGACGAGGGTCAAGTTGTTTTGAAATGTTACCAGCCAGAAAGAACCCCTACGTGGTGACTTTACCGAAAGAACCAAGAATATGAATCCCTGCAGTCACGAAAGCTTTAAATCAAAATTTTTTTTTCGCTGCTGTAAATGTCCACATGTCAAGCCACTGTTGAGCTATCATTTGCCGCAGGTTGCATCTGAAAAAGAGCTACACAGCTCAGTGGGCCTTATACCGGCTAAAATAAAAGTAGTGTATAGGTATGTTGAACTTATTTCACACTGTACCTAGCGTAGCCAACCGTGCTTAATCGGAGGTGCGGAGGAACAACAATAAACTAAAACACAAAAAGCAGTTCTAAAGAAATGAGTTTTAAATTTATAGTGTTTACATCGATGATGCCGATGAATTTGGCTCGTGTGCAGGTCACGGCTCGGTGTTTATGAGCCGGTGGTCTCGGGCCGGTGGTCACGGCTCATTGGTCACGGGCCAGTGGTCACGGCTGCTACGGTGACCGCGTCTTGCGTGAACTTGCGCGTGTGCGTGTGCAGTGGAGGGGATTCTACCCGATAGCGGCGACAACGAGATTGAGGAGGAGGTGAACACGGCCGTTCTGCATCTAGACGAGTGGATCAACTTCAAGTTGGACCCCGAGGTGAGTGACGCCGCCACCGCCACCATCGTCGTCGTCGTCGTCATCAGCCATGGTCGTATCCACTGCTGGATGGTGAATGTGTAGAGTTGGCTTTTGTCACTGCTGGATGAAAGCCTCCCCATGCCGCCGCCGCCGCCACCACCTCTCTCAATCGTGCAGTGCAACAAGAACAACAACAACAAGAACAACAACAACAACCCGTTCCGCAGCTGGACGCAAACTCTCATCGCTCCGTCTGCACGGTGGACGTGCTCTCGGACACGTCCGCGTCCCTTGGCTCCCGCTCCGTTATCATTCCTGACCGTTCATCTTCGCTTCTTGACCGTGGCAACGCTCCTGCCCCAAGCCCTCCCTCTGCTTTCTGAACAGTTTAGTATGATGTCATGAACCTCACAATAATGGTTTTTGTTTGGGGTCAGATTGTGTTCAATGTCAATCCGCCGTTAACCCACCACCACCACCACCCGACAGCCAATTTTAGTGAGGTTTGTCACGTCGAACAATACGTGCAAATTAGTTACGACTTCAGCCCACCGGTGTGTCGGAGAGTGAATCCACAACATTCACAATTTGACTACTGTGACGACATTTTGCCAGAAAGTGGCCCAAAGGTGTAACTGATTGGCACGTTTACGTGACACGTGACACATCTTCCTAATTTGCCTCGTCGGGTGGTGCTGGGTTAACGACACATTTATATTTACGCGATCTAACCCATAAAAAAAACCTTTTATCTGTAATATTGGTCGCGAAAGCACGATTACTACTACTGCTGCTGCTGCTGCGTGTGAAACTGTCATTAACCTTTTGATTTAAAGCTTTCGTGACTGCAGTAATTCATATTCTTAGCTCTTTCGGTAAAGTCACGTTGAAGGGAAACAATAAAATAATAAAATAAATATAAGACAATCAAAATTATCACGACGTTTCGACCATAACACAAACGGTCGTCATCAGGTGTGTTGGTCTGCATTAATTAATTTATTTTTAAATGGTGTATTTATTTATAAAAACACGTCAGCGCCACGCGCAGCGATTCGGCAGTTTATTTAGAAGGACTAGTCCATCTATGTTCAAGGGGGGTACCTCTGTTTAGTCCTTGATGAACCAAGTCTTCAATGATTGCGATTACCTGACACCATCGCAATCATTGAAGACTTGGTTCATCAAGGACTAAACACTGAGGTACCCCCCCTGAACATAGATGGACTAGTCCTTCTAAATAAACTGCCAAATCGCTGCGCGTGGCGCTGACGTGTTTTTATAAATAAACAAATACACCGTTTAAAAATAAATAAATTAATGCGAACCGACACACCTGATGACGACCGTTTGTGTTATGGTCGAAACGTCGTGATAATTTTTATTGTCTTATATTTATTTTATTGTTTCCCTTCAACGTGGTGACTTTACCGAAAGAGCTAAGAATATGTCATTAGCCCGTGCGTGTTTTCTCGTGCACGTGTGCGTCGCTCTGTCTCACGGTGCACATTCCCAGCATGAGTGAGGCTGTGAACACGCAAAATACCCGACAAGAAGCCAACAGTCGGATGAGGCTGTCGCGTTGTTCTTAAGAGCCGGCTGCGTGGAGCGCTTCGCCGAGACGGCTGAGAATCCTGGGTTTCACGACCCGATTTTTTTGACCGCCTGCGATTACACCGCGGTGCGCACAGCTGTGGCGACTTGATGGTTTCGACCCCGGCTACCGATGGCCGTACAAACACACCCCATCACATTTACCCTGGTGCGCGTTTTGTTTGTATGTAATTACATCCCGGCTTAATTACAACCGACCTCTGTTGCTAGTCTATGGGTCTCCGTGTGAAGGTGCGTGTGTCTCTGTGGGGCCCCACGGTTACGAGATGTTAACTACGTCGCCTGGTATGAAGGGAGCGCGTGGGTTCAATCCCGACCCTGACGCCTGCTCTATGTTTGCAGTTTGCGTGTTTCCCCCCTTGGTCGTGTGGATTTTTCCCTGGGATCTCCGGTTTTTCCCTCCGCGTTTAGAATGAGCACGCATGCCGAGTATTTGGCCGCTATTAGTGTCCACGTGATAAGCCGCTTTGTTGAGATATTATTTGTGGCCAGGTTCTGAAAAATATCTCTCTAGCTCAGTGGGCCTTACCCGGTGAAATAGAAAGTTTAGTTTTAGTTTGCAGAAGAGTGGACGAGGCTTTCCTGGGGAAACAAGGATCTACGTATCACTACAAATGTAAATTTTTATTTAAAGCTTTCGTGACTGCAGGGATTCATATTCTTGGTTCTTTCGGTAAAGTCACCATGTAGAAGGCAACCAATAAAATAATAAAAATATAAAACAAAATTCTCACGACGTTTCGACTGCAACACAAGCAATCATCATCAGGTGTGAAAACCACAGCAAGAAAAAAAAAAAAATTATTGCTGTGGTTTTCACACATGATGATGATTGCTTCTGTTGCAGTTGAAACGTCGTGAGAATTTTATTGCTTCATTTTTTTATTATTTTATTGTTTCCCTTCTATGTGACTTTACCGAAAGAACCAAGAATATAATACAAATGTACTTATAGTAATTTACTTGTTTATCCAGGAGCTGTAGGACTCTTTTTCGGGAGGGTCCTGTAATTGAGTTTTTATTTCAAGATATTTTTTTAGCAAATCGGCGATGAGTCGTGTTTATTATTCACGTGTGAGAGGAAACGGGAGCACCCGAAGAAAACCCACGCCTTGCGCGAGGGGGCAACGCTCTATCCCCGCACAGATGGAAACAGATGGAGATCAGTCCACTTTGCTCTACTGCCTTGTGGCGTACCAGGGGTACGGCTCCCCCTCGACTCTTGCGGCCGGGGAGTTTTAGAACATTGGCGCCGCAATCAACTTCTTTCTTTAAAACTGCTTTTTGTTTTGAGTTTTTTCCCTTTCCTTCACCCTTCACCTCCAATTAGCAAGGTTGGCTACGTACAGTGCGAAAGAAGTTCAACATGCACACATAAAGGGACTCCTCTGCTTACGAATGTTCGACTTACGAACAAACCCGGTCCGTATGTCCAGTTGCCTATTCGGACCGAGAGTCGCGAGCTCAACTGCTGTGCAATAGACGGCGGTGGTGGCTTCTGCATCTGTAGAACGCGAAGAGCCCAGTGGCACCCACATCTGACGGGAGGTTACACAACTTTTAAAGCCATTCCCGGTGCTCAGCGCGCAGTGCCGTACGACGCCGTTAGGAATCGACAGGGGTACAGTTGGCACTTACGGACAAATCGACTTTTACGAACAGACCCCCGGAGCCTATAACTCGTCCCTTAAGTAGAGGAGTCACCGCCCACAACCCTCGCCGCTGCTGCCTCAAAAACGCCGGGCGATTGATCCTCGTCCACGCCCTCCGCTCCGCTCCCCTACCCCCCCGCCAGGCGGCGAACCTGCTGCTGCGGCTGCGGCAGAAGTGGCGCGCGCTGTTCGCGCGCCGCATGCGGGAGCCGTCGCGCGCCCCGTCGCAGGCGGACGAGGCGACGGTGAGCGCCGTCGTCGCGGCGCTGGCCCGCGAGGACGAGGCCCTCGGCCTGCGGCGGCCCGCCGGCATCGGCCGGCGGCCGACGATGCCGATCGCTCCCGCGGCGAGGTTTTCGCCCCCGGCGGCGGCCGCGGCGGCGGCTTCGTGGATGGCCGATCGTTGCCGGATGAGTGGCGGTGGTGGTGGTGGTGGTGGAGCCGGTGGTGGTGGAGCCGGTGGTGGTGGTGGTGGAGGTGGGGCCGAGACAAACCGAGGAGTTGCTTGTGACCAAGATGTGAGGCCATGATCGTTTTCACGTTATTTATCGGGCAGGGAGGTCGGTGGCAGTTGTGTAGATAGCAACGATCTGTGGGTCTCTGTGTGAATGTAGAGGTCTGTAGGTCTCTAGGTGAGTGTAAATAGACCTCTATATACATCATTGGCTTAGATCGTCAATTCGCTATACTTGCAACGTGGATGTGAGAGGTCGTGTCACGTCCGTGGCTTGACAGGAGAAATAAAAACACGATTACATATCACTCTGAAACCAGTTCAACACGTAGTCAGTAGGCGTCCGCAACCATTATTATCCGTAATGATGATTTTAAGGTTAAATCGCATCAATATAAATGTGCCGTTAAATCCGCCACCACCCGACACAGCCAATTAGTAGGGTTATTCATGTAAACAAAGCGTGCCAATTCGTTACTGGTACTGCACGCCGGTGGTGTGTTGGAGAGTAAACCCACTACAACATTTACAATCCGTTACTGATACTGCACTCCGGTGGTGTGTTGGAGAGTAAACCCACTACAACATTTACAATTCGTTACTGGTACATCACACCGGTGGTGTGTTGGAGAGTAAACCCACAACAACATTTACAATTCGTTATTGGTACTGCACACGGGTGGTGTGTTGGAGAGTAAACCCACTACAACATTTACAATTCGTTACTGGTACATCACACCGGTGGTGTGTTGGAGAGTAAACCCACTACAACATTTACAATTCGTTATTGGTACTGCACACCGGTGGTGTGTTGGAGAGTAAACCCACTACAACATTTACAATTCGTTATTGGTACTGCACACCGGTGGTGTGTTGGAGAGTAAACCCACTACAACATGTACAATTCGTTACTGGTACTGCACACCGGTGGTGTGTTGGAGAGTAAACCCACTACAACATTTACAATTCGTTACTAGTACTGCACACCGGTGGTGTGTTGGAGAGTAAACCCACTACAACATTTACAATTCGTTACTGGTACATCACACCGGTGGTGTGTTGGAGAGTAAACCCACTACAACATTTACAATTCATTACTGGTACTGCACACCGGTGGGTGTTGGAGAGTAAACCCACTACAACATTTACAATTCGTTACTGGTACTGCACACCGGTGGTGTGTTGGAGAGTAAACCCACTACAACATTTACAATTCGTTACTGGTACATCACACCGGTGGTGTATTGGAGAGTAAACCCACTACAACATTTACAATTTGTTACTGGTACTGCACACCGGTGGTGTGTTGGAGAGTAAACCCACTACAACATTTACAATTCGTTACTGGTACTGCACTCCGGTGGTGTGTTGGAGAGTAAACCCACTACAACATTTACAATCCGTTACTGGTACATCACACCACGGGTGGTGTGTTGGAGAGTAAACCCACTACAACATTTACAATTCGTTACTAGTACTGCACTATGGTGGTGTGTTGGAGAGTAAACCCACTACAACATTTAAAATTCGTTATTGATACAGCACACCGGTGGTGTGTTGGAGAGTAAACCCACTACAACATTTACAATTCATTACTGGTACTGCACACCGGTGGTGTGTTGGAGAGTAAACCCACTACAACATTTACAATTCGTTACTGGTACTGCACACGGGTGGTGTGTTGGAGAGTAAACCCACTACAACATTTACAATTCGTTACTGGTACATCACACCGGTGGTGGTGTGTTGGAGAGTGAACCCACTACAACATTTACAATTCGTTACTGGTACTGCACACCGGTGGTGTGTTGGAGAGTAAACCCACTACAACATTTACAATTCGTTACTGGTACTGCACTCCGGTGGTGTGTTGGAGAGTAAACCCACTACAACATTTACAATTCGTTACTGGTACATCACACCGGTGGTGGTGTGCAGTTCGGGGCTTTGTGTGTGTAAGTTTGTCCGTGCGCGGAGATGAGCCGCGTCAGCTCCTCGCACTGCAAACCCTCTCTTGAGTCCTCTGCCCAGCGGTGGGAAATCACGGCCGCCTTATATCTTGTCGGATCCATCAACTTTCTTCCTCCCTGCCTGGTGCCTTCCAATTCTTCATGCAGCAGACTTCTCTCAGTGCCTCTTTCCCCAACATCCCCCAAACCCTTCGAGAATTTTGAAAAACTTTAAAATTTTATTTCGAACTGTTTGTCGTGTTTAGTTTGCTTGTCCTTCACCCGCACTTACGATTTGCGTGGTTTGGCTGCGAACGGTTGCGAAATAAATTTTGATTTAAAGCTTTCGTGACTGCGGGGATACATATTCTTGGTTCTTTCGGTAAAGTCACCACCACGTAGAAGGGAAACAATAAAATAATACAAATATAGAACAATACAATTCTCACGACGTTTCGACTGCAACACAAGCATGATGATGATTGATGATGATTGATGATGATTGCTTGTGTTGCGGTGCGAAAGAAGCTCAGCGTGCACACAGCTTCCTTTCGTCCAGCTGTCACCTCTGAGAATGTGCCCAATGCACGTGCGTAGCCCTTCCTGGATCGTCGGCGTCACACACACACACACAAAGCGTCGCCTGTTTCATCGCACAGCGCATCGTGACACAGCGTCGTCATGTGCAGCAGCATCAACAGCAACCCTTCTAGAACTTCCTATCACGTGGTTTGTGTCCATACCACGTGTTTAGCCCCTCTTCTGTATTGTCGTCGTCACACGCACGGCATCACGGCACGCGGCAACATCACCAGATCGCGTAAACTATAAATGCGTGTTGTTACACCCACCACCACCACCCGACACAGCCAATTAGTAAGGTTTGTGACGTAAACAGAACGTAGATTTAAAGCTTTCGTGACTGCTAGGATCCATACTCTTTGGTTCGTTTGGGTAAAGTCACCACGTAGGTATAAAAAATAAAATAACAAAAATCATGACGAGGCTGTCCTCCAGACAGTCTCGTCCCTTCACCTGATGAAGGCCGCTTGTGTTGTGGCCGAAACGTCGTGACTTTTGTTATTTTATTTTTTACCTACTACGTGACTTTACCCAATAGAACCAAAGAGTATGTAAACAGAACGTGCCAATTCGTCACCAGTACAGTCTCACACCGGGCGCTGTGTGCCGGAGAGCAAAGGCCACGACATTTACAATCCACACCGCGACGTCGTTTCGCCGGCAATTGCAACCGGCGTCATCGGGCGACGGCCAGATTCGCGGAGGAAACTTTTCCCAAAGGACTTCCTCCACGCAGCGCCGCACCGCTGAGAACGTGCCCCAATCCACGTCCTCCTCGCCCTCGCCCAGATCGGCTGCTGCTGCTGGCTGGCTGCTACGCCCCACGAACGAACCCCTTCGGCCGACGCGAACCCCCTCGCGGTGTGCCGTTCACTCGTTTGCCTGCCCGTCCGCTCTCGCCGGTTTCGCCGCCCACCGGCTGAAGCCTCCGTCTCTCCGCGAGCGAGCGCCGCTTCGTCGCGAAGAGCAGCAACGTGCGCAGCCTGGAGCTGTCGCAGCAGAGGGCCGTCTGGCCGACGAAACTGAACGGGAGCGTTTTCCCGTTCGTGCGCCGTCGTCCACCTCGTCTTCTCCGTGCGGGGCTCCGGACGCTTCCAGGTTTGGCAGGGGTGGTGGTGGTGGTGGTGATGGTGGTGATGGTGGTGGTGGTGATGATAGTGGTGATGGTGGTGGTGATGGTGGTGATGGTGGTGGTGGTGATGGTGGTGGTGATGGTGGTGATGGTGGTGATGGTAGTGGTGATGGTGGTAGTGATGGAGGTGGTGGTGATGGTGGTGGTGATGGTGGTGGTGATGGTGGTGATGGTAGTGGTGATGGTGGTAGTGATGGAGGTGATGGTGGTGGTGGTGATGGTGGTGGTGGTGATGATAGTGGTGATTGTGGTGGTGATGGTTGAAGTGGTGATGGTGGTGGTGATGGTGGTAGTGGTGATGGTGGTGGTGATGGTGGTGGTGATGGAGGTGATGGTGGTGGTGATGGTGGTGGTGATGGAGGTGGTTGGAGGGGCGGCGGAGGTGGATCGTAACGACCCGGACCAAACTGGACATATCTGTCAAACGGATCTTCGTAGATCTCATCGGAATCCTCCCGCAATTTAAATAAAGATTCTGGATTGTGAATTGTTCGGTACGTTTGGTGTTGTTGGCGCTGTTGTCGCAGTGCAGGGCCATCACGAACGAAGGCAACATGTTAACTACCTCGCCTGCTACGCGGGAGGTCGTGGGTTCGATCCCGACCCTGACGCCTGCTGCTGTTTATTTGGAGTCTGTGTCTCTCTCATCATCATGGTGGCTAGGAGATGTCAACTTCCTCGCCTGGTCTACAGGAGGTCGTGGGTTCGATCCCGACCCTGACGCCTGCTGCTGCTGCTGTATATTTGGAGTCTGTGTCTCTCTCATCATCATGGTGGCTAGGAGATGTCAACTTCCTCGCCTGGTCTACAGGAGGTCGTGGGTTCGATCCCGACCTTGACGCCTGCTGCTGCTGCTGTATATTTGGAGTTTTCGTGTCTCTCATCATCATGGTGGCCAGGAGATGTTAACTACCTTGCCTGCTACGCGGGAGGTCGTGGGTTCGATCCCGACCGTGACGCCTGCTGCTGCTGCTGTATATTTGGAGTTTGCGTGTCTCTTCTATCTCTTCCCGCGATCGTGCGGATTACTCTCCCGGGTCCTCCGGTTTTTCCCTTCCACATTTAGAAAAAGCTTAGAGCATTTGGCTGCCGCAAATTCCCACACGACGAGTCGTTTCGTTGAGCGGCGCTAACTCGTTGGCCGGGTCGCTTTCTGAAAAAGCGCCGTGTGGCTCAGCGGGCCTCTAAACCTGGTAAGTAAAAAATAAAAAAATCCGTTAAAAACCACAAAAAACACGACGCGCCGTAGGGCCGACGCACGACGAGCCGAGCGGCCCCGGGTTGGGGCGTGGCGGCGGCCGTGTTGCCAGGGCTACGCACGGACGGTGTCGGAGATCGGCAAGGAGCGGTGTCGGAGACCGGGGGCTCCCCCTCGCTGGGCGGAGCCGTTTCGGGTGCTACGGCTGTACCTGGGGCAGAATCCCCTTCCGGCAGGTGCAGCACCCTGCTCAACCCGTAGTGTAACAACAACAACAACAAGAGGGTGCAGGTGAGCCGTGACGGGCAGGTGAGCGCCCGTCCCCCCCCCTTCCCCCCATGTAGTTCGAGAAGCTTTCCACGGCTGAAGCCATTCCACAACACACAGAGCTCTTTGCAGCGCACGTCTGGCTCATTCGTTCTCTGTCTTCCCTCCACTCTCATCATCGTCATCACCCTCTCGTCATTCCTTCTCCCCCTCCTCCTCTCTCCCTGCCTTTCTCCCTCATCTCTTCCCGCTGTCCGTCTTGAGCCATGCCCCTCCTCTTGGCGAACCTCCGTCCTGACATCGCTTCCCTTTTCGCGCACCGCTTGATCCTTGACCGTACACACCCCGCACATGCTATCCTTGACTCTGCATCCTTTCCCGGTAGTGTGCCCTGGGTCAAATCCATTCCGAACGGAAACATCAATACGGGCTAAAAAAAATAGGTATTTGGGGCGGCATATGTCACTCGGATCGCTGGCTGCAGACATTTGAGAAAATTACGGCCGTCCCAAAAATTGTCGCCTCTAGGCGAGTGCTAATTGCATTTCCACAGAGTGTCGGGGTACAAGTTTCTCCGTGCAGGGTTCTCCCGGGGGAATATGGCAGCAGCGAACAATGATTGCTGGTGCGCTGATGATTCCTCATGCCGACGAAACCGGCCTACTGTTGCGTCCTCGTTTCACCGCCGTCTGTCAGAACGGCCACATTTTCTCAGCTCTCTTTGAGTCGGTGATTTTAAACGGAAAGTTGGCACACGTTCAGTTACCACCTTTTGTGTGGTTACATCTGCGCATGACGGTGGTGGTTGTGATGGCGGTGCCCGTGATACAGTCGGTGGTGGCACGTGTGGGGAGCGATACTGTAGCGGTTAGCTATACGGGGGGTGAGGGTCTTTGTTGTCTTTGTTTGTGGCACGTGTGTGACGGTGATGATGGGTAGCGGTGCTTGTGACGGTAGTTGCGGTGCGTGCGGTCGTGGGTTTATTTCTGCGATTGCGATGATGTCGTGGGAGGGCACGTGGCGGCGGTGACGTTGGCATGACGTGGCGTCGTTGCTGAGGCCGACTATTTACCACTCTGGGAATGTCCATCACAGGAGCTCGAGACTCGGGTTGGAGAACAGCTGCTCAAATTGTGGGACAGATGGCCCCATGTCGCCGGTGATGGTGGTGGCGGCGGCGGCGATGGCGGCGGTGTCGTGGGTGCCTCTGGCGCCGCTGGCGGCGCCGACGACGACACGGCGGAGCTAATTGGAAGCAGAGCAACACGCACCCCGACGGCGGATGGGACCCCCCCTCTCCTCGAGGGCTGTGGTAATTTTTGTATTTTTATTCCCGTGAAAATAAGCAGCGACGGAAACCGATAAAAAACACCCCCCATTTTAATTCCCTTTACGAGTTGTGGCACGTGGCGGGGAGAGACACCGGAGAACCCGGAGACAACCCATTCGTACGAGAGAGTCACACTCACAGATGTCAGCGGCAAGGTTTGTGTGTGTGTGTTTTTTTAAATGCACCGCTGTCCTGTCACCTCCCGAATGCTTCTCAGGCACAAGCCCACAGCACCACCTCCTCCTGGCATCCCCCGGTATTAAGCAAGCCCTGAAACCTGCCTCGCTTTGGAGAATCGCACGCCAAAAAATGACCTCATGTAAACATCCAAACTACGAGTGGCATTGTAAATGCTCCCTCGTATTCATTCGCACGTTCTGCCTCCCTTGAAACAATCCGCGCTGGGCTGCACGCGGGTCCCTGCGCCGTGTTCACGGGCTGTGCCCGCCGTGCATCTGCCCCGCACGGCGATGCCCGACGTTTCGCCGCCGCGTGGCGGGAGCTTCCCCCGGCGGTGCGTAAATTTTTGCACCGTATGTACGTTGGGCTCCTTTCGCACCGCACGTAGCCAACCGTCGCCAATCGGACGCGAGGAGATTTCGTTCGCTGTGTTTTATTTGTTTTTTTTTTTCCCAGCGAAGGCCGCAGCAAGTCAGTCCCCTCTGCAGATGCCGAGGTGCTAACCGGCGGCCCCGCCAAACGGACGCGCCGCTCTCGCTGTGTGCGCGTGGGCGAGTCCTGCGGCACGGGGGGGAGCGATGGCCAACAAGCAAGCGATGATTTATCCGGACCGGTGCTAGGCCCCCCTCCCCAGGAGTTCCTGGTGCCGTGCGTAAAAAGATCGCCGCGAGGGAGACAAAGGCGGTCGGGCGCGTGGCGCCGGCCACCCACCTCCCCCCTACTCGTGTAGCCTTGACGACTTTCGCAGGCGCCGCTCGCGAAACCGCGCTCGCCCCGACGGCCCGCGGAGGTCCACGCGGGGGACCTTTGTCTTGGGGGGTGCCGGCGGAGGGACGGCGGGTGGCTCTTTGTTAGTGGGACTAAAATAACAAAAGTGCGGATTCCCGCGAGATGGACACGTGGGTGTCCCGCGCGGTCTGCTCGCTGAATCGTGAAGATGCGCCGAATGACCTCCGTCGGATTGTGCGCGTTTACATTGTGGTCGGCGAGCGTCTCGCCGGTTGCGCTGCTGCTGCTGCTGCTGCCGCACGGCTTGCCCGTTGCTTTTGCCGAGTTGTGCGATTGTCCGACGTTTCGCTCCGCGTGCTCCAAATGTTGGGCATCGAATGCGTGTGTTGTGCTTTGCGCGAGTAGCGTGGAGGGGGAGGAGGAGGCGGAGGCGGGTTAGGCTCTGTTGCCGTGACTGCGGTGCGTCTGTGAGCGAGGCTGATCGCCTCGAGGAGCCAAATCGGTCTATCCTCTTGGGAGCTGTTTATTTTTGCCGCTTTTGAAAATGTGCGAAAAATGTAAATGAGCAAGAAAACGTTCGTGAAGTATCAGTCGCGTGACAAGCCAAGAATGTGTGTCCCGTGTGTGACGTCACTCCACGTGCCGCACCCCTCCCCAATAACCATGAGGGGGTGACGTCACTCCACGTGCCGCACCCCTCCCCAATAACCAATGAGGGGGTGACGTCACTCCACACGGGGCAACCCCCCCCCTCATTAATAATCATGAGCTGAACAATTTTTCTCTTGAATATGTCAGATTTACTGTCCTTGGGACGGACAAATAAGCTCGTTAACAATATGAGCCGGTACACGGTAAGCCCTCGCTCGGCACGTGTTCACACCGCGACGCGTTTTCTCTGTAGCGCCGTGCTTCCACGAGATGCTCTCTGGAGGCCCTGAAGCCAGCTGCATCAAGTGCAGCGCTGCATCAAGCGACGTCACTCCACGTGCCTCGCCACAACACAGCCGTCGCCTTAACAACATTCAGTCGCCCCGTTGAGAACAAGAGGGGGGGGCCCAACACAGGCATCGGTGGCTCATCTATCGACGGATCTCTCCTCGCGACGCCAGGCGCGTTGGTGGTGTAGCTGTCTCACGCCGGACTCGCGGGGTGTCACGTGCGGTGTCACGTGCGGTCTCACGTGCGGTGTCACGTGCGGTGTCACGTGCGGTGTCACGCACGGCGTCACGCGCTGTGTCACGTGCGGTGTCACGTGCGGTGTCACGTGCGGTGTCAACGTGCGGTGTCACGTGCGGTGTCACGTGCGGGGTGTCACGTTCAGTGTGTCACGTGCGGTGTCACGTGCGGTGTCACGTGCGGTGTGTCACGTGCGGTGTCACGTGCGGTGTCACGCGGCGAGCGGAGTGCGCCGGGGAGCACAGGCGGAGCGTCCATTGTCCGTCCCGGTCTGCGAACCCCTAACGCCTGGTGTCTGCGCGCCTTCGCGCGCTCCGCGCGGGGCCTCGCGGCGCACCTAGCCTGGCACGGGTAAGGGTAGTGTGAAAAAAAATGCGACGGCCGTTATTCGGTTCCCTTCTACGTGACTTTACCCAAAGAACCGAGTCTATGAATCGCTTGCAGTCACGAAATCTTTAAATCAAAAGTGCCACATTGCCAAGCCAGTTGAACTCAATCATGCCCCGCGTCAATAATCATGAATTAGGTCAATGTTGAGAATCCCAGACCCCATCCTCCACGCTCGCCCGAGAAAACTGGCTGAGCGTGTCTGGCAGGGGATGGCAAGCCGTCACCCGTCTCTTAGGGGCTAGCGATGCAACAACCATGGGGGGTGGGGGGTATGGAACTTGATGATCGCGAGTATTTGTAGGGATCCGCGACCCACGACCTCCTGCGTACCAGGCGAGGTAGCTAACATCTCGTCAACCATGGCGCTCCCACACTGCTGAGATGTCTGGGAGTAGCCATACTTTTACCCCACCGAACGTCACCTGCCGATCGACTTAACTGCGTGGACAGAGGTCGAGAGCGGTGGGGGTGGGGGAGGGAGATTTATAATCCCTGCCCGATGATTTCAGCTGCCGCACCGGGAGGTCAAATCTAAGCGACGACCTCTCTGGACTGCCAGTCCAGCTGCTGGCCACTGGCACACTGGCACAGTGGCCAGCAGCTGGACTGGCAGTCCAGAGAGGTCGTCGCTTAGATTTGACCTCCCGGTGCGGCAGCTGGCCAGCAGCCCCCGTGACTCAGTGCTGTCAACGTCACGTTTCAAACCCGGAATGCAATGACATTGGCGAACATCAATTCGTGGCTAATGTTTATTCCTTAAAATGGCACAGGGGAAGTCAAATCGAGGAAATATTCAAATCAAGATGTTATGCATCGTGTGTGTGTGCGTGTGTCGGGTTCCACATCTGACTTTGCATTTTGAAGTTGGCCTGGTCTGTGAGTTGTCTGGAGTGTCAGCACAGCACGGGCTGTCCACGTCTCCAATGACAATGTCTGGGAAGGCAACCCAATTTCTGATAAGCAAACATTCCTGCCGTCAAAACAGATTTGAAAAAGGGAATCTGTAGGAAAATGCATTAGAAAGATATTAACTTATAATTAAAACTCAATATCTCATTTAATTGATTGTTCACGCTTACGGTGGCTTTCAGACCGCATCCATTATTTTCGTCTCGCCCTTCCTCTTTTCCGAACATAGATGGACTCGTCTATCTAAATAACTGCCAAATCGCTCTCCATGGTGCTAACGTAAAAAAAAAACGCCACTTAAAAAAATGTCTTGCTGTGGTTTTCACACCTGATGATGATTGCTTGTGTTGCAGTCGAAACGTCGTGAGAATTGTATTGTTTTATATTTGTATTATTTTATTGTTTCCCTTCTACGTGGTGACTTTACCGAACGAACCAAGAATATGAATCCCTGCAGTCACGGAAGCTTTAAATCAACATTTAAGAAGAATATGACAATATTGTTGTTTCTAGATTTAAAGCTTTCGTGACTGCTAGGATCCATACTCTTTGGTTCTATTGGGTAAAGTCACGTAGGTGAAAATAAAATAACAAAATTTTCACCTACGTGACTTTACCCAATAGAACCAAAGAGTAATATTGTTGTTGCGGATTCCTCGTGCTTGCAAGGAAAACACAAAACATTCGTGCAGGAGTGCCAGCTTCGTTATGATTTTGCTCCTCACTCGTCGAGTCGGTGACTCACTCCCACCACGTGGCCAGAAATAAAGCTGTAAAATAAACGGATTACTTTAAGAAGAGACAATAAAGTCCGATGGCCCCTTCTCTCGGGCATCACCACCCCCACCCCCCACATTCTAGACAGGTCGTTGCATCGCCAGACAGCGTGATGGGAACGGCTTGTGGGAGGCCTCTGACCCCGCAGCAGATAGGTCATGGCTCACAATGAGCAACAGCTGCACGTGCTCCCATGAAGCGTACGTGACAATTCTTCGTGGGTTCTAAACTTCCGTGAGTAGTAACAATACCAATACGTTATGAGACCTCCTTTGCCAGAAACAAGATATAGGAATAGGTTTTACCCTTTTTAACTGGCACAAAAACTGACACCTTTATTCAAGGCGTCATGTTTGCAATGACCACAACACAAGCAGTCAAAATGCAAACAAAAAAGACAACTCTGATAATAATATGCACTGTCCTTGAATTTGATTGGTCCACACCCGAGACAGCTTTTCTTAGAGCCTAGTCTCCATTGGTGTTTTGTGCCAGTTAAAAGGGTAAAACCTATTCCTATATTCCAATACCAATAGGCCCGCCATGAGAAGACTCGCATGCGACAAATTGTACGCGCCCTACGAATATTTAAAAGGCTATACAGCACAGGGCAGTGTGGGCATTTCATTGCATTGCAGCGTGTGGCCAGCAACACCTGGTGCCGGTGTCTGGCTCACGAAGATGTTCGAGGAGCAGGAGACTCACTGCCACGTAGAGATATTTATGTTTTTAGATGAAGCCCTGTGCCATTGATTACGAGGGCGATTAGACGGAGGGCATCGAAGCCTCCTCCTTGTTTGCACAGTCACACAAAGTCACTTTAAGATGTTTTCCTGTTCATGTTTTTTTGTTTGTTGCGGTTGCACCCGATTCAAGAGCCGAATGGCTCACAGGGCTATACCAAATAAATGAACTATGAACTAAAAAAACACGGGGGTTTCTGGCACGTTATTACGTCTCACGGAGTCTATCTCGTGACCAAAATCGTGTTTATCAAGCAGTGTTTGCACCTGCTGTTTATCCCACTATTGGAATAACCTGAGAAACGTGTTCAAACCTTTGTAGAGTATTAATTAATGACGTCACGATCACCCCTCCGGTGCAGTGACGTCAGAGAGTGACGTCACTGCACGGCGGGCGGGGACGGTGACGTCATGTCCCCCTGGGGTATTCAAGGTTGGGCACCCGTGACGTGAACGAGGTGGTCGCGAGGAGCCAGAAAAGTGTGAAGTTGGAAGCTGTGACCCAGGCTTAGGGGGAGATTGGCACCAGGCTAGGGTAGCCTGCAGGTGTGCTAGGGACCTCCCCAGTACCCTACCCCTGGGGGAGCGATGGCACCCAGGCTTAGGGGGAAATGAGCACCAGGCTAGGGTAGCCTGCGGGTGTGCTAGGGACCTCCCCAATACCCTACCCCTGGGGGAGCGATGGGACCCCGGGGTAGGGGGAGATTGGCACCAGGCTAGGGTAGCCTGTGGGTGTGCTAGGGACCTCCCCAGTACCCTACCCCTGGGGGAGCGATGGGACCCGGGCTTAGGGGGAAATGAGCACCAGGCTAGGGTAGCCTGCGGGTGTGCTAGGGACCTCCCCAGTACCCTACCCCTGGGGGAGCGATGGGACCCAGGCTTAGGGGGAAATGAGCACCAGGCTAGGGTAGCCTGCGGATGTGCTAGGGACCTCCCCAGTACCCTTCCCCTAGGGGAGCGATGGGACCCCGGGGTAGGGGGAAATTGAGTCATTGAGCCATCGGGCTACCATGAGAGATTCGTTCATGAGGCTATCCACATATACAAACACAGAGACAATTTCAACCGAGAAGATGGATTCTGGCTTAGCAATCATTGGAAGGATTTGATAAACCATTTCGGATCATAATTGATTGTTCACGCTTACGGTGGCTTTCAGACAGCATACATTAAATTTTCGTCTCCCCCCCTCCTCTTTTCTGAACATAGATGGACTCGTCCTTCTAAACAAACTGTCAAATCGCTATCCGTGGTGCTAACGTTTAAAAATAAATAAATACAAACCGCCACTTCTTTCAAATGTTTCTTGCCGTTGGTTTTCACACCTGATGATGACTGTTTGTGTTACAGTCGAAACGTCGTGAGAATTTTATTGTTTTATATATATTTTATTGTTTCCCTTCAACGTGACTTTACCGAAAGAACCAAGAATATGAATCCCCGCAGTCACGAAAGCTTTAAATCAAAAGTACAGTAAAACCTTAGGATCGCGAGCACAATTCGTTCCGTAAACGTGTTTGTAATCCAAAGCACTCGTACATCAAAGCACTCGAATATCAGTTGTGATCACGTGATGCTCGGCAGTACAAAGCGTGTAAACGTGCTGCTCGTATTGGAAGACCCTCGCTCGTTTATCAAATTAAGATTTACTTACAATTGTTGCTCGTCTTGCAAAACACTCGCAGACCCAGTAAACTCGCAATCCAAGGTTTCACTCTATCCGTTTGATATCCATGCATTTTTAAGTGAAGGCAAGTGTACAAAAGGGTGCAAAACAATAATAATGGGCTTTATTTAGATGTTCCGATAAGAAAAACATATATACTGTGGTATATCAAGTGCTGTAATGAATGCTTTTACAGCTGCTAAGCCCGCTTTCAGCTACACGCCAACTGCAAAAGACCAAGTTTATTAGCCATGCAAAGTAAGCAAGAAAACCCCACGTTTTAAGGACATTCATAAAAGGTTACTAAATATAACTTGTGCACTTATTGACATGTACAACTTTGTACAAAAAGTTACTCGTGCTAAATCTTACAAAAACCCTGGGTAATTATATAGCAACTTTTTGGTGCCTACATTTTCCATGTTATATGGAAAATGTAGGCAAAATATATATGAAAATATATAACAAAAACAACGATTTTTTTTTAAATAACATGAATAACGCCATGAAACAGCATTAATGGCAGTCTTTGCAAAATTGAGGCATCATTTGTGCAGAAATGTCTATTGAGGTATAACAACCATTCCCATCAACTCAAACCTTGGCAGTCAAATATTCAAAGGCATCATGTTGCGAACGAGGTCACAGTGGATACAAAATCACGAAATAGCAAAGTGGCTAAACTGTGCTGGTTGCCAGAGGTTTTAGTCCAATATCAAAACAAAAGTTACCTTTGGTTTAAACTCTTTAAACAAGACGCAAATCAAGACCGCTTGGCCTGTGAGTTCCTCGCGCTTTCCAGCCTCTTCAGTAGCTCCCGCTGTCGAATTTTCAGCTGCCGTTTCGTCTCCTCGAGTTGCTCCTCCTGACGCCGCAGGGTGCGCGAGTATTCCGTCGCTTTCTGCAGGATCTGCAGCGTGCCCGCCTTGCCGTTGTGCGCCAGCTCCGGGACGTGATCACGCAGCCGCAGGAAGCCGTTCCTGATGTCGCGACGCCGCTGCCGCTCGAGGTGGTTGTGCGTGCGCCACCACGCCCGGTACGACAGGGGCGGCACGGCGGCACCAGCGGGGCGCGGGTCGGGGCCGAAGCGTTTGGCGGCCGGGGGATTCTCCGGCGGGGGAGCGGCGTGGTTGTGGTGCTGGTGCACGAGCGGGATGTGGCCGCGCGATGCGTAGGCCGGGGCGGATCGCTGCTGCTGCTGCTGCTGGTTGTACTGGCGGACCGTGTTTGTGTTGTACACGGCGCGTACCGCCACGCTCTCCACGGTCACCACGTCAATCTCTCCATCTTCCTCATCGTCGTCGTCGTCGTCTGCAGAAGGGAAACGTGTACACGTCAGCAACGCAACGTAGAAGAATTCAACATTATAAACCTAAACTTGCACAGGTGCACGACCTGTTGAAATGGTGCAAGGACACACGCAACATTCGTGTAAGTTAACTTGACAACTTTAAGTTTATATCCTTAGTTCTTTCGGTAAAGTCACGTTGAAGGGAAACAACAAAATAATAAAATATATATAAAACAATAAAAATTCTCACGACGTTTCGACCATAACACAAACGACCGTTTGACTTTACCGAAAGAACTAAGAATATGAATTACTGCAGTCACGAAAGCTTTAAATCAAAACTTTAAGTTTATTGCAAACGAAGATGAACAAGCTAACACACGACCCAATAAAAAAACACACAACACAAAGCACCGTGCAAGTCCGCAGGGTCCACCACGGCCGAGGTCGCCACGAGCGGGACGGAGCAGGGCCCCGCTCCGCCGACCCCCGCGCGGCCGCCCTCCCCGGGGCTCCCGCCGCCGGGACCCGGCTCCGGGGGCACGGCGCGGGAGGCCGCGGGCAGGCGCGCGGAGGGCAGAGACGCGCCGCCGGCGAGGCCCCCCAACTTCTCGGCGGCCGGCTTCTCGGTCGCCGACTTATCCGGCGTGGCTCCGGCCGAGTCCAAGCCGCTCCACATGCAGTCCCGCAGCACCACGGCTTCCGCGCCGTGGATGGGGTCCGATAGGGCGCCGGGGCCCTCGGCGTCGTCGTCGTCCGGCGAGCCGGCGGTGCCGCCGTGGCACGGGCCGCCCGAGGGCAGCAACGGCGTCGGGCGCGCCCAGTTCGGCGGCAGGGGCGGCGTGGGCAGGAGCTCGAACTTTTTCCAAATGTCCTCGCCGGGCGCCGTGGACTGGTTGAAGTCCCAGGCGCGGTCATCGTCGTCGTCGTCGTAGAAGAAGAAGTAGAAGAAGGGCTGGCAGCGGTCGAAGTCGCGATCCCCGCCGGCAGCCATCGCGTGCGGGGCCGCGGCCGCACCCGGCGCCGAAGTTTATTGGCAGCAGCAGCCCCGCGGCCGCCCTTCTACGTCCACATGTGCCGCCGCTACTTTCGTCACGCGACACGCCGGGGAGGGGGTTTGTATTACACCCTCCTTGTTGATGTGGCGCTTAAAAGTATTCAGCAGGGGGCCGGTCTCGCCTGTAAATAAGCAACAAACAATAAAGAATGCAGCAGCGTCGTTAACAAAGCGAGCAAACATTTCACTCAATACGTCATCTCCATATATGTAAAAGGCAAAGTTGTGATTGTGTGTGTCTGTTCAAAATGTTTAGCGTACTTCCCCACATGCAACAAACTTGAAATTTGCCATGTGGGTACCTTCCAGACTGTACACCATGCAAACATTATAAAAATACACTTTATTTTTTTTTAGGGGAGCTCAATAATGCTTGTTTGTTTGCACGGCAAGTGAGCTGTAACGTCAAATCTGTCACGTGACCCGCGCATGTGGAAGCCTAACGCATTGTAGCGTAGTGGTTAGCGCTACGCCGCGCTACGAACCCGGCAACTCGAGTTCGATTCCCGCTCACGGCCACCACCGGTGACGATTATTTGTACCGGTCCTGGGCCTCCCCTAGGTCGACTCAGCCTCAAACGAGTAATTGTTGTGGTGTGTGAACATCGCCACTGGGGAGACAAAGGCCGGCCGGGTGTGGTGAATCCAAGTCCCGGGCGAAGCCGGGTAGTAACAGCTACTAGTGCTGTTAATAATTCACATTTCAATTTCATTAAGTGGGTTTACAAAATAAACCACGTGCCTACGCGGTCGTGCCAGATTTTAGGAAAGTGAACAACAGTTCAAAATTAATTCCAGCGTTTTACACAACTATTTTTTTTAAAAGGGGGTATTCGTTGAAAAGTCAAAAGTTGCCTCGATCGGAGGAGTGCAAGCGAGAAGGTCACAGACTGCCCAAAAATTCAGCGAGCCGCGTCTCGCACGCCGCAAATGCAGCGCAGCATTTAAGAATAAAGGGCACAGTAGAGTTGGGAAACAGGGCCGCGAGAAATGGATTAATCTCACCACAACAACACTATCCTGTAATTGGCGGAGAGTTCAGTTTTTCAGTTTCATTTATATTGCTAGAGCCCTGTGAGCCATTCGGCTCTTGAATTCGGGTGCAACTTTGGTGCCACCGCCAGCGGAGCAACTCGGGCCGGCGCTACCCTCTCCTCGCACCACCCCCCCCCACCCCCCCCCCCACGAACTCACGCACGCCCCACTAAACACCCGCATGCACCCCCGTAGGGTCGCGAGGAGGGATCGCCTGGTGCGATGGGTTTTCACCCGAGGACGCCCCAGCAGGGACGTCCCGCGGTTTCCCCGGACCGGGAGATTGGCCGAGCCCCCCAGAACCGGATTACACGGGCCCCCCCCCCCCCAAAAGGGGGGGTAGAGCTTTACAGGCCGGCCGCGATGAAGCACGCGCAGCACGGGGGACGGTGCCCAAAGGCGAGCACCCTGCGGCGGTGTAAACAGTGGGGTGGGAGGGAACAGCCCCTAGGCATATAGGAGGATTCAAGAGAAAGGATTTGATTGGACGCGCGCAGGATGGCATCACGTGACCCGGGGACTAACGGGCTGTGAGGACATAAGGGGGGAAGGAGGGCGAATTGGGTTGACGCGTTGTGCATGAAGAGGGTGTAGGCGCAGCTTCCTTGTACCGAAAAAACAAGCTACGCCTTAACTTGTCGGAGCAAAAGAGTCTTGGCGCATGTTTGAGGCGTCTTGAATCAAACCGTTTCTTTATTTCTCAGTTGCACAAAAATGGGCGTTTTCTAAAGTTATATCATCGCCTGTTCACGTGCTGTATCATCCCTGTCGCACGGTCAAACGACTGTATCCACTCGCTCCCCACCGGCTCTTCCCGTAGCCCCCCGTTTATGCTGTGAAAACCGGAAGTGACGTCATGGGTTCAACCAAAGGAGCGTCTAACCACAGGGGGGATTTCTACACAGTTGGGGATATTCCAAATCAAAATATAACCAGACACACCTGATGACGACCGTTTGCGTTATGGTCGAAACGTCGTGAGAATTTTTATTGTTTTATATATATATTTTGTTATTTTATTGTTTCCCTTCAACATGACTTTACCGAAAGAGCTAAGAATATGAATATAACCAGTCCGTCAACAAATGTGTGACGGACGTACATCAAATGTATATACGGAAACAATAATACACTCGCTTTCTGTCTCATGGCTCTTACAGAGGGGTAAAGAGCGGTGGGACAGCGATCGGGCGCACTGCTGTGTTGTGTGGGTGACTCCGATCAGTGTGGGTACGGCGCGCGCACTTACAAATAAATAATTAAATTGATCATTAATTGATTCTGAGCGCCTGCTGCTTGTTGACACAACGGCTTAGTGCAATAATTAATTAATTACAAACAGCTGCGAGCGGGCGAGTTAACAACATTACGTCATCTGCGTGGGTAGGACGCGTGAGTGGGTGGGAGGGCTGTGGCTTTTACACCTGATGATGATTGCTGTGGCTTTCACACCTGATGATGATTGCTGTGGTTTTCACACCTGATGATGATTGCTGTGGTTTTCACACCTGATGATGATTGCTGTGGTTTTCACACCTGATGATGATTGCTGTGGTTTTCACACCTGATGATGATTGCTGTGGTTTTCACACCTGATGATGATTGCTGTGGTTTTCACACCTGATGATGATTGCTTCTTGTGTTGCAGTCGAAACGTCGTGATTTAATTGTATTGTTTTATATTTTTATTTTTTTATCGTTTCCCTTCTACGTGGTGGTGACTTTACCGAAAGAACCAAGAATATGAATCCCTGCAGTCACAAAAGCTTTAAATTAATGTCATTATTATTCTTAGCTCTTTCCGTAAAGTCACGTTGAAGGGAACACAATAAAATAATAAAATATATATAAAACAATAAAAAATGGTTTCCCTTCAACGTGACTTCACCGAAAGAGCTAAAAATATGAATTACTGCAGTCACGAAAGCTTTAAATCAGTAAAAATGTGTTGTTATTATTATATTTTGGTACTGGCAAAGGAGGTCTAATGATGGTCACTGCATCTTACGCGCTTCTGCGGCGGTCTGCAACACCCTTCCGATATTAGGAAGCAACTGGAGCTATATTCACTTTTTAAATCTAGATTGAAAACTTTATTTGGCTAGAACCGCTTTGTGTGCCGTGTTAGTTTGTTGTTGTCCTTGCCCGCCCGCTGCCCACACCTCCGATGAGCACGGTTGGCTACGTACGGTGCGAAAGTAGCAGCAGCGATCCGCCCCGGCCTACACATCGCGCGGCCACATCCCGCCCGTGCACCAGCAGCACCACCAGCAGCAGCACCACCAGCACCACCAGCAGCAGCACCACCAGCAGCAGCAGCAGCAGCACCAGCAGCAGCAGCAGCACCAGCAGCACCAGCACCACCACCAGCACCACCAGCAGCAGCAGCAGCACCACCACCAGCAGCACCACCACCAGCACCAGCAGCAGCAACAGCACCACCAGCAGCAGCAGCAGCACCAGCAGCACCACCACCAGCACCACCACCACCAGCAGCAACAGCAGCACCACCAGCAGCACCACCACCACCAGCACCACCACCAGCACCACCAGCAGCAGCACCACCACCAGCACCACCAGCAGCACCACCACCAGCACCACCAGCACCACCAGCAGCAGCACCAACACCAGCACCACCACCAGCACCACCACCACCAGCACCAGCAGCACCACCACCAGCACCAGCAGCAGCAGCAGCAGCACCACCACCAGCACCACCACCACCAGCACCAGCAGCACCACCACCAGCAGCACCAGCAGCAGCACCACCAGCAGCAGCAGCAGCACCACCACCAGCACCACCAGCAGCAGCACCACCACCAGCACCACCACCAGCACCACCACCAGCACCACCACCACCAGCACCAGCAGCACCACCACCAGCACCAGCAGCAGCACCACCACCAGCAGCAACAACAGCACCAGCAGCAGCACCACCAGCACCAGCAGCACCACCACCAGCACCAGCAGCAGCAGCAGCACCACCACCAGCACCACCACCACCAGCACCAGCAGCACCACCACCAGCAGCACCAGCAGCAGCACCACCAGCAGCAGCAGCACCACCACCAGCACCACCAGCAGCAGCACCACCACCAGCACCACCACCAGCACCACCACCAGCACCACCACCACCAGCACCAGCAGCACCACCACCAGCACCAGCAGCAGCAGCACCACCACCAGCAGCAACAGCAGCACCAGCAGCAGCACCACCAGCACCAGCAGCACCACCACCAGCACCAGCAGCAGCAGCACCAGCAGCAGCACCAGCAGCAGCACCACCACCAGCACCACCACCACCAGCACCAGCAGCACCACCACCAGCACCACCAGCACCAGCAGCAGCACAACTACGCCGCTCCCTCGCCGGAGAATCCCCCGGCTGCCAAACGCCTCCGCCCCGACGTGCACACCGCTGGTGCCCCCACGCCGCCCCCGTCGGCACGCGGGGCCCTCACGCAGAGCCGGGGCGGTGTTGGTTGGGCCACCTCGTCTCGTGCCAAGTCGACGGGCTGCCGCAGCCCTCGGAGCTCCGACTCGGGGAGTAACCACCACCATCACCATTACCACCACAATCACCACCATCACCATTACCACCATTACCACCACAATCACCATTACCACCACAATCACCACCATCACCATTACCACCATTACCACCACAATCACCATTACCACCACAATCATCATCACCACCACCATCACCACCACCACCATTACCACCACAATCACCACCACCACCATCATCACCACCACCACCACCATCACCACCATCACCATTACCACCACCATCACCATCACCACCACCACCAC
This sequence comes from Petromyzon marinus, assembly GCF_048934315.1. Classification (NCBI taxonomy): domain Eukaryota; kingdom Metazoa; phylum Chordata; class Hyperoartia; order Petromyzontiformes; family Petromyzontidae; genus Petromyzon; species Petromyzon marinus. The sequence goes on along the minus strand of NW_027422996.1, from coordinate 1,350,629 downwards.
CATCACCACCACCATCACCACCACCACCACCACCATTACCACCACAATCACCACCACCACCATCACCACCATCACCATTACCAACACAATCACCATCACCACCACCACCATCACCACCATTACCACCACTATCACCACCACCATCACCACCACCATCACCACCACCTCCATCACCACCACCTCCATCACCATCACCACCACCATCACTACCACAATCACCATCACCACCACCATTACCACCACAATCACCACCACCATCACCACCACCTCCTCCATCACCACCACCACCATCACCACCACCATTACCACCACAATCACCATCACCACCACAATCACCATCACCACCACCATCACCACCACCACCATTACCACCACAATCACCACCATCACCACCACCACCATCACCGCCATCACCATTACCACCACAATCACCATCACTACCACAATCACCATCACCACCACCACCATTACCACCACAATCACCATCACCACCACCATCATAACCACCTCCTCCATCTCCACCACCACCACCATCACCACCACCATTACCACCACAATCACCATCACCACCACCACCATTACCACCACAATCACCATCACCACCACCATCATAACCACCTCCTCCATCTCCACCACCACCACCACCATCACCACCACCATCACCATCACCACCACCACCACCACCACCATTACCACCACAATCACCACCACCACCATCATCACCACCACGACCATCACCACCATCACCATTACCACCACAATCACCACCACCACCACCATCACCACCACCATCACCACCACCATTACCACCACAATCACCACCACCACCATCACCACCACCATCACCACCATTACCACCACAATCACCATCACCACCACCATCACCACCATTACCACCACTATCACCACCACCACCATCACCACCACCATCACCACCACCTCTATCACCACTACCTCCATCACCACCACCACCATCACCACCACCACCATCACCACCACCATCACTACCACAATCACCATCACCACCACCACCATTACCACCACAATCACTACCACCACCATCACCACCACCTCCTCCATCACAACCACCATCACCACCACCATTACCACCACAATCACCACCACCACCATCACCACCACCATCACCACCATCACCATTACCACCACAATCACCACCATCACCACCACCACCATCACCACCATCACCATTACCACCACAATCACCATTACCACCACCATCACCACCACCATCACCACCACCATTACCACCACAATGACAACCACCACCATCACCACCACCATCACCACCATCACCATTACCACCACAATCACCACCACCACCATCACCACCACCATCACCACCATCACCATTACCACCACAATCACCATTACCACCACCATCACCACCACCACCATCACCACCATCACCACCACCTCCATCACCACCACCTCGATCACCACCACCATCACCACCACCACCATCACCACCACCATCACGACGACAATCACCACCACCACCACCATTACCACCACAATCACCACCATCACCATTACCACCACAATCACCATTACCACCACCAGCACCACCACCACCATCACCACCATCACCACCACCATCACCACCACCTCCATCACCACCACCTCGATCACCACCACCATCACCACCACCACCATCACCACCACCATCACTACCACAATCACCACCACCACCACCATTACCACCACAATCACCACCACCACCATCACCACCACCTCCTCCATCACCACCACCACCATCACCACCACCATTACCATCACAATCACCATCACCACCACAATCACCATCACCACCACCATCACCACCACCATCACCACCACCACCACCACCATTACCACCACAATCACCACCACCATCACCACCACCATCACCACCATCACCATTACCACCACAATCACCATTACCACCACAATCACCATCACCACCACCATCACCACCACCACCACAATCACCACCATCAACACCACCACCACCATCACCACCATCACCATTACCACCACAATCACCATCACCACCATCACCACCACCATCACCACCACCACCATTACCACCACAATCACCACCACCACCATCACCACCACCACCATCACCACCATCACCATTACCACCACAATCGCCATCACCACCACCACCATCACCACCATTACCACCACTATCACCATCACCACCACCACCATCACCACCACCATCACCACCACCTTCATCACCACCACCTCCATCACCACCACCATCACCACCATCACCACCACCACCATCACCACCTCCATCACCACCACCACCATCACCACCACCACCACCACCACCATCACCACCACCATCACCACCACCATTACCACCACAATCACCACTACCAGCACCATCACCACCATTACCACCACTATCACCATCACCACCACCATCACCACCACCATCACCACCATCGCCACCACCATCACCACCACCACCACCACCATCACCACCACCATCACCACCACCTCCATCACCACCATCACCACCACCATCACCACCTCCATCACCACCACCATCACCACCACCATCACCACCACCTCCATCACCACCACCATCACCACCACCACCATCACCACCATCACCACTACCATCACCACCATCACCACAACCTTCATCACCACCACCATCACCACCTCCACCACCACCTCCATCACCACCACCTCCATCACCACCACCATCACCACCATCACCACCACCATCACCACCACCATCACCACTACCATCACCACCACCATCACCACCACCACAACCTCCATCACCACCATCACCACCTCCACCACCACCTCCATCACCACCACCTCCATCACCACCACCTCCATCACCACCATCACCACCACCACCATGACCACCACCATCACCACTACCATCACCACCACCATCACCACCATCACCACCACCATCACCACCACCATCACCACTACCATCACCATTACCACCACCATCACCACCACCACAACCTCCACCACCACCTCCATCACCACCACCTCCATCACCACCACCTCCATCACCACCATCACCACCACCATCACCACCACCATCACCACCACGATCACCACCACCATCACCACCACCGTCACCACCACTACCATCACCACCACCACCACCTCCATCACCACCACCATCACCACCACCATCACCACCACCATCACCACCACCTCCATCACCACCACCATCACCACCACCACCATCACCACCACCTCCATCACCACCACCCCCATCACCACCACCATCACCACCACCTCCATCACCACAACCATCACCACCACCACCATCACCACCACCACCACCATCACCACCACCACCACCATTACCACCACAATCACCACCACCACCATCACCACCATCACCATTACCACCACAATCACCATCACCACCACCATCACCACCATTACCACCACTATCACCATCACGACCACCACCACCACCATCACCATTACCATCACCACCACCACCATCACCACCACCATCACCACCATCACCACCACCACCATGACCACCACCATCACCACCACTACCATCACCACCACCATCACCATCATCACCACCATCACCACCACCACCATCATCACCACCATCACCACCACCACCATCACCACCACCATCACCACCACTACCATCACCACCATCACCACCACCACCACCATCACCACCACTACCATCACCATCACCACCACCATCACCATCATCACCACCACCACCATCACCACCATCACCACCACCACCACCATCACCACCACCACCACCATCACCACTACCACCACAATCACCATCACCACCACCACCACCATCACCACCACCATCACCACCACCATCACCACCATCACCACCACCATCACCACCACCACCATCACCACCACCACCATCACCACCACCATCACCACCACCATCACCACCACCTCCATCACCATCACCACCACCACCACCGCCATCACCACCACCATCACCACCACCATCACCACCACCTCCATCACCACCACCATCACCACCACCATCACCACCACCTCCATCACCATCACCACCACCATTACCACCACTATCACCACCACCATCACCACCACCATCACCACCACCATCACCACCATTACCACCACTATCACCACCACCACCATCACCACCACAATCACCACTGACCTGAGTGTTCCTGCGTGACTTCTGCATGACCTTGAGTCTCTGGTGGAGGTCGTAGACGTCACTGGATCCCACGGACTTCCCCTTCGCTTCCAGACGGCAAACTCTGCCACTTTCTCCTGCAACATCATCAACATCATCATTGTCGTCAACATCTTCAACATCAACATTGTCAACATCATCACTGTCGTCAACATCGTCAACATCATCATTGTCGTCAACATCGTCAACATCTTCAACATCAATCAACATTGTCAACATCATCAACATCATCATTGTCGTCAACATCGTCAACATCTTCAACATCAACATTGTCAACATCATCATTGAGATTGACACGGGGAGACAGAGAGAGACACGGTGAGACAGAGAGAGACACGGGGAGACAGAGAGAGACACGGTGAGACACAGAGAGAGAGACACGAGGAGACAGAGACACGGGGAAACAGAGAGAGATACGGGGAGACAGAGAGAGACACGGGGAGACAGAGACACGGGGAGACAGAGACACGGGGAGAGAGACACGTGGAGAGAGACACGGGGAGACACGGGGAGAGACACGGGGAGAGAGACACGTGGAGAGAGACACGTGGAGAGACACGGGGAGAGAGACACAGGGAGCGAGACACGGGGAGAGACACGGGGAGAGAGACACGTGGAGAGAGACACGTGGAGACGGAGAGAGACACTGTGAGAGAGACACGGGGAGAGACACGGAGAGACACGTGGAGAGAGACACGTGGAGAGAGAGACAGGGAGACACGTGGAGAGAGACACGTGGAGAGACACGGGGAGAGAGACACGGGGAGAGAGAGAGAGACACGGGGAGAGAGACACGGGGAGAGGGAGACACGGAGAGAGAGAGACACGTGGAGAGAGACACGGGGAGAGAGAGACACGTGGAGAGAGACACGGAGAGAGAGACACGTGGAGAGAGACACGGGGAGAGAGAGACACGTGGAGAGAGACACGTGGAGAGAGACACGGGGAGAGAGAGACACGTGGAGAGAGACACGGAGAGAAAGACACGTGGAGAGAGACACGGGGAGAGAGAGACACGTGGAGAGAGACACGTGGAGAGAGACACGGGGAGAGAGAGACACGTGGAGAGAGGCACGGGGAGAGAGACACGTGGAGAGAAAGACACGTGGAGAGAGACACGTGGAGAGACACGTGGAGAGAGACACGTGGAGAGAGACACGTGGAGAGAGACACGTGGAGACACGGGGAGAGAGACACGTGGAGACACGGGGAGAGAGACACGTGGAGAGAGACACGTGGAGAGAGACACGGGGAGAGAGAGACACGGGGAGAGAGAGACACGTGGAGAGAGACACGGAGAGAGAGACGTGGAGAGAGAGACACGTGGAGAGACACACGTGGAGAGAGACACGTGGAGAGAGACAGGGATGTGTGTACTTCAGGTGTACCGCACACACTGTATGCACTGTAAGTGCACGTCACGAACTGTACGTACCGCAAGCACAGTGCACACTGTACGTGTTGTTGCGACTGCACTGTACACGCCGTGCTTGCTGCTGAGGAGCAGACAGCGATCCCAGCGAAGCGAAAGTGGACGAGCGAGACCACGCCCATGGGGCGGTCCGACCACGCCCATAGGTGGCAGAGACCACGCCCACGGGGGGCTCCGACCACGCCCATAGGTGGCAGAGACCACGCCCATGGGGACAGCGCCAACGCCCACGGAGACAGAGACCATGCCCACGGGGGGGGGGGGGCAGAGACCACGCCCACGGGGGGCAGCGACCACGCCCACGGGGGGGGCAGAGACCACGCCCATGGAGGGCAGCGACCACGCCCACAGGAAACACGATCACATAGCAATTTGGCTGCGTTCCAACCCGCTCTGAAAAATTCAGGGATTTTATATCGTTTAATAATACCAACAACAACAAAACTACAACAACAACAAGTTTATCCCGCAGGTGAGGTCTCTGGAGAGCAGGAGAGAAGTCTCGTGGCTGGGTGAGATGGTGGTGGGGCAGAGTGGTTAGATTATTGAGTTCAGATGATGAGAAAGTTACAAGTGCTGAATTATTTGTGTGTTTAAAACCACGTGTGAGCAAACTACGGAGACCCAGGGCAGGGGGCTAATTGGCAAAAGTTGAGTGGCTTGGCTTGAGTGAGATGGCGGGTGGGTGGGTGAATTAACCTGTGGATGATTGAGACGCTGGGTGGGTGAATCAACGTGTGGTTGAGTGGATGATTGAGACGCTGGGTGGGTGATTGAGACGCTGGGTGGGTGAATCACTTTGAGTGGTCGCGTGAAGATGGATGAGCGCTGAGTCGCTGGGTGGTGGACCGAGCAAAGATGGCGAATTTGAGAGCCACGAGGTGTCAGGGGGAGGGGCTTCAGGGGGAGGGGGGTCAGGGGGAGGGGGGTTCAGGGGGAGGGGGGGTTCAGGGGGAGGGGGGGTTTAGGGGGAGGGGGCTTCAGGGGGAGGGGCTTCAGGGGGCTTCCGGGGGCTTCTGGGCGCTGTTGATTGGGCCCGAGGTCTCCATCTTGCTGCTGCGAGGTGTGTGGTGTGTGTGTGGTGTGTGTGGTGTGTGTGGTGTGTGTGGTGTGTGTGTGTGGTGTGTGTGGTGTGTGTGTGGTGTGTGTGTGGTGTGTGTGTGGTGTGTGTGGGGTGTGTGGTGTGTGTGTGTGGTGTGTGTGTGGTGTGTGTGTGTGGTGTGTGTAGTGTGTGGTGTGTGTGTGGTGTTTGTGTGGAGTGTGTGGTGTGTGTGTGTGGTGTGTGTGGTGTGCGTGTGTGGTGTGTGTGGTGTGTGTGGTGTGTATGTGGTGTGTGTGTGGTGTGTGTGTGGTGTGTGGTGTGTGTGTGGTGTGTGTGATGTGTGTGGTGTGTGCCCAGGCATGGTGTGTGTGTGGTGTGTGTGGTGTGTGTGTGTGGTGTGGTGTGTGTGTGGTGTGTGTGGTGTGTGTGTAGTGTGTGTGTGGTGTGTGTGGTGTGTGTGTGGTGTGTGTGTGGTGTGTGTGGTGTGTGTGTGGTGGGTGTAGTGTGTGTGGTGTGTGTGTGTGTGTGGTGTGTGTGGTGTGTGTGTGGTGTGTGTGTGTGTTGTGTGTGTGTGGTGTGTGGTGTGTGTGTGGTGTGTGTGGTGTGTGTGTGGTGTGTGTGGTGTGTGGTGTGTGTGTGGTTTGTGTTGTGTGTGTGTGGTGTGTGTGGTGTGTGTGTGGTGTGTGTGGTGTGTGTGTGGTGTGTATGTGGTGTGTGTGTGGTGTGTGTGGTGTGTGTGTGTGGTGTGTGTGTGGTGTGTGTGTGGTGTGTGTGGTGTGTGTGTGGTGTGTGTGTGGTGTGTGTGGTGTGTGTGGTGTGTGTGTGGTGGGTGTGGTGTGTGTGTGTGTGGTGTGTGTGTGGTTTGTGTTGTGTGTGTGTGGTGTGTGTGGTGTGTGTGTGGTGTGTGTGGTGTGTGTGTGGTGTGTGTAGTGTGTGGTGTGTGTGTGGTGTGTGTGTGGAGTGTGTGGTGTGTGTGTGGTGTGTGTGTGGTGTGTGTGGTGTGTGTGGTGTGTGTGGTGTGTGTGGTGTGTGTGTGGTGTGTATGTGGTGTGTGTGTGGTGTGTGTGTGGTGTGTGTGTGGTGTGTGTGGTGTGTGTGTGGTGTGTGTGTGGTGTGTGTCGTGTGTGTGTGGTGTGTGTGGTGTGTGTGTGGTGGGTGTGGTGTGTGTGTGTGGTGTGTGTGGTGTGTGTGTGGTGTGTGTGTGGTGTGTGTGGTGTGTGTGTGGTGTGTGTGTGGTGTGTGTGGTGTGTGTGTGTGGTGTGTGTGGGGTGTGTGGTGTGTGTGTGTGGTGTGTGTGTGGTGTGTGTAGTGTGTGGTGTGTGTGTGGTGTTTGTGTGGAGTGTGTGGTGTGTGTGTGGTGTGTGTGGTGTGCGTGTGTGGTGTGTGTGGTGTGTGTGGTGTGTGTGGTGTGTATGTGGTGTGTGTGTGGTGTGTGTGTGGTGTGTGGTGTGTGTGTGGTGTGTGTGTGGTGTGTGTGATGTGTGTGGTGTGTGCCCAGGCATGGTGTGTGTGTGGTGTGTGTGGTGTGTGTGGTGTGGTGTGTGTGTGGTGTGTGTGTAGTGTGTGTGGTGTGTGTGTGTGGTGTGTGTGGTGTGTGTGTGGTGTGTGTGTGGTGTGTGTGGTGTGTGTGTGTGGTGTGTGTGTGGTGTGTGTGGTGGGTGTAGTGTGTGTGTGGTGTGTGTGTGTGGTGTGTGTGTGGTGTGTGTGTGGTGTGTGTGGTGTGTGTGTGTGTTGTGTGTGTGTGGTGTGTGTGGTGTGTGGTGTGTGTGTGGTGTGTGTGGTGTGTGTGTGGTGTGTGTGGTGTGTGTGTGTGTGGTGTGTGTGTGGTTTGTGTTGTGTGTGTGTGGTGTGTGTGGTGTGTGTGTGGTGTGTGTGGTGTGTGTGTGGTGTGTATGTGGTGTGTGTGTGGTGTGTGTGGTGTGTGTGTGTGGTGTGTGTGTGGTGTGTGTGGTGTGTGTGTGGTGTGTGTGTGGTGTGTGTGGTGTGTGTGTGGTGTGTGTGTGGTGGGTGTGGTGTGTGTGTGTGTGGTGTGTGTGTGGTTTGTGTTGTGTGTGTGTGGTGTGTGTGGTGTGTGTGTGGTGTGTGTGGTGTGTGTGTGGTGTGTGTAGTATGTGGTGTGTGTGTGGTGTGTGTGTGGAGTGTGTGGTGTGTGTGTGGTGTGTGTGTGGTGTGTGTGGTGTGTGTGGTGTGTGTGTGGTGTGTGTGGTGTGTGTGTGGTGTGTGTGGTGTGTGTGGTGTGTGTGTGGTGTGTATGTGGTGTGTGTGTGGTGTGTGTGTGTGTGGTGTGTGTGTGGTGTGTGTGTGGTGTGTGTGGTGTGTGTGTGGTGTGTGTGTGGTGTGTGTGGTGTGTGTGTGGTGTGTGTGGTGTGTGTGTGGTGGGTGTGGTGTGTGTGTGTGGTGTGTGTGGTGTGTGTGTGGTGTGTGTGTGGTGTGTGTGGTGTGTGTGTGGTGTGTGTGTGGTGTGTGTGGTGTGTGTGTGTGGTGTGTGTGGGGTGTGTGGTGTGTGTGTGTGGTGTGTGTGTGGTGTGTGTAGTGTGTGGTGTGTGTGTGGTGTTTGTGTGGAGTGTGTGGTGTGGTGTGTGTGGGGTGGTGTGCGTGTGTGGTGTGTGTGGTGTGTGTGGTGTGTATGTGGTGGTGTGGGTGGTGTGTGGTGTGTGGTGTGTTGTGGTGTGTGTGATGTGTGTGGTGTGTGCCCAGGCATGGTGTGTGTGTGGTGTGTGTGGTGTGTGTGTGTGGTGTGGTGTGTGTGTGGTGTGTGTGGTGTGTGTGTAGTGTGTGTGTGGTGTGTGTGGTGTGTGTGTGGTGTGTGTGTGGTGTGTGTGGTGTGTGTGTGGTGGGTGTAGTGTGTGTGGTGTGTGTGTGTGTGTGGTGTGTGTGGTGTGTGTGTGGTGTGTGTGTGTGTTGTGTGTGTGTGGTGTGTGTGGTGTGTGGTGTGTGTGTGGTGTGTGTGGTGTGTGTGTGGTGTGTGTGGTGTGTGGTGTGTGTGTGGTTTGTGTTGTGTGTGTGTGGTGTGTGTGGTGTGTGTGTGGTGTGTGTGGTGTGTGTGTGGTGTGTATGTGGTGTGTGTGTGGTGTGTGTGGTGTGTGTGTGTGGTGTGTGTGTGGTGTGTGTGTGGTGTGTGTGGTGTGTGTGGTGTGTGTGTGGTGTGTGTGGTGTGTGTGGTGTGTGTGTGGTGGGTGTGGTGTGTGTGTGTGTGGTGTGTGTGTGGTTTGTGTTGTGTGTGTGTGGTGTGTGTGGTGTGTGTGTGGTGTGTGTGGTGTGTGTGTGGTGTGTGTAGTGTGTGGTGTGTGTGTGGTGTGTGTGTGGAGTGTGTGGTGTGTGTGTGGTGTGTGTGTGGTGTGTGTGGTGTGTGTGGTGTGTGTGGTGTGTGTGTGGTGTGTGTGGTGTGTGTGTGGTGTGTATGTGGTGTGTGTGTGGTGTGTGTGTGGTGTGTGTGTGGTGTGTGTGGTGTGTGTGTGGTGTGTGTGTGGTGTGTGTGGTGTGTGTGTGGTGTGTGTGGTGTGTGTGTGGTGGGTGTGGTGTGTGTGTGTGGTGTGTGTGGTGTGTGTGTGGTGTGTGTGTGGTGTGTGTGGTGTGTGTGTGGTGTGTGTGTGGTGTGTGTGTGGTGTGTGTGGTGTGTGTGTGTGGTGTGTGTGGGGTGTGTGGTGTGTGTGTGTGGTGTGTGTGTGGTGTGTGTAGTGTTTGGTGTGTGTGTGGTGTTTGTGTGGAGTGTGTGGTGTGTGTGTGGTGTGTGTGGTGTGCGTGTGTGGTGTGTGTGGTGTGTGTGGTGTGTGTGGTGTGTATGTGGTGTGTGTGTGGTGTGTGTGTGGTGTGTGGTGTGTGTGTGGTGTGTGTGTGGTGTGTGTGATGTGTGTGGTGTGTGCCCAGGCATGGTGTGTGTGTGGTGTGTGTGGTGTGTGTGGTGTGTGTGTGGTGTGGTGTGTGTGTGGTGTGTGTGTAGTGTGTGTGGTGTGTGTGTGTGGTGTGTGTGGTGTGTGTGTGGTGTGTGTGTGGTGTGTGTGGTGTGTGTGTGTGGTGTGTGTGTGGTGTGTGTGGTGGGTGTAGTGTGTGTGTGGTGTGTGTGTGTGGTGTGTGTGTGGTGTGTGTGGTGTGTGTGGTGTGTGTGTGTGTTGTGTGTGTGTGGTGTGTGTGGTGTGTGGTGTGTGTGTGGTGTGTGTGGTGTGTGTGTGGTGTGTGTGGTGTGTGTGTGTGTGTGTGTGTGTGGTTTGTGTTGTGTGTGTGTGGTGTGTGTGGTGTGTGTGTGGTGTGTGTGGTGTGTGTGTGTGGTGTGTATGTGGTGTGTGTGTGGTGTGTGTGGTGTGTGTGTGTGGTGTGTGTGTGGTGTGTGTGGTGTGTGTGTGGTGTGTGTGTGGTGTGTGTGGTGTGTGTGTGGTGTGTGTGTGGTGGGTGTGGTGTGTGTGTGTGTGGTGTGTGTGTGGTTTGTGTTGTGTGTGTGTGGTGTGTGTGTGGTGTGTGTGGTGTGTGTGTGGTGTGTGTAGTATGTGGTGTGTGTTGTGGTGTGTGTGTGGAGTGTGTGGTGTGTGTGTGGTGTGTGTGTGTGTGTGTGTGGTGTGTGTGGTGTGTGTGTGGTGTGTGTGGTGTGTGTGGTGTGGTGTGGTGTGTGTGGTGTGTGTGGTGTGTGTGTGGTGTGTATGTGGTGTGTGTGTGGTGTGTGTGTGGTGTGTGTGTGGTGTGTGTGTGGTGTGTGTGGTGTGTGTGTGTGTGTGTGTGGTGTGTGTGGTGTGTGTGGTGTGTGTGTGGTGTGTGTGTGTGGGTGTGGTGTGTGTGGTTGTGTGTGTGTGTGTGTGGTGTGTGTGTGGTGTGTGTGTGTGTGTGTGGTGTGTGTGTGGTGTGTGTGTGTGTGTGTGGTGTGTGTGGTGTGTGTGTGTGGTGTGTGTGGGGTGTGTGGTGTGTGTGTGTGTGTGTGTGTGTGTGTGTAGTGTGTGGTGTGTGTGTGGTGTTTGTGTGGAGTGTGTGGTGTGTGTGTGGTGTGTGTGGTGTGCGTGTGTGGTGTGTGTGGTGTGTGTGGTGTGTGTGGTGTGTTGTGGTGTGTGTGTGTGTGTGTGGTGTGTGGTGTGTGGTGTGTGTGTGGTGTGTGTGTGGTGTGTGTGATGTGTGTGGTGTGTGCCCAGGCATGGTGTGTGTGTGGTGTGTGTGGTGTGTGTGGTGTGTGTGTGGTGTGGTGTGTGTGTGGTGTGTGTGTAGTGTGTGTGGTGTGTGTGTGTGGTGTGTGTGGTGTGTGTGTGGTGTGTGTGTGGTGTGTGTGGTGTGTGTGTGTGGTGTGTGTGTGGTGGGTGTAGTGTGTGTGTGGTGTGTGTGGTGTGTGTGTGGTGTGTGTGTGGTGTGTGTGGTGTGTGTGTGGTGTGTGTGGTGTGTGTGTGTTGTGTGTGTGTGGTGTGTGTGGTGTGTGGTGTGTGTGTGGTGTGTGTGGTGTGTGTGTGTGTGTGGTGTGTGTGTGGTTTGTGTTGTGTGTGTGTGGTGTGTGTGGTGTGTGTGTGGTGTGTGTGGTGTGTGTGTGGTGTGTGTAGTGTGTGTTGTGTGTGTGGTGTGTGTGTGGAGTGTGTGGTGTGTGTGTGGTGTGTGTGTGGTGTGTGTGGTGTGTGTGGTGTGTGTGGTGTGTGTGGTGTGTGTGTGGTGTGTATGTGGTGTGTGTGTGGTGTGTGTGGTGTGTGTGTGTGGTGTGTGTGTGGTGTGTGTGGTGTGTGTGTGGTGTGTGTGGTGTGTGTGTGGTGTGTGTGGTGTGTGTGTGGTGGGTGTGGTGTGTGTGTGTGTGGTGTGTGTGTGGTTTGTGTTGTGTGTGTGTGGTGTGTGTGGTGTGTGTGTGGTGTGTGTGTGGTGTGTGTAGTGTGTGGTGTGTGTGTGGTGTGTGTGTGGTGTGTGTGTGGTGTGTGTGGTGTGTGTGGTGTGTGGTGTGTGTGGTGTGTGTGTGGTGTGTGTGGTGTGTGTGTGGTGTGTATGTGGTGTGTGTGTGGTGTGTGTGGTGTGTGTGTGTGGTCTGTGTGTGGTGTGTGTGTGGTGTGTGTGGTGTGTGTGTGGTGTGTGTGTGGTGTGTGGTGTGTGTGTGTGGTGTGTGTGGTGTGTGTGTGGTGGGTGTGGTGTGTGTGTGTGGTGTGTGTGGTGTGTGTGTGGTGTGTGTGTGGTGTGTGTGGTGTGTGTGTGGTGTGTGTGTGGTGTGTGTGGTGTGTGTGGTGTGTGTGGGGTGTGTGGTGTGTGTGTGTGGTGTGTGTGTGGTGTGTGTGTGGTGTGTGTAGTGTGTGGTGTGTGTGGTGTGTGTGTGGTGTTTGTGTGGAGTGTGTGGTGTGTGTGTGGTGTGTGTGGTGTGCGTGTGTGGTGTGTGTGGTGTGTGTGGTGTGTGTGTGGTGTGTATGTGGTGTGTGTGTGGTGTGTGTGTGGTGTGTGTGTGGTGTGTGGTGTGAGTGTGGTGTGTGTGTGGTGTGTGTGATGTGTGTGGTGTGTGCCCAGGCATGGTGTGTGTGTGGTGTGTGTGGTGTGTGTGGTGTGTGTGTGGTGTGGTGTGTGTGTGGTGTGTGTGGTGTGTGTGTGGTGTGTGTGTGGTGTGTGTAGTGTGTGTGGTGTGTGTGTGTGGTGTGTGTGTGGTGTGTGTGTGGTGTGTGTGGTGTGTGTGTGGTGGGTGTAGTGTGTGTGTGGTGTGTGTGGTGTGTGTGTGGTGTGTGTGTGGTGTGTGTGGTGTGTGTGTGGTGTGTGTGGTGTGTGTGTGTTGTGTGTGTGTGGTGTGTGTGGTGTGTGGTGTGTGTGTGGTGTGTGTGGTGTGTGTGTGGTGTGTGTGGTGTGTGTGGTGTGTGTGTGTGGTGTGTGTGTGGTTTGTGTTGTGTGTGTGTGGTGTGTGTGGTGTGTGTGTGGTGTGTGTGGTGTGTGTGGTGTGTGTGTGGTGTGTGTAGTGTGTGGTGTGTGTGTGGAGTGTGTGGTGTGTGTGTGGTGTGTGTGTGGTGTGTGTGTGGTGTGTGTGGTGTGTGTGGTGTGTGTGGTGTGGTGTGTGTGGTGTGTGTGGTGTGTGTGTGGTGTGTGTGGTGTGTGTGGTGTGTGTGTGGTGTGTATGTGGTGTGTGTGTGGTGTGTGTGGTGTGTGTGTGTGGTGTGTGTGGTGTGTGTGTGGTGTGTGTGGTGTGTGTGGTGTGTGTGTGGTGTGTGTGGTGTGTGTGTGGTGGGTGTGGTGTGTGTGTGGTGTGTGTGGTGTGTGTGTGTGGTGTGTGTGTGGTGTGTGTGGTGTGTGTGGTGTGTGTGTGGTGTGTGTGGTGTGTGTGTGGTGTGTGTGTGGTGTGTGTGGTATGTGTGGTGTGTGCCCAGGCATGGTGTGTGTGTGGTGTGTGTGGTGTGTGTGGGGTGTGTGTGGCCGGATCGAGGGGGCTAAACGGGCGCGGCACGGGCTAGAGAAGAGATGGAGTGATGTGGTACAGGAGGACGTGGAGCTGAGTGGACTTGCCAATAACTGGTACCAGCGGTGTCAAGATCGGCCTCTGTGGAGGAGGCTCGTGAAGGACGCTACTGGGCAGTTGGAGGTAGTCGCCCTCCAAACACAACGGAGGGCGGAGGAGCGACGCTCACAACAACGAGCGGAGCGCCGGGTGGCTAAAGCACAGCAGGTTGGCACAGTAGGGGGCACAGGTGGTGCATCAGTAGGTCATCTCAGTCATCTCAGTCAGTCGACCCATGGCACTTGGGTCTGCCCCATGACCTCCTGCCCGCGGGCGTTCGACACTTCACGTGGCCTCAAGGTGCACATGGCCTGGCACAAGCGTCGTGGTGACGTCACCGCCACTTAGTGGCGAATGGCGGTTGTTGTTGTTGTTGTGTGTCTCTGTGTGTGTCTGTGTGTGTGTGTAGGTGAGTGTCTGTGTGTGTGTCTCTGTGTGTGTCTGTGTGTGTGTGTAGGTGAGTGTCTGTGTGTGCATCTCTGTGTGCGTGCAGTGGGGAGCGGTAGTGTAGCGGTTAGCGCGCTATGCTACGAACCTGGCGACCCGGGTTCGATTCCCGCTCAAGGCCAACACCAGTGACGATTATCTGAACCGGTCCTGGGCCTCCCCTAGGTCGACTCAGCCTCAAATGAGTACCTGGTGCGGTGTGTAAACATCGCCACTGGGGAGACAAAGGCGGTCGGGCGTGGTGCCGGCCACCCACCCCCCTCGTGTACCGTTCCGGCCTTCATAGGTGCTCGCTAACAGCACTTGCCCTACAGTTTGTTAAGGCTACACGGGAGATCTTTGTCTTTATAAAATAGAAGCGTTAGTGGTGTGACTACGAGACGGTGGTGGTCCTTAATAAATAACGAGCCATGATGCAGCCCTTGTAGAGCCACCGCGTGCATCTCCGGAGCTGCGGGCTGCCAACGTCTGCTCTAGAGGACAGTCCAGAACACTCTCTGGCGATCCAGCAATGGCAGGGCTGCACTCTGTACGCTTCGTGTACGAACGACAAACGTAACGGACGAATAAATAATGTCAAGAATGTACCACGAAACATCACGCCGCGTGTCTGTCCGTCCATGCGTCCACGCCTGTGCGTCCGTCTGCCTGCCCGATCGCCGCAGGGCACTTTCCACGGTCATGGCACTGGGCTCAAACATCATCTGCAGCAAGATTCCGGGACTGGCGCCACGTCAGCGGGCACTGTGCCAGAGCCGTCCGGACGCGATCATCGTGATCGGCGAGGGCGTGCAGCTGGGAATCGGCGAGTGCCAGCACCAGTTTCGATTTAGCCACTGGAATTGCTCGGCGCTGGGTGAGAAAACGATGTTCGGCCGGGAGCTCAACAATGGTAAGCGCCCCAACTCAGCTTCAGTTCGGCAGAGGAGTTGACCCACGGTGTGCGGTCGCCCACGCGCCTGTGCGTCGTGTTGCGCGCGCGTGTGTACCGCACGCACGGCGCGTTCTATCGACGATCAGCAGACGCACGAGAGGGGTCTTCTTCCCCCCTCCGAGCGAGTTGTGGGGGTTGTCCTTGTTGTTGTCGTTTGACCATTGTTATTGTTTTGTTGATATTATTGTTGTTCGCTTATTTACACAGGGAATGCCTCACTGAGTCTCGTGATTTTTTTTCTTTAAGAGGATCCTTCCGAGTGTTCGTAATAGTGGGGGGCGGGGGGGGCGGTGATTGCAATGCGAAATCCAAGTTTAGGAAATTGCGGGTATTTTTTTAATTCCGATTTGGTAAATCTTGCCGCATCATGACGCCGGTACACAATGGCTGACACTTTTTGCCAATGCCGTCACGGCATCATTAATTCCCACCGTGAAGCAGCCGGCGCACAGTGAGGTTCTAATTTTTTTACACCCGCAGCGTTAATCAGGGCGGCCGCTGTGATCAAGACGAGGGAGCGTGCGGGTGACAACTGAGGCGGCTTTGTTCCCGCTGTCGTCATCGCGCTCCTGGATACGCCCAGACACGTTGTAATTGCATCCCGAGTCTTAAAGAAAATGTTGAGCCAAACAAATAATGCACACACGATGAGTAGTCGGTGTGCGAGGTGAAGATGTTGATGTCTTGGTTGATGGGTAGGCGGTTGTCGTTGGCAAGAAAACGTCATAGTTATTTGTTATTTTTTATCATGATTTTCTTTGAACCTATCTACGTGACTTTACCGAACGACCCAAGAATATGAATTCCTTCAGTCACGAAAGCTTTAAGTTAAGAGTCGGCAGCATTGTTTCAAGACGAGCAAACTCTGGAGCGGTTTCGACATTCGGTGTCTCGTCAGCAGGGTCAGGGGCTTACTTCACTCAATGCTGGTGAACTGGCGATCTTGCAGGCATGGTGGACCCTCCCTCCCTTGACGATATGCCGCCCCAATTCGACTTTAAATTGTACAAAACATAACTCACCTTGTATAATAATCAGCTGTTCTCTTGTAGTTGTGCACTCAGGATGCTTGGCTGATACGAGTTGAAGTTATTATTATTATTCAGAAGAATCGAACGCTTTACATCACGGATTTTGCCATGCTTCATCCCCTCGTCGCAACACGACACGTTTATCAATATGATCTTTCCAAATTAAGTCGTTGCATGCTGCATGCACCTGATGATTGTTAAACACGTTCCACTTGGCATAAACAGCCTTGATTCACTTCAGATATAGTTATTGTGTGTATGCACGTAGATGTCTCGCGAGTGTGTGTGCAGATGCGGGAGCCACTGATGCACCTAGCCTGGCACGGGCGCTGCGGCAACGTCACCACCACTCAGTGGCGAATGAGGGCTCGTTTTATTGTACCACCGATGCAATGTAAGCGGCGTGTCTGTTACGAGGGAGATTGCTGTACAATGGACAGAGCCGTCTTCCAGAAGACGATGCAGAATCAGAACCTTCATACCGGAGGAATCCGATGAGCTATAAAGCTCCTGCTCACAGATGTCCAGTCGGGGGGTAATGTCAGAACGTTACAACAGCCGAAAGACCCAAAGAGTAGCAAACTAAAACACGACTGGAGTGCAAAGTATTGGAAAATTATGGAAATCACTTGAAAAAATATGCAAAAAAAACAAAACTTTTTTGTTAAATCTCATCAGGGAAATCCCGCTGACCTATCAGCTTCTTTATTTCAGAAGCAACCTGGCCACAAACGATAGCTCAACTAAGTGGCATATCGTGTGGAAATGTATAGCTGCAAAGTTTCTGGTAGGAAACGTAGTGGACTAGAAGCCCAACCGGGATTAATTCACAGTAGGCAGGGGATTGTGTATGTCTGTGGATGTCTGTCCACGTGGGAGGGGAGGGGAGGGTGGGGAGGGGCTGTGTGGGGAGGGTGGGGCTGGGTGGGGGGTGGGAGGGGTGGGGCTGGGTGGGGTGGGGCTGGGTGGGGAGGGGCTGGGTGGGGAGGGTGGGGCTGGGTGGGGGATGGGAGGGGTGGGGCTGGGTGGGGTGGGGCTGGGTGGAGAGGGGCTGGTCACCCCATGGTGCCCTTATATGGACTGGAACCCCAACCGGGATTAATTCACAGGAGGCAGGGGATTCATTGTGTATGTCTGTGGCTGTCTGTCCACGTGGGAGGGGTGGTGGCTGGGTGGAGAGGCGAGGGTAGGGAGGGGCTGGGTGGGGAGGGGCTGGGTGGGGAGGGTGGGGCTGGGTAGGGGGTGGGAGGGGTGGGGCTGGGTGGGGAGGGGCTGGTCACCCCGTGGTGCCCTTATAAAACTACTCACGCCGGCTTGTGCCCGCCCTCACAGTCGGGCATATTTGCGGAATACACCACGCCGCCGTTGACCCTGGCCATTGACTGAGCAACCCATCGTTCCTACCAGCTCCCTCCGCAAGAATGTGTTAACCTCAATAATGGAAGTGAATGTTGATTCTAAATGTGG
This sequence comes from Petromyzon marinus, assembly GCF_048934315.1. Classification (NCBI taxonomy): domain Eukaryota; kingdom Metazoa; phylum Chordata; class Hyperoartia; order Petromyzontiformes; family Petromyzontidae; genus Petromyzon; species Petromyzon marinus. The sequence continues at coordinate 1,332,649 of NW_027422996.1, read as the reverse complement.
AGGTAAAAACCGGAGGACCCGGAGGAAAAAATCCACACGATCTTTGAAGGGCTGATGGTATCTTGTCCTCTGGGTTGGTTTTGTATCGTATCGCTATGTGGAACCGTCTTCCGAAAGATTATTCATACGCGTCTTCGAGAAGACCAATATTCTCCGGATTATAGGACGCATCCCCCAACGTTTTACTTTCAAATACAAGTGAGTAGATTTCGTGTAATAATTCGGAGAGAGAAAAAAAATAACATTACGACAATTATGGTAATCACGCACAAGACCCATCAGTGCGCTTAGGTGTGGCTGTCTAATTAGACGCCCTTGTGAAAACCAAGTAATATCCTTATGCAAGAATGGCATCATGCGAATGCATATGAGATGTATATATATACTGTATCTCTCTCTCTCAATACTGTGCATGTGTCGTGTCCTGGCCGTCCTTCCATGCAGGCCTGTCCACGAGATTGACTTTAACGAAAGAACCAATGAGTAAAGAACTGTGCCCTCGAAATCTCCTCCCAGTTTGTAGCGTCGCAACATCATTCAAGAAGAGCGCTCACTGTGCAACTTAATTTTCTTGAAGTCTTCCCCCGGCTTCTTGCGGCACCTTCAAAGTCTCCCCCCCCCCCCCCCCGATAGAAGGTGACCCCTAGGATCTTTATCCCCTCTACGAGCATTGTTATACCGGGTGGATGGCTCTCGAATAGCCTGGGGGTCGCCGAAGATCAGAGTCTCACTCTTCCTCACATTTACCTTAGATCCCGAGGCGAAAAATAATCTATCCGCGAGTCCTAGGGTCTCCCATACTGGGGAGTCATCACCACAGAGAAATGACGACATCGTCCATGTACAGGGATATTTTTGCTTGCTCCCTACACCCCGGCATGTACACACAATCCACACAATCCACTGATTTCCTCTGACCGCCTGGGCAAAGAGCTCCATACACAATATGAATAACACCGGTGACATAAGGACACCTCTGTCGCACACCTGACCCAATTGGTATCTCCTCAAAGAGGACTCCATTTATCAGCAGGCTGCCCGTGAGCTTATGGTAGAGTTGCCTTATCCAGCCAATCAATTGTTTCCCCACCCCCATTCGCCCCAGAACCGCAAACAAGAAATCATGTGAGATACTGTCAAAGGCCTTCTCCTGGTCCAAACTGAGGAGCCCAAGGATCCGCCCCTCTCCACCGTGGTTTCCACAACCTCCTTCAACAGGACAAGGTTATCTGACATCCGCCTGCCCGGAGCCACACACTTCTGGTCGGGTTGGATCCGACCACCTCCTTCACCACCTTCCCCAAACGTGCTGCGATGGTCTTGGCAGGATCTTATAATCAGAGTTCAGCAGGGTGATCGGGCGCCAGCTCCCAAGGTCACTGCACTCCCCTTTCCCCTTATCTATAAGGGTTATCACACCCCCCTTTTCATGGAATCTGGCACTGGGCCTTCCTCTAAGACTTCTCTGTACATCTGCAATATGTCGTACTTGATGGTATCCCAAAAGGTAATATAGAATTCTGCCGGTATCCCGTCTTCTCCTGCTGTTCTGTGACGACGTAACCCTCCTACCACCTCATCTAATTCTGCCATCTGGATCTGCCTGTTCATTTCCTCTAGAGCTTCGATGACCTTTTCTACCTCCCCCAGCAAGGAGGTCCGTGCTTCTGCCTCCGACGACCTGCTGCTGTAAAACTCCTTGAAGTAATCCCTAGCTGCCTCCACTATCTCCTCTGTGCAGGTGTGAGTCTGCCCAGGGGCTCACCAGTTCCCGGATAGTATTCTCTGCCTTCCTACATTTCTTAAAAAAGAACCGCGTACACCGCTCTCCCTCCTCCACTGCCTTCACTCGTGCCCTGAAACAAACGTCAAGAGCCCTGCCACCCGGCAAGGCTATCAAACAAAACAGGTCTGCAGGATCAACTCATAGTATTTCTATCATCATAGTGCGTACGAAACTCGGTCGGTCGATAGTGACCTCCTCCGGCACGTCCTCTTTGAAAGCCACCCGTACACAATTGTGCCTCCTGGCGTGTATCGGGGTGAATTTCACCCCCGGTCCTCTGCGCCACCATCCTCCACGCTCCTGGGGCCGTCCTGCCCTCACAGGTCCAGTACTCGCATGCACAGCATCGTTTTGGGCACCTTGCGCCTACCGGCCAGCAGAGTTCGGCGTTTCCTCAGCCTTCCCTCCCAGGCTGGCTGACACTGCTTCCCTCCGCGGTGGCACCTCTCCTTTCCTTGCCCGCTGCCACCAGGCATCCTCCTCTGCTCGCCTCCTCCCGGTAGAGGTCGATGCCAGCACTTCGTCACTCTCCCCTCCGCCCGCCTCCGTCCTCCAGGCAGCCGCATCTCACCCTCATCCGTCTCTGCGGTAGTCACACCGGCTGTTCAGGCATCGGCGCATCCACACAACATCATGGATGCATGCCGGGTCCAAGCAAGAACATCTGCTGGACTACATAGTGACGGATCAGCGGATGCGAGCCCATGTCCTTGACACCAGGACCTATCGTGGAGCTGATCTGCCCTCTGACCATCGACTTCTGATCTGTAAGATGTGCCTGCCATTCTTCCACTCCAGAGGTGTGTGTGTACCCTCTGGACCCCATTCCAACATAAGGTGGCCTGGTCTCAGTTTGCTGATGAAAGATGCAAGTGAGAATTTCATCATCGCTTGAGCCTGGGGTTGGTATCGTCCCCCATTCCTCCTGACGTCGAGGGTAAATGGGCGAGGATTAGGACTGTGACTCATACAGCTGCAATGGCTGCTTTGGGTACGTGGTCCAGGCCTCCCCAGAGACCCTGGTTGACAGAGGAGGTGTTCAGGATAGTTGAAAAAAAGCTACAGGCCCACTCTCATCGGCTACAGTATCCTACATCAGAGAATGAGGAGCCTTAGCTCAGAAGTTCGGAGAGCCGTGAGGTGCTGGGTGGTGGTTGCGGGTTGCTGAGGAGATGGAGTCTCCCTCAGTGGCCCACGATCACAAATCCCTATTTAACTCCATCAAAAAAGTAACCTGCAGCGCCACATCAATAACCATCATTAGGGGAAAAAATGGCGATCCAATCTCCGACCCCCAAGAACAGGTTTGCAGATTTGCTGAGCATTTCTGTGAGGTCCTGGGGGAAGGCAAATCCCTCAGCCAGGAAAACATAGCACAAAGTGGGGATGACCCTGTTGAGGCTGCGGTGCCTCAAATATTGGAATAAGAAGTCACTCCCTGTGAGTGGCATGCTAAGGTGCCATCTGTTGAGGAAGTACTGAAGGCGATCCAGAGTCTGAGACCAGGAAAGGCACTGGGCAGAGATGATCTCTCAAGCGAAATGCTGAGGGAGGGTGGCGTTTGTGCACAGACTGCCCGACATGACATCATGACAACAGCCTGGACCACTGGATGGGTTCTGTAGGATTGGAAGGATGCCCTGGTGGTACCCCTCTTTAAGAAGGGGGACCGCACATACTGTAACAACTACAGGGGCATCTCACTCCTCAGTGTGCCAGGAAAGGTCCTGGCAAGGATTATTCAACATCGCCTTGCCAGGCACGCTGAGGAGAGGCTTGCGGAGCCCCAGTGTGGTTTCAGGAAAGGACGGTCTTGCACGGATGCCATATTTTCTGTCTGTCTGCTACAGCAGAGGTGTAGGGAATTCCAACAAGACCTACATCTCTGCTTTATTGACCTGGTCAAGGCCTATGATACCATCAGTAGGCCTGGGCTCTGGGTTGTTCTTCGTGCTTTCGGAGTCCCTGACCCTCTGCTCACGATCATTAAGGACCTTCATGACAGTGAGCGGGCCCGGGTAAAACTACGTGGCCGGGAGTCATAGCCATTCCCTGTACACCCTGGGGTACGACAGGGATGTCCTCTGGCTCCCACATTATTTAATCTAAATGCCGATGATTTGGTAATTGCTGCTCATTCAGAGGAGGAGTTGGAGAAGCTGCTGCTGAAACTGGAGCATGCCACTTAGAGGTGGGCCCTTACCATCAGCCCCACCAAAACTAAGCACCTGCCTGGGTATTTTGTACCATCCGACACTCCAACCCCACAACTCCCAATTGGTGATGGGGCAGTTGTGGAGAGAGTGGAGAGTTTCCCATACCTGGGCAGTGTGCTTATAACCGGCTCCAGTTTAACAGCAGAGGTCTCACTCCGAATCAGTCGAGCGGCAATGTTTTTTCATCGGTTGCGTAACGCTGTGTGGAAGCCTCCTGGTCTGTCGTTCCACACTAGGCTTCAGGTCTTCTCGGCCACAGTCATTCCCTCCCTTCTCTACGCTTGTGAAACGTGGACCCCCCTAATGGAACATCATCGCCGGTTAGAAACATTTAGGCTAGCCTGCCTACGATCCATCCTGGGTTTAACCAGACTGGATTGTGTGAGGAGCTCACAAATCCTTGAAAGATCTGGACAAGGTCCCATCGGTGAGCTCCGGCAATCAAGGCTGCGTTGGCTGGGTCATGTAGCCCGCTCACCCAGCCACCGCATGCCTAAACAGCTTTTGTTCGGCCAGATCGATGGGGCCAATCGGGCGCGGCACGGGCTAGAGAAGAGATGGAGTGATGTGGTACAGGAGGACGTGGAGCTGAGTGGACTTGCCGATGACCGGTATGAGCGGTGTCAAGATCGGCCTCTGTGGAGGAGGCTCGTGAAGGACGCTACTGGGCAGTTGGAGGCAGTCGCCCTCCAACAACAACGGAGGGCGGAGGAGCGACGCTCACAATAACGAGCAGAACTCTAAAGCACAGCAGGTTGGCACAGTAGGGGCCACAGGTGGTGCATCAGCCAGTCATCTCAGTCAGTCGACCCGTGGGACTTGGGTCTGCCCCATTACCTCCTGCCCGCGGGCGTTCGACACTTCACGTGGCCTCAAGGTGCACATGGCCTGGCAAACATCGTGGTGACATCACCGCCACTTAGTGGCGAATGGCGGTTGTTGTGTGTCTGTGTGTGTGTTGGTGTGTGTGTGTCTGTGTGTGTCTGTGTGTGTCTGTGTGTGTGTGTGTCTGTGTGTGTGTCTGTGTGTGTCTTCATAGGTGCTCACTAACAGCACTTGCCCCTACAGTCTGTTAAGGCTATATAGGGGGATATTTGTCTTTGTGTCTGTGTGTGTGTCCGGCAAAATAACCCCCTACCTCCTCGCAGTGCCGGACGGGCAACTCTGTCGTGGACAGTGCTGTGGGGGGAGGCCCAATTTCTGATTGAAATTAATATTAAAAATAATTCTGCCATTTTTAAAAATAATAATAATAATAATCGATAAATAAATAAATATAACACACTCAAACCCGCTACCTCCCACAAGCACCAAACATCTGGAGGTCGTAAAAGGCCATTAAATAATAAACTCCGTGGCAAAGGGAGGTAAACGACTATCTGCAAAATCTCCAGATTGCCAAAGGACAGTTCACAAACAGGGCAAACGGACATTATAACTGATATATTTTTTTGTATAGAAAAAGTTGAAGCTTGGCTATAAGAATAAGTCGACATTATAGACTGCAGTATTCCTTATATTATCTCTTATTGTATCTTTCTATCTACGTGACTTTACTAAGTCACGTAGATAGAGTTCCTGCAATCACGAAAACTTAAGTCCAAACTAAGCTATATCTCTGACCTCGAGAATCAAAAGCACGGATCCCTGGATGCAGACAGGGAGCAAAAAGTAATAAAACCCTTGAAATACCGGAGGAACATCTAATGACATTACAAATCTCGGTTAAACATAAACCAAATAATAATCACAAGAGATTCGACCTAGGGTGACTCAAAATAGATACAAGAAAATAGGTCAAACACACAAGACCAGATAATATATATTCCATGAAATCAGAGCATCCCTGGCCACCTTTGTCTTCCAACAATTTGACACAAACACATGGTAGCCATAAAATACGTATGAAGGGAGAGTGCTTCCCCTCCCTAATAGGAGAAACCACGGAGAGAGGGGTTGGGAATGCAAACAAACAAAATGTGATGGTAAAACAGTCAAAGGTCGAAGGTCAAAAATGGGGGGGGGGGCAGCCAGGCCGCTGCTGCCACGGGAGGAGGACGGTGACACAGGGCATCTGTTTTTTTTCTCTCTCGCAAGAGACGCGGAGAGAGGAGAGAGAATTTCACATTTAAGCTCGGCATTTAAGCTCGATAAGGGACAGCTCGGCGAGCGACAGGAGAGGGCGGCGAGCGGCAAGCTCCGGGGTGAGACTCTGCAATCAACCAGGGATGGAGAGACTTGCCGAGTAGCGATGTGTCACCGAGTACGAGTTTAGAGCTGACAGAATAATAATGGGCAAGGGTGTCTGCCACCAGCAAACGAACTGCACACGCAATCGGGCATCGACAAGCAGCACGGGGCAGGAGGGAGTGCGTGCAACGCAGCTCCTCCAGCAGTGGAAGGAGCCTGCTGCTGTCAGCGGACCAGCGGCGAGCGTGATCGAGCATCTTCAAGGACAAGCAACGTGCCGACGCAGCTCCTCCAGCAGTGGAAAGAGCCTGTATCTGCCAGCAGACGGGCAGCTAAGCCGACTCCCCGAACAAGAAAAAGCAACGAAGCCGTTGTAAGACACGCCCACCCTCACACCCTCACCGCTCCGCAGGGGACAAACACATTTTTGATACAAGGGATGCCCAACCTCGGCGTTTGCTTAACACAAGAAGATCTACAACACTTACACATCAACACATACAAGAAGACTCATGATAAATGCATCAACTATTAGCTGATAACGAAGAACATTGCGTCCCATTGAGTTACGTGGATAGAGACATTTAGAAGTATTTTAGTCGTTATTTTTTTCTCTTTCTTTTTAATTGCATAACTATTACCAATGAATTCATTAATGAAACTAAACGTTTAGAAACCTACGTTACGCGTCTACACACTCACAGGGAGAATATTGTGTTGAAATCGTTCTTTTGATCACAGAATCTTTCCCACGAATTAATTGAAGCCTCAGCCAATTGATAAGCATTTGCTGAAGCAGGCACACTGTTGCACACCATTGTCCCAAGACATTTCGTAACTACATTATCTTCCCTATGAATTCATTGTCGTATACTTTTGCCTTCGGGACATGTTTCTTTATTGCCCTTCGTATGAACGTCGTTGCATTAATTTTTAAGGACTTTTTTCCTATCACTGTATATGCTCGCGTTACTCTAAGGAATTAATCAATTATTCTGTTACCCAGGTTAACAACGTGATCAATGAGGGTTAAATGTATGGATCGATGAGGAGAACATCTCCAGGAGTACTGTGTTGACAATTCCAAGCATAATAGTTCGCATATTAGAGTGTTATGTTTTTGTTTAGAAATTAAAATTGCTTAACCCAGAAGTGTCTGAGTGGTGCCTTCCTAAGTTCATGCATAATAATCTTAACTGTTTCCTGCGGTGAGATTTGAATTTGGAGGCCTGACATGAACACACTAATACATAATCCGTAAATGTTAAAGCGAGAATAATTGTATTATACCGATTGATAATTCGACCCTAGACGACGAAGCAAAGTTTAATCTAGCATACTTACAGCACACCTGCATAACCTCATACAATTAATTGTGTGATCCCGATTGATAATACTACCCTCGTCAGCGAGGTGGGGCCTAATAATCATAAGGGCTTGCATTAGCATAATCGCACACAGATGTAGCGCCGTAAATGGGCTGCAAATATCCGCAATGGCGGACAGTGCCCATCAGGGGCGGTACAACTAAAATGGTGGGAGAAACCGTTATGATTCCTAGCCTGGGGGGTGAGGGGGCTGCGGGGTATTCTACAATCCCCCGCAGACCCCTCCCAACGGGTGGGGGCTGTGGGGTGTTCTACGATCCCACAGAGCCCCGCCCCTCGGATATAAACTGTATATAAGGAGGGCCTATGGAGAGGTTAGAGGCAGTTGCAGCTGAAGACTGAAGACCGAAGACTGAAGGCAGCTAGACAAGGACCCTGGACCCTCGAGCCCGCTGCCCTTCTAAGGGCCGGGTCGAGCTTGGACCAGTGGTCGGACGAGTACCATACCAGGGTCGGTCAGAATAGCTTCCCCGAGGTCATGGATAGCCGGAAGGTGGGAAGCCAGCAGGGGGCAGTGTTAAGCCACAATAGCCCGAAGGCTGTACCTTCCTAGCTATGGGGCGTAAGAGAGTTATTATAACAATATAAATAAACACACCGTGTTGCCTCTACTTTATCGTCTGCGTCTCCATAAAAGAACACGCTACATTTGGTGTTAGAAGTGGTCATGGAGACTTAGAAGGAGACGCCGTGCTCTGGGCCCGGACGGCGACGATATCGCGTCGGACACCGGGGTCATGGCGACCCCGGCCGCGGGTGACGAGCCGCTGCCGGCTATGCAGCTGCCCGTGCTGCCGCTCGCCGCCTTACCTCCTGTTCGCCGCTCGCTCCAGGAGGCGCATTTCTGCCTTACAGAGCTGCTCAACTCCGCCGCGACCATCCTCGGCGACATCCATCGCGAGGATGTGGCGCTGGGAATGGAGGGTGCGGCCCCCTCAGGCACGCAGCCGGTTCCCGCCATCAAAACTGAGGCCGCCGCCATCGCCGTTTCCGCTTCCGCCGGTGCCGCGGTGCACCACGGACCTGACGTCACGTCCGGGCCGGGCGGCGACTAATCTGCAATAACCTCGTCATCACAAGTGCGAGCACTACCCGCGGCCTCCATCTTGGGGGCAACGTCATCAGCAGCGGGGGCCGAGGAGTTCCCTGCCGACCGGCTGCATCCCGTACAGCAACGCCTGCCGGCGGTAAAATAGTTTTCAGCAGCCGGTGGAGATTGGGCTGCTTTCCAGCGTCGGTTCGACTCCCACAGGGAGTTGACCGGGTGGTCGGAGGCAGAGGCGCTCCGTGCCCTCCCGACCTTGCTTGACGACGACGCCTTGGCTTCATTCATTACGCTGCCGTTGCGGGTTCGCTCCACATTGCAAGGTGCTTTTCGCAACATGCAGGCCATTAATGGTCCGCCGTCCGACACCCGTCACCATTTTGACATTCGAACACGGACCACCTCGGAGTTGGCCCTTGCCTACCGCAGCGCGCTGCTGGCCCTGGCGCGAGCCGCATACCCGCGCCTGGACCAGGAAGGCATCGACTCCCTCGTCCTGCAGAAGCTGCTGCGCCTCGCTCGTGAGTTTCGTGTCATCCTCCTAGCGGCTGACGATGACGACTTCTCCTCCCTGCGAGCTGCACGAAGTATTCACGCACACCTCCTGCAGTGGGACGAAACCATCGCAGCCTGTGTCGATGCCACCAACAACGGCGACTCTGAGGATGACCAGCAGCCTGCGCGGGCCTTTGCGTCTGCCTCAACGAGCGGATGGCGATCAAGCAGCAGCAGCAGACCACGCGATGATATGCGCCGCCCGGAACGGGGGATCACGCCCTTGGACGGCTCATCGGTGATCTGTTACAACTGCGGCCTGTGGGGCCACGTCTCCTCCGGCTGCCTGGCTCCACGTCGCGGCAACGCAGGATCTCGGGATCAGGACCAGCGACAACCATCAAACCCGTGACAGACTCAGGCAAGTAGCGGCACCTCCAGCTCTCGGCCCCCACTCGACACACATGCAATCCATCACATTCCGTGGGTTGGGCGTGCGACGGACGGGGGAGAGCTAATAAATGGGAGTAAAGATCGAGCGCTGGGACCGAGTCAGTGGTCCCAGTTAGCCCATAGAGTAGTCGCTGCGGCAGCAGGATCCTCCTCGATAATTGGATTCATTGAGAGGGTGGAGGTCCTTGTGCTAGTCGACACGGGCGAGTCAGCAACAATTTTTTCAGACCTTATTTTCAATATACTTCCCCAGTCATGTCGTTCCTTGCGGCCAGTTGACGTCCCATGCTTCGCCGCTAATGGAGGATCGTTGGGAATAATGGGTATTATCAACATACAAATTCAAATTGGCGATATCAAATTAGAGGGTCCGGTGCTTGTTTCATCCACACTCGCGGTGCCTTGCCTGCTTGGTACTGATTTTTTGGCAAAAATGCCCATTAAAATCCTTGTAAATCAGGTATGTCCCCAATGCGCGCGATGAAAGCCTGCCTCTAATCCGTCGTGTCTTCCATTGCAACCTATTAAGGTATCCAGAGTGAACAAACTAGTTGCGCTCGACATTTTGGGGCCTTTCTCTGTTACTCCTAGGGGTAACAAGTACCTCCTGGTTGGGGTTGAATATTTTACCCGCTGGCCTATGGCTTGGCCACTACCCAACCAGTCGGCGGCAGCCATCACAGAGGCCTTCCTCCACGGCTATGTCCTGGATAAGGGTGCTCCAGAGCGGCTGCTGACCGATCAGGGAAATTATTTTTCGTCCAAACTGCTGGGTGAGGTCTGCGACTTGTTGGGCACACACCAGGTACGCACCTCCCCTTATCACCCTTAAATGGATGGCATGGTGGAGCGATTTAATAGGACTCTCACTGCCATGCTGAGCCACCAAGTATCCGACTCACAGATTGATTGGGATCTTCATATCCCCGGGGTTCTGGCCACCTATCGATTGGCTCCTCATGCCATTCTATTTAATGTATGGCAGGGAGGCAAACCCCCCGGTGGATATTCAATTACGCGTCGCTCAGAGTTCCCTAAATTCAAACTTTCCGAGCACATTCGGTTAAATATCCGCAAGTTTATGGAAGCAAGAGTGGCGGCAAAACATAATTCGGAGGCCCGTCAATTGGCCAATGAGCGCCTGCGGAATCTCAAAGTTTCCTCGCATACATGGTCCGAGGGTGACAGGGCATGGATTCACTGTCCTCAAGTACCATTGTCAACGTCACCCAAACTTTTAAAACCTTGGAGGGGGCCCGTAGATGTTGTGAAGGTCGTTCGGCCACAATGTGTAAAAGTCCGCCATAGTAAACGATGCTGGTTTGTGCACCCGTTGCGCTTAAAACCCTTTTTACCATTTCTTGATACTCAAACTACACAAAGGGGCCGAGAACGTGAATTGTCCGATGAGCCGAGTCGTGCGGTTGCCAAGCCTAACTTTCAGTATAGCCGTGTGCTTACCCCTCCGCAGTAACGGCGCCACGGAAAACTGCTACGGCCACACGGATCGCCTCATGCCCAGGCACACGCACTCGCAATTGTTGTACAAGTTTTGTTTAATTATTGTCATTGTATTTGACAGCTGAGACGGCTGAATGCTACGTTGGGGAGGGGGGGGTGATGTAGCGCCGTAAATGGGCTGCAAATATCTGCAATGGCGGACAGTGCCCATCAGGGGCGGTACAACTAAAATGGCGGGAGAAACCGTTATGATTCCTAGCCTGGGGGGTGAGGGGGCTGCAGGGTATTCTATGATCCCCCGCAGACCCCTCCCAACGGGTGGGGGCTGTGGGGTGTTCTACGATCCCACAGAGCCCCGCTCCTCGGATATAAACTGTATATAAGGAGGGCCTATGGAGAGGTTAGAGGCAGTTGCAGCTGAAGACTGGAGACCGATATATAAATAAACACACCATGTTGCCTCTACTTTATCATCTCCATCTCCATAAAAGAACACACTGCACATTCGCATACATTAATACAATTTAATTATGTGCACAATTTAGCGCATAATTACATCAATTAACATAACTTCGGACAGTTACGCATATTTCCACATTTCCTTTAATTATTATTATTTTCACTAAAATTTCAAGACCCAGCATATACAACATCCCTCCCCTCATGGCGTCTGTGACCACCACAGGGGCTAAACAGGGTCTCTGGACGGGTGCGAGGGGCTGGTAACCCTCCACCTTCAAAAATTTAGCTCAAAACCACGAATTATAAATGTAACTAATAAGCTTGTGCCGGAAGCCCCATGGGGGACAGGCGTCTATGACGTCTCTTGGCCAAACCCCAATTGGCGGAGCCAGGAGATTGAATCTCTACCCTCGGGGCTCCTCCAGAAACAATGAAAAGCCACTTCGTGTGGCCACGTGGAATGTTCGAACGCTCACTGCGAGGAGAGGCTGCCACTCCTCTATTCGACCGGTACCGCCTGGATCTCTGTAGCATTCAGGAGGTCCGGTGGACCGGTTCTGGCTCCTGCCACCATGAGGGGTGGACAGTCCTCTACTCGGGGCAGCAGACTGCCAAACAACAGAGAGTGGCTCTTCTTTTGAACAAAAGAATGAAGAGGGTGTGGGAGCGTGGCGAGGAGTGGTGGTCGTGGTTACTTATTCCCCCACCGAAGACGAACATCCGTGGAGGGATGCAGGCAAAGCCGATGAGTCAGATGCCTTCTATGATCTGTCACAGGTGCTGGCTAAAGTGGCCCCTCGGGATAGTCATCTTGTTGGGTGACTTCAATGCCCGAGTTAGTCATGATGCTGGCACCTGGTCTGGAGTGATTGGAGAGCATGGGCCAGATCAGCTCAAAAACAACGGTAGGAGGCTGCTAGATTTTTGTGCAGCCCATGGGCTTGTAATTACCAACACGCTGTTCCAGCATCGGCGCATCCACACAACATCATGGATGCATGCCGGGTCAAAGCAAGCACATCTGCTGGACTACATAGTGACGGACCAGTGGATGCGAGCCCATGTCCTTGACACCAGGACCTACCGTGGAGCTCATCTGCCCTCTGACCATCGACTTGTCATCTGTGAGATGCGCCTGCCATTCTTCAACTCCGGTGGTGGGTGTACACCCAGGACCCCATTCCAATCTAAAGTGGCCTGGTCTCAGTTATCTGATGAAAGTTGCAAGCGAGAATTTCATCATCGCTTGCGGCTGGGGTTGGCATTGTCCCCCACTCCTCCTGATGTCGAGGGTAAATGGATGAGGTTTAGGACTGTGACTCATGCAGCTGCATTGGCTGCTTTGAGTAGGCGGTCCAGACCTCCCCAGAGACCCTGGCTGACAGAAGAGGCGTTCAGGATAGTTGACAAAAAGCGACAGGCCCACTGTCATCGGCTACAGAATCCCACGTCAGAGAATGAGGAGGCTTACCGCAGCCTTCGCTCGGAGGTTCAGAGAGCCGTGAGGCGCTGCAAGGATGGGTGGTGGTCGCGGGTTGCTGAGGAGATGGAGTCTGCCTCAGTAGCCCACGATCACAAATCTCTATTTAACTCCATCAAAAAAGTAACCTGCAGCGCCACACCTATTAACATAACAGGTTTACAGATTTGCTGAGCATTTCTGTGAGGTCCTGCGGGAAGGCAAATCCCTCAGCCAGGAAAACATCGTGGCAGAAAGTGGGGATGACCTTGCTGAGGCTGCGGTGCCTCAAATATTTGAAGAAGTCACCCCCTTTGAGTGGCTGGCTGAGGTGCCATCTGAAGGCGATCCGGAGTCTGAGACCAGGAAGGCACCGGGCAGAGATGATCTCCCAAGTGAAATGCTGAGGGAGGGTGGCGTTTGTGCACAGACTGCCCTATATGACATCATGACAACAGTCTGGACCACTGGACCGGTTCCGCAGGATTGGAAGGATCCCCTGGTGGTCCCCCTCTTTAAGAAGGGGGACCGCACAGACTGTAATAACTACAGGGGCATCTCACTCCTCAGTGTGCCGGGAAAGGTCCTGGCAAGGATTAATCAACATCGCCTTGCCAGGCATGCTGAGGAGAGGTTTCAGGAAAGGGCGGTCCTGCACAGATGCCATATTTTCTGTCCATCTGCTACAGCAGAGGTTTAGGGAATTCCAACAAGACCTACATCTCTGCTTTATTGACCTGGTCAAGGCCTATGATACCATCAGTAGGCCTGGGCTCTGGGTTGTTCGTGCTTTTGGCGTCCCTGACCCTCTGCTCACGATCATTAAGGACCTTCATGATGGTGAGCAGGCCCGGGTAAAACTACGTGGCCAGGAGTCAGAGCCATTCCCTGTACACCCTGGGGTACGGCAGGGATGTCCTCTGGCTTCACATTATTTTACATCTATTTTGACCACGTTGTTCATGAAGCCTTCAATAGCTGTACCGGGGGAATCTCCATTTGGTACAGATATAATGGGAGGCTGATCGATGCCCGAGTGCGGTCAAGGGATGGCTCCATATTGCTCAACCACGTTATGTATGTCGATGATTTGGTAATAGCTGCTCGTTTAGAGGAGGAGTTGGAGACGCTGCTGCTGAGACTGGAGCGTGCCACTAAGAGATGAGGTCTTACCATCAGCCCCACCAAAACTAAGCACCTGCCTGGGTATTTTGTACCATCGAACACTCCACCCCCACAACTCCCAACCGGTGATGGGGCAGTTGTGGAGAGAGTGGAGAGTTTCCCATACCTGGGCAGTGTGCATATGACCGGCTCCAGTTTAACAGCAGAGGTCTCACTCCGAATCAGTCGAGCGGCAATATCTTTTCATCGGTTATAACGCTGTGTGGAAGCTACCTGGTCTGTCGCTCCGCACTAAGCATCAGGTTTTCTCAGCCACGGTCATTCCCTCCCTTCTCTACGCTTGCGAAACGTGGACCCCCCTAATGGAACATCTTTGCCGGTTAGAAACATTTAGGCTAGCCTGCCTACGATCCATCCTGGGTTTAACCAGGCTGGATTGTGTGAGGAGCTCACAAATCCTTAAAAAATCTGAGCAAGGTCCCATTGGTGAGCTCCTCCAGCAGGCAAGGCTGCGTTGGCAGGGTCATGTAGCCCGCATGCCCAGCCTAAACAGCTTTTGTTCGGCCGGATCGAGGGGGCTAAACGGGCGCGGCACGGGCTAGAGAAGAGATGGAGTGATGTGGTACAGGAGGACGTGGAGCTGAGTGGACATGCCGATGACTGGTACCAGCGGTGTCAAGATCGGCCTCTGTGGAGGAGGCTCGTGAAGAATGCTACTGGGCAGTTGGAGGCAGTCGCCCTCCATCAACAACGGAGGGCGGAGGAGCGACGCTCACAACAACGAGCGGAGCGCCGGGTGGCTTTGTGTGTGTGTCTGTGTGTGTGCCTCCCATCCAAATCCCATCTGCCCATAATTTCGACCCCGCGTCTCCCCCCCCCCACCTCCCACGTGTCCCTGCTCCACCACCCTGCTGCTCACACCGCCCCCCTCCCAACAACCCCCCCCTCGTGCCTGTGCTCCCTGACACGAGCAGGTAGCCGAGAAGCGGCCTTCATGCACGCGGTGATCTCGGCCGCCGTGGTGTACGCCATCACGGTGGCGTGCAGCCAGGGCGACTGGAGCGAGTGCGGCTGCGACCGCGCCAAGCAGGGGTGCTTCTACAACGCGCAAGGGGGCTGGCACTGGGATGGCTGCTCGGCCGACCTTAGCTACGGCCTCGAGTTCTCTCGCCTCTTCGTGGACGCGCGCGAGGTCAAGCAGAATGCGCGCACGCTCATGAACCTGCACAACAACGCCGCCGGGCGCAAGGTGTGTGGGTGCGCGCGCGAAGGCATGCATGGGTGCGCGTGGGTGCCCCACCTTGCTCTTCGTCTTCCCACGACGCCTTTCAATCAGCTGTCTCCGCAGATGACGACGACACGCGTGCCCTTCGTTTACAGATCTCACTCTCCATTTGAATCGGAAAGGTTTGACGTCAATCATCGGCGCGCAATGACTTCATTTACTCGTGAACGCATACCATAGGGGGCACGCGGCGGTGGTATAACGGGTCAGCAAATCAGAAGTCTTCGCTTGGGTCCTCCGGGCGCGGCATGACGTTCTAATTGCGGCAGTAAAATGAGCTTAGTTGTCTCGTGGTTGTTGTTATTTGACTTGCATCCCACTGGGATTTTTGCACACAGCGTTGGTGTACGGTACTATTTCAGGAATATTTTTTTATTTTTTTCCTGTATTTTCTGTTTGCACAGTCACATAATCACTTTAAGATGTTTTCTTGTTCATGTTTTTTGTTTGTTGCGGTTGCACCCGATTCAAGAGCCGAATGGCTCACAGGGCTATACCTAATAAATGAACTATGAACTATGAGCAATGCCGCAGTTAGGCGACTGGCACGCCACGTGCAGTGGGGTGAAGTGTGGGGGTTATCCAAGACGTCTGGCCACTGTGGGAGAGCAGAGCAACATGCCCTCTATAGGTGAGGGCTCTTGAGGGCTCCCTCGATTGGATGGCCTTCTGACAGCGGTGGTGCGACAAAGCAGGTTTACAGTGCTGCACCTTTACCTGTTCCTTGCACCTGACATTGGTGACTCCATTTCCATTGAGGACCTCCTTCCTCCAAGGTCCTCTAGGTCAGCGAAGCCGAACAGGAGCTCACACAGTGCTTTCATCTTGCTTGCACGGCCACGGGGATGGAGGTGGCCACCCACCCACCTCCTCTTGAGACAACGACACTTTTCTGCCTTGCAGCTCGTTTGCCCCGATGCTCCTTGACCGCTCTCGATAGGAGTCTCCTCTCCCCCTTATCACACCTGCAGGCCCATATCTGAATGAAGGCGATCGCGTGGCATGCAGGGAATTATAATGACGCCTGTGGGGCTCTTTTTTTCTGCAGGCGATTTCCCCAAACCGAGCACTCCTCCAGATCCAATCCAACGCAGGTGCTGAAATGTCTTGGGGGTGAAAAGCAAAATATGACCCGTCTCCATTTCTACCCCCCACCCCCCCCAGGCGTCCAGAACCTTCTTACCCACACTCCCTCGCTTGACCTCTCCACCCGCCACCCCACCCCTTCCCTCCCCACTCTACTCGCCTCTCCCCCCCCATTCTCCTACCTCTTCTCGTCATTTTTCCAGCACAATGCCTATTTCTTCCGCAGCATTTAGCTGGCACAAAGCGGATCGGAGAGGATCAACGCCAACAGCGGTTTTGTAAGAAACACAAAAACATTTGACCTCCTCTCCTTCACTCGTACGAGCGACGCCGCCGTTAGCGATGCCTTCACCGCTCACCTCTCTCTGTCTCTCTCTGTCCACTTGTCCCCACCTACCTCGCCGATGCTCTCCCGCCCTCTGTCTCTCTCTCCCCCACTCGGCGCCAGGTCCTGGAGGAGAAGATGAAGCCGGTGTGCAAGTGCCACGGCGTGTCGGGTTCGTGCACCACCAAGACATGCTGGACCACGCTGCCCAAGTTCCGCGAGGTGGGCTCCGCGCTCAAGGACAAGTACGACGAGGCGGTCCACGTGGAGCCGGTGCACGGCGGCCGCTACCGCTACCCCCTCTTCCTCAAGTTGAAACGCTCGCGCGCCCACCGTAAGCCTCTCGACACGGAGCTCGTGTTCACCGAGCGCTCGCCCAACTACTGCGAGGAGAACCTGCTGACGGGCAGCGTGGGCACGCGCGGCCGCCTGTGCAACCGCACGTCGCCGAACGCCGACGGCTGCGAGCTGCGCTGCTGCGGCCGCGGGTACAACACGCGCGAGTACACGCGCTCGTGGAATTGCAACTGCAAGTTCCACTGGTGCTGCCATGTGCTCTGCGGCACGTGCAGCGAGAGGGCAGAGGAGTACACGTGCAAGTGACGGCGGCTCGCTGGGAAGCTGGCCCCGACTCTTCCGCCCGCTCGATCGCTCGCCAGGTCGATTGTCGGACGTTGCCCCCCACGAGCCTCGCCCCTGGCCAACAATCATGTCCGGACAAAAGTGTCAGCGGATGTCACTGCCTGATGGAGATGGCTGTCGTTCCGCACCTGGCAGTTGCCCTCAACTCCCCCCCCCCCCACCCCACTCACCACCCCACCCACCGCCACCCTGCGTGATTACCGACGCGGGGGGTCGGGGCTAGGCGGATTCCTGCAAGAGTGAGCTCTGCAATCGGCTCCCAAGCCTGGGACAAAGTAGCCACCGAGATCTCAGCATGATGGGAGAGTGAGGAGTCTGCATGTCGATTGCAAAAAAGCCAACGCTGTTTTCTTTCTCCTCGTGATTCGTCACTGTATATTTTCTCGTTTCGATTATTTATTGAGCGGCGCGGCGAGCGCGGACCTCTGTAGCTCGGTGGCCCTTACCTGCTGACATCAAATAAGTATTAGTTTTTGTTTTCAATACCCCACATGTCTCGCCCTGTGTCCACCCTGTGTCCACCCCGTGTCCACCACGTGTCCACCACGTGGGTGCGCCCAGAGCTGGTCCATCAGCAGGCCGCGTGTGGTGCGGCACAGTGTGGGCACCTCCACCTCCGTCGAGGTGTTTGGCCAGCTTGGAAGAGGGGGTCAAAACACCCTCAAACAACACTGAAGCAATGACACAACGGAGCGATGATGATGGGTGGCCATACTTGTCCTTTGTTTTTACATTGAAAGAAAACAAAAGTGAGGATGTTTATTTAAAAAAAAGACAATGACGGCAGTGTACCTCGCCTCATCTGTTGTAGTAATTTGCTGCAATACAAATTAAATTACCTATAAAATAAATAAATAATAGCCTGCCAGTACGCTCGCGCAGCTTAATAACTAGGGTCCAGTTGCTGGGAAGGCTGACCCCCGGCTCCTCGCTCACGTGGGATCCACTGCTCCCCTCTTCCGTGTCCTGGGGAGGGTTACTGCTCACCGACTCCCCCCCCCCCCTTCGCTGCGGCCCCTCGGGGCATGATTCGTGGCTGGCGCTTAGCCACCTAGGATCAATTCACACAATCTCCGCGCACACTCACACCCACTCACTCGAAATCCGACGTCGCTCCTCTTCCGTGCCACGCCCCAATCGCGCGCGCGGGACTCGGGGTCAGGGGTCAGAGGGCAGGGACGTCACTCGCCGATTGGGGGGTTGTCTCGGAGATTTATTTAAAGGGCTGTATGAACAAACTCACAGGCACGCCGCCCGTTCACCCCACCACAAGCTAAACAAAAGGTCGCACGAATAATCTCGCGTGTACGCGGCCCGTTAGCCTCACGCACACATTAAACGAAAGGGCGTATGAGTAATCTCACGTGCCCCGGTACGAGTCTGCCGCCGCTCACCACATGCACACGCTAACCACGAGCTACACGCATGGGCAAGCGCAAACACGTGAGTAAATACACCGTCACGCGCAAACATACGACGCACACCAACATGCATCCATTCCACCCTCGCAGAAACCACACGACAAGGTTTATTGATCCCCAGCAGTTTATTCTCAGCGAGTCCGAGGCTAAATTACCGGAGTCAGTTTGAGTCAGTAGTGCAGGTCTAACCTATCTCCCGATAGTCTAAGACCCGATCTGTATCGCCTCTTTCAAATCACTCTCCTAAGACAATCTCCCAATGGCCTCGATATCTTACTCTCGGGAACTCACGGTTCGACTCGTACGGAGCTGCTGGGTCGGATCCTCGCTGCACTTCGACTCGTCACACGGACGTTCGAGTGGATGGGAAGTCGACCGCCCCAAGTGCTGGCTTGAGTAGAACACGAACTAACTCTCCCTACCTTCTCTACCCTTTTTATTGTACTCTACATCAAAGATAAATGAGCGCTGATCTGCTGGCCTCCCGTCCAATCAGGTGGCTCGGATTTCCCGCCACTCTCCCCGGACCGGTGCCCTCTCAGACGTCCGCTTTTCACCCTCTAAACAAGCGCATCTGTCCCACCAATCAGAGGACCGGCCCTGTTTTTCCCGCCGTTCGTGACTCCGTACCCCCCCCTACCTGCCTGCTGACCCGTGTGTGTTGTGGGTGTTTTCTATCCGCGTTGGCTCAGCAGCCCCGTCGTGGCCACATGATTACAACCCAAATCACGGCGCCGCGGTGCACGTTAGCCTCGGGGGAGGTCGCCCAATTCCCTGGTCGCAGGAAACCGTAAAGTTTGGTCCCATGTGAGGGCTTCTGGGGGAAAACCTGTCGGCCAGGTGACCTTCCCTCGGGGCTCTATGTGGGGGTGTGTGTGTGTGTTCATGTGGGGGGTGGTGAGGGAAGAGCAGCGTCGGCCCCGTCGCTCGGAGGTGGCGGCGTCGAGGCCATGGAGTCGGCAGGAGGGCTCCGCTGCTGCGGCACCACAATGTCGTTGTCCATGTAGGGAGATGGAGCGCAGTGGATCGTATCGTCTCTGCTATGTTTCAGAATCCGTGTGATCACCCAGTCACATCGCCTACCTCCAGTCACAGCTCCTTAAACAAACTACATCTCCCCAACAAGGCAGCCTTCCCGCTGCCGTGTATTGTGTTTATGGGATAACAGAGGTGTCTATTATCCCATACGCCTTGACCAAAACGACTGATTGTCCGCTTAACACCCTAACCCATAAACCACTATTGGTGACAGTGTTGTTTGAGAGCAGCTATTAAAGTCGCTGCGGCAAATGAGGTGGTGGCTGGCCGAACCATGACTCGCTGTTTGTCTCCGGCGTGATGATGGATACAGACCAGACCAAGCGGAGGCCATGTACCAGATCGGATTTTGGTTACTGATGTTAAAGTGATTGCGTTGCAAGTGTGGTCACAATGCTTCTGTACGTGCTCACTCCTGAAGCTCGGCGGGTGTGGGCAACTCCACGGGACTGCATTCACTTTAAATCGAGGACATGGGGAACGTGTTTTTCCAGCGCTAATCCCATTTATTCAAAATAAGTGCGCAATTACACACTGAGATGCTCTTACATATTCAGGCATGAAGCACAATGGGCACATTACCTTTCGGTATGTTAATAGACGTACGGATTGTACCTTCAAAATTAACAATCGAATGCTAATATCCTTAAAGACAAAGGATTGGATTCTAGGGGGGAGTTATAAGGCGGCTCAGAAGCAGAGCTCAATGCCATTTCGAGAGGAAACTTGATTAGGCTGGACGCTCGACTCGTCGTTCTGCTGATCGCCCTTCTACCACGAGACAACGCAGCCTGGCGAGCACAATTGCGTGGCGACAGACAGGCGACTTTGCTTCGGGAGAGTTAGTGTGGACATCTTCAGACGGGTTCCTGACATCGATACACCGTGAATCTATTTTCATGGATAATCTTTAAACATGTTCGTCGTCAAATTGGCGTGATTTTCTTGTATTCGACGCGAGTGTCATTCTTGTATTAGCAGTTAACAAAATCAAAACTCAACGCTAAACATACTTGCGGCCGATAGCATATTTTTGACTCCATTACACAGCTACTGTTACGACGCTCACATGGCGCAGAAACACTCTCCACAGCCCCACGCATTCAGGGGCAAGAAGCCATTCCTGTGTACTGTGTGTGGGAAGGCATTTGCACATTCTTCAACTCTTCAAGCTCATCAGAAAACACACACGGGCGAGAAGCCATTTCCGTTTTCTGTGTGTGGGAAGGCATTTGCACGGTCATCAATTTTTCAAGACCATCAGAAAACACACACGGGCGAGAAGACATTCCCATGTTCTGTGTGTGGGAAGGCTTTTGCATGGTCATTAATTATTCAAGACCATAAGAAAACACACACGGGCGAGAAGCCATTCCCATGCTCTGTGTGTGGAAAGGCATTTGCACAGTCATCAAAACTGAACAGGCATCAGAAGATCCACGATGATAGGAAACTGAAATCAAACGTTGAACTTCAAGGTGCTGCAATGAAACCTGAAGAAGATTCCACCTTCGATCCCATGCAGTTGGATCCCGAGAGATGGTTGGATGTAATGGAGTGGCTCGAGAGTCAAACCGAGAGCTCGGAATGACTGAAAAATAATGTTGCATGTGGTTTACCTAATTAAGCTGTATTGAGTACATTTGTGTGTTTATTTTAGACCAAGTAATACATTACAATTGAATATATCCGTAACCATGGGGACATGATGTCACCGTCCTGCCCCCTGTGCATGACGTCACCATACGTGACATCATCGTACCGGAGGCGAGCGTGACATGACATCACTAACTACTATACATCACACCTCCCCGTGAAAAAAAATCAGCCGACCCGGCTGCAACCCTTACAAAAGTGGAGCCCCGGCAACCCAGATAGATAGACATTAATGTAACAACAATGGTAACCGACACGCAAGAACGGGCAGACACGCATCAATCAGAAAACCGCGGTGTCTTAGAGCGTGTCCGTGTGGCCGGTCCATCTGCATGGCTCAAGTCCAACTTCGGAGAACAACAGGTAGAGCAGGAGTGACGAACAGGCGCTCCACTCCACCTTCAAGTCCACATCCGGTCAGCACGACCGGTGACTCCAAGCGTGGCAGGCACCGGAAATCTGTGATGAGAGGGAGAACCCAACCTCCTGAGGCACAGCACCATAAAACGCGCCTCAGCATGTCGGACACGACAGCCACCCGGCCCCAGGGAGTAGAGAAGATTGTATACCGCCCGGCGGGAGAAAAGAAAACAAAAATATATAGATTCCGACGCGTTGGATGCACAACCAACACCGGTAATCGAACCGAAATCACACAATCACCCCATGGATGGCAGGGTCCCACACCACCCTGCCACCGTCCCATCCATCAGGTGGTGAGAAGGCACCCATTTACACACACCAATTAATATTCCGGACGTCTGTCTACGTCCCGGGTCGAGAAGTCATACTTCAGGGTCGACCCATGTACTGGGCAAAGAAGTTGCACTTCAGGGTTGCTCCAGTATCTACATTTTAAAATGTATATATAAAATCGACATGACACAAAAAATATGCCTGCTCTTGCCCAGAAATGGCGACCGCACGTGCGAACCGCATCTTCGTGGTTTCCCGCGCTTGCGTCCCAGCAGCCCTCACTGAGGACCACCACAGACATTACATGTCACCTGTTAGCTACCATCCTAAAACCGCGCGCGTCGGCCATATCGGGGGGAATTTCCATGTTACCACCCCACAACCTTTCCAACGCAGCGTCACAACCAGTTGCACGCATCGGCCGTATCGGGGGGGAATACCACGTCACCACCCCACCGCCTTTCCGACGCGGTGTTACATTGGAACAGTTTCACGTGTCAGCCGTATCGGGGGGAATTTTAAAGCACGTTTCTCTCCAAGACTCGCATTGCAGCATTCGGTTGTACACAATCGAGCGGAGAGAGCGATGCGATCTGGAGGCAATCCACAGCCCAACGCACCCCTGATCCACACAGAACCCAAGGGGCACCCTCGAACCCACCAGCGAGTTCGAACCGCACCGGTCATGTATATTTCAAAAATCCCACACAACCGCAACCATGGGATTTCCACGGGGCTTCGGCACAAAACTCAAGAACCACGCAACACTCAGTCATTCCACCCACAATCGCAATTTTGCAACATCACAACACATACAAATGTTTTAAATTAGGATCCCCCCATGAATCAATCCAATGCCGAATGGTCCAAATAATCGACGATGCCGTGCAATGCGGTACATGCAGTATATGCAGTATACGCAGTCCGTACATTGTCAATCATTTGGAGCAATGCTCCATCCAGTCCGCACATGGCAACACACACAAGCAATACTCCAGACAATCCGTACATAGTAAATAATCACAAGCAAGTACCCAACAGTCCATACACTGTTAACATTCTCGAGCAAGGATCCATAAGTCTATAAATTGATAACAATCACGAACAAAGCTCCATATGGCCTGTACCTTGGCAACAATGACGATCAAATCACGAGCGAAGCTCCATACAGTATACACAATAACAACCGCGACTCCGCAACAACAAAAACGATGTAACAACGCGAGTCGTTAACACGGCAACCCACAGGATGTTAATGGGGCTCGGGACACCCGACAACAAATTAATCATTAACTGCCCCCTGAAGATAACGATCCCGACGCCATAATTAACAACAACCACTGTTACAAAGCAGACACCCGCCACGCACACAACCTGACTAACACGCTCCGCAACCCAGCGAGGTAAAAACAAAACACACGCGCAAACGCAACCCGGCGCACGCGAGATGGGTGAAGTTATTTTTTTTTTTAGGGCCGGGTGCTTATTGTCATGTCACGACTCGCCTGTGAGGCTGTGACGAGCAGAGGACGCCAGGGTGGAGACTTTAACACCGTGAAAGATCTTGGACGGTGAGCGTGGCATCCTCTTGCGACCCGAACCGGCCCCCCGCACTCGAACAGAAGACGGGGACGTCACCAAGATGGCTGGAGATCCCCTCCCGCCGGTGTAGAAAATGACGGGAACATGTTATTGGCGGTGAATGGCGGCCACTCGTGCAGCGTTTCTTGGGTTTCCCGCACGCACGGGAACAGCGGCAATGGAGCCGTCTCCCCGCGGCCCCGGCATCCCGACTCGTTCGACCGGCTCCTCCAGCTTGGAGCTCGGTGAGCAGTGCCGCCACCCCAAGCAAAACAATAAAATAAAAATAATCGGTGGGGTGGCGCTGTGCTGCGCGGCGCTCTCACCCAGGTGGCGGCGGTGGCGTGGAGACGCAGCCCCCCACCCGCTGTACCCCGCCAGGCAGTGGGTAACCGGGCCGCAAACCCCCGGGGCCACGTGGGGAATCTTCCCTCGCCGTCCTCCTCCATCAAAGATGTCTTGGTAAGTCGTCGTCTTCTTAACAGGTTTTACTTCTGACACCAGTTGTTGAGGCGTCAATGACGGCTCGGAGGCAGATCTTCGTGCAGGGGCTTGCGCCAGTTGTTTTATTAAAGACTTCTCTTCGCACACGACTCTGTGTACTGCCCACTCACCGCTTACACTCCACACCCCAGGGGAAGGGCACTGGGGAGATCCCTAGCACACCCACAGGCTCCCCGAGCCGGGTGCTAATTTCCCCCTACCCTGGGTCCCAACTTGCAACTTCACATGTTCCTGTCTCCCCGCAATGACCTCGAACCCGTCACGGGTCCCAACCTAAATATCCCAGGGGGACATGATGTCACCGTCCCGCCCCCTGTGCATGATGTCACCATACGTGACGTCATCATACCGGAGGGCGAGCGTGACATGACGTTACTAACTACTACCCTACAGAAGTATTAGAATTACACCGTGGTCATATTAGAATCGCACTTTGCTAATATGTATGTATAGTGTACGTGCATGTGAACTGTGCTCGTATGTACGTAGTATGTATGTATGCCATTTGGCCTTGCGAACCAGGGGTCAGATATGCGAACTCTGGGGTGCGAGATTAGGATCGATTGAAAATTATTAGAATAACACTATGGTAGTATTAGAATTACACTGAGCTAGAGTGTATGTTATATGTAGATGCGCATTGGGAGTAATAAATGCATCCTGTGAGGTGCGTGGTTTAGATTAGCATCAAAATAAGTAACAATGTGGTCCTATTAGAATCTCACTATCTACTGCTGCTGTTTTGCGGGTGGCGGCTTCCGATTCTGGCTCTGCTATTCCTTTCCTCGCCTGGATGGTGCCGCGGGACGCAGCATCTCTTCCGACAGGCGTTGCAGCAGCTGGGTGATGGCATCCGAGAGTTTGTCAACTTTCTGTTCAAGTTGAGGCCGTCTCCCTCGTGGTCTCCTGTCTCCGGGCGTGCTGTGGGTTTCCCATGGCCGATGTGGAGCTGCATGTTGAATCGGGTGTAGACGTTATTTTAGCAATATATTTAAGGACAGTGTTGTGTTTAGAATGCGTCTAGACAAGGAAGGTGACTTGTTCTGCACGGGCAGCCCAAATGATTACAATTTCTGTCATTAAACAATTTACTCTTGAGTAGCATTCGTTTAGCCCCGCTGTTACGAACCTAAACGCAGTAATGTTGAAACAAAGTAAACTTTAGTCGCTCACATCTCAGCTCAGACATGATCATCGCAATTATTTCCAAAGACGTGTGGGGTCCCGCAAAAGTAGTGCCCGGCCACAAATAGCGGGAATCAGAATTGGGTGCATCACCCTCGCAGGAAGGTGGTGTTCCGTGATGGGATAACGTCTTTGATCAAAGACTCTGATCAAACGCATCCGATTGATGCCCTTGATCGATGCTTTGCTCAACTCTGACGCTGTTAACTCTCACATAATAAGCTCTAACAGTGTGAACACTGCAACCTATACACTTCAACCTATCCATTGTAACGGTATTAAAATAAATACTATAAGCTGCTAAAGTTTTGAATAACATAAATGTAGGTGCGGGATTGTAATCGCATGAGAATAATTTGAATCACACTGTGTGCGTAATGGCATCATACAAACATGGTTCCTCCAGTCTATCATATTTATTTCAATACAACACGTATTTACAGTCAATATTAACAGCTGTGCACGTTTATTGCTCGAACTGCCTGGTTGCGATACACCTGACGGTCAAAAAGGTGACGCATCTGTGGGCTTCAACTCACCGCCTTATCTGCAAACAACCAGCCGTTAGCGGCACAGTGCTAAGGTGCCAAGGAAGCATCCATCGTGTGGCCTGAGCGAGAGCCCGCAGCAAGCACTCATGAGGTGTTGGCCAGGCTTTGGCTACACGCAGGTTCAGCGCTGCTGAGAGTGAAGCCTCCTGTAGACGCTCACTACAGGGCTTAACAGTCACCGACGGTCGATCTTCATTGGTATGCACGTCAATCCAACTCCGCGGAGACATTTCCACACGTTCCTAAATCCTTTACTGGAGAAGAAGGTTCTACAGATCACCCCTGGTGCGTTCTAAACAGCGCTGCAACTGTGATTCTGTGAGAAGCCTTAGGCTACTGCAAGTGGCTATTTCTAACCCCCACAACGAGCACAGCCAAACCTGGACGAATTTCTCAGCCTAGGTCTATTAAAACGGTGCAGTAAACTGCCATAAGGTTCACCACAATACCTGTACCACAGCTCGGCACAAATACATTTCTGCCATCCGAACACAGATGCCGATTCCCGGACTGCAGGATTCAAACCTCGGTCCATTTTTGCCGCGAGGCACAAATGCCGCAAATTTCCCCCCACTTCTGATGAGCACAGTTGCCTACGTACGGCACGAAAGAAGTTTGACGTACGTCCAACTGTGCTGCCACCCTGCCACTCCGAACACGGCAGTGACTGCTTCACATCGAGAAGACGCCGATCGTTTCAATGTTGAAGACAATGTGTGAGCTAGAGAGACGACTTCACATCCCAATGCGGGTGGATCGAACCGATCGCGCGTCGTCCGGGGGCGGTGGCGGCGGGGGGGAACTCGATGCAGAACAAACCGTCACAGTCCCTGTGGCCACTTATCCACCCACTCCCAAAGTCCGCGGGGCCGCTGCCCTGACCAGCACATGCAAGCAGCATCTTCAAAGTGGGTTTGGAGTCGTTTTATTTAGAGAAGCCGGTGGGGGGGTGGGGGGGCTGTAGCGAGACTTGTAGTATGATGGTGGGGGTGGTAGGGGTGGTGGGGGAGCGATGGTGGTGGGCAAACATTGAGGGTGCGAGAGGGACGACGATGGCGGGGGGAAAAGGAACACGGCACAGACCGCGGGGCCGTCATCTGGGGCGCCGTTCTGCGTTTATACTTTGCGCAAAAGTGCATGTCTTTTTGTCAACCTTGTGGTCTGGGCAATACTCGGCTGTTTTTAACAACTCAAAACGCTAACTAAAAACTTTCGGGAAAAACCACCCACTAATTATTCACAGATATTTATTTCGTTAAAAAAAACCCATCAGCTCTGTGTTCAATGATTACATTATTAAAGCACTATCCAAACGTCTTCACCTCAAGTATTGTGATATGGAGTTCTTTAACCCTTTCAGTGCAGGCGTTGGCCGCTGACTGGTTGGGCTAGAGCTGGCCCAACCAACGCTTCTTGTCGAGGAACTTAAATGCGGCGACTACAGCGGGCCCAGCTGTGTTGATGAGAATGTCCTACAGAGGCCGATGTGAGCACGATGCTACGTAAAGTTTTAAGTGGGCACACAGAGAAAGCTGCCAGACTACGTGCGGAATCGACAGCGAGGAGACTGGACGGCCTCAATAGGTGCGCATTCAGCAGCCGTCGCAAGCTTTTAGAATGGACCATGACAAAAATGTAATGAACGTGTGTGAACAGTACTCGTGTGTGTATAGTGGATTTTTCTCTAATATTAAGATATTTTTAAAGACAAGAATGTGATTTAGAATAAGCTTGACTTGTAATTCCGATTATAATGACCTTTGTTTTTAGCACGCAATACATTTTATGTACATCGTTGTTTGCCGGCAGATTACGTGGTTCATTGTAGAGGGAATCAATAGACTGGATTCAATGTCTGTGACGATAGAAACTCAATGGATGGATCAACAGGTAATCTACATTGCTCCGTCGCCAGTGCTGCAACGTCACGGCGCACTGTGAAATCATGGTACGGGAGCCTTACTTCATGAAAATGTCTCCTTAATCTAAAACCCAACTCATTTATCCAGCACATGCTCCCAGTCAGTTTATATTAGTTTGGCGCAGGAGAGAACGGACCTCAATGGTAATACAAACGAACAACAATAACTTCCGATTTAAAACTTTCGTGACTGCAAGGATTCATCTTCTTTGGTTCTTTCGGTAAAGTCACGTAGAATTAGAATAAAATAATGAATTGATAAAATAAAATAACACAATAATATTCTCACGACGTTTCGGCCACAACACAAGCGGCCTTCATCAGGTGAAGGGACGAGACTGTCTGGAGGACAGCGCTGGAGTGAAAAAGCCACGCTCAGATCACGACCTTTAAGCTGTGTGAGAAGAAACAAAGCGCTTTGACAAAGGAATTAGCATATAATTTAGCATTGAGATGGCTGAGTGATTAGCTTGTGACTGGTCACAGAAATGGCTATGTTAAAGTTAAAGCATACACATCCGCAAAGGCACCCCTTGACAAAGGAATTAGCATAGAATTTAGCATTGAAATAGCTAAGTTAAAGTATACACATCCGCAGAGGCACCCCTTGACAAAGGAATTAGCATAGAATTTAGCATTGAAATAGCTGAGTGATTAGCTTGTAACTGGTCACAGAAATAGCTATGTTAAAGTCAGAGCATATACATTCACCGAGGCACCTAGTACAAATCAAACAGGAGAATTTAGCATTGAAATAACTAGGCGAATTTAGCATTGAAATAACTGAGTGATTAGCTTGTGACTGGTCACAGAAATGGCTATGTTGAAGTCAAGGCCTACACATCTGAGCTATTCACAGTAACTGGGTATACAATACAATATATAATGAATACTACATAGTGAACCAATAAAAAACTAAAATATAAATCACCTCAATGTTATCAATAAACTCTATATTCTCCAATCAACTAAGCCACCAACAATAAGTCGTTATATATCACGATGCTATATGGCAAAAAAATGGGTGGATTCTTACCCTCAACTTTAGCAACACGGATAGCTACGGGCCCCGTTCAGACGGACGAGTTCATCCATGGTCGGAACAGAGGAGGGGGAGAGAGACAGCTGCGAGGCGCTGTTATACTCCATGTTGTAAACCATACCATTAACCGTGGTGTGAGAGGTATTAAGAGTCAATGCCAGCGAAAGAGCTGCGGTCTGAAGGTGATTGTAAGATACAATTAATTAAGAACGGAAATGGTTTAAAACATCTTTCCAATGGTTACTAAGCCAGAATCCATCTTCTCGGTTGAAATTGTCTCTGTGCTTGTATATGTGAATGGCCTCATGAACGAATCTCTCATGGTAGCCGGTTGGTTTGCAAAGAACCTCCGTCTTGGAGAAGTCAATGTCATGTGAGCCCACTGAATTATAACAGTGATCTGCCACGGCAGAGGAGTTCGTTCTACCGTGTTTCAAGTCTGCTTTATGTTCGCGGATGCGGTCCGAGATATGTCGTTTGGTTTCTCCAATGTAGCTGCTACCACAGAGGCACTTTAGTTTGTAAACGCCCGGGTACTGTATGTCTGGAACAGCATCTTTTACAGATGGAACTAGATCACAGATTTTATGTACTGTGTTGAATCGGACCTGGATCTTGTGTTTATTCAGGATTTTGGAGATCTTTTTAGTGACCCCTGCAATGTAGGGTAAGGTGATGGTTTTGAGTGGCTCCACAAGAGGATCCTTCTTCATGACTGGAGTGATGGCTTTGCAGATTGTGTAGTCGGAGTAACCATTAGCCCTGAGAGCCTGGTGTACGTGCTTGAGTTCACTGGTAATGTGTTCCTGGTCGGAAATGCATTGGGCTCTATGGTATAGAGTCTTGATGAGGGAGTTCTTCTGGGATGGATGGTGGTGGGAATCCGGTTTCAAGTAAGCATCTGTATGGGTAACTTTCCTGTAGACAGAGTGGCTCATTGAACCATCATGTCTTCTTATTCTTAGTTCTTTCGGTAAAGTCACGTTGAAGGGAAACAATAAAATAATAAAATATATATTTTATTGTTTCCCTTCAACGTGACTTTACCGAAATAACTAAGAATATGAATTACTGCAGTCACGAAAGCTTTAAATCAAAATTTAAAATCATGTCTTCTTTTAATTAAGACATCCAAAAAGGGTAGTTTGCCATCTTTTTCGACCTCCATGGTAAATCTGATGGCTGGGTGTATGTAATATTTCTGATGGTCTGAAATCCGTTTTAGCTAAAGGTCTAAACTTTGCTGTCACACCGAGACACTTACCGGTTAATGATATCATTGCCTATGTCGACATTGCACTCAAGGGCTTGAGTCACATCTCTGCAGACGTAGCAAGATCTGAAATCGCTGCAACTCTCAAAAACGCTAAGTTGCCACCCAGCAACATCAGCAAAGACGAACGTTTTGAATTATCTCAATTAAAAAAGAAAAGTGATATTGTCGTTCTCTCAGCCGACAAGGGCAATGCCACTGTCATCATGGACAAAACAGAATATAACAACAAAATCAATTGAGTGTCCTTGTTGACAAGCATGTTCTGCCACTGCCGACAGTTGTGTTTGAGATAATTTAATATTTCTCTGATGTTCTTTTAGTCTTACGCGGATGTTACGTCCCGTCTGTCCAATGTAGCAGCTGCCACATAAACAATTAATCCGATATACACCTTCTGTTGATAATTTATGTAATGCGTCTTTAGTGCAAGATACTAGTTTTTGAATTTTGTGTACTGTACCAAATCTTACTGTAATGTTTTGCTTTTGCAAAACACGGGCTAATTTGTCAGTTACTCTTGAGATATATGGAATTTTTATTGTTTTAACAATCTGGTCGCTTTCAGCAGTATTGCTTTGCGATCGTGATTTGGCATTCAGTGCTCTGTTAATTTGAGCATTATTGTAGCCATTCTGTCGTAGTGCATCTTTAACGTGTTTAATCTCTCTCACTAGACTCTCATCATCTGACACTGTTTTAGCCCGATGTATGAGCGTCTTGATAAGAGAGGATTTCTGAGCTGGATGATGATGTGATTCTGCATTCAGATAGGCATCAGTGTGCGTTTGCTTTCTGTAAACGCTGTGTGTTATTTTACCGTTTAGGCCATGTCCAAGCAAAATATCTAGGAATGGGAGTGTGTTATTCACCTCCATTTCCATGGTGAACTGGATGGCCGGGTTTTGTGCATTGAGATGATTTAGAAAATCATTAAGTGTATCTTTACCATGTGGCCAGACAACCAAAGTGTCATCCACATATCTAAACCAAAAGGATGGTTTTAATGTGCTCGAGGCAAGTGCTCTTATTTCAAAGTTTTCCATGTACAAATTTGCTATAGCAGGGGATAAAGGAGAACCCATTGCTGCTCCTTCCTTTTGTTTATTTACCAGCGAAACGTCCTACTCAAACTGTAAATGTGGATTCACTCTTCAACACACCGGTGGGCTAAAGTATTGAATTGTCTTTTGTCAACGTGACACTTTTTTTGCTGATTGGCCGTGTCGGGTGGTGGAAGGTTACGACACATTTATAAATAAACGCGATCTAACCCAAAAACCTTTATTATGAATACAATAACGGTACTGACTGGGCTAATGATAAAATAACGGTACTCACTGGGCTAATGATAAAATAACGGTACTCACTGGATTAATGATAAAATAACGGTACTCACTGGGCTAATGATAAAATAACGGTACTCACTGGGCCAATGATAAAATAACGGTACTGACTGGGCTTATGATAAAATAACGGTACTCACTGGGCTAATGATAAAATAACGGTACTCACTGGGCTAATGATAAAATAACGGTACTCACTGGGCTAATGATAAAATAACAGTACTCGCTGGGCTAATGATAAAATAACGGTACTCGCTGGGCTAAGGATAAAATAACGGTACTCGCTGGGCTAATGATAAAATAATGGTACTCGCTGGGCTAATGATAAAATAACGGTACTCGCTGGGCTAATGATAAAATAACGGTACTCACTGGGCTAACGATAAAATAACGGTACTGACTGGACTAATGATAAAATAACAGTACTCACTGGGCTAATGATAAAATAACGGTACTCGCTGGGCTAATGATAAAATAACGGTACTCGCTGGGCTAATGATAAAATAACGGTAATCACTGGGCTAATGATAAAATAACGGTACTGACTGGACTAATGATAAAATAACAGTACTCACTGGGCTAATGATAAAATAACGGTACTCACTGGGCTAATGATAAAATCACGGTACTCACTGGGCTAATGATTGAATAATGGTACTCACTGGGCTAATGATAACATAACGGTACTCACTGGGCTAATGATTAAATAAAGGTACTGACTGGGCTAATGATAAAATAACGGTACTCACTGGGCTAAAGAAAAAATAACGGTACTCACTGGGCTAATGATTAAATAACAGTACTCGCTGGGCTAATGATAAAATAACGGTACTCACTGGGCTAAAGAAAAAATAACGGTACTGACCGGGCTAATGATGAAATAACGGTACTCACTGGGCTAATGATAAAACAACGGTACTCACTGGCCTAATGATAAAATAAAGGTACTGACCGGGCTAATGATAAAATAACGATACTCAATGGGCTAATGACAAAATAACGGTACTCACTGGGCTAATGATAAAATAACGGTACTCACTGGGCTAATGATAAAATAACGGTACTCACTGGGCTAATGATTAAATAACAGTACTCGCTGGGCTAATGATAAAATAACGGTACTCACTGGGCTAAAGATAAAATAACGGTACTGACCGGGCTAATGATGAAATAACGGTACTCACTGGGCTAATGATAAAACAACGGTACTCACTGGCCTAATGATAAAATAACGGTACTGACCGGGCTAATGATAAAACAACGGTACTCACTGGCCTAATGATAAAATAACGGTACTGACCGGGCTAATGATAAAATAACGGTACTCACTGGGCTAATGATTAAATAACGGTACTGACTGGGCTAATGATAAAATAACGGTACTCACTGGGCTAATGATAAAATAACGGTACTCACTGGGCTAATGATTAAATAACAGTACTCGCTGGGCTAACGATAAAATAACGGTACTCACTGGGCTAAAGATAAAATAACGGTACTGACCGGGCTAATGATGAAATAACGGTACTCACTGGGCTAATGATAAAACAACGGTACTCACTGGCCTAATGATAAAATAACGGTACTCACTGGGCTAATGATAAAATAACGGTACTCACTGGGCTAATGATAAAATAACGGTACTCACTGGGCTAATGATAAAAAAACCATACTCACTGGGCTAATGATAAAATAACGGTACTCACTGGGCTAATGATAAAATAACGGTACTCACTGGGCTAATGACAAAATAACGGTACTCATTGGGCTAATGATAAAATAACGGTACTCACCGGGCTAAAAATAAAATAACGGTACTCACCGGCCTAATGACAAAATAACGGTACTCACTGGGCTAATGATAAAATAACGGTACTCACTGGGCTAATGATAAAATAACGGTACTCACTGGGCTAATGATAACATAACGGTACTGACTGGGTTAATGATAAAATAACGGTACTCACTGTGCTAATGATAAAATAACGGTACTCACTGGGCTGATGATAAAATAACGGTACTCGCTGGGCTAAGGATAAAATAACGGTACTCGCTGGGCTCATGATAAAATAACGGAACTCGCTGGGCTAATGATAAAGTAACGGTACTCGCTGGGCTAATGATAAAATAACGGTACTCACTGGGCTAATGATAAAATAACGGTACTCACTGGGCTAATGATAAAATAACGGTACTCACTGGGCTAATGATAAAATAACGGTACTCACTGGGTTAATGATAAAATAACGGTACTCACTGGGCTAATGATAGAATGACGGTACTCACTGGGCTAATGATAAAATAATGGTACTCACTGGGCTAATGATAAAATAACGGTATTCACTGGGCTAATGATAAAATAATGGTACTCACTGGGCTAATGATAAAATAACGGTACTCACTGGGCTAATGATAAAATAACGGTACTCACTGGGCTAATGATAAAATAACGGTACTCACTGGGCTAATGATAAAATAACCATATTCACTGGGCTAATGATAAAATAACGGTACTCACTGGGCTAATGATAAAATAACGGTACTCACTGGGCTAATGATAAAATAACGGTACTCACTGGGCTAATGATAAAATAACGGTACTCACCGGGCTAAGGATAAAATAACGGTACTCACCGGCCTAATGATAAAATAACGGTACTCACTGGGCTAATGATAAAATAACGGTACTCACTGGGCTAATGATAAAATAACGGTACTCACTGGGCTAATGATAACATAACGGTACTGACTGGGTTAATGATAAAATAACGGTACTAACTGTGCTAATGATAAAATAACGCTACTCACTGGGCTAATGATAAAATAACGGTACTCACTGGGCTAATGATAAAATAACAGTACTCGCCGGGCTAATGATGAAATAACGGTACTCGCTGGGCTAAGGATAAAATAACGGTACTCGCTGGGCTAAGGATAAAATAACAGAACTCGCTGGGCTAATGATAAAATAACGGTACTCGCTGGGCTAATGATAAAATAATGGTACTCGCTGGGCTAATGATAAAATAACGGTACTCACTGGGCTAATGATAAAATAACGGTACTGACTGGACTAATGATAAAATAACAGTACTCACTGGGCTAATGATAAAATAACGGTACTCACTGGGCTAATGATAAAATAACGGTACTCACTGGGCTAATGATAAAATAACGGTACTCACTGGGCTAATGATAAAATAACAGTACTCGCTGGGCTAATGATAAAATAACGGTACTCGCTGGGCTAAGGATAAAATAACGGTACTCGCTGGGCTAATGATAAAATAATGGTACTCGCTGGGCTAATGATAAAATAACGGTACTCGCTGGGCTAATGATAAAATAACGGTACTCACTGGGCTAACGATAAAATAACGGTACTGACTGGACTAATGATAAAATAACAGTACTCACTGGGCTAATGATAAAATAACGGTACTCGCTGGGCTAATGATAAAATAACGGTACTCGCTGGGCTAATGATAAAATAACGGTAATCACTGGGCTAATGATAAAATAACGGTACTGACTGGACTAATGATAAAATAACAGTACTCACTGGGCTAATGATAAAATAACGGTACTCACTGGGCTAATGATAAAATCACGGTACTCACTGGGCTAATGATTGAATAATGGTACTCACTGGGCTAATGATAACATAACGGTACTCACTGGGCTAATGATTAAATAAAGGTACTGACTGGGCTAATGATAAAATAACGGTACTCACTGGGCTAAAGAAAAAATAACGGTACTCACTGGGCTAATGATTAAATAACAGTACTCGCTGGGCTAATGATAAAATAACGGTACTCACTGGGCTAAAGAAAAAATAACGGTACTGACCGGGCTAATGATGAAATAACGGTACTCACTGGGCTAATGATAAAACAACGGTACTCACTGGCCTAATGATAAAATAAAGGTACTGACCGGGCTAATGATAAAATAACGATACTCAATGGGCTAATGACAAAATAACGGTACTCACTGGGCTAATGATAAAATAACGGTACTCACTGGGCTAATGATAAAATAACGGTACTCACTGGGCTAATGATTAAATAACAGTACTCGCTGGGCTAATGATAAAATAACGGTACTCACTGGGCTAAAGATAAAATAACGGTACTGACCGGGCTAATGATGAAATAACGGTACTCACTGGGCTAATGATAAAACAACGGTACTCACTGGCCTAATGATAAAATAACGGTACTGACCGGGCTAATGATAAAACAACGGTACTCACTGGCCTAATGATAAAATAACGGTACTGACCGGGCTAATGATAAAATAACGGTACTCACTGGGCTAATGATTAAATAACGGTACTGACTGGGCTAATGATAAAATAACGGTACTCACTGGGCTAATGATAAAATAACGGTACTCACTGGGCTAATGATTAAATAACAGTACTCGCTGGGCTAACGATAAAATAACGGTACTCACTGGGCTAAAGATAAAATAACGGTACTGACCGGGCTAATGATGAAATAACGGTACTCACTGGGCTAATGATAAAACAACGGTACTCACTGGCCTAATGATAAAATAACGGTACTCACTGGGCTAATGATAAAATAACGGTACTCACTGGGCTAATGATAAAATAACGGTACTCACTGGGCTAATGATAAAAAAACCATACTCACTGGGCTAATGATAAAATAACGGTACTCACTGGGCTAATGATAAAATAACGGTACTCACTGGGCTAATGACAAAATAACGGTACTCATTGGGCTAATGATAAAATAACGGTACTCACCGGGCTAAAAATAAAATAACGGTACTCACCGGCCTAATGACAAAATAACGGTACTCACTGGGCTAATGATAAAATAACGGTACTCACTGGGCTAATGATAAAATAACGGTACTCACTGGGCTAATGATAACATAACGGTACTGACTGGGTTAATGATAAAATAACGGTACTCACTGTGCTAATGATAAAATAACGGTACTCACTGGGCTGATGATAAAATAACGGTACTCGCTGGGCTAAGGATAAAATAACGGTACTCGCTGGGCTCATGATAAAATAACGGAACTCGCTGGGCTAATGATAAAGTAACGGTACTCGCTGGGCTAATGATAAAATAACGGTACTCACTGGGCTAATGATAAAATAACGGTACTCACTGGGCTAATGATAAAATAACGGTACTCACTGGGCTAATGATAAAATAACGGTACTCACTGGGTTAATGATAAAATAACGGTACTCACTGGGCTAATGATAGAATGACGGTACTCACTGGGCTAATGATAAAATAATGGTACTCACTGGGCTAATGATAAAATAACGGTATTCACTGGGCTAATGATAAAATAATGGTACTCACTGGGCTAATGATAAAATAACGGTACTCACTGGGCTAATGATAAAATAACGGTACTCACTGGGCTAATGATAAAATAACGGTACTCACTGGGCTAATGATAAAATAACCATATTCACTGGGCTAATGATAAAATAACGGTACTCACTGGGCTAATGATAAAATAACGGTACTCACTGGGCTAATGATAAAATAACGGTACTCACTGGGCTAATGATAAAATAACGGTACTCACCGGGCTAAGGATAAAATAACGGTACTCACCGGCCTAATGATAAAATAACGGTACTCACTGGGCTAATGATAAAATAACGGTACTCACTGGGCTAATGATAAAATAACGGTACTCACTGGGCTAATGATAACATAACGGTACTGACTGGGTTAATGATAAAATAACGGTACTAACTGTGCTAATGATAAAATAACGCTACTCACTGGGCTAATGATAAAATAACGGTACTCACTGGGCTAATGATAAAATAACAGTACTCGCCGGGCTAATGATGAAATAACGGTACTCGCTGGGCTAAGGATAAAATAACGGTACTCGCTGGGCTAAGGATAAAATAACAGAACTCGCTGGGCTAATGATAAAATAACGGTACTCGCTGGGCTAATGATAAAATAATGGTACTCGCTGGGCTAATGATAAAATAACGGTACTCACTGGGCTAATGATAAAATAACGGTACTGACTGGACTAATGATAAAATAACAGTACTCACTGGGCTAATGATAAAATAACGGTACTCACTGGGCTAATGATAAAATAACGGTACTCACTGGGCTAATGATAAAATAACGGTACTCACTGGGCTAATGATAAAATAACGGTACTCACTGGGCTAATGATGAAATAACGGTACTCACTGGGCTAATGATAAAATAACGGTACTCACTGGGCTAATGATAAAATAACAGTACTCGCCGGGCTAATGATAAAATAACGGTACTCGCTGGGCTAAGGATAAAATAACGGTATTCGCTGGGCTAATGATAAAATAACGGTACTCGCTGGGCTAATGATAAAAAAACGATACTCGCTGGGCTAATGATAAAATAACGGTACTCACTGGGCTAATGATAAAATAACGGTACTCGCTGGGCTAATGATAAAATAACGGTACTCGCTGGGCTAATGATAAAAAAACGATACTCGCTGGGCTAATGATAAAATAATGGTACTCACTTGGCTAATGATAAAATAACGGTATTCACTGGGCTAATGATAAAATAACGGTACTCGCTGGGCTAATGATAAAATAACGGTACTCACTGGGCTAATGATAAAATAACGGTACTCACTGGGCTAATGATAAAATAATGGTACTCACTTGGCTAATGATAAAATAACGGTATTCACTGGGCTAATGATAAAATAATGGTACTCACTGGGCTAATGATAAAATAACGGTACTCACTGGGCTAATGATAAAATAACCATACTCACTGGGCTAATGATAAAATAACGGTACTCACTGGGCTAATGATAAAATAACGGTACTCACTGGGCTAATGATAAAATAACCATACTCACTGGGCTAATGATAAAATAACGGTACTCACTGGGCTAATGATTAAATAACGGTACTCACTGGGCTAATGATAAAATAACGGTACTCACTGGGCTAATGATAAAATAACGGTACTCACTGGGCTAAGGATAAAATAACGGTACTCACCGGCCTAATGATAGAATAACGGTACTCACTGGGCTAATGATAAAATAACGGTACTCACTGGGCTAATGATAAAATAATGGTACTCACTGGGCTAATGATAACATAACGGTACTGACTGGGTTAATGATAAAATAACGGTACTCACTGTGCTAATGATAAAATAACGCTACTCACTGGGCTAATGATAAAATAACGGTACTCACTGGGCTAATGATAAAATAACAGTACTCGCCGGGCTAATGATGAAATAACGGTACTCGCTGGGCTAAGGATAAAATAACGGTACTCGTTGGGCTAAGGATAAAATAACGGTACTCGCTGGGCTAATGATAAAATAACGGTACTCGCTGGGCTAATGATAAAATAACGGTACTCGCTGGGCTAATGATAAAATAACGGTACTCACTGGGCTAATGATAAAATAACCATACTCACTGGGCTAATGATAAAATAACGTTATTCACTGGGCTAATGATAAAATAATGGTACTCACTGGGCTAATGATAAAATAACGGTACTCACTGGGCTAATGATAAAATAATGGTACTCACTTGGCTAATGATAAAATAACGGTATTCACTGGGCTAATGATAAAATAATGGTACTCACTGGGCTAATGATAAAATAACGGTACTCACTGGGCTAATGATAAAATAACCATACTCACTGGGCTAATGATAAAATAACGGTACTCACTGGGCTAATGATAAAATAACGGTACTCACTGGGCTAATGATAAAATAACCATACTCACTGGGCTAATGATAAAATAACGGTACTCACTGGGCTAATGATTAAATAACGGTACTCACTGG
This sequence comes from Petromyzon marinus, assembly GCF_048934315.1. Taxonomy (NCBI): domain Eukaryota; kingdom Metazoa; phylum Chordata; class Hyperoartia; order Petromyzontiformes; family Petromyzontidae; genus Petromyzon; species Petromyzon marinus. The sequence goes on along the minus strand of NW_027422996.1, from coordinate 1,293,160 downwards.
GCTAATGATAAAATAACGGTACTCACTGGGCTAATGATAAAATAACGGTACTCACTGGGCTAAGGATAAAATAACGGTACTCACCGGCCTAATGATAGAATAACGGTACTCACTGGGCTAATGATAAAATAACGGTACTCACTGGGCTAATGATAAAATAATGGTACTCACTGGGCTAATGATAACATAACGGTACTGACTGGGTTAATGATAAAATAACGGTACTCACTGTGCTAATGATAAAATAACGCTACTCACTGGGCTAATGATAAAATAACGGTACTCACTGGGCTAATGATAAAATAACAGTACTCGCCGGGCTAATGATGAAATAACGGTACTCGCTGGGCTAAGGATAAAATAACGGTACTCGTTGGGCTAAGGATAAAATAACGGTACTCGCTGGGCTAATGATAAAATAACGGTACTCGCTGGGCTAATGATAAAATAACGGTACTCGCTGGGCTAATGATAAAATAACGGTACTCACTGGGCTAATGATAAAATAACCATACTCACTGGGCTAATGATAAAATAACGGTACTCACTGGGCTAATGATAAAATAACGGTACTCACTGGGCTAATGATAAAATAACCATACTCACTGGGCTAATGATAAAATAACGGTACTCACTGGGCTAATGATTAAATAACCGTACTCACTGGGCTAATGATAAAATAACGGTACTCACTGGGCTAATGATAAAATAACGGTACTCACTGGGCTAAGGATAAAATAACGGTACTCACCGGCCTAATGATAGAATAACGGTACTCACTGGGCTAATGATAAAATAACGGTACTCACTGGGCTAATGATAAAATAACGGTACTCACTGGGCTAATGATAACATAACGGTACTGACTGGGTTAATGATAAAATAACGGTACTCACTGTGCTAATGATAAAATAACGCTACTCACTGGGCTAATGATAAAATAACGGTACTCACTGGGCTAATGATAAAATAACAGTACTCGCCGGGCTAATGATGAAATAACGGTACTCGCTGGGCTAAGGATAAAATAACGGTACTCGTTGGGCTAAGGATAAAATAACGGTGCTCGCTGGGCTAATGATAAAATAACGGTACTCGCTGGGCTAATGATAAAATAACGGTACTCGCTGGGCTAATGATAAAATAACGGTACTCACTGGGCTAATGATAAAATAACCATACTCACTGGGCTAATGATAAAATAACGTTATTCACTGGGCTAATGATAAAATAATGGTACTCACTGGGCTAATGATAAAATAACGGTACTCACTGGGCTAATGATAAAATAACCATACTCACTGGGCTAATGATAAAATAACGGTACTCACTGGGCTAATGATAAAATAACGGTACTCACTGGGCTAATGATAAAATAACCATACTCACTGGGCTAATGATAAAATAACGGTACTCACTGGGCTAATGATTAAATAACCGTACTCACTGGGCTAATGATAAAATAACGGTACTCACTGGGCTAATGATAAAATAACGGTACTCACTGGGCTAAGGATAAAATAACGGTACTCACCGGCCTAATGATAGAATAACGGTACTCACTGGGCTAATGATAAAATAACGGTACTCACTGGGCTAATGATAAAATAACGGTACTCACTGGGCTAATGATAACATAACGGTACTGACTGGGTTAATGATAAAATAACGGTACTCACTGTGCTAATGATAAAATAACGCTACTCACTGGGCTAATGATAAAATAACGGTACTCACTGGGCTAATGATAAAATAACAGTACTCGCCGGGCTAATGATGAAATAACGGTACTCGCTGGGCTAAGGATAAAATAACGGTACTCGTTGGGCTAAGGATAAAATACCGGTACTCGCTGGGCTAATGATAAAATAACGGTACTTGCTGGGCTAATGATAAAATAACGGTACTCGCTGGGCTAATGATAAAATAACGGTACTCACTGGGCTAATGATAAACTAACCATACTCACTGGGCTAATGATAAAATAACGTTATTCACTGGGCTAATGATAAAATAATGGTACTCACTGGGCTAATGATAAAATAACGGTACTCACTGGGCTAATGATAAAATAACCATACTCACTGGGCTAATGATAAAATAACGGTACTCGCTGGGCTAATGATAAAATAACGGTACTCGCTGGGCTAATGATAAAATAACGGTACTCACTGGGCTAATGATAAACTAACCATACTCACTGGGCTAATGATAAAATAACGTTATTCACTGGGCTAATGATAAAATAATGGTACTCACTGGGCTAATGATAAAATAACGGTACTCACTGGGCTAATGATAAAATAACCATACTCACTGGGCTAATGATAAAATAACGGTACTCACTGGGCTAATGATAAAATAACGGTACTCACTGGGCTAATGATAAAATAACCATACTCACTGGGCTAATGATAAAATAACGGTACTCACTGGGCTAATGATTAAATAACCGTACTCACTGGGCTAATGATAAAATAACGGTACTCACTGGGCTAATGATAAAATAACGGTACTCACTGGGCTAAGGATAAAATAACGGTACTCACCGGCCTAATGATAGAATAACGGTACTCACTGGGCTAATGATAAAATAACGGTACTCACTGGGCTAATGATAAAATAACGGTACTCACTGGGCTAATGATAACATAACGGTACTGACTGGGTTAATGATAAAATAACGGTACTCACTGTGCTAATGATAAAATAACGCTACTCACTGGGCTAATGATAAAATAACGGTACTCACTGGGCTAATGATAAAATAACAGTACTCGCCGGGCTAATGATGAAATAACGGTACTCGCTGGGCTAAGGATAAAATAACGGTACTCGTTGGGCTAAGGATAAAATACCGGTACTCGCTGGGCTAATGATAAAATAACGGTACTCGCTGGGCTAATGATAAAATAACGGTACTCGCTGGGCTAATGATAAAATAACGGTACTCACTGGGCTAATGATAAACTAACCATACTCACTGGGCTAATGATAAAATAACGTTATTCACTGGGCTAATGATAAAATAATGGTACTCACTGGGCTAATGATAAAATAACGGTACTCACTGGGCTAATGATAAAATAACCATACTCACTGGGCTAATGATAAAATAACGGTACTCACTGGGCTAATGATAAAATAACGGTACTCACTGGGCTAATGATAAAATAACCATACTCACTGGGCTAATGATAAAATAACGGTACTCACTGGGCTAATGATTAAATAACGGTACTCACTGGGCTAATGATAAAATAACGGTACTCACTGGGCTAATGATAAAATAACGGTACTCACTGGGCTAAGGATAAAATAACGGTACTCACCGGCCTAATGATAAAATAATGGTACTCACTGGGCTAATGATAAAATAACGGAACTCACTGGGCTAATGATAAAATAACGGTACTCACTGGGCTAATGATAACATAACGGTACTGACTGGGTTAATGATAAAATAACGGTACTCACTGTGCTAATGATAAAATAACGCTACTCACTGGGCTAATGATAAAATAACGGTACTCACTGGGCTAATGATAAAATAACAGTACTCGCCGGGCTAATGATGAAATAACGGTACTCGCTGGGCTAAGGATAAAATAACGGTACTCGTTGGGCTAAGGATAAAATAACGGTACTCGCTGGGCTAATGATAAAATAACGGTACTCGCTGGGCTAATGATAAAATAACGGTACTCACTGGGCTAATGATAAAATAACGGTACTGACTGGACTAATGATAAAATAACAGTACTCACTGGGCTAATGATAAAATAACGGTACTCACTGGGCTAATGATAAAATAACGGTACTCACTGGGCTAATGATAAAATAACGGTACTCACTGGGCTAATGATGAAATAATGGTACTCACTGGGCTAATGATAAAATAACGGTACTCACTGGGCTAATGATAAAATAACGGTACTCACTCGGCTAATGATAAAATAACGGTACTCACTGGGCTAATGATAAAATAACCATACTCACTGGGCTAATGATAAAATAACGGTACTCACTGGGCTAATGATAAAATAACGGTACTCACTGGGCTAATGATAAAATAACAGTACTCGCTGGGCTAATGATAAAATAACGGTACTCGCTGGGCTAATGATAAAATAACGGTACTGACTGGGCTAATGATAAAATAACGGTACTCACCGGCCTAAGGATAAAATAACGGTACTCACTGGGCTAATGATAAAATAACGGTACTCACTGGGCTAATGATAAAATAACGGTACTGACTGGGTTAATGATAAAATAACAGTACTCACTGTGCTAATGATAAAATAACGCTACTGACTGTGCTAATTATAAAATAACGGTACTCACTGGGCTAATGATAAAATAACGGTACCGTGCATTAGTGCACCTGTGTGGTGCCACAACAGCGAAGCCGCTCCGGCGAAACCGGGGCAGTCGCTGTGCTGCTGCGACCGAGAAGCCACCCGGCTCCCGTCACAGCACTTCCCCCCCCCCCCCACATAAACACACACACTCACGTAGGGCCTCGTGGGGAGGGGGCGGGCACCTGCCCTGAGTTTTTACCCGAGAGGCCCCCTCGTGGGGGTGCTCCACGGTTTCTCAGGGCCAGGGAATTGGCAGGCACCCCCCCCCCCCCCCAGGCCAAATGACACTGGGGCGCCGTGGCTTAACTTAAATGACCACGGCGAACTCGCTGAGAACCGCAGTGAGGAGATGCCCAGGACACACGCGGACCAGCAGGCAGGTGGGGAGTGGGGCAACGCGGGTTTAAGCTTCTCTACCCATGGTGCACCGCGGGTTAGCATCTCTACCCATGATGCACCGTGGGTTAGCGTCTCTACCCATTATGCACCACGGGTTAGCGTCTCTACCCATAATGCACCGCGGGTTAGCGTCTCTACCCATGATGCACCGCGGATTAATGGTTCTACCCGTGATGCACCGCAGATTGGCGGCGCGAGGGCTTTGAAGATCAACAGGAGGGAGGGATCGAGGAGCCGTCACCTCACTGTTACTCGCACGTCCGTGAGACGGGGCAGAGAGCAGCCAGATTCCGTTTGCAGCATCATCTTGCCGCGACCTCCATCGCCGCGAGGTCGGACCGCAAGTACGAGTGAGAGGGGTAAGACTAAAGGTGGCGAAATTCGGAGAGAAAATAGAGAGAGCGGACAGGTCGATTAAGCATCGGGCAGTAGAGAGATAGGTTAGACCTGTCCTGCTGGTCCGCACTGACATGCACAGTCTAGTCTTCTTTGGTTATTTCGGTAAAGTCACGTAGAATGAGAATAAAATAATAAATTGATAAATAAAATAACACAATAATATTCTCACGACGTTTCGGCAACAACACAAGCAGCCTTCATCAGGTGAAGGGACGAGACTGTCTGGTAGGACAGCGCTAGAGTGAAAAAAGGCCACGCTCAGATCACGACCTTTAAGCTGTGTCAGAAGAAACAAAGCACCTTTACAAAGGAATTAGCATATAATTTAGCATTGAAATGGCCGAGTGATTAGCTTGTGATTGGTCACAGAAATGGCTATGTTAAAGTTAAAGCATACACATCCGCAGAGGCACCCCTTGACAAAGGAATTAGCATAGAATTTAACATTGAAATAGCTAAGTTAAAGCATACACATCCGCAGAGGCACCCCTTGACAAAGGAATTAGCATAGAATTTAGCATTGAAATAGCTGAGTGATTAGCTTGTAACTGGTCACAGAGATAGCTATGTTAAAGTCAGAGCATACACATTCACAACACACATACTTCACCTGGAATGGAACTTTCTACAAACAAACTGAGGGCACCCCAATGGGCTCCCCTTATCTCGGGTTGTAGCCAACGTATTCATGGAAAAATTTGAAACTGACGCCATCCAGACTGCCACTCTACGCCCGACCTTATGGAAGAGGTACGTGGATGACACCTTTGTCAGCTGGCCACATGGCCAGCCTGCTCTAGACCAATTCCGCGACCACATCAATTCCATACACCCAGCCATCAGATTTACCATGGAGGTCGAAAAAGATGGCAAACTACCCTTTTTGGATGTCTTAAGTAAAAGGAGACATGATGGTTCAATGAGCCACTCTGTCTACAGGAAAGCCACCCATACAGATGCTTACTTGAAACCGGATTCCCACCACCATCCATCCCAGAAGAACTCCCTCATCAAGACTCTATACCATAGAGCCCAATGCATTTCCAACCAGGAACACATTACCAGTGAACTCAATCACATACACCAGGCTCTCAGGGCTAATGGTTACTCCGACTACACAATTCGCAAAGCCATCACTCCAGTCATGAAGAAGGATTCTCTTGTGGAGCCACTCAAAACCATCACCTTACCCTACATTGCAGGGGTCACTAAAAAGATCTCCAAAATCCTGAATAAACACAAGATCCAGGTCCGATTCAACACAATACATAAAATCCGTGATCTAGTTCCATCAGTAAAAGATGCTGTTCCAGACATACAGTACCCGGGCGTTTACAAACTAAAGTGCCTCGGTGGTAGTTGCTACATTGGAGAAACCAAACGACATATCTCGGACCGCATCCGCGAACATAAAGCAGACTTGAAACACGGTAGGACGAACTCCTCTGCCGTGGCAGATCACTGTTATAATTCAGTGGGCTCACATGACATTGACTTCTCCAAGACGGAGGTTCTTTGCAAACTAACCGGCTACCATGAGAGATTCGTTCATGAGGCCATTCACATATACAAGCACAGAGACAATTTCAACCGAGAAGATGGATTCTGGCTTAGTAACCATTGGAAAGATGTTTTAAACCATTTCCGTTCTTAATTAATTGTATTTCACGATGACCTTCAGACCGCAGCTCTTTCGCCAGCATTGACTCTTAATACCTCTCACACCACGGTTAATGGTATGGTTTACAACATGGAGTATAATAGCGCCTCGCAGCTGTCTCTCTCCCCCTCCTCTGTTTCGACCTTGGATGAACTCGTCCGTCTGAACGGGGCCCGTAGCTATCCGTGTTGCTAAAGTTGAGGGTAAGAATCCACCCATTTTTTTTTCACCATATAGCATTGTGATATATAACGACTTATTGTTGGTAGCTTAGCTGATTGGAGAATATAGAGTTTATTGATAACATTAAGGTAATTTATATTTTAGTTTTTTATTGGTTCACTATGTAGTATTCATTATACATTGTATTGTATACCCAGTTACTGTGAATAGCTCAGATGTATAGGCCTTGACTTCAACATAGCCATTTCTGTGACCAGTCACTAGCTAATCACTCAGTTATTTCAATGCTAAATTCGCCTAGTTATTTCAATGCTAAATTCTCCTGTTTGATTTGTACTAGGTGCCTCGGTGAATGTGTATGCTCTGACTTTAACATAGCTATTTCTGTGACCAGTTACAAGCTAATCACTCAGCTATTTCAATGCTAAATTCTATGCTAATTCCTTTGTCAAGGGGTGCCTCTGCGGATGTGTATGCTTTAACTTAGCTATTTCAATGCTAAATTCTATGCTAATTCCTTTGTCAAGGGGTGCCTCTGCGGATGTGTAAGCTTTAACTTTAACATAGCCATTTCTGTGACCAGTCACAAGCTAATCACTCGGCCATTTCAATGCTAAATTATATGCTAATTCCTTTGTCAAGGCGCTTTGTTTCTTCTGACACAGCTTAAAGGTCATGATCTGAGCGTGGCTTTTTTCACTCCAGCGCTGTCCTACCAGACAGTCTCGTCCCTTCACCTGATGAAGGCCGCTTGTGTTGTGGCCGAAACGTCGTCAGAATATTATTGTGTTATTTTATTTTATCAATTTATTATTTTATTCTCATTCTACGTGACTTTACCGAAAGAACCAAAGAAGATGAATCCTTGCAGTCACGAAAGCTTTAAATCGAAACAGTCTAGTCTGTTTATTCGTGGAGAATAAATAATCGACGGTAAAATAAAACAAGATTATGCAATTCAAGTGCGTGATGCTGCTGCTGGCGGTGGTTACCGCGTGTGTGTAGAGCTGCGCCGTGAGGTACCCGGGTACGCGCGTGCATAATCATACAACGGTTGTTGCGGTTGTGGCAGTGGTAGTTGTGGCTATCGTGGTGGTGGTGGGCATTGTGGTCGGTGGCACGACTGGTGGTGCTCGTGCGGAGCCGCGGTCGCGCATCTTTACACGGCTATTTATAGCGCGAGTCGTAGCGGACGAAGGGAGCGACGCGGCGGGCAGCCGCCGCGCTATTTTTAGCGTGGGCACGTGGTGGGTAACCGCGCATGGCCGAGTGTGGGCAGCGGCGTATACCTGGGTACGTGTAGGGGAAATGCACGCGGGGAGCGTGTGTGTGCGAATGACCCGAGGTGGCCGAGAGCCAGCCAAGAGACGTGTCTCGTAGGAGTTTGCGCGGAGGCAGCGAGCTCGGAGCTGCGAACGGCAGCAACGAGGAGGGAAGAGGAGGAGGAAGAAGATGAGGGGCAGCAGCCCCCACGCACTTGCCACTAACAGAAAATCAATCTCGTGTTCCGGTGCCACAGCCGTTCCGTGTATTTGGACTCTTTCAGCTCGCTGTCGCATCAATGCGCACGCCTCCAATGCCCCGGAGGAGAACTCATTAGCAAGCACGGCCAACGCCACTGCCTGGGAATGCGCTCCAACAGGACAAAATTAATCCGCGACAGAATGAATAATAAATTACGGTCGCATTTTAGGCCCACGTATGGAATAATCAGGCGTGGATTTACCCATATGTGGAATACCGCTACGGGAATCGACGTATTTTAACGACCCAACAATCTTCAAATAAACGGGGAAAAGACCGATTTTTTTTTTTACCATGCAAAATCTCGAACACTGCTTGATCCATGCTCGAGCAGAAAGAAACAGGTGTTCAAAATATCACAGCTTGATCCATGCTTGATCATTCCGCCGCGGATTCATTATCTCCCGTTACAGCGCGCCTGTCGCAAACACGTGTTTTATTACAGAGTGCGGTGTAGCACATGCGCCTGCAGACATTACGTAATCCACCGGGCATTAATAATAGCAACTCTGCCCCTGCCACGCGCATGTCACTTGCGGAGATGCGAGAGGCGCGCAGAAGTAAAACTATGACCCAGTTCAAAATGTCTATAAAGATTGATTCCTTTGAGAGAAAAAAAAATGCCGTGCCATTTTATTACTTACTTATCCATCTCTTATCCATCTCTAATCCGCCACTGTGCCATCACTCCTGGCATGAATCGTCCATGCAGCCATTATTCATGAGCTGTAAAAATAATAATGTACAGCCTTTAGTCAATCCACTGCTGAACAACATACAGCGGTATACAACAACATACCTGTCCTGGGCCTTCCCAAGGTCAATTCAGCCTTAAATATCCGACTGATGTCGTGTGTGAACATCAGCACTGGGGAGACAAAGGTGGCGAGGCCATGCTGCAGATGACACCACAATTGATGTGCTATGCTGGTCTTTATAGGTGCCTGCAGTCTGCATGTGGCTCTGTGGTATATTAAAAGCCAAGTAAGAGATCTGGGTATTTGTTTGCTTGATGTATGCGCTATGCAATGTCAGACTGAAGCACACATTAACATGAATAATAAATGTCATTTAACATTTATATACAGCCTAAAACCAAAACAACAGTGAATCTTCACCCACTCACCACTCACTCACCACACTGCAGGTCACAACAACACTCACTCACTACTCACTCACCACACTGCAGGTCACGACAACACTTACCCACTCACCACCCACTCACCACACTGTAGGTCACAGCAACACTCACTCACCCACTCACTCACCCACTCACCACACTGCAGGTCACACCAACCACTCACCACACTGCAGGTCACAACAACACTCACTCATCCACTCACCCACTCACTCACCACTCAGGTCAGGACAACGCTCACTCACCCATTCACCCAGCCACTCACTCACCACACTGCAGGCCAAGATGATGATGATCATCATCATCTTGATCATCATCCAGCGGTGGACTGACAGAGTGATGTGAGAGAGACAGAGAGAGATTAAATGAAAGCCATTTAATTTAATCTCTCTCTGTCTACTCGTATTTAGATGGATTCACACTCTGTTGATATTCTCTGTCAGACACTCAGATATCTCTCTCTCTCTATCAATATAGATGGATATTAAAAAAAAAAACCTGCGTGTGACGCTGTTGGGCCACAAGGGCTGTTAGAGAGGCACCGATGGAAGCTCCCACACCCGTCCGCCTTTGTCTTCCCAACTGCGGATATTAAAAAAAAGTTTTTTTTTTTACTCCACCCGCACTGAAGGCCAAGGGGCGCTCTATGGGACTCACAGAACCGGTTCCGACACCGTTCGTCACTGATGACAGCCGTGGTCGGTAATGGAACTGCTCTTAGTAGAAGCTGCTGCTGGGTTCGTGGAGCGTAGATGCGCTAACCACTGCGCTACCGCTCCCCGTACACACACACACATATATAAAACTACACGCGTGTCTATTCGTACTTGATGTGTACATGACGTTATCTTCATGCACACTCGACGTGGTCAATCCACTGCTGGATGAAGTCTCCGTGGGCTCCATGCTACAGCCATATCCCACCATCCTGCCAAGCGACACACACACACAAATATAATAATAATTATTATTTTTTGACTTAAAACTTTCGTCAATGCCGACATTCGTAATTCTGGGTTGTTTCGGTAAAGTCACGTAGAAGGAAAATACAAAACAAATATTAAATTAAAAATAATACATTTAAAATAATAAAAGCTGTTCCTTTAGGTCATTCGGCAAAGTCACGTATAAAGGTTCAAAGGAAATCACAAAAAAAGTTGTAAGTCTAAAATTGTATTTCTTACACTTGGCCAAAAGAATGGGGGAGGGGGGTATCGCGTGATTTCAAGAGGACATTTGGAAACCATATAAAGCAACACAGACGGTCGGTCTGTGTTGCTTTATATGGTTTCCAAATTTTGCTAAACCCTGTTTGATTTAGTGTGCTCCTCTGTCTATATAGCTGCAGTTATGTGTTTCCTCTCTCTCTTAAATTTAGCTCTTCTGTACCTGATGATGATTGCTTGTGTTGCTATTATGTAATTTTATTATTTCTTATGCCTACATGACTCTACTGATTGTTATTAATTAGGAACGGGGGCGTGACCAAGGGCGGAGCCTGAAAAGGGGGCGTGGCCAATGGATGGTCCTGGAAAGGGGCGTAGTCAAGGGGCGGGGCCTAAGAAGGGGCGTGACCAAAGGGCCACGCCCACGAAGGCCGAGTCCCGGGAGCGATGGCGTCTGTTCGCCGTCTCTGAGAAGGATTCCGCCGGCTCCGACCCCGGCTCCTCGGCGTCGGCCTCTTCGGTCTCCGCTCTTTGCGCAGCAGGTAGAGTGTCACGACGAGGAGCTGTCCTCGTCACCATTGCATCGTCATCCCCGTGGAGTGTGTGTGTCTCGTTACCCGTGGTGGTCACCACACACACGCGGCACGCAGTAGTGAGCTGCTAGATGCCAGCCAAGAGCAGCACAAAGTGGAGCCCTCTCTCCCTCCCTCTCTCTCTCTCCCTCTCTCTCCCTCTCTCTCTTTTTTTACGATCAGAAGAAACAAGAAGATGCTCGGTGTAGTCGGCTCTTTGCTCCGTTTATCATTTCGTTTTTTTGTGTTTTTTTAATGCTTTGCTTTATGTAACACCCCCCCCCCCCCCCTTTTAAGTGAAAGACCCAAAAAAAATTTCTTTCCCCTTCCCTCTCTCTCTCTCGCTCTCTCTCTCCCTCTCTCGCTCTCTCGCCCTCTCTCTCGCTCTCTCTCTCTCTCCCTCTCTCTCGCTCTCTCTCCCTCTCTTTTTTACGATCAGAAGAAACAAGATGCTCGGTGTAGTCGACACTTTGCTCCGTTCATCATTTCGTTTTTTTAATGCTTTGCTTTATGTAACCCCCCCCCCCCCCTTTTAAGTGAAAGACCCAAAACATTTTTTTCTTTCCCCTTCCCTCTCTCTCTACCCCCCTCTCCGCCCCCCCTCTCTCTGTACCCCCCTCTCTGCCTCTCCTCTCTCTCTACCCCCTCTCTGCCCCCCCTCTCTCTCTGCCCCCTCTCTTCCTACTCCATTTGGCTCTCTCTCTTTCTCTTTTTTCTTTATAACTACGACAAGTGCTGCATCTGCACGCAGCCCTTCCCACAGTCAAACGGCCTCCGACGGGTAGCTTAGATCTGCATGCAGAGCTCTCCGTCATCTGCCACCGAGCACACGGCCTCCTCCAGCGCCCACTGCTCCTTGAAGGCCGGCACGGCGTGGGTCAGCCGCGCGTGGCGGAACTCCAGCCACACCCTGGCTCCGACCAGAGCGCGGAAGATGCCCAGGCTGCTGGCCGGACGTTGCCCCTCCAGGGCCACCTTCCTCGCCCTGTATATGGCAAACTTGGCGTAGCCGAAGAGCACGTTGACCAGCCCCTGAAGATGTTGGGGTCCGTCGCCCTTCGGGTATCCAAAGATGAGGACCGTCGGGGAGAAGTGGAGGCTGAACCTTAGGAGGATGTTTCTCAGGACCTTGAACAGCGAGTCCAGGCTCTTGCACTCCACGTATTGGTGCGCCACCGTCTCCATTTTACCGCAGAACCGGCACTCCGGGGACGTGTCGGTGAAGCACGCCAGGGAGACGTTGGTGGTGACGGTGCCGTGGGCGATGCTCCAGCTGAGGTCGCCGATGCGGTTGTGCGTCCGTCTGCAGTAGAGTTGCCTCCAGCGAGGCTTCTCCGGAGAGACGCAGGGCAGGGCTTTCCTCCAAGCATGGTCCTTGTGGCTCCTCAGGGTGTCCTGTTGGTGGAACCGGACCATGTAGGAGTAGAGCACCTTCCTCTTTACATTTGCGAAGGCCACCTCCGGTAGGTCTTCTAGCCGGCACAGGTTGTGATCCGCCTTCATTTGGCGATGCAGTGGCACCACTGAGAGCTCCGGTGGAGGGGGACCGAGAGGGGCCTCGTCATCCCCAACGCCGATGGGGGCATTCTCCCCGCTGCCGCTGAGAAGGCCCCCTTGGCTTCGGCCAGGATCTGGGCAGCCACCCGGAGCGACTGCAGCCCTGTCTTTGCGGCCACGTCTGCTGGTCCGAGCCACCGGCCCAGTGTTTCAGGCTCCACCAGATCTCCCATCCTGGTGAGCCGCGCGTTGGCGAGGCGCCTCTCCATGCCAGGGGTGGTGGTTGTGGATGGCAGCTTTGTCTGTGGGTTCTTGAGGATCGGTTCGAAGACCAGATCCTCGGCCGATCGCGGTTGGTTCAGCCTCCTGATGGCGAGGGAGCTCCATGTCTGCAGGACGCTTCTGTAGAAGGGTGGCAGCTGTCCCAGTGGGAGGCCCTGCAGGTCTATGTAGAATACTTGCTTGGAGCACTGCAGACCCCCCAGCTGTTTCAGGAGGAAGGAGGCCGTGACGCTCCTGGCCGGTGTAGGGGCGGCGTGCAGGAACTTTTGCGCTGCCTGCAGTTGGAAGGTGGCCAGCTGACTCCGCACGCACACCAGCCCGTGACCGCCCTCGTCCAGTGGCAGGGCCAGGACCCCAGCCGTGACCCGGTGTCCTCCACCCGACCAGAAGAAGTCGAGGACTCGCTTCTGAAGTGCGTTGACGAGGCTCATGGGGGGGTGCAGGGAGAAGAGTCGGTGCCATAGCATGGACGTCACCAGCTGGTTCACCACCAACGTCTTTGTCCTGAAGGTGAGGAACTTGCACAGGCGACTCCAGGTGGCCAGCCGCTCCTTCACCTTCTCCTCCAGCTCGACCCAGTTCCTCTGCGGTGGTTCCTCCTCTGGTCCGAGGAACACCCCCAGGTGGTGCAGCGATGTTGTGCTCCAATTGATGGCTTTTGCCTTCTCGGGACACTCGGTCATGTCCCACGCTCCAACCAGCAGGCCGCTGCACTTTTGCCAGTTCATTTTTGATGAGGAGGCTTTCGAAAAGACCTCCAGGCACTCATGCAGCAGGGCGACATCAGCCAGGGAGCGCAGGATGAGGAGGACGTCATCGGCGTATGCCGTCAGGACCAACTTGACGCTTGGTTCCCTCAGCACCAGGCAGCTGAGTCTCCGCCTTATGAGATTCAGGAAAGGCTCTAATGCCAGGGCATAAAGTTGGCCCGACAATAGGCATCCCTGTCTCACTCCTCGCTCGAATTTGACCGGGGCAGTGAGGGCGCCGTTGATCTTAATCATGCACTCCGCCTTGGTGTAGAGTAGGCGGATCGTTCGGACAAAGATATCCCCAAAACCCAAGGTCTTGAGGGTTCCCAGCAGGTACTTGTGGTCCACTCTGTCAAAAGCCTTTTCCTGGTCAAGAGCCAGAAACGCGATTGGGATGCCCAACCTCTGGGACACCGCGATGAAGTCCCTGATCAGGAAGATGCCGTCGTGGATGGTTCGTCCGGGGATGGTGTAGGACTTTTCCCCGTGTACGACTTGTGCAATCACCCCTTTCAGTCGCAGGGAGAGAGCCTTCATCAATATTTTGTAGTCTGTGTTCAGGAGGGAGACCGGACGCCAGTTTTGTAGGTGCCTCAGGTCTCCGTTCTTGGGAAGCAGAGTGAGCACCGCCCTCCTCCAAGACTGAGGCATCACCCCAGTGACTGAGGCTTCCTCCAGCACCTCTCTGTAGTCCTCCCGCAGGGATGGCCAAAAAGCGGCGTAAAATTCCCCTGCTAGGCCGTCTAACCCTGGGGATTTATTTGGGGCCAGTCCTCTTACAGCTGCGTCAAGGTCAGTCCTGGTGAGCTTTTGCTCTAGCAGCTCTTTCCCGTCTTCCCCCAGGGTGGGTAGACCACTCCATGCCTCCGCCTGGGCCGGTTCCGATGTTTCTTCAGGGGAGAACAGGCTGCCGTAGAAGTCTCTGATGATGGTCGACTTCTGCTGGAGTTCGTGCACCAGGACACCGTCACCATCAAAGAGGCACTCCATGGATTTGCGTCTCCCATTCTGCCTCCCGAGGGAGTAGAAAAGCGGGGATCCCGTGTCGAGGTCCGTGATGAGCTTCACCCGGGATCGCACAAACGCTCCCCTCGTCTGCTCCTCCTGTAGCCCTTTGAGACGCTCCCTATTCTCCTCGTATTCTTGGAGAAGAGCAGGGTCGCTGTCCTCGGCGAGGCGACCCTCCAAATTGAGGACTCGGGCTTCCATGTCGGTGATGTCCGCGTTCTTCAGTCTGGTGCTCCCCCAGATGTATTGTTGGCACAACAGCCTGGTGTGCACTTTGCCCATATCTCCCTCTCTCTCTCCCTCCCTCTCTCTCTCCCTCTCTCCCTCTCTCTCTCCCTCCCTCTCTCTCCCTCTCTCTCTCTTTCCCTCTCTCTTTTTTTAGAATTCGGTGTTTGATGGTCTGCAACCTTTTATACATCTTTAAATGAAAATAACTGAAAGTCACAATCTCCTGTATACATTGGCAAGGTTTGTTATTCGAAAAACACGACTTGCACGAAATGCTATTTTTTTTTACTCGCGGCTCGTAACTGTAAAGTAAATTGTGACGAGCAATTTGGCAGTAGACTGGCAACGATTGAGGGTTGAGTCTTCTCCATGTAGGATTATTCAGCGGGAAAGTCTGTCAAGTACTTCTTTAGCTCGTCAGCCCAATGGTTTGTCCATCAGAATTTTCTCGAGGGCGTCGTTCACGACGGACGCGTTCCCTGGTGATGGCTCTCGTCACGACCGCGAGCTTCTCCAGGGACTCTGAGACCGAAGAGGACGCATTCCCTTTAAGAGTGTGCTCCTAATCTCAGCTCGTTACCTGTATAAAAGACACCTGGGAGCCAGAAATCTTTCTGATTGAGAGGGGGTCAAATACTTATTTCCCTCATTAAAATGCAAATCAATTTATAACATTTTTAACATGCGTTATTCTGGATTGTTTTGTTGTTATTCTGTCTCTCACTGTTCAAATAAACCTACCATTAAAATGATTGACTGATCATTTCTTTGTCAGTGGGCAAACGTACAAAATCAGCAGGGGATCAAATACTTTTTTCCCTCACTGTACATAGGCGTTAAGACAAAATCCCTGCCGAGTACAGTGTAGCTTCACTGTAATACAGTAGGCGACACTGCTAATGTCAATGGCTCCGTTGTGATCAGGGGAACCAAGTGTGTGGGATTATTTTCAGCAGTGTGAAATGCACTGCACGACGACTCCACTGCAGCAGCATACTTGAAATTGGTTTTGGCTAATCAACGTTGATATATGGTGCAATGTATGCTCAATTAAAAAAAAACGTGTTGTCAAATATCAGACTGGCCCAGTCCGGAATGGTTTTTGAAACTCCTGAATGTTTATATGTATTGAAGACTCTGAATGCATTGTGTTTACTGCCAATACCAATTAGGACATGTATGCATGCCATTACTACAAAACTTCCTTAGTTTGGGACAATGATTAGCCAAAGTTAAACCTCTGCAACTCGTGTTTTCAGTTATTTGCTTTTTCGAAGGAACAGTTAACAGTTAAGCCTAACAATTGAAAACTATTAAAAAAAACATACTTTAGAACAGTAAACACAACAAAGTCTTGCTTCTGATTCAATGCATTCTATCAAGGTCGCGGGTTTATTGAAGACCAATTTCGAAGTAAAGTCTGCGCGGGAATTAAACGATACAATTGACAACATACCTACCCCCAAGTGAAATTTAAAATCAATAAAAAAACACCAGCTTCTCCTCCCCAGTTGCAACAAAGTGATAGATGTGTATGCAGAGGAGACGATTGACAAGGGTTTAACTCGTTGGTGGTTTGTTCATCGTGGCAGGGTGCTGAGAGCCATCTCCTTTATCCGACGCCGGCTCACGGTGAAACGACCACGAGTCCTGTTAAAGCTGTCACCAAAGGGGGCCACAAAACAAGAGGAAGTTATCACGACAGCAATGTATGAAACAAACCCATTTTTACGACGATTAAGGCAATGGAGAGCAAGAGCAGGCAGTGGTTAAAACAAAAATCTAGAATTTTTTTTTAAAGATTTATGGAGCTGTTAATCAGAACAAAGGATGTGTTTGCATTTTAGTCAACTTTAAAAAAAGAGCAAATGAGACGTTGAAACCAAGTACATTTGTTGGTAATGATTAATAATTTGGATATATATAAACTCCCAGAAAACAAATTGTACGTGCCAATGTAAGATATTATTTTCATATAAAAATATTCACTGAAAAGTTACATTTGCTCTTGTGCCAGTTTAACAAAAGCTGTGTGCACAGCAGTGGACTATTTAACACATGCTGACTGATTTCTTACTATAAATGTGCTAGCTTTGAATCATACATTATTTTAACATCAATACATTTCTTTAGAACCAGCGACACAGACAAGCCTTTACCTCTGTTAAGAAGCAAAGCATGTTTTGATTTAAAGCTTTAGTGACTGCAGGGATTCATATTCTTGGTTCTTTCGGTAAAGTAGAAGGGAAACAATAAAATAATAAAAATATAAAACAATAAAATTCTCACGACGTTTCGACTGCAACACAAGCAATCATCATCATGTGTGAAAACCACAGCAAGAAAATTTCACACCTGATGATTGCTTGTGTTGCAGTCGAAACGTCGTGAGAATTGTATTGTTTCATATTTGTATTATTTTATTGTTTCCCTTCTACGTGGTGACTTTACCGAAAAAACCAAGAATAAGCAAAGCATGCTTCTGCTTCAACACATTCTGGCTACTTTTCGAGGGCTTTCTCCACTCCACTGAAGAAGATCTTTTGTAGCTTCTCATCCGAGTCTACAAACCCATCGCCGTTGGCCTTGGAGTGGAGAAGTTTCCCTCCCACAATCTGCACCTCCAGGAAGCCAGTCTGCGTCGGGGTCCCCTCACCAGTTATCTCTCCAGGGAACTGGGTTGCAAGTTAATCCTTGAGGTGGTGAAACCGACTTCGGTACCCTCAGGCGCCAACAATAAACGATGCGTATTTTGAGCGGCATTGCTGCTGTAGAGGTGGTTGAGGCTGAAACATCTGTTCTGCACCATCACTGAACCGCGTCTTATCTCCCTCGCTCTCTCCCTCTACCCTCTCTACTACCACCACTATCACTACTACTACCACCACTATCACTACTACTACCACCACTAACTACCACTACTACTGCCACCACTATTACTACCACTACTACCGCCACTACTACTACCACTACTACCGCCACTATTACCACTACTACTACTACCACCACTATTACTACTACCACTACTACTGCCACCACTCTTACTACCACTACTACCACCACTATTACTACTATTACTACCACTACTACCACCACTAACTACCACTACCACCACTAACTACTACTACCACCACTCTCACTACTATTACTATCACTACTACCACTACTATCACTACTACCACCACTACTACCACCACTATTACTACCACTACTATGATCACCACTATTACTACCACTACTATGATCACCACTACCACCACTATTACTACCACCACTACTATCACCACTAACTACCACTACTACCACCATTATTACTATCACCATGACTACCACTACTAATACCGCTACTGCTGTTGTATATATAGGTGTTATGAAAATTGATGAAAATAATGAAAATTAAATGAAATTTGAGATTTGCATAATTTATCCGAAATTATGTTAATCAGTGTAATTATGCGCATAAATTATGCTGATTCGAGATATAATCGTATTAATTTATGCGAGTGGGCGTGGTTATGATAATGCAGGTCGTTATGGATTCTAAGGTCGAGCCTCGGTGACGAGGATTGTGTTATGAATTGGAATAACGCAATTAATCGTATGCAGTGACGCAGGCGTTGTGAGCGTGAATGAGAGAGAGTCGATTCGACTCTGCTCTTTAATTCCGTATTATCGTTAAGGATACGATTACTCTCGATTGAACATTATGAATTGTGTGTGTTATGGATTATGTGTGGTGATAGTGTGCTTATGATAGGTCCCCAGGATTCAGATCTCATACGCAGAAAAATATTATGCAGAATTTCAGGAAGAATCACACACAAACCTTCTGCTTTGATCAATTTTATTTTCTAGCTAACTTTAATTTTTGGATAATATGAAAACTCAATCTCGGGATGTTGGAATTTCAACACAGCGTTAACATGATACCATCACGATTGCGTTGTTTCACCTCGATAGCGGCACCTGTGGTTAATTCCCGACGCGTAACGCAATCGATCGGTTGTTGAGAGAGAGATTAAAAACAAGCGAACTATTCTATCAAAACCTTAACCTTATAATATGCAAACTCGTATTCTTGAATGATTACACAACACGGCACTCGGTCTTTGATTCGTATCCAATCCTTAACACATTCTGATATGCGAAATTATTATGCTTGAAATCGTCAGCACAGTACCACGGCGATGTTCGTTCATTGATTCATCAACGATTATGCAATTAAAGCGTTCGACTGAAATAATTATGATTGCCTATCGGTAATTTTTTTTATCCCTCGCCTTCCCTGTGGGTTTATGTGGCGTGAAGCCATGTCGAGCGCCACCAGGATTAGTACACAACACGAGTTTCCGTGCTCGACTGTTGGGGTCATTTGCCTTCTCCGCAGCCAGGTGCAGATTTGCTGACTCCGTACCACGATTCGATGCCTCGATTCGATTCCATGTTTTTGCGTGTGCTGGATTTCCACACATTCCCCGATCCATCATGGATTTTTGTCTCCGTAGCGCGTTTCCCTGGCATTTTCACAGTACTCTCACGCAATTTTGCGACACAATTGATCGCTTTTCCATTTACCAAACAAGCATGTTTCTCCTCCCGATCCTGTTGGTTATCATTTCCTGTTGGATCACACTTAATGGTTATTTTTCCCTGTTCAATAGGTGTGTTCACCACGGGAGCGACTCTCGCGTTCTCCACCAGATTATCAGAGCGGATGCATGACGCATTTAGTTTTCCACAATCATGGTTCCCCTCCTGGTTCTGTTGGTAACCTCCAACCTGCTTGATTTTTTCAAAGGGCTGTGATTTTTTTTTCAGATCAGCGGACACCTCTTTCCCTGTCATTTTCCTCTCAACCAGTGTGAGCGATTTATCACGTGCCCATGTCACCCTCTTTGTTACAGCCAAGCCATGTGTGCCCCTTCTGTATCGTGGAATGGGGAATCGGCATGATTCTGCTCTTGGCCTATACACGCCGTGATTCTCGCGATTATGTGTCTTTGTGTGTCATGGCCGCCCATTCTCTATGTGCCACTGTCGACCGTAATTGTTATCTCGCCATCTGTGTGGGTAATTTTGGCCGGCTGTGTGCCGCTGCATTGGGTGAAGATATGGTCC
The DNA here is from genome assembly GCF_048934315.1 of Petromyzon marinus. Lineage (NCBI taxonomy): Eukaryota > Metazoa > Chordata > Hyperoartia > Petromyzontiformes > Petromyzontidae > Petromyzon > Petromyzon marinus. The sequence goes on along the minus strand of NW_027422996.1, from coordinate 1,272,870 downwards.
TGCTCTTTGCTTCCACCCGTGGCGATTGTCGCAAATACCCGTCTCTGCACGCTGCGAACGCTCCTGGCCTGTGTGCCGTGGAATTGGGAACTGGTCTGACTTTGCTCGTGGTCTCCACGCGTTGCGATTCTCGCAAATACGCGTCCCTACATGCTGCGATCGCTCCTGGTCTGTGTGCCGTGGAATTGGGCACTGGTCTGACTTTGCTCGTGGTCTCTACACGTTGCGATTGTCGCAAATACGCGTCCCTGCACGCTGCGATCGCTCTCGGTCTGCATGCCATTGTCTCGTGTAATTGTTATCTGACCACCCGTGTATGTAATTATGTTGGTAATCCGTGGGTGCTTTTTGTTTTCTGCACTGTGGGCCTGCGTGCATGAAATGCCTCACATGTTTTTTATTTTCCTCTGATAGGCTGGTTACCTTGCCCCATTCTCTGTGTGCTGTGGAATCATTGTTTTTAGCCCGGTACTGCCAAGCCATGTGTGCCCGATCCACTATGTGGTCTAAGGAGGCTGTCTCTGGACTCAAGACCATTCCCACAATTTCTGTAATCTCTGGACTCAAAGATCCAAAAAACATAATTTTGAACCTTTTGTCACCTTCGTGATACTGATCCACATCACCTGCGTAGTACGCTCTTTTAAATCGCATGAGGTAATCCCGAGGATCCTCGTCTGCACACTGGGTCATAGATTTTGCAGCATTAAATCCCTCAGACAGTGTTATTTTACTGGCAAATAAGGAAAAGAATATGTATACGATTTACCCTGTTGGCGTCTCCGTGTCTACTCTCTTGGTGTTCTGACCTCGGAGGGACCTTTCCTAAGGGGCCCATCAAACTCTTGTTCATCTGGAGATTTTCGCCGATAGCTGTTACATCCTCGCCTTGAGAGTTTTATTATTTCTTTATATATATGGCCTGTTTATGGCCGACATCTGGTTTTTCGTGTTTCTGGCTTACGGGTTTTATTTATTAAAAAATATATATTGTTTGTCACGAAAGAAAGGAAAAAGAAATCTAGGTGTATGCATCCGTAAATATTCTTATGGATATTAATTGTGGAAAAAGGGCCGTATACAACACTGCAGGAATTAACATTCTTAGTTCTTTCGGTAAAGTCACGTAGATAGAAAGTTAAATAAAAATAGCAATAAAATAAATGAATAATTCCAAATAAAGCAAAAAAACTCACATCGTTTTGATCGCAACACAAGTGGTCTTTATTAAATGTAATTGTATTATCAATTATTGTTATTTTCTATCTACGTAACTTTACCGAAATCAACAAGAATACGTGTGTCAATGTCTATCGGTCAAAGACGCTAAACGGAGTGACGCGCAAACTCCAAATATACAGGAGGCGTCAGGGTCGGGATCGAACCCACGACTTCCTGTATACCAGGTGAGGTAGTTAACATCTCATCACCGAGAGAGACAAGCAAACTCCAGTTAGCCACGGATATGTTCGTTTATCCTCGATTAATTACTTGGTGGAGTGAGGAAGCATTCATGCCAAGCAGATGAAGCTGGCCAGGCGTGATTCTAGACACGCCACCGCCTGTTTACCCAGTGACAGTGTACAGTTTGTGTTTGCAGTAACGTCTATTAACTCTGTTGAACACGGAGGTTATATCATAACAATAGTTTACTTTTGTTTTCCTCTGGAACTCTTTGTAAGAATGGAAACAGGAAGTTAACACAGCACACACATTCAGCTGAAGTCGGAACTGTTCATCCCAGCATTCAAGGACATCTGAGCCTGGATTCACACCTCTAAGTTGCGATTGAACATTAATTTATGAATTTCTGCACAACACAAATAGTATTATTTTCAACACCCTTTGCTATGTCCGCTGAATTTAGCTCTCATAAATATTCCTTTTGTAGCCAGACAGCCGAAATTGTGTGCTCGGAGTTTTGGGTGAACATTCATTTTGAAGATACGAGGGCTTCCAGGCATATTTATGACCATTTGCCCTCTCATTGTGTGCCATAACAGCCCGTGTGATGAATTTGGGAAACGTTTTTACTACATCATGAATATATGAATATAGACGTGTAAGTCACATGTGACTATATATGCATTCCTCTGTGCCTCGATACTGTCGTGTAGATGGTGTGGATATTATTTTTTTCTGTCTGCAGCTGACGCTTCCTCTGACGCTTCCTCCGCAGAATTGGTCTGATGGAGCAAATGCACTCAGCGCAGCTCGGTATGACAAGTCAACAATGCGACCAGCGTGCATACAGCACGGATCGGACTGGAAATTTGACACGGCACCAGAGAACCCACACAGGAGAGAAACCCTTCAGGTGCACTGTGTGTGGGAAGGCGTTTGCATGGCCATCAGTTCTTCAGACCCACCAGAGAACACACACAGGAGAGAAACCCTTCAAGTGCACTGTGTGTAGGAAGGCATTTTCACTGTCATCTGTTCTTAAAAAACACCAGAGAATACACACAGGAGAGAAACCCTTCAAATGCACTCTGTGCGGGAAGGCATTTTCACAGTCATCAAATCTTCAAGTACACCAGAGAACACACACGGGAGAGAAACCCTTCAAGTGCAGTGTGTGTGCGAAGGCATTTTCAGATTTATCTACTCTTAAAAAACACCAGAGAACACACACAGGAGAGAAACCCTTCAAGTGCAGTGTGTGCGTGAAGGCATTTGCACAGTCATCTGATCTTGTAAAACACCAGAGAACACACACAGGAGAGAAACCCTTCAGGTGCAGTGTGTGCGTGAAGGCATTTGCACAGTCATCTGATCTTGTAAAACACCAGAGAACACACACGGGAGAGAAACCCTTCAGGTGCACGATGTGCGGAATGGCGTTTACACAGTCATGTTATCTTGTAACACACCAGAGAACACACACGGGAGAGAAACCTTTCAGGTGCACGATGTGTGGGATGGCGTTTACACAGTCGTATAATCTCGTATTACACCAGAGAACACACACGGGAGAGAAACCCTTCAAGTGCAGTGTTTGTGGGAAGGCATTTTCATGGTCATCTACTCTTAAAAAACACCAGAGAACACACACAGGAGAGAAACCTTTCAGGTGCACTCTGTGCGGGAATGCATTTGCACATTCATCAAATCTTCAAGTACACCAGAGAACACATCAGAAGATGCACAAGGAGTGGAGTTTGAAATCAGCTTGTGAAAGTCAAAGTGCCGCAATGAGCCCATCCCTCATGAAACAAGAACCGGACGAAAATCCCAGCTTGGACACTTTTAAAGGTATCGAGGTGAAATATGAAGAGGTGAAGGTGAAATGTGAAGAAGTGATGAGCGAAGAAGTGAAGGTAAAATGTGAAGTTGAAGATTCAACTCCAAAATGGGACCTTCACATCGTAAAGCAGGAGGAGAATTCTGACTGAGGCAGAGTGAGGCAACTCCCAGCAGTTTGTGGAAGTGGAGGTGTGGGTGGACTTCCTCCTAGACAATACAAAGTCAAGTGGAGACCCGGTAGATGTGTAAGCCAGAGACGATGTCACTACAATAAATGCACCTTTGTAAATAGGCCTTTAATGACAAGAATGTGAAGTTGAACACTTTATGGGCCCGTGGGTTGGGTAGATCTCTAATCAGGAGCAAGAGCTAATAAGCTCCCAAGCATTCACTATGTTATCATAATTGCTTTTACATGGTGCTTGCTTAATCGCCTCAGCAACTCGGAGTTTTGTGTCGTACCTCATCTGAAACACTCGAAGAGCATCCCCAAGTAGCAGCTGCCCCTGTGTGGCGCAAGGTGCTGGCCCAGCACCGGCCTGCATGTGGACAAGAGCCTGTCAGTAGGGGGCGATAATTGATGCGTCATCTCAGTTGTGTAGTTTGTAGGTAATGTTTAGAATTTGCTACATTTTCACTCAGACGCCAGCATGCAATGGCCTACTCATTTTGAATGACACAATAGTATGTTTTACATACACTGTGAAGCAGACTATGCAACTTTTTTGTAAAAGCTTCTTGATAATACGATGTAACGTGATGCAGTATATTTCACTGCAGTAATCTAATTTTGTTAATATGCCTGTCAATAATTTAGAATGTATACTTGTCTGGTTTTGTGCATACTTGTAACATTTGATCTGTAAGGGTCAAACATTGAATAAGTGATGTTGGGACAAAGTGTGTGTGTGTTTGAAAGTAACCTGTATAGAGAACTCAGGGGAGACCCGTTGTTCTTGTGATACAGGTCAAACGGTGTTTTTGTGTTCCACGAAGAATCTGGAGCAACTCATTGTCTTTTTAAATAGGTAGCACACTCGGATCATTCATCAGTTACAAGGCATACCACTTAAAAGTTACACGTATAGGAGGAGGTACATTCTCTACAACACGAATTATAGTTTTGTCTTACGTGTTGAGGCCACGTGATGTGTCGAAGGCTCTCTGCCAGCTCACAGGACAGACCCAAGTTGCCATGTGCTCAATAAGATGACTGACAGAGGCACCACTGCACCGACTTGGTGTGGCTGACGCTCCGCTCGTTGTCGTGAGCGTCGCTCATCCGCCCTCCATTGTTACTGGAGGGCGACTGCCTCCAACTGCCCAGCAGCGTGCTTCACGAGCCGCCTCCACAGAGGCCGATCTTGACACCGCTGGTACCGGTCATCGGCAAGCCCACTCAGCTCCACATCCTTCTGTACAGCATCAGTCCATACATCTTTAAGAGGGTTATCGAAATGCCATGCTACAGACAGATGGGTAGATATGAACGAACAGAGCTAATGCATTAACATCTCAACCTTGGTTGAAAAGCATTAAAAAGGAATGTCTTATTTGACCTGAACTGCAAATTGTTTGATTTTAGTTAAGGACAATAAAAAACTAATACAGAGATCGTGCACTGACATCAGTCTGGGTTAGCATGTGAGAGGACCTCCTGTAATACTATGATCTTACCAGATACGGAGACAAATTGGCATTAATGCAGATTTCAGGCTATGCGGATGGCTTTGAACCCAATGCACCCTTCAATGGTAATGCACATAAAGATCCCCCGTACAGCCTTCAACAGACTGCTGGGGCAAGTGCTGATGGTGAGCTATAAACGCCGGCACGCACGGCACTCGAGGGGGAGGGTGGCCAACACCGCACCGGTCCGCCTTTGTCTCCCCTGATATTTACACACCACACTAGGAAGTCATTCAAGACTACATCGATGTAGAGATCTGCCACTGTTGTGTGTCATGAGCAGGAATCCAATTTGGGTCACCGGGTTACGGAGTGCAGTGCGATAGCCACTAAATTACCACTCCCCACTCGTACACAACAACAAGAACAAAGATCCCCGGTAGAGCATTAACAGACTCTAGGGGCAAGTGCTGTTAGCGAGCACCTATGAAGGCTGGCACGGCACACGAGGGGGGTGGGTAGCCAGCACCGTGCCCGGCCGCCTTTGTCTCCCGAGTGGCGATGCTCACGTCACACTGGGTACTCATCTTTAGGCCGAGTCGACCTAGGGAAGGCCCAGGACCGGTTCAGATAATCGTCATTGGCGGTGTTGGTCGTGAGCGGGAAACGAACCCGGGTCTCCGGGTTCATAGCGCAGCGTAGCGCTAACCGCTGCCCTACCGCTCGTACAAAGATACGTTTAAACACGTGCATGCAAATACACATTCTGTTTGACTAACACTTCTTTCAAACCGTACGTAGCCAAACATTTCCGTTGTAGAGTTTCTGGATAATGTTTGGAATTAACACAATTTTGACCGTGACACCAACATGCAATGTGCGTTCTGAGTGACACAATACTCTGTTTTACATCCGCTGTGAAGCAGAACAGCGCATATTGTGGTGAATGTTACTGGGGTAGCCAGATGTGCCTGTCGGATTTGAACTTTGAACCTCTGCAACAAATAGAGAATGCGCTACCATATTCCTGGTTCTTCCGGTAAAGTCACGTAGATAGAAAACAAAAAATAAACAAAATAAAAGATGAAAAAATGTGATACAAATAACAAATAAAAATAATACATTTAAAAAAATTAATTGATGATAAGATGCCATGGGTCTACTGACTCAGATGACTGGCCAATGCACCGCCTTTGCCCTCCACTACACACACACAGTGTGTGTGTATGTACAGACACACACACAGTGTGTAAGTACACACACAGTGTGTACGTACACACACACAGTGTATACACAATAATGTCCACGTTGTTGCTGAGCTCACGCACCCAAGGGAGGGGGCAATGGAAAATGAAGCTAAATCAACTTAAACTCCATCCCTGCTCTGTGACGTCACCACTCAGCATGACCTCATCGGCATGAAGTGCCAGCGGGAGGTGTACCTCGCTAGTGACGTCATGTCACCAAGGTATTCACACTCCCCCAACCCCGTCCACAGCGCTTTTGAGCGTGACGTCACTCCGCTTGGGTCACTGCCGATATCAATACAGTGGCAATCCTTATTTGGGCAAAGCTACTCCCAGTGACTGGCGGTTCATTAACATAATGTGTCCGTTGAAGCCGTCGAGAGTTTATTGCGACGGGTTCAGCAGCCACGCCCCATCCCTCGACATATGGGCCGGGCTCATTTACATAATTTATTCAGTTACGGAGCTGCTCATGGGAGGGGCGTGTCTCTTACCCTGAAAGTGACGTCATGTTACCTGCTACCGCGTGACGTCGCGAGGTAACAGGAGGCTGCCGATCCGCGCTTGCACTGAAATCCGAGGTGAGAAATTCTCATGGTGGTGGTGGTGATGGTTGTGGTGGTGGTTGTTGTTGTTTACCAAGGTAGAGCCTCTCTCTCTCAGGGATGTCAGTTGAGTAGCAGCGAGCATGGGAATCGATGTCCAGGTTGGAACTTTACAACGCGGGTCCTAGCCACGCGGGGCCTTGCCTCCTGCCCTCGCCTGATTGCATTCACTTTAATGATCTCGCTTAAGTTTAATTTGTCTTCACCCGGCTCGCCACTTTGTAACTTTGTTTTATTGTAAATATTCACGCAGTTTTTATTTTTTTCACCAGGCCAAGCCCGCTTGAGCTGCTATACCGCTCTTGTTATCAGAAGCGACCTGCCCACAACAACACAAGTTGAGGCTTTGTCAACGTGTGTGAATGTTTTGACTTAAAACTTTGGTGACTGCAGGAATTAATATTCTTGGTTCTTTCGGTAAAGTCACGTAGATAGAAAATAAAATGAAAATAACCATTTTTCTTTTTTAACTGAAGCAAAACACCCCACAACGTTTCTATGGCAACATTAATGTTGAAGATGCGAGGGCTTACAGGAATATTTATGACATTTGCCCTCTCATTGCGTGCCATGACAGTGCTGTTTGCACAGTCACACACAGTCACTGTAAGATGTTTTTCTTGGTCGTGTTTTTGTTTTGTTGCTTGTGGTTGCACCCGATTCAAGAGCCGAATGGCTCACGGGACTATAACCAAAATAAATAAAACTGAAAATCAAAAACTGAAACTGCATGATGAATTTGGGAAAGTTTTTCACTGCATCTCCAAATAAATATAAAAGGCAAAGTTGTGATTGCGTGTGTCTGTTCAAAATGTTTAGCGTACTTCCCGACATGCAACAAACTGGAAATTTGCCATGTGGGTACTTTCCAGACTGTACACCGTGCAAACATTATACAAATACACTTTTGTTTCTAGGGGGCGGGGGGGAGCTCAATAATGTATAGATTTTTTGCACGGCAAGTGAGCTGTGACGTCAAATCTGTCACGTGACCCTCGCATGTGGAAGCGTCACTCATTGTAGTGTAGCGGTTAGCGTTGTCTGTGTGTGTCTGTGTGTATCTGTGTGTGTCTGTGTGTGTGTCTGTGTGTGTGTAAGCGTAACTCATTGCAGTGTAGCGGTTAGCGTTGTCTGTGTGTGTCTGTGTGTGTGTATCTGTGTGTGTCTGTGTGTATCTGTGTGTGTATCTGTGTGTGTCTGTGTGTATCTGTGTGTGTCTGTCTGTGTGTCTGTGTGTGTGTCTGAGTGTGTGTGTCTGTGTGTGTCTGTGTGTGTGTCTGTGTGTGTCTGTGTGTGTGGAAGCGTAACGCACTATAGTGTATCGGTTAGCGCTACGCTACGCTACGAACCCGGCGACCCGAGTTTGATTCCCGCTCATGGCCACCACCGGCGACGATTATTTGAACTGCTTCTGGGCCTCCCCTAGGTCGACTCAGCCTCAAACGAGTAACTGTTGCGATGTAAACATCGCCACTGGGGAGACAAAGGCGACCCGACGTGGTGGATCCAAGTCGCGGGCGAAGCCGGGTAGTACAGCTAGTTGTGAATATATGAATGAATATAGACGTGTAAGTCACGTGTGACTGTATATATTCATTCCTCCATGGCTCGATACTGACGTGTAGATGGTGTGGATATTCTTATTTTCTGTCTGCAGCTGAGGCTGGTCTGATGGAGCAAAGGCCCTCAGCACAGCAACTCGGTACGACAAGTCAACAATGCGACCAGCGTGCATACAGCACGGATCGGACTGGAAATTTGACACAGCACCAGAGAACTCGCACAGGAGAGAAACCCTTCAAGTGCACTGTGTGTGACAAGGCATTTGCATGGCCATCAGTTCTTGAGACCCACCAGAGAACACACACAAGAGAGAAACCCTTCAAGTGCACTGTGTGTGGGAAGGCATTTTCACAGTCATCTGCTCTTAAAATTCACCAGAGAACACACAGGAGAGAAACCCTTCAAGTGCACTGTGTGTGGGAAGGCATTTTCAGATTCATCTACTCTTAAAACACACCAGAGAACACACACGGGAGAGAAACCCTTCAGGTGCAGTGTGTGTGGGAAGACATTTTCAGATTCATCTACTCTTAAAATGCACCAGAGAACACACACGGGAGAGAAACCCTTCAGGTGCAGTGTGTGTCGGAAGACATTTTCAGGTTCATTTGCTCTTAAAACACACCAGAGAACACACACGGGAGAGAAGCCCTTCAAGTGCTGTGTGTGTGGGAAGGCATTTTCAGATTCATCTCATCTTCAAAGACACCAGAGAACACACACGGGAGAGAAACCCTTCAAGTGCACTGTGTGCGTGAAGACATTTTCAGATTCATTTGCTCTTAAAACACACCAGAGAACACACACGGGAGAGAAACCCTTCAAGTGCAGTGTGTGTGGAAAGTCATTTTCACAGTCATCTGCTCTTAAAAAACACCAGAGAACACACATGGGAGAGAAACCCTTCAAATGCACTGTATGTGGGAAGACATTTTCAGATTCATCTACTCTTAAAACACACCAGAGAACACACATGGGAGAGAAACCCTTCAGGTGCAGTGTGTGTGGGAGGACATTTTCAGATTCATCTACTCTTAAAAAAACACCAGAGAACACACACAGGAGAGAAACCCTTCAAGTGCACTGTGTGTGGGAAGGTATTTGCACAGTCATCTGCTCTTAAAACACACCAGAGAACACACATGGGAGAGAAACCCTTCAAGTGCACTGTGTGTGAGAAGACATTTTCAGATTCATCTGCTCTTAAACCACACCAGAGAACACACACGGGAGAGAAACCCTTCAGGTGCAGTGTGTGTGGGAAAGCATTTTCAGATTCATCTACTCTTAAAAAACACCAGAGAACACACACGGGAGAGAAACCCTTCAGGTGCAGTGTGTGTGGGAAGACATTTTCAGATTCATCTGCTCTTAAAACACACCAGAGAACACACGGGAGAGAAACCCTTCAAGTGCACTGTGTGTGGGAAGGTATTTGCACAGTCATCTGCTCTTAAAACACACCAGAGAACACACACGGGAGAGAAACCCTTCAAGTGCACTGTGTGTGGGAAGACATTTTCAGATTCATCTGCTCTTAAATCACACCAGAGAACACACACGGGATAGAAACCCTTCAGGTGCAGTGTGTGTGGGAAGGCATTTTCACAGTCATCTGCTCTTAAAACACACCAGAGAACACACACGGGAGAGAAACCCTTCAAGTGCAGTGTGTGTGGGAAGACATTTTCAGATTCATTAAATCTTCAAGTACACCAGAGAACACAGAAGCATCAGAAGATCCACAAGGAGTGCAGTCTGAAATCAGCTTGTGAAAGTCAAAAGTGCCACAATAAGCCCACCCCTCATGAAACAAGAACCGGGAGAAAATCCCAGCTTGGACACTTTTAAAGTTATCGAGGTGAAATATGAAGAGGTGATGGTGAAGAGGGAAGAAGTGATGGTGAAGAGCGAAGAAGTGAAGGTGAAATGTGAAGAAGTGATGGTGAAGAGCGAAGAAGTGAAGGTGAAATGTGAAGATGAAGATTCAACTCCAAAATTGGACCTTCACATTGATGGAGGCAACGTGAAGCAGGAGGAGAATTCTGACTGTAAGGCAGAGCGAGGCAACTCCCAGCAGTTTGTGGAAGTGGAGGTGTGGGTGGACTTCCTAGACAATCCAAAGACAAGTGGAGACCCGGTAGATGTGTAAGCCAGAGACGATGTCGCTCCAATAGATGCACCTTTGTCACAGGCCTTTAATGACAAGAATGTGAAGTTGAACACTCAGTCCCTAGGTTCAACCTGCAGAGTAAGAGCGAGCGGCCAGTCTTTGTGAACCTGTGGGTTGGGTAGATCTCTAACCAGGAGCGAGAGCCAATAAGCTCCCAAGCATTCACTATGTTATCAATTGCATTTATATGGTGCCTGCTTAATCGCCCCTACGTGACTTTACCGAAAGAACCAAGGAGTATGGATCCCTGCAGTCACAAACTTCAAATCAAGATTGCCTCAGCAACTCAAAGTTTTGTATCCCGTTTCAGACACTCGAAGAGCATCCCCAGGTAGCAGCTGCCCCTGTGTGGCACAAGGTGGTGGCCCTGCACCGGCCTGCATGTGAACAAGAGCCTGTCAGTAGGGGGCGATGGTTGATGTGGCATCTTAGTTGTGGAGTTTGTAGGTAATGTTTCGATTTAAAGCTTTCGTGACTGCAGGGATTCATCTTCTTGGTTTTTTCGGTAAAGTCACGTAGAAGGGAAATAAGATAATAAAAATGAAACATAAATAAAATTCTCACGACGTTTCGGCTGCTTGCGAACGTCGTGAGAATTTTATTTTATTGGTTGATTATTTCCCTTCTACGTTACTTTGTAGGTAATGTTTAGAATTTTATCAATTTTGACCGAGATGTCAGCATGCAAATGACAATAGTACGTTGTACATAGACTTTTAAGTAGATGGCGCGATGTAACCTGATGCAGTCTATTTCACTGCAGTAATTAAATTTTGTTAAAATGCCTGTCAATAATTTAGAATGAATATTTGTCTGATTGTGCGTGTGCATGTAACATTTTGTCTGAGGGTCAAACATTGAATAAGTGATGTTAGGACAAAGTGTGTGTGTGTGTCTGTTTGGAAGTAACCTGTACAGAGAACTCAGGTGAGACCCGTTGTTCTTGTGATACGGGTCAAAGGGTACTTTTGTGTTTCACGAAGCATCGGCCTCTGGAGCAACTCATCGTCTTTGAAATGAGGTCGCACGCTCGGATCATTCATCAGTTACAAGGCATACCACTTGAAAGTTACACGTATAGGAGGAGGTACATTCTCTACAACACGAATTGTAGTTTTGTCTTACGTGTTGACGTAGATTTTGTCTAACTGGGACTAGAAATGCACCTTGCTGATTGACGTCTGGATGTTCGTTACCTATCGGTTGAAGCAAACCCCACTGCTGTTGTTGAGACGCTGTGCACCAATAAGGGTCCAACACATTGACGGCCTTCAGGCCAGGAAAGTCACAACATTTACGGCACACGAAGGACGCATTCACGCAAGTACCCCATGCTCCGTTTTGAAGTTTTAAAATGAAACATCTTTGAATTGTGTTATGTTTTGAATTGGATGATTTTACTTCTTCATTAAATGCTTGGATCAATTTACATCTGGAAGACTTCATTGAAAAGGGCATTTCGTGTTAATTTTCTCTCTTCGTTAAGTAGATGGCCTTGCCGGGGGTTCGGTTCGATGCGGACTTTCAACTGTTTGGGACCGCGGGATCGAGATAAGGCGACACGGAGCTGGCCGTGCGAGAAGACCGCCGTCTGCAGATCGATTCCAACGTAATCGAACGTCTGTCCCTGCGCCTCCGTCGTCCATGCAGGGGGTGCGTAGGTTTGCAGCGCCCCCTGCATGAAAACAACGGAAAGTGCAGCGCTCATCACATAGATAAAGTTGTGCGCTTATATTTAAAATGTTATTCTTTTATAAGGTGATGTTGAAATCGAAAAGTGTTTAGCCAGTTGATGATTTCAATCAGATTGATTCATTTATTATGCACTACATATCTGATCTTTTGTGGTCCTGTTGAGCTAAAGTTGGAAAATGTCCGTGACTATAACTTCGCTCAATATTGTAAACGTGTTTCTATTATTTAGTTATTGTTGAATACAAACTGCTTCAGATAATGTGTTTCAAGATGTACTTGAATGGCACGTGTTCATTAAAGGTCCTTGCAATTCAAATACAGGTGTGTTGTTGGTGGTTGTGTTGCCAGACGATAACATTGTGAGGAGCAATGCCTGAATCCTTACCCTTGGGGTTCCTCTAGAAATGGCAAAAAGCCACTGAGAGTGGCCACGTGGAGGAGTGGCTGCTACTCTGTACAGAGCTGGACCGGTACCGCCTGGATCTCTGTGGCATTCAGGAGATCCAGTGGACTGGCTCTGACTCCAATCATGAGGGGTGCAGAGTCCTCCACTCGGGGCAGGAGATTGCCAAACAACAAGGAGTGGCTCTTATTCTGAAAAAAAGAATGAAGGCGGCGTGGGAAGGTGGCGGCGAGGTGTGGGAAGCTGTAAGCCCCAGGCTACTTTGGGCTCGCCTCCCCATCAACAGGAGGCAGAGAATGGTGGTGGTGGTGGCCGCTTACGCCCCCACCGAAGATGAACATCAGTGGAGGGATGCAGGCAAGCCCGAGGATTCAGATTCCTTCTATGACCTCCTGTCACAGGTGTTAGCTAAAAGTGGCCCCTCGGGATAGAGTCATCCTGTTGGGTGACTTCAATGCCCGAGTTGGTGATGATGCTGGCACCTGGTCTGGAGCGATTGGAAGGCATGGGCCAGATCAACTCAATAACAACGGTAGGAGGCTGTTAGACGTCTGTGCAGCCTATGGGCTTGTCATTGCCAACACGCTGATCTGGCATCTGTGCATCCAGACAACATCGTGGATTCACGTTGGGTCCAAGCAAGAACATCCGCTGGACTATATAGCAGTGGCCCAGCGAATGCAGGCCCATGTCCTTGACACCATAACCTACAGTGCTGCTGACCTCACTGACCATTAGCTTTTCATATGTAAGATCTGTGGGCTGGGTAAATCTGTGAGCAGGAGCGAGAGACAATTAAGCTCCCAAGCGTTCACTACGTTATAAACAACATATTTGCACTCATAAGTCGCTTGCCTAATTACCTCAGCAACTCGGTGTTTCGTATCGAATCTCATCTCAAACAATCGAAGGGCGCCCCCTAAGTGGCAGCTGCCCCTGCGTGGCACAAGGTGGCCCTCCACCGGCCTGCACGTGGACATGAGTCTGTCGGTAGGGGGCGATCATTGACACGTCATCTACGTGGAGTTTCCGGATAATGTTTGGAATTACCACAATTTTGACCGTGACACCAACATGCAATGTGCGTTGTGAGTGACACAGTGGTTTGTTTTACATCTGCCGTGAAGCAGAACAGCGCATATTGTGGTGAATGTTACTGGGGTAGCCAGGTGTGCCTGTCGAATTTGAACTTTGAACCTCTGCAACAAATAGAGAATGCGCTACCATATTCCTGGTTCTTTCGGTAAAGTCACGTAGATAGAAAAAAAATAAACAAAATAAAAGATTTAAAAAATAAAAAAAATTAATATAAATAACAAGTAAAAATAATAAATTAAAAAAAAAAATTGATGAGAAGATGCCATGGGTCTACTGACTCAGATGACTGGCGAATGCACCGCCTTTGCCCCCCACTACACACACACACTGTGTACGTACGTACACACACAGTGTGTACGTGTGTACACACTGTGTATGTATACACAGTGTGTACACACACTGTATACACACACACTGCATACACAATAATGTCCACGTTGTTGTTGCTGAGTTCACGCACCCAAGGGAGGGGGCAATGGAAAATGAATCTAAATCAACTTAAACTCCATCCCCTTTCTGTGACGTCACCACTCAGCATGACCTCATCGGCATGAAGTGCCAGCGGGAGGTGTACCTCGATAGTGACGTCATGTCACCAAGGTATTCACACTCTCCCAACCCCATCCACGGCGCTCTTGAGCGTGACGTCACCTCCGCTTGGGTCACTGCCGATATCAATCCAATGGCAATCCTTATTTGGGCAAAGCTACGCCCAGTGACTGGCGGTTCATTAACATAATGTATTCGTTGAAGCCATCGAGAGTTTATTGTGCCGGGTTCAGCAGCCACGCCCCATCCCTCGACATATGGCCCAGAAACATTAACATCATTTATTCATATGCTTAGTTTTTTCGGTAAAGTCACGTTGAAGAGAAACAACAAAATAATAAAATATATATCAAACAAGAAAAAATTCTCACGACGTTTCGACCATAACTCAAACGGGCATCTTCAGGTGTGTTGGTTTGCATAAATTTATTTTTAACCGTGTATTTATTTATTTATAAAAAACGTTAGCGCCACGCGCAGCGATTTGGCAGTTTGCCCAGGACTAGTCCATCTATATTTTTTTAAAAGAGGAGGGGGGAGACGAATTTTTTTTTATAATGTATGCTGTCTGAAAGCCACTGTAAGCGTGAACAATCAATTAAGAACTGAAATGGTTTATCAAATCTTTCCAATGATTGCTAAGATATAATCCATCTTCTCGGTTGAAATTGTCTCTGTGCTTGTATATGTGGATAGCCTCATGAACGAATCTCTCATGGAAGCCAGATGGCTTACAAAGAACCTCCGTCTTGGAAAAGTAAATGGCATGTGAGCCTACTGAATTAGAACAATGATCTGCTACGGCCGAGGTGTTGGTCCTACCATGTTTAAGGTCTGCTTTATGTTCACGAATGCGGTCCGAGACATGGCGTTTGGTTTCTCCAATGTAACTACTACCACAGAGGCAACTTAGTTTGTAGACACCAGGGTATTGTATGTCCGGAATCACATCTTTTACAGACGGAACCAGATCACGGATTTTATGTAATGTGTTGAAACGGACCTGGATCTTGTGTTTATTCAAGATTTTGGAGATCTTTTTTGTGATCCCAGCAATGTAGGGTAAAGTGATGGTTTTGAAAGGCTCCTCAAGAGGGTTCTTCTTCATGGTTTGAGTGATAGCTTTGCGGATTGTATAGTCGGAGTAACCATTAGCCCTAAGAGCTTGGTGTACGTGCTTGAGTTCACTGCTTATGTGTTCCTGGTCGGATATGCATTGGGCTCTATGATACAGAGTCTTGATGAGAGAATTCTTCTGTGATGGATGGTGGTGGGAATCCGGTTTCAGATAAGCATCCGTATGGGTAGCTTTCCTGTAGACAGAGTGGCTCATTGAACCATCAGGTCTCTTTTAATTAGGACATCCAAAAAAGGTATCTTGCCATCTATTTCGACTTCCATGGTAAATCTGATGGCTGGGTGTATGGAATTGATGTGGTCGAAGAATTGGTCTAGAGCAGGCCGGCCATGTGGCCAGATGACAAAAGTGTCATCCACGTACCTCTTCCATAAGGTTGGGCGCAGAGTGGCAGTCTGGATGGCGTCAGTCTCAAATTTCTCCATGAAAATGTTAGCTATAACTGGAGAAAGGGGGGAGCCCATTGGGGTGCCCTCAGTTTGTTTGTAGAAAGTTCCATTCCAAGTGAAGTATGTATTGGTTAAACAGTGTCTCACCAGGGGGGGTACCTCAGTGTTTAGTCCTTGATGAACCAAGTCTTCAATGATTGCAATGGTGTCAGGTACAGGAACCTTGGTGAATAAGGAAACTACATCAAAACTGACAAGCAGGTCGTCTGGGGACAGGGAAATACCCTTGATTGTCGATACCAGGTGAGTAGAATTTTGTACCGCAGAGGTGGTCTTTCCAGTGAAAGGACGCAGGATTTCAGACAAAAAACGAGCTAGTTTGTAGGTGGGGGAGCTGATAGTAGAGACTATGGGACGAAGAGGTGTATCAACTTTATGTATTTTTGGTAAGCCGTATAATCTTGGTGGCCTGGCAGCAGAAGGTTTCAACGAAAACTGTTTAGATTGATCAATTAATGTGGTTGAATCAGAAATTATTTTGTTGGTTTGTGTGACGAGGCTGTTGGTGGGATCTCTTTTTATTTTTGTATAACTACCATCGTCGAGTAATTCTTTAATTTTGTTGTTGTATTCTATTTTATCCATGATGACAGTAGCATTGCCTTTGTCAGCTGAGAGGACTACAATATCATTCCTCTTTTTTAATTTATATAATTCAAAATGCTCATCTTTGCTGAGGTTGCTAGCTGGCATCTTAGCGTTTTTGAGGGTTGCAGCGATTTCAGATCTTGCTACGTCTGCAGCGATGTGACCCAGGCCCCTGAGAGCAACGTCTACTTGGGCAATTATATCATTAACTGGTATGTGTTTAGGTGTGACTGCAAAATTTAGACCTTTAGCTAAAACGGATTTCAGACCATCGGAAATAGAACTGTTACTGCGATTAATTACGACTTTATTAACGTCTAACTTTTTGGTGTGTGGGTCCGGTCTTTTGTTGAAGAGGAGGTTAAATTTGGAAATCAGGTTTTCCTTACATTTGGTCGACATAGTAGCAGCTGAAGAGGCAGTCATATTGTCTACATGTTCCCAATCCGATGTGGACATTATTGCCGTCAATGATAAGTGTGATTTGTAGAGTGTCTTGTCTAACTGATCTAGTTCTGTGCGTATAAGTCAGATTTTTTTCTGAGATAAGAGCTAAGCTAGTTTTGAAAAGAATTCGTTTCGCATTAGAAGAAGTTACAGCAGCAGAGCACAGTGTAAATGCGATTGGAATTACCCCAGAGTCGCGGCATCTCTTCAGGAAGGTGAGAGACTCGATCAGCTGAGCTTTCTTATCCCGGAGTTTGTTGAAGGATCTTAAAGTTATGTGAAAACCCTCCCCGTAGAGGTGATTAAATTTTGATTTAAAGCTTTCGTGACTGCAGTAATTCATATTCTTAGTTTTTTCGGTAAAGTCACGTTGAAGAGAAACAACAAAATAATAAAATATATATAAAACAATAAAAAATTATCACGACGTTTCGTTATGCAAACCAACACACCTGAAGATGACCGTTTGAGTTTTGGTCCACATCGGATTGGGAACATGTAGACAATATGACTGCCTCTTCAGCTGCTACTATGTCGACCAAATGTAAGGAAAACCTGATTTCCAAATTTAACCTCCTCTTCAACAAAAGACCGGACCCACACACCAAAAAGTTAGACGTTAATAAAGTCGTAATTAATCGCAGTAACAGTTCTATTTCCGATGGTCTGAAATCCGTTTTAGCTAAAGGTCTAAATTTTGCAGTCACACCTAAACACATACCAGTTAATGATATAATTGCCCAAGTAGACGTTGCTCTCAGGGGCCTGGGTCACATCGCTGCAGACGTAGCAAGATCTGAAATCGCTGCAACCCTCAAAAACGCTAAGATGCCAGCTAGCAACCTCAGCAAAGATGAGCGTTTTGAATTATATAAATTAAAAAAGAGGAATGATATTGTAGTCCTCTCAGCTGACAAAGGCAATGCTACTGTCATCATGGATAAAATAGAATACAACAACAAAATTAAAGAATTACTCGACGATGGTAGTTATACAAAAATAAAAAGAGATCCCACCAACAGCCTCGTCACACAAACCAACAAAATAATTTCTGATTCAACCACATTAATTGATCAATCTAAACAGTTTTCGTTGAAACCTTCTGCTGCCAGGCCACCAAGATTATACGGCTTACCAAAAATACATAAAGTTGATACACCTCTTCGTCCCATAGTCTCTACTATCAGCTCCCCCACCTACAAACTAGCTCGTTTTTTGTCTGAAATCCTGCGTCCTTTCACTGGAAAGACCACCTCTGCGGTACAAAATTCTACTCACCTGGTATCGACAATCAAGGGTATTTCCCTGTCCCCAGACGACCTGCTTGTCAGTTTTGATGTAGTTTCCTTATTCACCAAGGTTCCTGTACCTGACACCATTGCAATCATTGAAGACTTGGTTCATCAAGGACTAAACACTGAGGTACCCCCCCTGGTGAGACACTGTTTAACCAATACATACTTCACTTGGAATGGAACTTTCTACAAACAAACTGAGGGCACCCCAATGGGCTCCCCCCTTTCTCCAGTTATAGCTAACATTTTCATGGAGAAACTTGAGACTGACGCCATCCAGACTGCCACTCTGCGCCCAACCTTATGGAAGAGGTACGTGGATGACACTTTTGTCATCTGGCCACATGGCCGGCTTGCTCTAGACCAATTCTTCGACCACATCAATTCCATACACCCAGCCATCAGATTTACCATGGAAGTCGAAATAGATGGCAAGATACCTTTTTTGGATGTCCTAATTAAAAAGAGACCTGATGGTTCAATGAGCCACTCTGTCTACAGGAAAGCTACCCATACGGATGCTTATCTGAAACCGGATTCCCACCACCATCCATCACAGAAGAATTCTCTCATCAAGACTCTGTATCATAGAGCCCAATGCATATCCGACCAGGAACACATAAGCAGTGAACTCAAGCACGTACACCAAGCTCTTAGGGCTAATGGTTACTCCGACTATACAATCCGCAAAGCTATCACTCAAACCATGAAGAAGAACCCTCTTGAGGAGCCTTTCAGAACCATCACTTTACCCTACATTGCTGGGATCACAAAAAAGATCTCCAAAATCTTGAATAAACACAAGATCCAGGTCCGTTTCAACACATTACATAAAATCCGTGATCTGGTTCCATCTGTAAAAGATGTGATTCCGGACATACAATACCCTGGTGTCTACAAACTAAGTTGCCTCTGTGGTAGTAGTTACATTGGAGAAACCAAACGCCATATGTCTCGGACCGCATTCGTGAACATAAAGCAGACCTTAAATACGGTAGGACCAACACCTCGGCCGTAGCAGATCATTGTTCTAATTCAGTAGGCTCACATGCCATTGACTTTTCCAAGACAGAGGTTCTTTGTAAGCCATCTGGCTTCCATGAGAGATTCGTTCATGAGGCTATCCACATATACAAGCACAGAGACAATTTCAACCGAGAAGATGGATTCTATCTTAGCAATCATTGGAAAGATTTGATAAACCATTTCAGTTCTTAATTGATTGTGCACGCTTACAGTGGCTTTCAGACAGCATACATTATAAAAAAAATTTCGTCTCCCCCCTCCTCTTTTAAAAAAATATAGATGGACTAGTCCTGGGCAAACTGCCAAATCGCTGCGCGTGGCGCTAACGGGTTTTTTATAAATAAATAAATGCGCCGTTTAAAAATAAATTTATGCAAACCAACACACCTGAAGATGACCGTTTGAGTTATGGTCGAAACGTCATGAGAATTTTTTTATTGTTTTATATATATTTTATTATTTCGTTGTTTCTCTTCAACGTGACTTTACCGAAAAAACTAAGAATATGAATTACTGCAGTCACGAAAGCTTTAAATCAAAATATAATTTATTCAGTTAGAGAGCCGCTCATTATGGGAGGGGCGTATCTCTTACCCCGGAAGTTACGTCATGTTACCTGCTTACACGCGTGACGTCGCGAGGTAACAGGAGGCCGCCGATCCGCGCTTGCACTGAAATCCGAGGTGAGAAATTCTCATGGTGGTGGTGGTCGTTGTGGTGGTGGTTGTGGTTGTTGTTTACCAAGGTAGAGCCTCTCTCTCTCGTAGGGATGTCAGTTGAGTAGCAGCGAGCATGGGAATCGATGTCCAGGTTGGAACTTTAAAACGCGGGGCCTAGCCATGCGGGGCCTTGCCTCCTGCCCTCGCCTGATTGCATTCACTTTAATTATCTCACTTAAGTTTAATTTGTCTTCACCCGGCTCGCCACTTTGTAACTTTGTTTTATTGTCAATATTCACGCAGTTTTTATTTTCTTTTTCACCAGGCCAAGCCCGCGTGAGCTGCTATACCGCTCTTGTTATCAGAAGCGACCTGCCCACAACAACACAAGGTGAGGCTTTGTCAACGTGTGTGAATGTTTTGACTTAAAACTTTGGTGACTGCAGGAATTAATATTCTTGGTTCTTTCGGTAAAGTCACGTAGATAGAAAATTAAATGAAAATAACAATAAAAATAAATGTAAATAAAGCAAAAAAACTCACGTCGTTTTGATCGCAACACAAGTAGTCTTTATTTAATGTAATTGTATTATCAGTTATTGTTATTTTCTATCTACGTAACTTTACTGAAAGAAACAAGAATACGTGTGTCAATGTCTATCGGTCAAAGACGCTAAACGGAGTGACGCGCAAACTCCAAATATACAGCAGGCGTCAGGGTCGGAATCGAACCCACGACTTCCTGTATACCAGGTGAGGTAGTTAACATCACACCACGGAGAGAGACACGCAAACTCCAGTTAACCTCAGCTATGTTCATTGATCCTCAATTAATTACTTGGTGGAGTGAGGAAGCATTCATGCCAAGCAGATGAAGGTGGCCAGGCGTGATTCTAGACACGCCACCGCCTGTTTACCCAGTGACAGTGTACAGTTTGTGTTTGCAGTAACGTCTATTAACTCTGTTGAACACGGAGGTTATAGCGTAACAATAGTTTACTTTTGTTTTCCTCTGGAACTCTTTATAAGAATAGAAACAGGAAGTTAACACAGTACGCACATGCAGCTGAAATCAGAACTGTTCATCCCAGCATTTAAGGACATCTGAGCCTGGATTCACACCTCTAAGTTGCGATTGAACATTAATTTATGCATAACACAAATAGTATTGTTTTCAACACCCTTTGCTATGTCAGCTGAATTTAGCTGCAGTCACGAAAGCTTTAAATCAAAATGTATATTCATATTCTTGGTTCTTTCGGTAAAGTCACGTTGAAGGGAAACAATAAAATAATATATATAAAACAATAAAATGCATATTTTATTATATATTTGTTATTATAAAAATGTATTACAAAATATATAATAAAATAATAAAACAAAATAATACAATATATTTTATTGTTTCCCTTCAACGTGGTGCCTTCACCGAAAGAACCAAGAATATGAATCGCCGCAGTCACGAAAGCTTTAAATCAAAACTTTCTCAATCTCCGTTAAGCAACGCGAGAAACATCGTCGCCAAACCGCCGGCAACAACGTCGCCAATCCTTTACTTTGTGCACACGTCACGATGCCACGTGCACACGCGTTGTGTACACATCATGATGCCACGTGTACGCGTCACGATGCCACGTGCACACGTCACGATGCCACGTGCACACGTCACGATGCCACGTGCACACGTCACGATGCCACGTGCACACGTCACGATGCCACGTGCACACGCGTTGTGTACACGTCACGATGCCACGTGCGCGCGCGTTGTGTACACGGAACCGCCCCCATTACCCGCCGGGTAGGTGGCTACGAGTTTGCTGGAATGCTCGACGACCCTCGCCGCTCGTTCCCCGAGCTCCTTGGCCCGCCACCCAGTGGCGTGGGCTCCGTGGCGAGACCTTTGACGCCCACTTGTGCTGTGGCCGAAACGTCGTGATTTTTTATTGTTTTATTTTTTTTTACCCACGTGACTTTACCGAATAGAACCAAAGAGCGTGGATCCTCGCGGTCAACGAAAGCTTCCAATCTAGAATTGATAGCCTCTACGGGGAGGGTTTTCACCTATCTGTTAGAGCTTTTAACAGACAACGGGACAAGAAGTCACCTGATGAAGGCCGCTTGTGTTGTGGCCGAAACGTCGTAATTTTTTATTGTTTTATTTTTTTTACCTGCGTGACTTTACCGAATAGAACCAAAGAGTGTGTGGATCCTCGCGGTCACTAAATCTTCAAATCTAGAATTTTTTTGCTCGTCTGCTTCGGCACCGTCGCCGCGGTACGTCGGGACTCGCGAGCGCGCCACGCCGCCCCACGGTTTGTTATTTAGGGTCGCGTTCCTTAATATTTGTTGTTTGAGTAAGCCTCGAGATTTATTGTTTTTCCCCCAATCGTTGACGCGGTTTCAACACCATTCTCGAATTTGCGCGGCGCTCTGGTTTTGTGCGCGCGGGCGCGTCGAAGGATTATCGACTTATTTCCACGTCAGCCAAAGTTTCCACAGCCGCGTGATTTGCAACGTTCCGCGTGTACGAGCTTGTCGCCGCGATCGCACGTTTGCCGCTGCGCGATTCGTCCGAAACGCTAAAATAAACAACCGCCGGATGAACCGATAGCGCGTACATCACTCATTCGCTCACTCATCCACTAACATCCAACATCGGGGCCGGATTCGGGCGTGGGGGGGTGGCTTCAGGAGCTGCAGCCCAGGGGCCTCGTCCAGCTGAAGCGCCTCCAGAGGCGAAGTGAAAAGTGATTTCAGTTGCGCATGCTGAATTTTATTCGTCGTTAGCCTTGTAACAAAAAATATACATTTTATTTTTCTTTAACTTTGTTTTCCTTATTCTTAGCTCTTTTGGTAAAGTCACGTTGAAGGGAAACAATAAAATAATAAAATATATAAAGTCACGTTGAAGGGAAACAATAAAATAATAAAATATATATAAAGTCACGTTGAAGGGAAACAATAAAATAATACAATATATATAAAACAATAAAATATTGTTTTATATAAAACAATAAAATATTGTTTTATATATCTTTTATTGTTTCCCTTCAACGTGACTTTACCGAAAGAGCTAAGAATATGAATTACTGCAGTCACGAAAGCTTTAAATCAAAATGTTTAAACGTGTATGCAGTCGGCGGCGTTTCGGGCAATGACTCTTTTAATTGTGCGTAAAAATAAAAGGCGCGAGCGATGGGAGTTGGGGCACGATGGGAAACGCCAGCGGGGTTGACAATCTCTCTGCTGCTCGTGTTGAGGGAAGTTCGTCTGGCTGCTTTGACATTTACTGATGACGTCCGGCTGCATCAGAGGCTCAAATGGCATACATTGTCCTTGACAACAACAAAAATCCATTTCAACTTACACGTAATTATATTAATATTTCCTCCCTTGCAGGTTTGCACTCATTTTATAAAGAGACGTATATACGCACACACGTACGTGTGGGGTGAAACGTTCCCCGGGGGAATACAGGAATGCCTTCAGATGCGTCAGCTGTGATTTCACTCCATTCCCGTGTTCCACATTAAAGAGAGAGACGTCCCTGTAGGATCGTGGTGTGTGGCTGTGGACCAATCTTAGCACGCAAACTCGACAACAAAATAACACAATAAAATTCTCACGATGTTTCGGCCACAACGCAAGCGGCCGTCTTCAGGTGAAAGGTACAGACCTAACGGGACGACAGACATTGAAGCTCTGTCGTCCCGACAGTTCTGTACCTTTCACCTGAAGACGGCCGCTTGCGTTGTGGCCGAAACGTCGTGAGAATTTGATTGTGTTATTTTATTATTTTATTCTCATTCTACGTGGTGACCTTACCGAAAAAATCAAAGAAGATGAATCATTGCAGTCACGAAAGCTTTAAATCGAAATTTAAACTCGACGTTTTAATTTAGGCAGGAATTCTGGAAAGGTTGCAACAACCGGGGGAGAGTAAACCACCCCAGGTGGCTGTGGTTGCAGGCCCGTTTGATCGCCTACGCTCAACGTTACGAGAGAGAGATATAAAAAAAAGCATTGAACATTAATTCACCCGATTCCAATTGCACGCACGAGAACCCAAATTCAAACGGCCGCGGCGAACGTCGCGCACTAGCGGCACCTGGGCCCTGCGGCACGATGAGACAGATTACTTGTGGGGAGACAGCCGTCGTGTGAAACCGATCTTAGAAAACCTCGCAAAGAGGGCACCACCACAACGCGCCCCGCCGAGGCGTTCACGAGCGGCTTCGCGTCGCGACGCGCGTTGTTGTTGATTGTGCGGTTGTTGTTGTTGATTGTGCGGTTGTTGTTGATTGTGCGGTTGTTGTTGATTGTGCGTTTGTTGTTGTTGTTGATTGTGCGGCTGTGGTTGGGGTGGTGACGTCGCCGTGCTCCTGGCGAAGGGGAGCGGTGGTGTAGCAGTCAGCGCGCTGCGCTACGAACCTGCCAACCCGAGTTCGATTCCCGCTTGCGGCCAATGCCAGTGAATATTATTATTTTTTAATTCTAGATTTGAAGCTTTCATGACTGCAAGGATCCATACTCTTTGGTTATATTCGGTAAAGTCACGTAGGCAAAAAATAAAATAACAAAATAAAATAACATTATTATCCGAACCGGGAACCTGTACTTTTCCCAGGTCCCGGTTCGGATAAAAAAAAGGGGCTTAAGGCCATCCTCCTAAAACGCCTAACTTGGCGATCATGGTATTGTTGTATATCTGGAGGTGAGTTGCCCTGAACCGCCCATGTGCACGGCGAAGGCTTATTATTATGTAACACATTTTCTGCATCTCGCAAGGCAGGGTACTGCTGTTGTGCGACGGGCAAATTCTTCAACGGGACACCTGTCAGGTGATTTACTTATTTTTTGAGGCTGGCATACATACGGGCACAAGCACAACGCTATTTAAGACGGGCAGTTCAGGGCGAAAATGTTTCCATAAATTACAGGCACCACACTGTGAATATGCAAAGCGCGGCCTATACCACACGTACAATTGACATACTTTCCAGTTGCTTATTTAGTGATTTAAAATATAATCAGTTGAGCGTAGCGGCGTATACGCAGCTTACACAAAGTGATGCCAGAGTTTCATGGGAAATTCTCTGCGGTCTTTGCCAAAGGTGGAGGCAGTTCACGACTTACATTGGCCACAGCTGAAAGGCTACAACGGGGTGACCCTGTTACGTGTAAGATTGGCCTGCGATTAAATTTAAACATCATAAATAAATCAACGATCAAATTCACTGCTGGATGAAGGCCTCAAGCCACCGCCACCACTTCTCACGATTGTGCCGATGCAACGATCAACCCACAGCACGTGAGCTGATTTCATCATCTTCTTTGGTTCTTTCGGTAAAGTCACGTAGAATGAGAATAAAGTAATTAAATAAAACAATAAAATTCTCACGACGTTTCGGCCACAACACAAGTGGCCTTCTTCAGGTGAAAGGAACAAATATGTCGGGACAGAGCTGCAATGAACGCTGCTAAGCTTCGCAACGTCTTTTAAGCCGGTTGAGAGAAGTGAGGCACCTTGGCAAAGGGGTTTACTTATCAAACAGGAGAATTTAGCATTGAAACAGTTGAGGGATTAGCTTGTGACTGGTCACAGAAACAGGTATCTTAAAGTGATTTCATCACCTTTATTATGAATGATTTCATCGCTTCGGCTCCACTCGGAGGCATCTCGTTTCTTGGCTTCCACTCCGTCAAGTGTCCTTGAATGTTGGTCATGAAACCCTTCCAGTGATGTGTCCTGGGGAAGCTCTACCAGCTCCGCCTCTTGATGGAGCATAGCGGAGAGAACCGCGGCTACGCGTTCGCTACCTACGCGACGCTCGCCCAAGCCACGGATGCCGTCAAGAAACTCAACAAATTAGAGATCCGTCCCGGACGCCATGCGTCGTCTGTCTCTGTGTGTGGTGTGTGGTGTGTGTGTGTGGGGTGTGTGTGTGTGTGTAGGGTGTGTGTATGTGGGGTGTGTATGGTGTGTGTGTGTGGGGTGTGTGTGTGGCGTGTGTGGTGTGTGTGTGGGGTGTGTGTGTAGGGTGTGTGTGTGGGGTGTGTGTGTGTGTGTAGGATGTGTGTGTGGGGGGTGTGTGTGTGTGGGGTGTGTGTGTGTGTGGGGGGTGTGTGTGTGTGGGGGGGGGTGTTGTGTGGGGTGTGTGTGTGGTGTGTGTGTGTGTGGGGTGTGTGTGTGTGGGGTGTGTGTGTGTGGGGGGTGTGTGGGGTGTGTGTGTGTGGAGGGGGTGTTGTGTGGGGTGTGTGTGTGGTGTGTGTGTGTGTGTGGGGTGTGTGTGTGTGGGGTGTGTGTGTGTGGGGGGTGTGTGGGGTGTGTGTGTGTAGGGTGTGTGTGGTGTGTGTGTAGGGTGTGTGTGTAGGGTGTGTGTGTGTAGGGTGTGTGTGTGGGGTGTGTGTGTGTGGGGTGTGTGTGTGGTGTGTGTGTGGGGTGTGTGTGTGGGGTGTGTGTGGGGGGTGTGTGTGTGTGGGGTGTGTGTGGGGTGTGTGTGTGTGGGGGGGGGGGTGTGTGTGTGGGGTGTGTGTGTGTGGGGTGTGTGTGTGAGGTGTGTGTGAGGTGTGTGTGTGTGAGGGGTGTGTGTGTGGGGTGTGTGGTGTGTGTGTGGGGTGTGTGTGTGGTGTGTGTGTGTGGGGTGTGTAGTGTGTGTGGGGTGTGTGGTGTGTGTGTGTGTGGTGTGTGTGGGGGGTGTGTGTGTATGTGTGGGGGGTGTGTGTGTGTGGGGGGTGTGTGTGTGGGGTGTGTGTGTGTGGGGGGTGTGTGTGTGTGGGGTATGTGTGTGTGTGGGGTGTGTGTGTGTGTGGGGGGTGTGTGTGTGTGTGGGGTGTGTGTGTGTGGGGTGTGTGTGTGAGGTGTGTGTGAGGTGTGTGTGTGTGTGAGGGGTGTGTGTGTGGGGTGTGTGGTGTGTGTGTGGGGTGTGTGTGTGGTGTGTGTGTGTGGGGTGTGTGGTGTGTGTGTGTGGGGTGTGTGTGGTGTGTGTGGGGGGTGTGTGTGTATGTGTGGGGGGTGTGTGTGTGTGGGGGGTGTGTGTGTGGGGTGTGTGTGTGTGGGGGGTGTGTGTGTGTGGGGTATGTGTGTGTGTGGGGTGTGTGTGTGTGGGGTGTGTGTGTGTGGGCTGTGTGGCTGGGTGTGTGGGCTGTGTGTGTGGCTGTGTGTGTGGGCTGTGTGTGTATGCTGTGTGTGTGCTGTGTGTGTGTGTATGCTGTGTGCAGGTTGTGTGTGTATGCTGTGTGCGGGTTGTGTGTGTGGGCTGTGTGTATGCTGTGTGTGTAGGCTGTGTGTGGGTTGTGTGTGTGGGCTGTGTCTATGCTGTGTGTGTGCATGTGCTGTGTGCGTGTATTCTGTGTGTGCTACATGTTGTGTGACGTGTGTGTGTTGTAGGCTGTGTGTGTGTCTATGCTGTGTGTGTGTCTATGCTGTGTGTGTGTCTATGCTGTGTGTGTCTGTGTGTGTGTCTGTGTGTGTCTGCGTGTGTGTGTCAGTGTGGGGAGCGGTGGTGTAGCGGTTAGCGCTACGCTGCGCTATGAACCCGGCGAACCAGGTTCGATTCCCGCTCACGGCCAACACCGGTGACGACTATCTTAACCGGTCCTGGGCTCCCTCCTAGATCGACTCAGCCTCAAATGAGTACCTGGTGCGGTGTGTGGTAAACATCGCCACTGGGGAGACAAAGGCGGTCGGGCGTGGTGCTGGCCACCCACCCCCTCGTGTACCGTTCCGGCCTTCATAGGTGCTCGCTAACAGCACTTGCCCCTACAGGTTTTAAACAACTGTGGTACGACTTTGAACGCGAGTTGTATCTTTCTCTCTTTATCTATATATATTAAGCCAGTCTTAATGTTTGTAGCGATGGCACATGCATGAATTGTTGATACCCCCCCACCAGCCTCCACCTAGCCCCCCCCTCTCCTCCCCAAGCCCCCCCCAAGCCCCCCCCTCCCCGCTCCCCCCCGTCTTTCGTGCTGTCACTTTGTGCTGATGGAGTAAAAATATGAAACTGAAAATGGAGCCGAGACTCGCGTTTAGTTGATGGGGTGGGTGGCGTGGGTGGGTGGTTGAGTGGGTGAGTGAGTGGACGAGTGGATGGGTGGGTGGGTCGGTCGGTGGGTGGGTGAGTGGGTGATTGTATGGGTGAGTGGATGGGTGAGTGGATGGGTGAGTGGGTGCATGGGTGAGTGAGTGACTGAGTAGGTGGGTGAGTGACTGAGTGAGTGGGTGAGTGACTGAGTGGGTGAGTGACTGAGTGAGTGGGTGAGTGACTGAGTGAGTGGGTGAGTAACTGAGTGAGTGACTGAGTGAGTGGGTGAGTGACTGAGTGAGTGGGTGAGTGACTGAGTGAGTGGGTGAGTGACTGAGTGGGTGAGTGAGTGGGTGGATGGGTGAGTGGGTGGATGGGTGGGTGAGTGAGTGGGTGGATGGGTGAGTGACTGAGTGGGTGACTGGGTGAGTGACTGGGTGGGTGAGCGAGTGAGTGGGTGGGTGAGTGACTGAATGAGTGGGTGAGTGACTGAGTGAGTGGGTGGGTGACTGAGTGAGTGGGTGAGTGAGTGGGTGAGTGGGTGAGTGACTGAGTGACTGAGTGAGTGGGTGAGTGACTGAGTGAGTGGGTGAGTGACTGAGTGACTGAGTGAATGGGTGAGTGGGTGAGTGACTGAGTGAGTGGGTGAGTGACTGAGTGACTGAGTGAATGGGTGAGTGGGTGAGTGACTGAGTGAGTGGGTGAGTGACTGAGTGAGTGACTGAGTGAGTGGGTGAGTGACTGAATGAGTGGGTGAGTAACTGAGTGAGTGGGTGAATGACTGAGTGAGTGGGTGAGTGACTGAGTGAGTGGGTGACTGAGTGAGTGACTGAGTGATTGGGTGAGTGACTGAATGAGTGCGTGAGTGACTGAGTGGGTGACTGAGTGAGTGACTGAGTGAGTGGGTGTGTGACTGAGTGAGTGTGTGAGTGACTGAGTGAGTGGGTGGGTGACTGAGTGGGTGAGTGACTGAGTGGGTGATTGAGTGACTGAGTGGGTGACTGAGTGGGTGAGTGACTGAGTGGGTGGGTGACTGAGTGAGTGGGTGGATGGGTGAGTGACTGAGTGGGTGACTGGGTGAGTGACTGGGTGGGTGAGTGACTGAATGAGTGGGTGAGTGACTGAGTGAGTGGGTGGGTGACTGAGTGAGTGGGTGAGTGAGTGGGTGAGTGGGTGAGTGACTGAGTGACTGAGTGAGTGGGTGAGTGACTGAGTGAGTGGGTGAGTGACTGAGTGACTGAGTGAATGGGTGAGTGGGTGAGTGACTGAGTGAGTGGGTGAGTGACTGAGTGACTGAGTGAATGGGTGAGTGGGTGAGTGACTGAGTGAGTGGGTGAGTGACTGAGTGAGTGACTGAGTGAGTGGGTGAGTGACTGAATGAGTGGGTGAGTAACTGAGTGAGTGGGTGAATGACTGAGTGAGTGGGTGAGTGACTGAGTGAGTGGGTGACTGAGTGAGTGACTGAGTGATTGGGTGAGTGACTGAATGAGTGCGTGAGTGACTGAGTGGGTGACTGAGTGAGTGACTGAGTGAGTGGGTGTGTGACTGAGTGAGTGTGTGAGTGACTGAGTGAGTGGGTGGGTGACTGAGTGGGTGAGTGACTGAGTGGGTGATTGAGTGACTGAGTGGGTGACTGAGTGGGTGAGTGACTGAGTGGGTGGGTGACTGAGTGAGTGGGTGAGTGAGTGGGTGGGTGGGTGACTGAGTGAGTGAGTGAGTGACTAAGTGAGTGGGTGGGTGACTGAGTGAGTGGGTGAGTGACTGAATGAGTGGGAGAGTGACTGAGTGAGTGACTGAGTGAGTGGGTGAGTGACTGAGTGAGTGGGTGAGTGACTGAGTGAGTGGGTGAGTGACTGAGTGGGTGAGTGAGTGGGTGGATGGGTGAGTGGGTGGATGGGTGGGTGAGTGAGTGGGTGGATGGGTGAGTGACTGAGTGGGTGACTGGGTGAGTGACTGGGTGGGTGAGCAAGTGAGTGGGTGGGTGAGTGACTGAATGAGTGGGTGAGTGACTGAGTGAGTGGGTGGGTGACTGAGTGAGTGGGTGAGTGAGTGGGTGAGTGACTGAGTGACTGAGTGAGTGGGTGAGTGACTGAGTGAGTGGGTGAGTGACTGAGTGACTGAGTGAATGGGTGAGTGGGTGAGTGACTGAGTGAGTGGGTGAGTGACTGAGTGACTGAGTGAATGGGTGAGTGGGTGAGTGACTGAGTGAGTGGGTGAGTGACTGAGTGAGTGACTGAGTGAGTGGGTGAGTGACTGAATGAGTGGGTGAGTAACTGAGTGAGTGGGTGAATGACTGAGTGAGTGGGTGAGTGACTGAGTGAGTGGGTGACTGAGTGAGTGACTGAGTGATTGGGTGAGTGACTGAATGAGTGCGTGAGTGACTGAGTGGGTGACTGAGTGAGTGACTGAGTGAGTGGGTGTGTGACTGAGTGAGTGTGTGAGTGACTGAGTGAGTGGGTGGGTGACTGAGTGGGTGAGTGACTGAGTGGGTGATTGAGTGACTGAGTGGGTGACTGAGTGGGTGAGTGACTGAGTGGGTGGGTGACTGAGTGAGTGGGTGAGTGGGTGGATGGGTGAGTGACTGAGTGGGTGACTGGGTGAGTGACTGGGTGGGTGAGCGAGTGAGTGGGTGGGTGAGTGACTGAATGAGTGGGTGAGTGACTGAGTGAGTGGGTGGGTGACTGAGTGAGTGGGTGAGTGAGTGGGTGAGTGGGTGAGTGACTGAGTGACTGAGTGAGTGGGTGAGTGACTGAGTGAGTGGGTGAGTGACTGAGTGACTGAGTGAATGGGTGAGTGGGTGAGTGACTGAGTGAGTGGGTGAGTGACTGAGTGAATGGGTGAGTGGGTGAGTGACTGAGTGAGTGGGTGAGTGACTGAGTGAGTGACTGAGTGAGTGGGTGAGTGACTGAATGAGTGGGTGAGTAACTGAGTGAGTGGGTGAATGACTGAGTGAGTGGGTGAGTGACTGAGTGAGTGGGTGACTGAGTGAGTGACTGAGTGATTGGGTGAGTGACTGAATGAGTGCGTGAGTGACTGAGTGGGTGACTGAGTGAGTGACTGAGTGAGTGGGTGTGTGACTGAGTGAGTGTGTGAGTGACTGAGTGAGTGGGTGGGTGACTGAGTGGGTGAGTGACTGAGTGGGTGATTGAGTGACTGAGTGGGTGACTGAGTGGGTGAGTGACTGAGTGGGTGGGTGACTGAGTGAGTGGGTGAGTGAGTGGGTGGGTGGGTGACTGAGTGAGTGAGTGACTAAGTGAGTGAGTGGGTGACTGAGTGAGTGGGTGAGTGACTGAATGAGTGGGAGAGTGACTGAGTGAGTGACTGAGTAAGTGGGTGGGTGAGTGAGTGGGTGAGTGAGTGACTGAGTGAGTGGGTGGGTGACTGAGTGAGTGGGTGAGTGACTGAATGAGTGGGTGAGTGAGTGACTGAGTGAGTGGGTGAGTGACTGAGTGAGTGGGTGGGTGGGTGACTGAGTGAGTGGGTGGGTGACTGAGTGAGTGGGTGAGTGAGTGACTGAGTGAGTGGGTGAGTGACTGAATGAGTGGGTGAGTGACTGAATGAGTGGGTGGGTGACTCAGTGGGTGAGTGACTGAGTGGGTGATTGAGTGACTGAGTGGGTGACTGAGTGGGTGGGTGACTGAGTGAGTGAGTGACTGAGTAAGTGGGTGGGTGAGTGAGTGAGTGGGTGAGTGAGTGGGTGAGTGACTGAGTGAGTGGGTGAGTGACTGAGTGAGTGGGTGAGTGAGTGAGTGACTGAGTGGGTGACTGAGTGAGTGGGTGAGTGACTGAGTGGGTGAGTGACTGAGTGGGTGACTGAGTGAGTGAGTGATTGGGTGAGTGAGTGACTGAGTGGGTGAGTGAGTGACTGAGTGGGTGAGTGGGTGACTGAGTGAGTGGGTGAGTGAGTGACTGAGTGAGGTGGGTGACTGAGTGAGTGGGTGAGTGACTGAATGGGTGACTGAGTGAGTGGGTGAGTGAGTGGGTGGGTGAGTGAGTGAGTGGGTGAGTGAGTGACTGAGTGAGTGGGTGGGTGACTGAGTGAGTGGGTGAGTGACTGAGTGACTGAGTGGGTGACTGAGTGGGTGAGTGGGTGACTAAGTGAGTGGGTGGGTGACTGAGTGAGTGGGTGAGTGACTGAGTGGGTGACTGAGTGGGTGAGTGGGTGACTGAGTGAGTGGGTGAGTGACTGAGTGAGTGGGTGGGTGACTGAGTGAGTGGGTGGGTGACTGAGTGGGTGAGTGACTGAGTGAGTGGGTGACTGAGTTGGTGACTGAGTGAGTGACTGAGTAAGTGGGTGGGTGAGTGAGTGAGTGACTGAGTGGGTGAGTGACTGAGTGAGTGGGTGAGTGACTAAGTGAGTGCGTGAGTGACTGAGTGGATGAGTGGGTGAGTGAGTGAGTGGGTGACTGAGTGAGTGGGTGAGTGAGTGGGTGGGTGAGTGAGTGAGTGGGTGAGTGAGTGACTGAGTGAGTGGGTGGGTGACTGAGTGAGTGGGTGAGTGACTGAGTGACTGAGTGGGTGACTGAGTGGGTGAGTGGGTGACTAAGTGAGTGGGTGGGTGACTGAGTGAGTGGGTGAGTGACTGAGTGGGTGACTGAGTGGGTGAGTGGGTGACTGAGTGAGTGGGTGAGTGACTGAGTGAGTGGGTGGGTGACTGAGTGAGTGGGTGGGTGACTGAGTGGGTGAGTGACTGAGTGAGTGGGTGACTGAGTTGGTGACTGAGTGAGTGACTGAGTAAGTGGGTGGGTGAGTGAGTGAGTGACTGAGTGGGTGAGTGACTGAGTGAGTGGGTGAGTGACTAAGTGAGTGCGTGAGTGACTGAGTGGATGAGTGGGTGAGTGAGTGAGTGGGAGAGTGATGGGTTGTTGATTCAACGCTTAGCCGATCCCACGCGTGGACGATTCTACGGGTTATAGATTCACTCCTTGTTGATTCCACTCAGTATCGATTCCATTCGTCATAGATTCTATGATTTATAGATGCGATTTATTGAACATTTGATTGAAGAATCGATCCGCGCGTGTCTGTACTAGATATCACGGTTATTGGATGTAATTCGATTGTTGGATCGAGTCTCGCCGAATTTGATGCCGTCAGGAATCAAATCGCTTGAGGCTGCAGTCTCCATGGATACGCCGCTCGTGACGTCACCGCAAGATGGCGGCAGAGGAGCAGTGCGGTGAGTGACCTTGGGTGGTGGTGAGGGTTGTGGTGGTGAGGGTTGTGGTGGTGAGGGTTGTGGTGGTGAGGGTTGTGGTGAGTGACCTGGGGTGGTGGTGAGGGTTGTGGTGAGTGACCTGGGGTGGTGGTTAGGGTTGTGGTGGTGAGGGTTGTGGTGGTGAGGGTTGTGGTGGTGAGGGTTGTGATGAGTGACCTGGGGTGGTGGTGAGGGTTGTGGTGGTGAGGGTTGTGGTGGTGAGGGTTGTGGTGAGTGATCTGGGGTGAGGGTGGTGGTGAGGGTTGTGGTGGTGAGGGTTGTGGTGGTGAGGGTTGTGGTGTTGAGGGTTGTGGTGGTGAGGGTTGTGGTGAGTGACCCGGGGTAAGGGTGGTGGTGAGGGTGGTGGTGGTGAGGGTGGTGGTGAGGGGTTGAGGGTGGTGGTGAGGGTGGTGGTGAGTGAGGGTGGTGGTGAGTGACCTGGGGTGAGGGTGGTGGTGGTGAGGGTGGTGGTGAGTGATCTGGGGTGAGGGTGGTGGTGAGGGTGGTGGTGAGGGGTTGAGGGTGGTGGTGAGGGTGGTGGTGAGTGACCTGGGGTGAGGGTGGTGGTGGTGAGGGTGGTGGTGAGTGACGTGGTGGTGACGACGGTGGTGTTGAGGGTGGTGGTGTTGAGGGTGGTGGTGAGGGTGGTGGTGACGGCGGTGGTGGTGAGGGCGGTGGTGGTGAGGGTGGTGGTGAGAGTGGTGGTGGTGAGTGTGGTGGTGAGTGTGGTGCGGGTGGTGAGAGAGGGTGGTGGTAAGTGTGGTGAGGGTGGTGAGTGAGGGTGGTGGTGAGGGGTTGAGGGTGGTGAGTGAGGGTGGTAGTGTGAGGGTGGTGGTGAGGGTGGTGGTGGTGAGGGTGGTGGTGAGGGTGGTGAGTGAGGGTGGTGGTGAGGGGTTGAGGGTGGTGAGTGAGGGTGGTGGTGTTGAGGGTGGTGGTGTTGAGGGTGGGGGTGAGGGTGGTGTTGAGGGTGGTGGTGGTCAGGGTGGTGGTGAGTGTGGTGGTGTTGAGGGTGGTGGCGAGGGTGGTGGTGAGGGTGGTGGTGTTGAGGGTGGTGGTGAGGGTGGTGGTGAGTGTGGTGGTGAGTGTGATGGTGTTGAGGGTGGTGGTGAGGGTGGTGGTGAGGGTGGTGGTGAGTGTGGTGTTGAGGGTGGTGGTGTTGAGGGTGGTGGTGAGGGTGGTGGTGATGGCGGTGGTGGTGAGGGCGGTGGTGGTGGTGGTGAGGGTGGTGGTGAGAGTGGTGGTGGTGAGTGTGGTGGTGAGTGTGGTGAGTGTGGTGAGGGTGGTGAGAGAGGGTGGTGAGAGAGGGTGGTGAGTGAGGGTGGTGGTGGTGGTGGTGAGGGTGGTGGTGAGTGTGGTGAGGGTGGTGAGGGTGGTGGTGAGGGGTTGAGGGTGGTGAGTGAGGGTGGTAGTGGTGACGGTGGTGGTGAGGGTGGTGGTGGTGAGGGTGGTGAGGGTGGTGAGTGAGGGTGGTGGTGAGGGGTTGAGGGTGGTGAGTGAGGGTGGTGGTGTTGAGGGTGGTGATGAGGGTGGTGGTGAGGGTGGTGGTGTTGAGGGTGGTGGTGTTGAGGGTGGTGGTGAGGGTAGTGGTGAGTGTGGTGGTGAGTGTGGTGGTGTTGAGGGTGGTGGTGAGGGTGGTGGTGAGGGTGGTGGTGAGTGTGGTGGTGTTGAGGGTGGTGTTGAGGGTGGTGGTGAGGGTGGTGGTGAGTGTGGTGGTGTTGAGGGTGGTGGTGAGGGTGGTGGTGAGTGTGGTGGTGTTGAGGGTGGTGGTGAGGGTGGTGGTGTGGGTGGTGGTGAGTGTGGTGGTGTTGAGAGTGGTGGTGAGGGTGGTGGTGAGGGTGGTGGTGAGTGTGGTGGTATTGAGGGTGGTGGTGTTGAGGGTGGTGGTGAGGGTACTGGTGAGTGTGGTGGTGAGTGTGGTGGTGTTGAGGGTGGTGGTGAGGGTGGTGGTGAGTGTGGTGGTGTTGAGGGTGGTGGTGAGGGTGGTGGTGAGTGTGGTGGTGTTGAGGGTGGTGGTGAGGGTGGTGGTGAGGGTGGTGGTGAGTGTGGTGGTGTTGAGGGTGGTGGTGAGGGTGCTATTCGCTAACACCCATTAGGAAGCCACTGGAGCTTATCCCCTTTAAATCGAGAACGGCGTTTTGTGTGAAGTTCCTTGTCCCACCCCGCACCTCCAATTAGCATGGCTGGCTATGTACGGTGCGATAGAAGTTCAACATACATACAGACTCACACAGAGACCCACAGACTCACACAGAGACCCACAGACTCACACAGAGACCCACAGACTCACATAGAGACCCACAGACTCACACAGAGACCCATAGACTCACACAGAGACTCACAGACTCACTCAGAGACCTGCAGACTCACTCAGAGACAGACAGACTCACACAGAGACCCACAGACTCACACAGACCCATAGACTCACACAGAGACCCATAGACTCACACAGAGACCCATAGACTCACACAGAGACCCATAGACTCACACAGAGACCCACAGACTCACACAGAGACCCACAGACTCACACAGAGACCCACAAACACACACAGGGACCCATAGACTCACACAGAGACTCACAGACTCACACAGAGACCCACAGACTCACACAGAGACCCATAAACTCACTTAGAGACCCGCAGACTCACACAGAGACCCATACACTCACACAGAGACCCATAGACTCACACAGAGACCCACAGATTCACACATAGACACATAGACTCACACAGACACATAGACTCACACAGAGACCCACAGATTCACACATAGACACATAGACTCACACAGAGACCCATAAACTCACTTAGAGACCCGCAGACTCACACAGAGACCCATACACTCACACAGAGACCCATAGACTCACACAGAGACCCACAGATTCACACATAGACACATAGACTCACACAGACACATAGACTCACACAGAGACCCACAGATTCACACATAGACACATAGACTCACACAGACACATAGACTCACACAGAGACACATAGAATTACACAGAGACCCATAGACTCACACAGAGACTCACAGACTCACACAAAGACCCATAGACTCACACAGAGACCCATAGACTCACACATAGACACATAGGCTCACACAGAGAAACATAGAATTACACAGAGACCCATAGACTCACACAGAGAACCACAGACTCACACAGAGAGCCACAGACTCACACAGAGACTCACAGACTCACACAGAGACTCACAGACTCAGACAGAGATCCATAGACTCACACAGAGATACAGTACACGCAGTACACACGCAGTACACACAGTACACACAGAGTACACAGCACACACACACACACAGTACACAGTACGCACACACAGTACACACACAGTATATACACACACAGTACATACACACACAGTACATACACACAGTACACACACACACAGTACACACAGTACACACACACAGTACACACACAGTATACACACAGTACACACACAGTACACACACACAGTACACAGTACACACACACAGTACACACACAGTACACACACAGTACACACACGGTACACAGTACACACACAGTACACACACGGTACACAGTACACACACACACAGTACGCACACACAGTACACACACATAGTACACACAGTACACACACACAGTACACACACGGTACACAGTACACACAGTACACACACACACACAGTACACACACACAGTACACACAGTATACACAGTACACACACACAGTACACACACACAGTGCACACACACAGTACACACACGGTACACAGTACACACACACAGTACACGCACAGTATATACACACAGTACACACACACCCAGTACATACACACAGTACACACACACAGTACACACAGTACACACACACAGTACACACACAGTATACACACAGTACACACACACAGTACACACACAGTACACAGTACACACACACAATACACACACAGTACACACACATTAGTACACACACGGTACACAGTACACACACGGTACACACACGGTACACAGTACACACAGTACACACACAGTACACACACACAGTACACACACACAGTACACACACACACACTACACGCACGGTACACAGTACACACAGTACACACGGTACACAGTACACACACGCAGTACACACACACAGTACACACAGTACACACACACAGTACACACACGGTACACAGGACACAGTACACACACACAGTACACACAGTACACACACACAGTACACACACACAGTACACACAGTACACACACAGTACACGCACACAGTACACACACGCACACAGTACACACACGCACACAGTGCACACACAGAGTACACACACACAGTACACACACAGTACACACACACAGTACACACACAGTACACACACACAGTACACACACACAGTACACACACACGGTACACAGTACACACACAGTATACACACAGTACATACACACACAGTACATACACACACAGTACACACACACAGTACACACAGTACACACACACAGTACACACACAGTATACACACAATACACACACAGTACACACACACAGTACACAGTACACACACACACAGTACACACACACAGTACACACCCAGTTCACACAGTTCACACACACAGTACACACACAATACACACACATTAGTACACACACGGTACACAGTACACACACAGTACACACACACAGTACACACCCAGTTCACACACAGTTCACACACACAGTACACACACAGTACACACACACATTAGTACACACACGGTACACAGTACACACACAGTACACACACACAGTACACACAGTACACACACACACAGTACACACACACACAGTACACACAGTACACACACAGTACACACACACAGTGCACACAGTACACACACACAGTACACACACAGTACACACACACAGTACACACACACACACACAGTACACACAGTACACAGCAGCACCATGCCCATCAGTGTCTTCCAGGCCCCGCGAGTGATCTTTGCCCTGTTGACGTCACTGTCTGCCCCCCCTGTTGACGTCACTGTCTGCCCCCCCTGTTGACGTCACTGTCTGCCCCCCCCCCCCCCGCGTTGTCCACCGCAGTCGTTTGCTCGAGCGACGGGGCCAGCGACGTGGAGATGTTCGCGTTCAGCGAAGCGACGTGAGTGTGTGTACGTGTGTGTGTGTACGTGAGTACGTGTGTGTGTACGTGTGTGTGTGTACGTGTGTGTACGTGAATACGTGTGTGTGTGTACGTGTGTGTGTGTGTACGTGTGTGTGTGTATGTGTGTGTGTACGTGTGTGTGTACGTGTGTGTACGTGAGTACGTGTGTGTGTGCGTGTGTACATGACTGTGTGTACGTGTGTGTGTGTGTACGTGTGTGTGCGTGTGTGTGTGTCCGTTTGTGTGTGTACGTGTGTGTGTGTACGTGTGTGTGTGTGTGTGTACGTGTGTGTGTGGTACCGGATGGGCAACTCTGTCGTGGACAGTGCTGTGGGGGGAGGTCCAATTTTGATTGGCTCCTCCCCTCATGGCATATGTGTCCAGCACAGCGGCTAAACGGGGGCTCTGGACGGGTGCGAGGGCTGGTAACCCCTCCACCTTCAATTAATTACCACTAAACCACGAGTTAAACTGAAATATGTAACTAATAAGCTTGTGCCGGAGGCCCCGGGGGGCCATGCGTCTATGACGTCTCCTGGCCAAACCCCAATTTGCGGAGCCAGGAGATTGAATATCTACCCTCGGGGCTCATCCAGAAACAACAAAAAGCCACTACGGGTGGCCACGTGGAATGTTCGAACGCTTACTGCGGAGGAGAGGCTGCCACTCCTCTGTCGGGAGCTGGACCGGTACCGCCTGGATCTGTGTGGCATTCACGAGGTCCGGTGGACCGGCTCTGGCTCCTGCCACCATGAGGGGTGGACAGTCCTCTACTCGGGGCAGCAGACTGCCAAACAACAGGGTGTGGCTCTTCTTTTGAACAAAAGAATGAAGGGGGTGTGGGAGCGTGGCGGTGAGGTGTGGGAAGCTGTAAGTCCCAGGCTACTTTGGGCTCGCCTTCCCATAAACCGGAGGCGAGGAATGGTGGTCGTGGTTACTTATGCCCCCACCGAAGATGAGTGACGGACCAGCGGATGCGAGCCCATGTCCTTGACACCAGGACCTACCGTGGAGCTGATGTGCCCTCTGATCATCGACTAGTCATCTGTAAGATGCGCCTGCCATTCTTCCACTCCGGTGGTGGGTGTACACCCAGGACCCCATTCCAACCTAAAGTGGCCTGGTCTCAGTTATCTGATGAAAGTTGCAAGCGAGAATTTCATCATCGCTTGCGGCTGGGATTGACATCGTCCCCGACTCCTGATGTCGAGGGTAAATGGGCGAGGTTTAGGACTGTGACTCATGCAGCTGTAATGGCTGCTTTGGGTATGCGGTCCAGACCTCCCCAGAGACCCTTGCTGACAGAGGAGGTGTTCAGGATGGTTGAGAAAAAGCGACAGGCCCACTGTCATCGGCTACAGAATCCCACATCAGAGAATGAGGAGGCTTACCGCAGCCTTCGCTCGAAGGTTCGGAGAGCCGTGAGGCGCTGCAAGGATGGGTGGTGGTCGCGGGTTGTTGAGGAGATGGAGTCTGCCACAGTGGCCCGTGATCACAAATCACTATTTAACTCCATCATCAAAAAAGTAATCTGCAGCACCACACCTATTACCATCATTAGGGGAAAAAACGGTGACCCAATCTCCGACCCCCAGGAACAGGTTTGCAGATTTGCTGAGCATTTCTGTGAGGTCCTGGGGGAGGGAAAATCCCTCAGCCAGGAAAACATCGTGGCACAAAGTGAGGATGACCCTGCTGAGGCTGCGGTGCCTCAAATATTGGAAGAAGTCACCCCCTGTGAGTGGCTGGCTGAGGTGCCATCTGTTGAGGAAGTACTGAAGGCGATCCGGAGTCTGAGACCAGGAAAGGCAGCGGGCAGAGATGATCTCCCAAGCGAAATGCTGAGGGAGGGCGGCGTTTGTGCACAGACTGCTCTATATGACATCATAACAACAGTCTGGACCACTGGACGGGTTCTGCAGGATTGGATGGATGCCCTGGTGGTCCCCCTTTTTAAGAAGGGGGACTGCACAGACTGTAACAACTACAGGGGCATCTCACTCCTCAGTGTGCCGGGAAAGGTCCTGGCAAGGATTATTCAGCATCGCCTTGCCAGGCACGCTGAGGAGAGGCTTGCGGAGCCCCAATGCGGTTTCAGGAAAGGGCGGTCCTGCACAGATGCCATATTTTCTGTCCGTCTGCTACAGCAGAGGTGTAGGGAATTCCAACAAGACCTACATCTCTGCTTTACTGACCTGGTCAAGGCCTATGATACCATCAGTAGGCCTGGGCTCTGGGTTGTTCTTCGTGCTTTTGGAGTACCTGACCCTCTGCTCACGATCATTAAGGACCTTCATGATGGTGAGCGGGCCCGGGTAAAACTACGTGGCCGGGAGTCAGAGCTATTCCCTGTTAACCTTGGGGTGCGACAGGGATGTCCTCTGGCTCCCACATTATTTAACATCTATTTTGACGACGTAGTTCGTGAAGCCTTCAATAGCTGTACCGGGGGAATCTCCATATGGTAAATATATAATGGGAGGCTGATCGACGCCCGGGTGCGGTCAAGGGATGGCTCCCTATTGCTCAACCACGTTATGTATGCTGATGATTTGGTAATAGCTGCACATTCGGAGGAGGAGTTGGAGACGCTGCTGCTGAGACTGGAGCATGCCACTAAGAGGTGGGGCCTTACCATCAGCCCCACCAAAACTAAGCACCTGCCTGGGTATTTTGTACCATCGGACACTCCACCCCCACAACTCCCAATCGGTGATGGGGCAGTTGTGGAGAGAGTGGAGAGTTTCCCATACCTGGGCAGTGTGCTTATGACTGGCTCCAGTTTAACAGCAGAGGTCTCACTCCGAATCAGTCGAGCGGCAATATCTTTTCATCGGTTGAGTAACGCTGTGTGGAAGCTACCTGGTCTGTCGCTCCGCACTAAGCTTCAGGTCTTCTCGGCCACGGTCATTCCCTCCCTTCTCTACGCTTGCGAAACGTGGACCCCCCTAATGGAACATCTTCGCCGGTTAGAAACATTTAGGCTGACCTGCCTACGATCCATCCTGGGTTTAACCAGACTGGATTGTGTGAGGAGCTCACAAATCCTTGAAAGATCTGGGCAGGGTCCCATCGGTGAGCTCCTCCGGCAGGCAAGGCTGCGATGGCTGGGTCATGTAGCCCGCATGCCCAGCCAACGCATGCCGAAACAGCTTTTGTTTGGCCGGATTGAGGGGGCTAAGCGGGCGCGGCACGGGCTAGAGAAGAGATGGAGTGATGTGGTACAGGAGGACGTGGAGCTGAGTGGACTTGCCGATGACTGGTACCAGCGGTGTCAAGATCGGCCTCTGTGGAGGAGGCTCGTGAAGGATGCTACTGTGCAGTTGGAGGCAGTCGCCCTCCAACAACAACGGAGGGCGGAGGAGCGACGCTCAGAACAACGAGCGGAGCGCCGGGTAGCTAAAGCACAGCAGGTTGGCACAGTAGGGGGCACAGGTGGTGCATCAGCCAGTCATCTCAGTCAGTCGACCCGTGGCACCTGGGTCTGCCCCGTGACCTCCTGCCAGCGGGCGTTCGACACTTCACGTGGCCTCAGGGTGCACATAGCCTGGCACAAGCGTCGTGGTGACGTCACCGCCACTTAGTGGCGAATGGCGGTTGTTGTATGTGTTTGTGGGTACGTGTGTGTGTGTGTGTACGTGAGTACGTGTGTGTGTATGTGAGTGTGTGTGTGTGTATGTGAGTATGTGTGTGTGTGTACGTGAGTGTATGTGTGTGTGTGTACGTGAGTGTATGTGTGTGTGTGTACGTGAGTACGTGTGTGTGTGCGATCGTTGTTGTCATCGTTGTCTACCCTGGAGGAGGAATCCGATGAGCTCTAAAGTTTCCTTGTCACTCGGTCAACCACAGTCACCCTCAGTCAACCACAGTCACCCTCAGTCAACCACGGTCACCCTCAGTCAGCTACAGTCACCCTCAGTCAACCACAGTCAACCACATTCATCCACAGTCAGCCACGGTCAGCCACGGTCAACCACGGTCAGCCACAGTCAACCACAGTCAGCCACAGTCAACAACAGTCACCCTCAGTCAACCACAGTCAGCCACGGTCAGCCACAGTCAACCACGGTCAACCACAGTCAACCACAGTCAGCCACAGTCAACCACAGTTAGCCACAGTCAGCCACAGTCAACCACAGTCAGCCACAGTCAACCACAGTTAGCCACAGTCAGCCACAGTCAACCTCGGTCAACCTCAGTCAACCTTGGTCTATCACGGTCTACCTCGGTCTACCTCGGTCAACCTCGGTCAACCTTGGTCAACCACGGTCAACCACGGTCAACCTCTGTCAACCACGGTCAACCTCGGTCAACCTCCGTCAACCTTGGTCAACCACGGTCAACCTCGGTCTACCACGGTCAACCACGGTCAACCACGGTCAACCTCGGTCAACCTCGGTCAACCACGGTCTATCACGGTCAACCTCGGTCAACCTCAGTCAACCTCGGTCAACCACGGTCTATCACGGTCAACCTCGGTCAACCTCGGTCAACCTCGGTCTATCACGGTCAACCTTGGTCTATCACGGTCAACCTCGGTCAACCACGGTCAACCACGGTCAACCTCGGTCAACCACGGTCAACCTCGGTCTATCACGGTCAACCTTGGTCAACCTCGGTCTATCACGGTCAACCTCGGTCTATCACGGTCAACCTCGGTCAACCTCGGTCTATCACGGTCAACCTCGGTCTATCACGGTCAACCTCGGTCAACCACGGTCAACCACGGTCTACCTCGGTCAACCACGGTCAACCTCGGTCAACCTCGGTCTATCACGGTCAACCTCGGTCTATCACGGTCAACCTCGGTCAACCTCGGTCTATCACGGTCAACCTTGGTCAACCTCGGTCTATCACGGTCAACCTCGGTCTATCACGGTCAACCTTGGTCAACCTCGGTCTATCAC
The DNA here is from genome assembly GCF_048934315.1 of Petromyzon marinus. Classification (NCBI taxonomy): domain Eukaryota; kingdom Metazoa; phylum Chordata; class Hyperoartia; order Petromyzontiformes; family Petromyzontidae; genus Petromyzon; species Petromyzon marinus. The sequence continues at coordinate 1,229,802 of NW_027422996.1, read as the reverse complement.
GGTCAACCTCGGTCTATCACGGTCAACCTCGGTCTATCACGGTCAACCTCGGTCAACCTCGGTCTATCACGGTCAACCTCGGTCTATCACGGTCAACCTTGGTCAACCTCGGTCTATCACGGTCAACCTCGGTCTATCACGGTCAACCTTGGTCAACCTCGGTCTATCACGGTCAACCTCGGTCTATCACGGTCAACCTCGGTCAACCTCGGTCTATCACGGTCAACCTTGGTCAACCTCGGTCTATCACGGTCAACCTCGGTCTATCACGGTCAACCTTGGTCAACCTCGGTCTATCACGGTCAACCTCGGTCTATCACGGTCAACCTTGGTCAACCTCGGTCTATCACGGTCAACCTCGGTCTATCACGGTCAACCTCGGTCAACCTCGGTCTATCACGGTCAACCTTGGTCAACCTCGGTCTATCACGGTCAACCTTGGTCTATCACGGTCAACCTTGGTCAACCTCGGTCTATCACGGTCAACCTCGGTCTATCACGGTCAACCTTGGTCAACCTCGGTCTATCACGGTCAACCTCGGTCTATCACGGTCAACCACGGTCAACCTCGGTCTATCACGGTCAACCTTGGTCAACCTCGGTCTATCACGGTCAACCTCGGTCTATCACGGTCAACCTCGGTCAACCACGGTCAACCTCGGTCAACCTCGGTCAACCACGGTCAACCTCGGTCAACCACAGTCAACCTCGGTCTATCACGGTCTACCTCGGTCAACCTCGGTCAACCTCGGTCAACCAAAGTCAACCTCGGTTTATCACGGTCTATCACGGTCTATCACGGTCTACCTTGGTCAACCACGGTCAACCTCGGTCAACCTCGGTCAACCTCGGTCCGGCGCAACAGGGGAATTGGGGGATGCGGGTTTAATGGGGCACGGTGGTGGCTATGAGATGTTAACTACCTCGCCTGGTGTACAGGAGGTCGTGGGTTCGATCCCGACCCTCACGCCTGCTGGATATTTGGAGTTTGCGTGTGGCTAGGAGATGTTAACTACCTTGCCTGGTATACAGGAGGTCGTGGGTTCGATCCCGACCCTCACGCCTGCTGGATATTTGGAGTTTGCGTGTGGCTAGGAGATGTTAACTACCTCGCCTGGTATACAGGAGGTCGTGGGTTCGATCCCGACCCTCGCGCCTGCTGGATATTTGGAGTTTGCGTGTGGCTAGGAGATGTTAACTACCTCGCCTGGTGTACAGGAGGTCGTGGCTTCGATCGCGACCCTGACGCCTGCTGCTGTATATTTGGAGTCTGCTCTCTCCCCGTGTTCACTGTGCGGATTTTCCTCCGGGTCCTCCGGTTTTTCCCCCAACGCATTTCGAATCAACACCATCACGCGTTCAACAGTATTCGGCTGCTGTAAGTGTCCACGCGATAACCACCCGCTTAGTTTTAATCCGTGGCCAGGGCGCCTCTGAATGAGAGCTAATGGCACAGTGGGCCTCACCCGGTCAAATAAAGGCAATGACAGTGAACACCTCGGATGGCGAGCTATGATCCGTTCCGGAAACGTGTTCGTCACCCAAGGCAATCGCGCATCCAAGCCCCCGCACATCGGCTGTGATCACGTGACGCTCGGCGGTGCAACGCGTCTACACGTCCACTACTCGTATCGCTAAGACCCTCGCTCGTGTATCAAATTAATATTTATTTAAAGATGTTGCTGCTCTCGCGAAACACTCACAGAGCAAGCCACTCGCAGCTCACAAAGGTTTTTACCTTGCAGTTACTTTGGTTCTGCCTGCTAAGGCCACACGGGGGATCTCCGTCTTTGTGTGCGTGCCGCAGGCCGGACTCCGTGGACGCGTCCTTCGACCTGGTCATCGGCCACCTGGAGGAAATCATCATGGGTAGCGTTGCAGCGTCCCCTCCCTCCGTGTCGTTCGTCCCTCCGTCCGTGTCGTCTGCCCTTCTGTCTGTGTCGTCTGTCCATCTGTCTGTGTCGTCTGTCCATCTGTCTGTGTCGTCTGTCCATCTGTGTCGTCTGTCCCTCCCTGTGTGTCGTCTGTCCCTGTGTGTCGTCTGTCCCTCCCTCTGTGTCGTCTGTCCCTCTGTGTCTTCTATCCCTCCCTGTGTGTCGTCTGTCCCTGTGTGTCGTCTGTCCCTGTGTGTCGTCTGTCCCTCCCTGTGTGTCGTCTGTCCCTGTGTGTCGTCTGTCCCTCCCTGTGTGTCGTCTGTCGCTCCCTCTGTGTCGTCTGTCCCTCCGTCCGTTTGTCTTCAGCGGCTGTCCTGATGCTCAGCGTGGAGCGGAGGGTGGAGGAGGTTGCGGCGGTGACGGTGGTGACGGCGGTGACGGTGGTGACGGCGGTGACGGTGGTGACGCGTGGTGACGGTGGTGACGGTGGTGGTGGTGACGGTGGTGACGGTGGTGACGGTGGTGGTGGTGACGCGTGGTGACGGCGGTGACGGTGGTGGTGGTGACGGTGGTGACGGTGGTGACGGCGGTGATGCGCGGTGACGGCGGTGACGGCAGTGACGGTGGTGGTGGTGGTGACGCGCGGTGACGGTGGTGACGGTGGTGACGGTGGTGACGGCGGTGACGGTGGTGACGGTGGTGACGGTGGTGACGCGCGGTGACGGTGGTGACGGTGGTGACGCGCGGTGACGGTGGTGACGGTGGTGACGCGCGGTGACGGTGGTGACGCGCGGTGACGGTGGTGACGGTGGTGACGGTGGTGACGCGCGGTGACGGTGGTGACGGTGGTGACGGTGGTGACGGCGGTGACGGTGGTGACGGTGGTGACGGTGGTGACGCGCGGTGACGGTGGTGACGGTGGTGACGGTGGTGATGGTGGTGACGGTGGTGACGCGCGGTGACGGTGGTGACGGTGGTGACGGTGGTGACGCGCGGTGACGGTGGTGACGGCGGTGACGGTGGTGACGGTGGTGACGGTGGTGACGCGCGGTGACGGTGGTGACGGTGGTGACGGTGGTGATGGCGGTGACGGTGGTGACGGTGGTGACGGTGGTGACGGTGGTGACGCGCGGTGACGGTGGTGACGGTGGTGACGCACGGTGACGGCGGTGACGGCGTTGACGGTGGTGACTGCTGTGATGGCCGTGGTGACGCGCGGTGACGGCGGTGAAGATTATTTAGATAAATTCTCCACGCGATGATCCGCTACCTTGAGGCCATCATTTGAGTGGCCATGTGGCTGCGGCGAAAAGAGGCCCGTAGCTCGGTGGGCTTTACCTGGCCACGTCAAATGGCTTCGTGTTATTTCTGTACTTTTTGTTGTTGTTGGTGATGTGCTCACCTCTCCTGCGCTTGGAACTCCTGTCGTGTGCTTCTGTTGCATTGTCCGTTTACCGTAACGTTCTGGCCCTGCTGGACATCTGTTTTATAAAATATATATAAAGAAGAGCTTTATAGCTCATCGGATTCCTCCCGTATGAATTAATATTTCTATTCAGAGTATTTGCGGCCTCAAATGAGTACCTGCTGCGGTGTGTAAACATCGCCACTGGGGAGACAAAGGCGGCCGGGCGTGGTGCTGGCCACCCACCCCCTCATGTACCATTCCGGCCTTCATAGGTGCTGCTCACTAACAGCGCTTGCCCCTACAGTCTGTTACAGGCCACACGGGGGATCTTTGTCTTTGGTGATGGCAATGATGGTCCAGCAGCGAACATGGCAGTCCTGGTTCTCGGTTTAGAGGCGAGGTTGCGGTGACTCACTCTGTGATAGTGGTGGTGGCGGTGGTGATGACAGTATTTGTGATGGTGGTGGCTATGGTAATGATTCTGTGATAGTGGTGGTGGTGATGACAGTATTTGTGATGGTGGTGGTATGGTAATGATTCTGTGATAGTGGTGGTGGCGGTGGTGATGAGAGTATTTGTGATGGTGGTGGTGGTATGGTAATGATTCTGTGATAGTGGTGGTGGCGGTGGTGATGACAGTATTTGTGATGGTGGTGGTGATATGGTAATGATTCTGTGATAGTGGTGGTGGTGATGACAGTTTTGTGATGGTGGTGGTATGGTAATGATTCTGTGATAGTGGTGGTGGTGGTGGTGATGACAGTATTTGTGATGGTGGTGGTGGTATGGTAATGATTCTGTGATAGTGGTGGTGGTGATGGTGATGACAGTATTTGTGATGGTGGTATGGTAATTATTCTGTGATAGTGGTGATGGTGATGACAGTATTTGCAATGGCGGTGGCGGTGGCTATGGTAAAGTATTTGCGATGGCGGTGGTGGCTATGGTAATGATGACGGCACTGGCCGTGGATAGTCCTGGCGTGGAGAGGAGCTTGCGAGGACTCAGCGAGTCGTGTTTCACCGTATATTCTTTTCTACCCCCCCCGCCCCCCCCTGCCCCCCCCCTGCCCCCCCCTGTCCCCCATGCGTGGCACTGGGCAGATGGAGGCTTCCAGGAGATGCAGCGTAGATTCATGGACGAGAACTACCGCGAGTTTGAGGACACGGAGGAGAACAAACTCAGCTACACACAGATCTTCCACCAATACGTACTACGCCGCATACACAACAACAACAACCGCCATTCGCCACTAAGTGGCGGTGATGTCACCACGGCGCTTGTGCCAGGCTATGTGCACCCTGAGGCCACGTGAAGTGTCGAACGCCCGTTGGCAGGAGGTCACGGGGCAGACCCAGGTGCCACGGGTCGACTGACTGAGATGACTGGCTGATGCACCACCTGTGCCCCCTACTGTGCCAACCCGCTGTGCTTCAGCCACCCGGCGCTCCGCTCGTTGTTGTGAGCGTCGCTCCTCCGCCCTCCGTTGTTGGAGGGCGACTACCTCCAACTGCCCAGTAGCGTCCTTCATGAGCCTCCTCCACAGAGGCCGATCTTGACACCGCTGGTACCAGTCATCGGCAAGTCCACTCAGCTCCACGTCCTTCTGTACCACATCACTCCATCTCTTCTCTAGCCCGAGCCGCGCCCGTTTAGCCCCCTCGATCCGGCCGAACAAAAGCTGTTTCGGCATGCGGTGGCTGGGCATGCGGGCTACATGACCCACCCATCGCAGCCTTGCCCGCCGGAGGAGCTCACCGATGGGACCTTGCCCAGATCTTTCAAGGATTTGTGAGCTCCTCACACAATCCAGTCTGGTTAAACCCAGGATGGATCGTAGGCAGGCCAGCCTAAATGTTTCTAACCGGCGAAGATGTTCCATTAGGGGGGTCCACGTTTCGCAAGCGTAGAGAAGGGAGGGAATGACCGTGGCCAAGAAGACCTGAAGCTTAGTGCGGAGCGACAGACCAGGTAGCTTCCACACAGCGTTACGCAACCGATGAAAAGATATTGCCGCTCGACTGATTCGTAGTGAGACCTCTGCTGTTAAACTGGAGCCGGTCATAAGCACACTGCCCAGGTATGGGAAACTCTCCACTCTCTCTACAACTGCCCCATCACCGATTGGGAGTTGTGGGGGTGGAGTGTCCGTTGGTACAAAATACCCAGGCAGGTGCTTAGTTTTGGTGGGGCTGATGGTAAGGCTCCACCTCTTAGTGGCACGCTCCAGTCTCAGCAGCAGCGTCTCCAACTCCTCCTCTGACTGAGCAGCTATTACCAAATCATCAGCATACATAACGTGGTTGAGCAATAGGGAGCCATCCCTTGACCGCACCCGGGCATCGATCAGAATCAGAAATCAGAATCAGAAAGGGTTTTATTCGCCATGAAAGTTCACACCGACACGGAATTTACTTTGGCAGGATGGTGCATACATTCAACATATAGGAATCTAAAATCTTAAATAAGTTTTAAACAAGTCTTACTATAATAATAAGGGTTAAAAGTCTAACTAACACCAAGGGGCTGAAGTATATAAAATTGAATAAATATCGAATATAAAATAGCTTTAAGATATAATTTAAAAAAATACAAATAGGTTAACATAGTTAATATCGGCAAGGTGTCGTTATGTAGATAAAATGTTAAAATCCGTGTAAGCCCTTTGCCTTGTTTAACAGGCCAGCAGCAGATGGGAAGAAACTGTTTTTTTGGCGTGAGGTTTTGGTCCTGATGGACCGAAGCCTTCTGCCGGAGGGGAGTAGCTGAAACAGAGAGTGTCCAGGGTGGGAGGAATCGGCCATAATCTTCCTCGCTCGCCTCATGGTCCTTGTCGTGTGCAGGTCCTCGAGGGTTGGTAGATTGCAGGCAATTACCTTCTCAGCAGTGTGGATGATACGCTGCAGTCTGCTCTTGTCCTTGGCAGTGGCAGAAGCGTACCAGACGGTTATGGAGGAGATGAGGATGGATTCAATGATCGCTGTATAGAATTGCACCATCATTGTCTTTGGCAGGTTGAATTTCTTCAGCTGCCGTAGAAAGTACATCCTCTGTTGAGCTCTCTTGGTGAGGGAGCTGATGTTCAGTTCCCACTTGAGGTCCTGGGAGAGAATAGTGCCCAGGAAGCGGAAGGACTCTACAATTTTGACTGGGGAGTCTAACAGGGTGATGGGGGTGAGGGGGGCTGTATTCTTCCTGAAGTCTACAACCATCTCAACTGTCTTTAGAGCATTTAGCTCTAAGTTGTTCTGGCTACACCAGGTCACCAGGTTGTCAGCTTCCCACCTATAGTCAGACTCATCCCCACCAGAGATCAGCCCAATGAGGGTGGTGTCGTCCGCAAACTTCAAGAGTTTGACGGACAGATGATTGGACGTGCAGCTGTTGGTATACAGGGAGAAGAGCAGTGGGGAAAGGACGCAGCCCTGAGGAGTTCCGGTGCTGATGGACCTGGAGTCAGAGATTTGTGTTCCCAGCTTAACGCACTGTTTCCTGTCAGACAGGAAGTCTGTGATCCATTTACAGGTGGTGTAGGGCACGTTCAGCTGGAAGAGCTTGTCCTGAAGCAGGGCAGGGATGATGGTGTTGAAGGCAGAGCTGAAGTCCACAAACAGGATCCTGGCGTAGGATGCTGGGGCGTCCAGATGCTGTAGGGTGAAGTGGAGGGCCATGTTAACTGCGTCATCCACAGACCTGTTGGCTCTGTAGGCAAACTGAAGGGGGTCCAGGAGAGGGTCTGTGATGGCTTTGAGGTGTGCCAGGACCAGGCGCTCAAAAGACTTCATTACCACAGATGTAAGGGCGACCGGTCTGTAATCATTTCGTCCTGTTGGCCTTAGCTTTTTGGGCACAGGGATGATGGTGGAGGACTTGAAACAGGCTGGTACATGGCATGTCTCCAGGGAGGTGTTAAAGATGTTGGTGAACACCGGAGACAGCTGGTCAGCGCAGTGCCTGAGGGTGGCTGGAGAGACAGAGTCCGACCCGGCTGCTTTGCGTGGATTCTGCCTCTTGAAAAGTCTATTAACTTCTCCCTCCTGAAAGGAAAGAATCGTCTCTGTAGTATGGGTGGGGGGTGGGGCCTGTTGGGTGGGAAGGGGTGGTTCAGGACAGTCCAATTGTCTTTCAAATCTACAGTAGAACTCGTTCAGGTCGTTGGCTAGGCGGGAGTCGTTAGTGGTGTGGGGGGCTCTGGGTTTGTAGTTGGTGATCTGCCTGAGCCCTCTCCAGACAGAAGCAGCGTCGTTAGTAGAGAACTGGTGTTTTAGTCTCTCTGAGTACAGTCGTTTAGCCTCTCTCACCGCTTTGCTAAACCTGTTCTTCGACTCCTTGAATCTGTCTCTATCCCCACTCCTAAACGCTTCCTCTTTCTCCAACCTCAACCTTCTGAGCTTTGCTGAGAACCAGGGCTTATTGTTATTAAAGTTCACCCTGGTACGTGTTGGGATACAGCAGTCCTCACAGAAGCTGATGTAGGACGTCACAGCCTCTGTGAGTTCATCCAGACTATTGGTAGCAGTCGTGAACATATCCCAGTCAGTACAGTCTAAGCACGCCCGCAAATCTTCCACAGCCTCACTGGTCCACTGTTTAGATGTCCTCACAGCAGGTTTACAGTGTTTTAGTTTCTGCCTGTATGCAGGAATCAGGTGGACCATGGCATGGTCAGAGTGTCCTAATGCTGCTCGGGGGACGGCGTGGTAGGCTCTACTGACTGTAGTGTAGCAGTGATCCAGAGTGTTCCCTTCTCTGGTTGCGCATTTAATGAATTGTATGTATTTGGGGAGTTCGTGGCTGAGATTACCTTTGTTAAAGTCGCCAAGTACGATAACCAACGAATCTGGATTTGCTCGCTCCACACTCAGAATCTGATCGGCGAGCATGCGTTGGGCCTTTTTAACCTGAGGACAAGGCGGCAAATAAACTCCGATCAGCCTCCCATTATATCTGTACCATATGGAGATTCCCCCGGTACAGCTATTGAAGGCTTCACGAACTACGTGGTCAAAATAGATGTTAAATAATGTGGGAGCCATAGACATCCCTGTCGCACCCCAAGGTGTACAGGGAATGGCTCTGACTCCCGGCCACGTAGTTTTACCCGGGCCCGCTCACCATCATGAAGGCCCTTAATGATCGTGAGCAGAGGGTCAGGTACTCCAAAAGCACGAAGAACGACCCAGAGCCCAGGACTACTGATGCGCACACACATGCACACACATACACACGCACACACACACGCACACACACGTATACACATACGCACTTGCGCACGTACGCATGTACGTGCACACACACGCACACACACACATATACACACACATACACACGCACACACACACGCCTTGTGTGGGGTGGGGTGGAATTGTGTTGAGTTGGGTGGAGTTGAGTTGGGTGGAGTTGAGTTGGGTGGAGTTGTGTTGGGTGGAGTTGTGTTGAGTTGGGTGGAGTTGAGTTGAGTTGTGTTGAGTTGGGTGGAGTTGTGATGAGTTGAGTTGGGTGGAGTTGATTTGGGTGGAGTTGAGTTGGGTGGAGTTGTGTTGAGTTGGTGGAGTTGTGTTGAGTTGAGTTGTGTTGAGTTGAGTTGGGTGGAGTTGATTTGGGTGGAGTTGAGTTGGGTAGAGTTGTGTTGAGTTGGGTGGAGTTGAGTTGAGTTGGGTGGAGTTGTGTTGAGTTGAGTTGGGTGGAGTTGAGTGGAGTTGAGTTGAGTTGGGTGGAGTTGAGTGGAGTTGAGTTGAGTTGGGTGGAGTTGAATTGGGGTGGAGTTGAGTTGTGTTGGGTGGAGTTGAGTTGGGTGGAGTTGAGTTGGGTGGAGTTGAGTTGAGTTGAGTTGGGTGGAGTTGTGTTTGGTGGAGTTGAGTTGGGTGGAGTTGAGTTGGGTGGAGTTGTGTTGAGTTGGGTGGAGTTGAGTTGAGTGGAGTTGAGTGGAGTGGAGTTGGGTGGAGTTGTGTTGAGTGAGTTGCGTTGTGTTGAGTTGGGTGGAATTGAGTGGAGTTGTGTGGAGTTGAGTTGTGTTGAGTTGAGTTGGGTGGAGTTGTGTTGGGTGGAGTTGAGTTGAGTTGAGTTGGGTGGAGTTGTGTTGAGTTGGGTGGAGTTGAGTTGGGTGGAGTTGAGTTGGGGTGGAGTTGAGTTGTGTTGGGTGGAGTTGAGTTGTGTTGGGTGGAGTTGAGTTGGGTGGAGTTGAGTTGGGGTGGAGTTGAGTTGTGTTGGGTGGAGTTGAGTTGTGTTGGGTGGAGTTGAGTTGGGTGGAGTTGTGTTGAGTGGAGTTGTGTTGGGTGGAGTTGAGTTGAGTGGAGTTGAGTGGAGTGGAGTTGAGTTGTGTTGAGTTGGGTGGAGTTGAGTTGAGTTGGGTGGAGTTGTGTTGTGTTGAGTTGGGTGGAGTTGAGTTGGGTGGAGTTGAGTTGGGGTGGAGTTGAGTTGTGTTGGGTGGAGTTGAGTTGGGTGGAGTTGAGTTGAGTGCAGTGGAGTTGAGTTGTGTTGGGTGGAGTTGAGTTGGGTGGAGTTGTGTTGAGTGGAGTTGTGTTGGGTGGAGTTGAGTTGAGTGGAGTTGAGTGGAGTGGAGTTGAGTTGTGTTGAGTTGGGTGGAGTTGAGTTGAGTTGGGTGGAGTTGTGTTTGGTGGAGTTGAGTTGGGTGGAGTTGAGTTGGGTGGAGTTGTGTTGAGTTGGGTGGAGTTGAGTTGAGTGGAGTTGAGTGGAGTGGAGTTGGGTGGAGTTGTGTTGAGTGAGTTGCGTTGTGTTGAGTTGGGTGGAATTGAGTGGAGTTGTGTGGAGTTGAGTTGTGTTGAGTTGAGTTGGGTGGAGTTGTGTTGGGTGGAGTTGAGTTGGGTGAAGTTGTGTTGTGTTGAGTTGGGTGGAGTTGAGTTGAGTTGGGTGGAGTTGAGTTGAGTTGGGTGGAGTTGTGTGGAGTTGTGTGGAGTTGAGTTGTGTTGAGTTGAGTTGGGTGGAGTTGATTTGGGTGGAGTTGAGTTGAGTTGAGTTGGGTGGAGTTGTGTTGAGTTGGGTGGAGTTGAGTTGGGTGGAGTTGAGTTGGGGTGGAGTTGAGTTGTGTTGGGTGGAGTTGAGTTGTGTTGGGTGGAGTTGAGTTGGGTGGAGTTGTGTTGAGTGGAGTTGTGTTGGGTGGAGTTGAGTTGAGTGGAGTTGAGTGGAGTGGAGTTGAGTTGTGTTGAGTTGGGTGGAGTTGAGTTGAGTTGGGTGGAGTTGTGTTGTGTTGAGTTGGGTGGAGTTGAGTTGGGTGGAGTTGAGTTGGGGTGGAGTTGAGTTGTGTTGGGTGGAGTTGAGTTGGGTGGAGTTGAGTTGAGTGCAGTGTAGTTGAGTTGTGTTGGGTGGAGTTGAGTTGGGTGGAGTTGTGTTGAGTGGAGTTGTGTTGGGTGGAGTTGAGTTGAGTGGAGTTGAGTGGAGTGGAGTTGAGTTGTGTTGAGTTGGGTGGAGTTGAGTTGAGTTGGGTGGAGTTGTGTTGTGTTGAGTTGGGTGGAGTTGAGTTGAGTTGGGTGGAGTTGAGTTGGGTGGAGTTGTGTTGAGTTGGGTGGAGTTGTGTGGAGTTGTGTGGAGTTTAGTTGTGTTGAGTTGAGTTGGGTGGAGTTGTGTTGGGTGGAGTTGAGTTGAGTTGGGTGAAGTTGTGTTGTGTTGAGTTGTGTGGAGTTGAGTTGAGTTGAGTTGGGTGGAGTTGTGTTGGATGGAGTTGTGTTGGGTGGAGTTGTGTTGGGTGGAGTTGTGTTGGGTGGAGTTGTGTGGAGTTGTGTGGAGTTGAGTTGTGTTGAGTTGAGTTGGGTGGAGTTGATTTGGGTGGAGTTGAGTTGAGTTGAGTTGGGTGGAGTTGTGTTGAGTTGGGTGGAGTTGAGTTGGGTGGAGTTGAGTTGGGGTGGAGTTGAGTTGTGTTGGGTGGAGTTGAGTTGTGTTGGGTGGAGTTGAGTTGGGTGGAGTTGTGTTGAGTGGAGTTGTGTTGGGTGGAGTTGAGTTGAGTGGAGTTGAGTGGAGTGGAGTTGAGTTGTGTTGAGTTGAGTTGAGTTGGGTGGAGTTGTGTTGTGTTGAGTTGGGTGGAGTTGAGTTGGGGTGGAGTTGAGTTGTGTTGGGTGGAGTTGAGTTGGGTGGAGTTGAGTTGAGTGCAGTGGAGTTGAGTTGTGTTGGGTGGAGTTGAGTTGGGTGGAGTTGTGTTGAGTGGAGTTGTGTTGGGTGGAGTTGAGTTGAGTGGAGTTGAGTGGAGTGGAGTTGAGTTGTGTTGAGTTGGGTGGAGTTGAGTTGAGTTGGGTGGAGTTGTGTTGTGTTGAGTTGGGTGGAGTTGAGTTGAGTTGGGTGGAGTTGAGTTGGGTGGAGTTGTGTTGAGTTGGGTGGAGTTGTGTGGAGTTGTGTGGAGTTTAGTTGTGTTGAGTTGAGTTGGGTGGAGTTGTGTTGGGTGGAGTTGTGTTGGGTGGAGTTGAGTTGAGTTGGGTGAAGTTGTGTTGTGTTGAGTTGTGTGGAGTTGAGTTGAGTTGGGTGGAGTTGTGTTGGATGGAGTTGTGTTGGGTGGAGTTGTGTTGGGTGGAGTTGTGTTGGGTGGAGTTGTGTGGAGTTATGTGGAGTTGAGTTGTGTTGAGTTGAGTTGGGTGTAGTTGTGTTGGGTGGAGTTGTGTTGGGTGGAGTTGTGTTGAGTTGGGTGGAGTTGTGTTGAGTGGAGTAGAGATGAGTTGACTGGAGTTGTGTTGGGTGGAGTTGAGTTGAGTGGCACGTGCCCCCCAGTGATGGTGATGGTGGTCATGGTGATGTTGATGGTGATGTTGGTGATGTTGGTGATGTTGGTGGTGATGTTGATGGTGATGTTGATGGTGATGTTGATGGTGATGTTGATGGTGATGTTGATGGTGATGTTGCGATGTTGCAGATGGAGCTCATTGAGGGCTACATTACCGCTCAGCTGAGTGCGCGATTGCCTGGGTTCAGCATGGCTACATTCGTGCAGTCCCTCCCGTGAGTCAACATCACCAATATCACCATCAACACCAACATCAACATCACCATCAACATCACCATCACCACCAACATCACCAATATCATCATCAACATCACCACCAACATCACCACCAACATCACCATCAACATCAACACCAACATCAACATCACCATCACCACCAACATCACCAGCATCACCAATATCACCACCATCAACATCAACACCAACATCAACATCACCATCAACATCACCATCAACATCACCACCAACATCCCCATCAACATCACCACCAACATCACCATCAACACCAACATCACCATCAACATCACCATCAACATCACCACCAACATCACCATCAACATCACCACCAACATCACCACCAACATCACCACTACCATCACCATCAACATCGCCATCAGCATCACCATCAACATCACCATCAACATCACCATCAACATCACCACCAACATCACCATCAACATCACCATCAACATCACCATCAACATCACCATCAACATCACCACCAACATCACCATCACCACCAACATCAACATCACCGCCAACATCACCATCATCAACATCAACATCACCACCAACATCACCATCAACATCACCAACATCAACATCACCATCACCACCAACATCACCACCAACATCAACATCACCACCAACATCAACATCACCACCAACATCACCATCAACATCACCACCAACATCACCATCAAAATCACCACCAACATCACCACCAACATCACCACTACCATCACCATCAACATCGCCATCAGCATCAACATCACCATCAACATCACCACTACCATCAACATCGCCATCACCATCAACATCACCATCAACATCAAAATCACCACCAACATCACCATCAACATCAACAACATGAGCGTCTTCATCAACATCACCATCAACATTATCAATAACTTCACCAGCATCAATAACTTCACCGTCAACAGCATGAACAACGTGAATCACATAAAACACGGCATTATCAATAGCATCATCAACAACAAAATTGTCAACAACATTTTCAATAACATAATCAACAACAACATTGTCAACAACATTATCAATAACATCATCAACAACAACATTGTCAACAACATTATCAATAACATCATCATCAACAACAACATTGTCAACAACATTATCAATAACATCATCAACAACAACATTGTCAACACCATTATCAATAACATCATCAACAACAACATTGTCAACAACATTATCAATAACATCATCAACAACAACAACATTGTCAACAACATTATCAATAACATCATCAACAACAACATTGTCAACAACATTATCAATAACATCATCAACAACAACATTGTCAACAACAATATCAATAATATCAACAACAACATTGTCAACAACATTATCAATAACATCATTAACAATAACATTGTCAACAACATTATCAATAACATCATCAACAACAACATTGTCAACAACATTATCAATAACATCAACAACAACATTGTCAACAACATTATCAATAACATCATCAACAACAACATTGTCAACAACATTATCAATAACATCATCAACAACAACATTGTCAACAACAATATCAATAACATCATTAACAATAACATTGTCAACAACATTATCAATAACATCATCAACAACAACATTGTCAACAACATCAATAATATCATCAACAACAACATTGTCAACAACATTATCAATAACAGTCATCAACAACATTGGCAACAACATTATCAATAACATCATCAACAACAACATTGTCAACACCATTATCAATAACATCATCAACAACAACATTGTCAACAACATTATCAATAACATCATCAACAACAACATTGTCAACAACATTATCAATAACATCATCAACAACAACATTGTCAACAACGTTATCAATAACAGTCATCAACAACATTGTCAACAACATTATCAATAACATCATCAACAACAACATTGTCAACAACATTATCAATAACATCATCAACAACAACATTGTCAACAACATTATCAATAACATCATCAACAACAACATTGTCAACAACATTATCAATAACATCATCAACAACAACATTGTCAACAACAATATCAATAACATCATTAACAATAACATTGTCAACAACATTATCAATAACATCATCAACAACAACATTGTCAACAACATCAATAATATCATCAACAACAACATTGTCAACAACATTATCAATAACATTAACAATAACATTGTCAACAACATTATCAATAACATCATCAACAACAACATTGTCAACAACATTATCAGTAACATAATCGACAACAACATTGTCAACAACATTATCAATAACACCATCATCAATAACAACGTCAAACAATATCATCATCAATAGAGTTATATCAGCAACATTATTGTCATCAACAGCATTATCAATAACAACAACATCATCAACATCATCAACAACAACTTGCAATGTCTGTCATGTAGCTCGGAGGTGATGACGGTGGTGCTGATGGTGGTGATAGTGGTGCTGGTCCGGCAAAACAACCCCCTACCTCCTCGCGGTGCCGGACGGGCAACTCTGTCGTGGACAGCGCTGTGGGGGGAGATCCAATTTTGATTGGCTCCTCCCCTCATGGCATATGTGTCCACCACAGGGGCTAAACGGGGGCTCTGGACGGGTACGAGGGGCTGGTAACCCCTCCACCTTCAATTAATTACCACGAAACCACGAATTAAACTGAAATATGTAACAACTAAGCTTGTGCCGGAGGCCCCGGGGGGCCAGGCGTCTATGACGTCTCCTGGCCAAACCCCAATTGGCGGAGCCAGGAGATTGAATACCTACCCTCGGGGCTACTCCAGAAACAACGAAAAGCCACTACGGGTGGCCACGTGGAATGTTCGAACGCTCACTGCAGAGGAGAGGCTGCCACTCCTCTGTCGGGAGCTGGACCGGTACCGCCTGGATCTATGCGGCATTCAGGAGGTCCGGTGGACCGGCTCTGGCTCCTGCCACCATGAGGGGTGGACAGTCCTCTACTCGGGGCAGCAGACTGCCAAACAACAGGGTGTGGGTCTTCTTTTGAACAAAAGAATGAAGGGGGCGTGGGAGCGTGGCGGTGAGGTGTGGGAAGCTGTAAGCCCCAGGCTACTTTGGGCTCGCCTTCCCATCAACCGGAGGCGAGGAATGGTGGTCGTGGTTACTTATGCCCCCACCGAAGATGAACATCCGTGGAGGGATGCAGGCAAAGCCGATGAGTCAGATGCCTTCTATGACCTCCTGTAACAGGTGCTGGCTAAAGTGGCCCCTCGGGATAGAGTCATCATGTTGGGTGACTTCAATGCCCGAGTTGGTCATGATACTGGCACCTGGTCTGGAGTGATTGGAGGGCATGGGCCAGATCAGCTCAATAACAACGGTAGGAGGCTGCTAGATTTTTGTGCAGCCCATGGGCTTGTAATTACCAACACGCTGTTCCGGCATCGGCGCATCCACACAACATCATGGATGCATGCCGGGTCCAAGCAAGAACATCTGCTGGACTACATAGTGACGGACCAGCGAATGCGAGCCCATGTCCTTGACACCAGGACCTACCGTGGAGCTGATCTGCCCTCTGACCATCGACTAGTCATCTGTAAGATGCGCCTGCCATTCTTCCACTCCGGTGGTGGGTGTACACCCAGGACCCCATTCCAACCTAAAGTGGCCTGGTCTCAGTTATCTGATGAAAGTTGCAAGCGAGAATTTCATCATCGCTTGTGGCTGGGATTGGCATCGTCCCCAACTCCTGATGTCGAGGGTAAATGGGCGAGGTTTAGGACTGTGACTCATGCAGCTGCAATGGCTGCTCTGGGTACGCGGTCCAGACCTCCCCAGACACCCTAGATGACAGAGGAGTTGTTCAGGATGGTTGAGAAAAAGCGACAGGCCCACTGTCATCGGCTACAGAATCCCACGTCAGAGAATGAGGAGGCTTACCGCAGCCTTCGCTCGGAGGTTCGGAGAGCCGTGAGGCGCTGCAAGGATGGGTGGTGGTCGCGGGTTGCTGAGGAGATGGAGTCTGCCTCAGTGGCCCGTGATCACAAATCTCTATTTAACTCCATCAAAAAAGTAACCTGCAGCGCCACACCTATTACCATCATTAGGGGAAAAAACGGTGATCCAATTTCCGACCCCCAGGAACAGGTTCGCAGATTTGCTGAGCATTTCTGTGAGGTCCTGGGGGAGGGAAAATCCCTCAGCCAGGAAAACATCGTGGCACAAAGTGAGGATGACCCTGCTGAGGCTGCGGCGCCTCAAATATTGGATGAAGTCACCCCCTGTGAGTGGCTGGCTGAGGTGCCAACTGCTGAGGAAGTATTGAAGGCGATCCGGAGTCTGAGACCAGGAAAGGCAGCGGGCAGAGATGATCTCCCAAGCGAAATGCTGAGGGAGGGTGGCGTTTGTGCACAGACTGCCCTATATGACATCATAACAACAGTCTGGACCACTGGACGGGTTCCGCAGGATTGGAAGGATGCCCTGGTGGTCCCCCTTTTTAAGAAGGGGGACTGCACAGACTGTAACAACTACAGGGGCATCTCACTCCTCAGTGTGCCGGGAAAGGTCCTGGCAAGGATTATTCAGCATCGCCTTGCCAGGCACGCTGAGGAGAGGCTTGCGGAGCCCCAATGCGGTTTCAGGAAAGGGCGGTCCTGCACAGATGCCATATTTTCTGTCCGTCTGCTACAGCAGAGGTGTAGGGAATTCCAACAAGACCTACATCTCTGCTTTATTGACCTGGTCAAGGCCTATGATACCATCAGTAGGCCTGGGCTCTGGGTCGTTGTTCGTGCTTTTGGAGTACCTGACCCTCTGCTGTACCGGGGGAATCTCCATATGGTACAGATATAATGGGAGGCTAATCGATGCCCGGGTGCGGTCAAGGGATGGCTCCCTATTGCTCAACCACGTTATGTATGCTAATGATTTGGTAATAGCTGCTCAGTCAGAGGAGGAGTTGGAGACGCTGCTGCTGAGACTGGAGCGTGCCACTAAGAGGTGGGGCCTTACCATCAGCCCCACCAAAACTAAGCAGCTGCCTGGGTATTTTGTACCATCGGACACTCCACCCCCACAACTCCCAATCGGTGATGGGGCAGTTGTGGAGAGAGTGGAGAGTTTCCCATACCTGGGCAGTGTGCTTATGACTGGCTCCAGTTTAACAGCAGAGGTCTCACTCCGAATCAGTCGAGCGGCAATATCTTTTCATCGGTTGCGTAACGCTGTGTGGAAGCTACCTGGTCTGTCGCTCCGCACTAAGCTTCAGGTCTTCTCGGCCACGGTCATTCCCTCCCTTCTCTACGCTTGCGAAACGTGGACCCCCCTAATGGAACATCTTCGCCGGTTAGAAACATTTAGGCTGGCCTGCCTACGATCCATCCTGGGTTTAACCAGACTGAATTGTGTGAGGAGCTCACAAATCCTTGAAAGATCTGGGCAGGGTCCCATCGGTGAGCTCCTCCGGCAGGCAAGGCTGCGATGGCTGGGTCATGTAGCCCGCATGCCCAGCCACCGCATGCCGAAACAGCTTTTGTTTGGCCGGATTGAGGGGGCTAAGCGGGCGCGGCACGGGCTAGAGAAGAGATGGAGTGATGTGGTACAGGAGGACGTGGAGCTGAGTCGACTTGCCGATGACTGGTACCAGCGGTGTCAAGATCGGCCTCTGTGGAGGAGGCTCGTGAAGGATGCTACTGGGCAGTTGGAGGCAGTCGCCCTCCAACAACAACGGAGGGCGGAGGAGCGACGCTCACAACAGCGAGCGGAGCGCCGGGTGGCTAAAGCACAGCAGGTTGGCACAGTAGGGGGCACAGGTGGTGCATCAGCCAGTCATCTCAGTCAGTCGACCCGTGGCACCTGGGTCTGCCCCGTGACCTCCTGCCAGCGGGTGTTCGACACTTCACGTGGCCTCAGGGTGCACATAGCCTGGCACAAGCGTCGTGGTGACGTCACCGCCACTTAGTGGCGAATGGCGGTTGTTGTTGTTGTTGATAGTGGTGCTGATGGTGGTGATGGTGGTGCTGATGGTGGTGATGGTGGTGGTGTGGTTGGTGGTGGTGGGGATGGTGGTGGTGAAGATGGTTGTGGTGGGGATGGTGGGGATGATGGTGGTGGTGGTGATGGTGCTGGTGGGGATGGTGGTGGTGCTGATGGTGGTGATGGTGGTGGTGATGGTGGTGGTGCTAGTGGGGATGGTGGTGGTGGTGATGGTGGTGGTGGTGGTGGTGGTGATGGTGGTGGTGATGGTGGTGGTGCTAGTGGGGATGGTGGTGGTGGTGATGGTGGGGGTGGTGATGGTGGTGATGGTGGTGGTGATGGTGGGTTGAGGTGATGGTGGGGGTAGTGATGGTGGGGGTGGTGGTGATGGTAGTAGGGGTGGTGGTAGTAGTGATGGTGGTTATGGCGGTGGTGATAGTGGTGGTGCTGGTGATGGTGGTGATGGTGATCGTGGTGATGATGGTGGGGGTGGTGGTGATGGTGGTGGTGCTAGTGGGGATGGTGGTGGTGATGATGGTGGTGATGATGGTGGTGGTGGTGGTGGTGATGGTGGTTTGAGGTGATGATGGGGGTGGTGATGGTGGGGGTGGTGGTGATGGTGGTGGTGATGATGGTGATGGTGGTGATGATGGTGATGGTGATGATGGTGATGATGATGGTGATGGTGGTGATGATGGTGGTGGTGGTGCTGATGTCGCAGGGAGCACAAGGAGGAGATGACAGGAGACATCTTTGATCTCTTGCTCACATTCAGCGACTTCCTCGCGTTCAAGGAGATGTTTCTGGATTACCGCGCGGTACGACACAGACACATAGACTCACACAGAGACCCATAGACTCACACAGAGACACATAGACTCACACAGAGACCCATAGACTCACTCAGAGACCCATAGACTCACACAGAGACCCATAGACTCACACAGAGACCCACACACTCACACAGAGACACATAGACTCACACAGAGACCCATAGACTCACTCAGAGACCCATAGACTCACACAGAGACCCATAGACTCACACAGAGAACCATAGAGTCACACAGAGACACATAGACTCACACAGAGACCCATAGACTCACACAGAGACCCATAGACTCACTCAGAGACCCATAGACTCACACAGAGACCCACACACTCACACAGAGACCCATAGACTCACGCAGAGAACCATAGACTCACACAGAGACCCATAGACTTACACAGAGACCCATAGACTCACACAGAGACCCATAGACTAACGCAGAGACCCATAGACTCACACAGAGACCCATAGTCTCACTCAGAGACCCATAGACTCACACAGAGACCCACAGACTCACACAGAGACCCATAGACTCACTCAGAGACCCATAGACTCACGCAGAGAACCATAAACTCACACAGAGACGCATAGACTTACACAGAGACCCATAGACTCACACAGAGACCCATAGACTCACGCAGAGACCCATAGACTCACACAGAGACCCATAGACTCACTCAGAGACCCATAGACTCACACAGAGACCCATAGACTCACACATAGACCCATAGACTCACACAGAGACCCACAGACTCACACAGAGACCCATAGACTCACACATAGACCCATAGACTAACACACAGACCCATAAACTCACACAGAGACCCATAGACTCACACAGAGACCCATAGACTCACACAGAGACCCATAGACTCACACAGAGACACATAGACTCACAGAGAGACCCATAGACTCACACAGAGACACATAGACTCACACAGAGACCCACAGACTCGCACAGAGATCCACAGACTCACACATAGACCCATAGACTCACACAGAGACCCATAAATCACACAGAGACCCATAGACTCACACAGAGACCCATAGACTTACACAGAGACCCACAGACTCACACAGAGACCCATATACTCACACAGAGACCCATAGACTCACTCAGAGACCCATAGACTTACACAGAGACCCACACACTCACACAGAGACCCATAGACTCACACAGAGACCCACAGACTCACACAGAGACCCATAGACTCACACAGAGAACCATAGACTCACACAGAGACCCACAGACTCACACAGAGACCGACAGACTCACACAGAGACCCACAGACTCACACAGAGACCCATAGACTCACACAGAGACCCATAGACTCACACAGAGACCCATAGACTCACACATAGAACCATAGACTCACACAGAGACCCATAGACTCACACAGAGACCCATAGACTCACACAGAGACCCACAGACTCACACAGAGACCCATAGACTCACACAGAGACCCACAGACTCACACAGAGACCCATAGACTCACACATAGACCCATAGACTCACACAGAGCGCCACAGACTCACACAGAGACCGACAGACTCACGCAGAGACCCACAGACTCACACAGAGACCCATAGACTCACACAGAGACCCATAGACTCACACAGAGACCCACAGACTCACACAGAGACCCATAGACTCACACAGAGACCCACAGACTCGCACAGAGATCCACAGACTCACACATAGACCCATAGACTCACACAGAGACCCATAAACTCACACAGAGACCCATAGACTCACACAGAGACCCATAGACTCACACAAAGACCCACAGACTCACGCAGAGACCCATACACTCACACAGAGACCCACAGACTCACACAGAGACCCACAGACTCACACAGAGACCCACAGACTCGCACAGAGATCCACAGACTCACACAGAGACCCATAGACTCACACAGAGACCCATAGACTCACACAGAGACCCATAGACTCACACAGAGACCTATAGAGTCACACAGAGACACATAGACTCACACAGAGACTCATAGACTCACACAGAGACCAATAGACTCACTCAGAGACCCATAGACTCACGCAGAGACCCATAGACTCACATAGAGACCCATAGACTCACTCAGAGACCCATAGACTCACACAGAGACCCATAGACTCACACAGAGACCCATAGACTCACACAGAGACCCATAGACTCACACAGAGACCCACAGACTCACACAGAGACCCATAGACTCACACAGAGACCCACAGACTCACACAGAGACTCATAGACTCACTCAGAGACCCATAGACTCACACAGAGACCCATAGACTCACACAGAGACCCATAGACTCACACAGAGACCCATAGACTCACACAGAGACCCACAGACTCACACAGAGACCCATAGACTCACACAGAGACACATAGACTCACACAGAGACTCATAGACTCACACAGAGACCAATAGACTCACTCAGAGACCCATAGACTCACGCAGAGACCCATAGACTCACATAGAGACCCATAGACTCACTCAGAGACCCATAGACTCACACAGAGACCCATAGACTCACACAGAGACCCATAGACTCACACAGAGACCCATAGACTCACACAGAGACCCACAGACTCACACAGAGACCCATAGACTCACACAGAGACCCACAGACTCACACAGAGACCCACAGACTCGCACAGAGATCCACAGACTCACACATAGACCCATAGACTCACACAGAGACCCATAAACTCACACAGAGACCCATAGACTCACACAGAGACCCATAGACTCACACAAAGACCCACAGACTCACGCAGAGACCCATACACTCACACAGAGACCCACAGACTCACACAGAGACCCACAGACTCACACAGAGACCCACAGACTCGCACAGAGATCCACAGACTCACACAGAGACCCATAGACTCACACAGAGACCCATAGACTCACACAGAGACCCATAGACTCACACAGAGACCCATAGAGTCACACAGAGACACATAGACTCACACAGAGACTCATAGACTCACACAGAGACCAATAGACTCACTCAGAGACCCATAGACTCACGCAGAGACCCATAGACTCACATAGAGACCCATAGACTCACTCAGAGACCCATAGACTCACACAGAGACCCTTAGACTCACACAGAGACCCATAGACTCACACAGAGACCCACAGACTCACACAGAGACACATAGACTCACACAGAGACCCATAGACTCACACAGAGACACACAGACTCACACAGAGACACATAGACTCACACAGAGACCCATAGACTCACACAGAGACCCATAGACTCACACAGAGACCCACAGACTCACACAGAGACCCACAGACTCACACAGAGACCCATAGACTCACACAGAGACCCATAGACTCACACAGAGACCCACAGACTCACACAGAGACCCATAGACTCACACAGAGAACCATAGACTCACACAGAGACCCACAGACTCACACAGAGACCGACAGACTCACACAGAGACCCATAGACTCACACAGAGCGCCACAGACTCACACAGAGACCGACAGACTCACACAGAGACCCACAGACTCACACAGAGACCCATAGACTCACACAGAGACCCATAGACTCACACAGAGACCCACAGACTCACACAGAGACCCATAGACTCACACAGAGACCCACAGACTCGCACAGAGATCCACAGACTCACACATAGACCCATAGACTCACACAGAGACCCATAAACTCACACAGAGACCCATAGACTCACACAGAGACCCATAGACTCACACAAAGACCCACAGACTCACGCAGAGACCCATACACTCACACAGAGACCCACAGACTCACACAGAGACCCACAGACTCACACAGAGACCCACAGACTCGCACAGAGATCCACAGACTCACACAGAGACCCATAGACTCACACAGAGACCCATAGACTCACACAGAGACCCATAGACTCACACAGAGACCTATAGAGTCACACAGAGACACATAGACTCACACAGAGACTCATAGACTCACACAGAGACCAATAGACTCACTCGGAGACCCATAGACTCACGCAGAGACCCATAGACTCACATAGAGACCCATAGACTCACTCAGAGACCCATAGACTCACACAGAGACCCATAGACTCACACAGAGACCCATAGACTCACACAGAGACCCATAGACTCACACAGAGACCCACAGACTCACACAGAGACCCATAGACTCACACAGAGACCCACAGACTCACACAGAGACCCACAGACTCGCACAGAGATCCACAGACTCACACATAGACCCATAGACTCACACAGAGACCCATAAACTCACACAGAGACCCATAGACTCACACAGAGACCCATAGACTCACACAAAGACCCACAGACTCACGCAGAGACCCATACACTCACACAGAGACCCACAGACTCACACAGAGACCCACAGACTCACACAGAGACCCATAGACTCGCACAGAGATCCACAGACTCACACAGAGACCCATAGACTCACACAGAGACCCATAGACTCACACAGAGACCCATAGACTCACACAGAGACCCATAGAGTCACACAGAGACACATAGACTCACACAGAGACTCATAGACTCACACAGAGACCAATAGACTCACTCAGAGACCCATAGACTCACGCAGAGACCCATAGACTCACATAGAGACCCATAGACTCACTCAGAGACCCATAGACTCACACAGAGACCCTTAGACTCACACAGAGACCCATAGACTCACACAGAGACCCACAGACTCACACAGAGACACATAGACTCACACAGAGACCCATAGACTCACACAGAGACACATAGACTCACACAGAGACACATAGACTCACACAGAGACCCATAGACTCACACAGAGACCCATAGACTCACACAGAGACCCACAGACTCACACAGAGACCCACAGACTCACACAGAGACCCATAGACTCACACAGAGACCCATAGACTCACACAGAGACCCATAGACTCACACAGAGACCCATAGACTCACACAGAGACACATAGACTCACACAGAGAAACATAGACTCACACAGAGACCCATAGACTCACACAGAGACCCATAGACTCACACAGAGACACATAGACTCACACAGAGACCCATAGACTCACACAGAGACCCACAGACTCACACAGAGACCCACAGACTCACACAGAGACCCACAGACTCGCACAGAGATCCACAGACTCACACATAGACCCGTAGACTCACACAGAGACCCATAAACTCACACAGAGACCCATAGGCTCACACAGAGACCCATAGACTTACACAGAGACCCACAGACTCACACAGAGACCCACAGACTCACACAGAGACACATAGACTCACACAGAGACCCATAGACTCACACAGAGACACATAGACTCACACAGAGACACATAGACTCACACAGAGACCCATAGACTCACACAGAGACCCACAGACTCACACAGAGACCCATAGACTCACACAGAGACCCACAGACTCACACAGAGACCCACAGACTCGCACAGAGATCCACAGACTCACACATAGACCCATAGACTCACACAGAGACCCATAAACTCACACAGAGACCCATAGACTCACACAGAGAACCATAGACTCACACAAAGACCCACAGACTCACGCAGAGACCCATACACTCACACAGAGACCCACAGACTCACACAGAGACCCACAGACTCACACAGAGACCCATAGACTCGCACAGAGATCCACAGACTCACACAGAGACCCATAGACTCACACAGAGACCCATAGACTCACACAGAGACCCATAGACTCACACAGAGACCCATAGAGTCACACAGAGACACATAGACTCACACAGAGACTCATAGACTCACACAGAGACCAATAGACTCACTCAGAGACCCATAGACTCACGCAGAGACCCATAGACTCACATAGAGACCCATAGACTCACTCAGAGACCCATAGACTCACACAGAGACCCTTAGACTCACACAGAGACCCATAGACTCACACAGAGACCCACAGACTCACACAGAGACACATAGACTCACACAGAGACCCATAGACTCACACAGAGACACATAGACTCACACAGAGACACATAGACTCACACAGAGACCCATAGACTCACACAGAGACCCATAGACTCACACAGAGACCCACAGACTCACACAGAGACCCACAGACTCACACAGAGACCCATAGACTCACACAGAGACCCATAGACTCACACAGAGACCCATAGACTCACACAGAGACACATAGACTCACACAGAGAAACATAGACTCACACAGAGACCCATAGACTCACACAGAGACCCATAGACTCACACAGAGACACATAGACTCACACAGAGACCCATAAACTCACACAGAGACCCACAGACTCACACAGAGACCCACAGACTCACACAGAGACCCACAGACTCGCACAGAGATCCACAGACTCACACATAGACCCGTAGACTCACACAGAGACCCATAAACTCACACAGAGACCCATAGGCTCACACAGAGACCCATAGACTTACACAGAGACCCACAGACTCACACAGAGACCCACAGACTCACACAGAGACACATAGACTCACACAGAGACCCATAGACTCACACAGAGACACATAGACTCACACAGAGACACATAGACTCACACAGAGACCCATAGACTCACACAGAGACCCATAGACTCACACAGAGACCCACAGACTCACACAGAGACCCACAGACTCACACAGAGACCCATAGACTCACACAGAGACCCATAGACTCACACAGAGACCCATAGACTCACACAGAGACCCATAGACTCACACAGAGACCCACAGACTCGCACAGAGATCCACAGACTCACACATAGACCCATAGACTCACACAGAGACCCATAAACTCACACAGAGACCCATAGACTCACACAGAGACCCATAGACTCACACAAAGACCCACAGACTCACGCAGAGACCCATACACTCACACAGAGACCCACAGACTCACACAGAGACCCACAGACTCACACAGAGACCCACAGACTCGCACAGAGATCCACAGACTCACACAGAGACCCATAGACTCACACAGAGACCCATAGACTCACACAGAGACCCATAGACTCACACAGAGACCCATAGAGTCACACAGAGACACATAGACTCACACAGAGACCCATAGACTCACACAGAGACCAATAGACTCACTCAGAGACCCATAGACTCACGCAGAGACCCATAGACTCACATAGAGACCCATAGACTCACTCAGAGACCCATAGACTCACACAGAGACCCTTAGACTCACACAGAGACCCATAGACTCACACAGAGACCCACAGACTCACACAGAGACACATAGACTCACACAGAGACCCATAGACTCACACAGAGACACATAGACTCACACAGAGACACATAGACTCACACAGAGACCCATAGACTCACACAGAGACCCATAGACTCACACAGAGACCCACAGACTCACACAGAGACCCACAGACTCACACAGAGTCCCATAGACTCACACAGAGACCCATAGACTCACACAGAGACGCATAGACTCACACAGAGACCCATAGACTCACACAGAGACACATAGACTCACACAGAGAAACATAGACTCACACAGAGACCCATAGACTCACACAGAGACCCATAGACTCACACAGAGACACATAGACTCACACAGAGACCCATAGACTCACACAGAGACCCACAGACTCACACAGAGACCCACAGACTCACACAGAGACCCACAGACTCGCACAGAGATCCACAGACTCACACATAGACCCATAGACTCACACAGAGACCCATAAACTCACACAGAGACCCATAGGCTCACACAGAGACCCACAGACTCACACAGAGACCCACAGACTCACACAGAGACACATAGACTCACACAGAGACCCATAGACTCACACAGAGACACATAGACTCACACAGAGACACATAGACTCACACAGAGACCCATAGACTCACACAGAGACCCATAGACTCACACAGAGACCCACAGACTCACACAGAGACCCACAGACTCACACAGAGACCCATAGACTCACACAGAGACCCATAGACTCACACAGAGACCCATAGACTCACACAGAGACCCATAGACTCACACAGAGACACATAGACTCACACAGAGAAACATAGACTCACACAGAGACCCATAGACTCACACAGAGACCCATAGACTCACACAGAGACACATAGACTCACACAGAGACCCATAGACTCACACAGAGAACCACAGACTCACACAGAAACCCATAGACTCACACAGAGACCCACAGAATCACACAGAGACCCACAGACTCGCACAGAGATCCACAGACTCACACATAGACCCATAGACTCACACAGAGACCCATAAACTCACACAGAGACCCATAGGCTCACACAGAGACCCATAGACTTACACAGAGACCCACAGACTCACACAGAGACCCATAGACTCACACAGAGACCCACATACTCACACAGAGACCCATAGACTCACACAGAAACCCATAGACTCACACAGAGACCCATAGACTCACACAGAGACCCATAGACTCACACAGAGACCCACAGACTCACACAGAGACCCATAGACTCACAAAGCGACCCATAGACTCACACAGAGATCCACAGACTCACACATAGACCCATAGACTCACACAGAGACCCATAAACTCACACAGAGACCCATAGACTCACACAGAGACCCATAGATTCACGCAGAGACACATAGACTCACACAGAGACCCACAGACTCAGGCAGAGACCCATAGACTCACACAGAGACCCACAGACTCACACAGAGACCCATAGACTCACACAGAGACACATAGACTCACACAGAGACCCATAGACTCACACAGAGACACATAGACTCACACAGAGACCCATACACTCACACAGAGACCCATAGACTCACACAGAGACCCACAGACTCACGCAGAGACCCACAGACTCACACAGAGACCCATAGGCTCGCACAGAGATCCATAGACCCACACATAGACCCATAGACTAACACAGAGACCCATAAACTCACACAGAAACCCATAGACTCACACAGAGACACATAGACCCACACAGAGACCCTTAGACTCACACAGAGACCCACAGACTCACACAGAGACCCATAGACTCACACAGAGACCCACAGACTCACACAGAGACCCACAGACTCGCACAGAGATCCACAGACTCACACATAGACCCATAGACTCACACAGAGACCCATAAACTCACACAGAGACCCATAGACTCACACAGAGACCCATAGACTTACACAGAGACCCACAGACTCACACAGAGACCCATAGACTCACACAGAGACCCACAGACTCACACAGAGACCCATAGACTCACACAGAGACCCATAGACTCACACAGAGACCCATAGACTCACACAGAGACCCACAGACTCACACAGAGACCCATAGACTCACAAAGCGACCCATAGACTCACACAGAGATCCACAGACTCACACATAGACCCATAGACTCACACAGAGACCCATAAACTCACACAGAGACCCATAGACTCACACAGAGACCCATAGACTCACACAGAGACCCATAGACTCACACAGAGACCCATAGACTCACACAGAGACCCATAGATTCACGCAGAGACACATAGACTCACACAGAGACCCACAGACTCACACAGAGACCCATAGACTCACACAGAGACCCACAGACTCACACAGAGACCCATAGACTCACACAGAGACCCACAGACTCACACAGAGACCCATAGACTCACAAAGCGACCCATAGACTCACACAGAGATCCACAGACTCACACATAGACCCATAGACTCACACAGAGACCCATAAACTCACACAGAGACCCATAGACTCACACAGAGACCCATAGACTCACACAGAGACCCATAGACTCACACAGAGACCCATAGACTCACACAGAGACCCATAGACTCACACAGAGACCCATAGATTCACGCAGAGACACATAGACTCACACAGAGACCCACAGACTCAGGCAGAGACCCATAGACTCACACAGAGACCCACAGACTCACACAGAGACCCATAGACTCACACCGAGACACATAGACTCACACAGAGACCCATAGACTCACACAGAGACACATAGACTCACACAGAGACCCATAGACTCACACAGAGACCCATAGACTCACACAGAGACCCATAGACTCACACAGAGACCCACAGACTCACGCAGAGACCCATACACTCACACAGAGACCCACAGACTCACACAGAGACCCACAGACTCACACAGAGACCCACAGACTCGCACAGAGATCCACAGACTCACACAGAGACCCATAGACTCACACAGAGACCCATAGACTCACACAGAGACCCATAGACTCACACAGAGACCCATAGACTCACACAGAGACCCATAGAGTCACACAGAGACACATAGACTCACACAGAGACCCATAGACTCACGCAGAGACCCATAGACTCACATAGAGACCCATAGACTCACTCAGAGACCCATAGACTCACACAGAGACCCTAAGACTCACACAGAGACCCATAGACTCACACAGAGACCCACAGACTCACACAGAGACACATAGACTCACACAGAGACCCATAGACTCACACATAGACCCATAGACTCACACAGAGACCCATAGACTCACACAGAGACCCATAGACTCACACAGAGACCCACAGACTCACACAGAGACCCATAGACTCACACAGAGACCCATAAACTCACACAGAGACCCATAGGCTCACACAGAGACCCATAGACTTACACAGAGACCCACAGACTCACACAGAGACCCACAGACTCACACAGAGACACATAGACTCACACAGAGACCCATAGACTCACACAGAGACACATAGACTCACAC